>NC_136739.1:10380500-11089000 GCF_936440315.1 Barbus barbus | reverse complement strand
TAGGGGTATGATTTAAAATAATGTTATGCAGAATAAGGCATTAATATGTGCTTTATAAGTACTAATAATCACCTAATATGCTAATAATATGCATGCTAATAAGCTAGTTAATAGTGATAATTGGTCCTAAAATAAATTGTTACCAACTTTTTTAATGCATTCTTTGACGACATGTTCTTAAAAAGTAATCTGAGCCACATTTAGTACATTTCCAATGATTCAAGATTCAAGTGGTAATTGTAATCTGTATAACCATATGAAAAAGGACACTGTGCTTGTGACAGTCGATCAAATTAATGTAATATAATTAAGTTACAAGATTTTTATTTTCATTTTATTATATCCATTTTCATTATTTTAGGTAAAACTCTACAGAAATAATCCAAAAACTCATTTGTCAGATTTCATGAGCAGTGAATAGTAGGCGCTGTTCACAAGCTGCTCAAGTGCTTTCAAGTCATGGTGGTGATGATGTAATTCCAAGTTTTGTTTCAGTAGCTCAAAGTGAATCCGGCTCATGCTTATGCCATGATGAATGTTTTAGCATTTCTGACCAAGGCAAGGCCTCAACTGCTTTGAACAAATAGCATTACACACACGGTTCATGCGCAAGCCCATGAGCGCGCACACACACACACACACACACTGCATGATGATGAAGGAAAATCAATTCATCTCTGTGTTAGCGTCACATTAGAGTGACTGAGAATGACACAGTAAATGGGTTAGTGTTTCCCCTCAGCAGTTTAACTAGCGATTGGACCTGACAGTCCCAGCACTGATTTACAGCAGTACAAGGAATCTCAAGGGAAGATCTTTCAGGTGTTTTCATTCTGTTCTAGCCCCTGACACTGTCAAACAAGAGTAAAGTGATCAAACTCACTGTTCCCTACCCACACTTACTACATTAAAGCAATAATCCATGTGGTGCCCAGTGTTACAGTCACAAAGCAAAGATGAGTGACCTTTTCTCATATAACACTCAAAAAGGGTTTTTTGCAGCAATTCCATAAGAACCATCGTTGCTTCCCAAAACAACCATTCAGCGAACCTTTTTTTCATTTTTTTTTACCTTATGCAATAAAAAAGCGCCATGGCTATTAAAGGTTCTTCATGGAACAACAGATGCCAATAGTCAAGTCAAGGAAAGGCAAGGCAAATCACCTTTATTTACATAGTATTTCATATAACACTTTACACTGTTAAACAGGAAAATAGTGCTTATTTTCAATCGTGAAGGCAGCAACAGCAATATGAAAATATAGCTGCAAGCAACGATGGCGGGCCCAAGCCATCAGTGCAACCTCCACCTCGGTGGCATCAAGAAAAATGGGCACAGCGGCCATATGCATTTACAGTAACCCTCTGGCAGTCTGGTTTTAAGGGATACAGCAATTCAAGTCTAATCTATTAATCTAAACCATCAAGACTGTGATAGACTGTTACTTTAATAAATTGCCATGGCAACACTATGGCAACATAGTTCCTCAATGTTTTGGCATCATGTAGACCATGGGTCGGACAAAAAAACATTTCACCACTAGATGGCAGGCCAGAACATTGTCAAAGGATAATTTAAGATATTAATTGATGAAAAATGCAGCCAGAATTGCCTGTGACTGACTGTTACAGTGTATTTTGTAACTGGTAGTGAGCTGTCACTCTGTGTAAAATCTTGTGACAGTCATTAACAAAAAGCCACAAAAAGCCACATTTGATCAGAGTATGTGAGCGAAGTGGAACGTCAACAATTTCCCCTCCGCGCTCCGAGCATTTAATAATCACTCCGCTCCCGCTCCACTCCGCGCTCACTGATATCAGAAAAACCGCTCCGCGTCTAAAGAATTTCAGTATGTTTGAAATATTACAGTTCTATGGAAGCCCGTTTCCGCCACTGAATAAAACAAAAAGAAAAGGTTATTGCGACTTTTTATCTCGCAATTCTGACAATTTTTTTCTCAAAATTGTAAGATATAAAGTCAGAATTGCGAGTTAAAGTCTTGTCAAGTCAGTTTGGGGGGGGGGGGGGGGGGGGGGGGGCTGATATGTTCTCAGAATTGTGAGTTTGAAAATATTCAGAAGGAACAAATAAATTCCTTGAGAAATAGAACTTCCCGCTCATGTCCACTGCAGTCATCATAGCCTTCACATTCTTTCTGATTTGAGTGATCCTTTTCGATCTAGCTAGCTATGATCTATGTTTAACATGTGAATTCTTGCTAAATATGCAGTTATATTACGGGTCGTTGGCATGAATTGTACTCGTGATGGAGCCTCGCTCCATTCAAAATCAAGTTTTGTCAAAAGGTGGCACTATAGAGTGCCTCTTCCACACCCTTTATTAAGCTTTGCCAGTGTGTACTATTAATAATGATATGTGTGTTGAGTTTCTTGAAATTCTAAGCATGTTATCTGCCTCAAAATCACCGGAAAAGAATATAGAAGTTTGACAAGTTGCCATAGCAACAATATTTAATATATCAAGGACCCCTTTACAGATTCTCATCCCCAATGTCTTGAGATCATGTTGACCGAGTTTGGTGGCAATCGGTTGGAAATCCTCAGAGGAGTATATCAAATTCCAGAGCATGCTTTTCTAATGGCCGCAGATTCCAACATGTGTGCCAATTTTCAAGAGTATTTGAGCAAAAGTTAAGGCCCCCAAAACCCCCCAGAAGGTGAAAAAAATTAATAAATTAATTAATAAACATAATTCTTAGAATATAGCTGCAAGCAGCGATGACGGGCCCAAGCCGTCAGCATACGCCACCCCGGTGGCATCGATAAAACGGTGCCCAGCGAGCACACGCATCACAGTAACCCTCTGGCAGTTTGGTTTTAAGGGATACGGCAATTAAAGGGTTAATCCAAACCATCAACTCTGTGAAACACACACACACACAGAACAACATATAAAACTTTAAATTCTGTGAAAATATATTTTTCATTGGTAGTTCATGTTAGTTAATGCATTTACTAATGCTAACAAATGAGAAATTATTATAGTTACCAAAGGTTTTAATGATTTATAAGCATTTTTTAATGATTTATTTTTCCATTAACTAACATTAATAATTTTTTCTAACACAAATGAATAAAGTAAAAAATATATTGTTAATATTTAACGTTATTTGTGAATTAACCAATGTTAAAAAACAACATTATTTAACTGTTGTTAATTTACATCATTAATAAATATATACCATTTAATGTTTATCAAAATCAATTCCAAAATGTGTTAATATATTATTACATTTTAATGTTTTATCTTTTGAACATGACTATTTTTCTAATATTACAAATATTTTGTTCATTGTTAGTTCATTGTAAGTTCATACTATCAATGAAGAATTAACATGCTGTAAAAAATATATTTTTCATTGTTAGTTCATGTTAATTAATGCATTCCCTACTGTTAACAAATGAGACTTTATTATAAAGTGTTATCAAAACCTTTAATGCTTTATAAGCATTTTTTAAGGATTTTATTGAGAAGTTTAAACAGACCCTCTCTCTCTCTCTCTCTCTCTCTCTCTCTCCCCCTCCACACTCACTGAACTCACACAGTCAGTCACCCACCCAGTCACCCACCGCACACATTAGAAGCAGTGACAGGAGATCTCTGATAGTTTTTAAATTTTCTCCTCTCCATAGTGTATTGTAAATTCATGAAATTAATCACATATCTCAGACTGTCTTGTTCTGTATATGTAATTTTTTATGAAGTGTTTGGAAGCTGCTCTTAAAAGATAAAAAAAAAAAAGTTTTCTCTTTTTTACTGTAACCTTAATAAGTTGCCATTAAAACACCGTTCAAGATATCCTAAATCCGTCCGCAATTTAGCATCTTCAGTATTTTGGCATCATGAGAAAAAATGTTTGGTGTGATTTCTGTGTTTCTGCTTGAAGGAGTATTAATTTGTTTACAGCCTGTTTAAAAAAAAAACCCACATTAAAATAAATATAGCCGACTTCCTGTTGGTCGTAGCTAATGACTGTAAATTAGAAAGTTGTCCGGCTTAATAAGAACAATTTATGTACCGAGTTTGGTGTCTGTAGCTATCATTATATATATATATATAAACATTAATAATTATATACCATTTAATGTTGATCAATATTAATTCCAAAATGTGTTAATATATTATTAAATTTTAAAGTTTATCTTTTGAACATGACTATTTTTCTAACATTAAAAAGATTAATAAATGCTTTAAAAAAAAATGTTCTTTGTTAGTTCATACTATCATGGAAGAATTAACATGCTGTAAAAATATATTTTTCATTGTTAGTTCAGTTAATTAATGCATTTCCTAATGTTAAGAAATGAGACCTTATTATAAAGTGTTATAAAAATCTTTAATGATTTATAAGCATTTTTTTAAGATTTTAAAAAACAGACCCTCTCTCTCTCTTTCTCTCTCTCACCCACTGCCTCAATCCACACAGTCACTCACACAGTCACTCACACCCCACCCCACCCCACCCCCACCCCTCACTCAGATGCAGGCTGGCAAGAGCTCTCACTCAGAAGCAGTCTAACAACTCTCTGATAGTTTTTAAATTTTCTCCTCTGCATAGTGTATTGTAAATTCATGAAATTAATCACATATCCTCAGACTGTATTGTTCTGTGTATGTAATTTTTTATGAAGTGTTTGGAAGCTGCTCTTAAAAGGAAAAAAAAAATGTTTTCTCTTTTTGACTGTAAGTTTAATAAATTGCCATTAAATCATCGTTCAAGATATCCTAAATCCGTCCGCAATTTAGCATCTTCAGTATTTTGGCATCATGAGAAAAAATGTTTGGTGTGATTTACGTGTTTCTGCTTTGAGGAGTATGAATTTGTTTACAGCCCGTTTAAAAAAAAAAAAACACATAAAAAAAAAAATAGCCGATTTCCTGTTGGTCGTAGCTAATGACTGTAAATTAGAAAGTTGTCCGGATTAATAAGAACAATTTATGTACCGAGTTTGGTGTCTGTAGCTAAAACTAACCCCCCCATTTTTGACAAAAGGTGGCGCTATAGAGTGCCTCTTCCACGCCCGTTTATGAGCTTTTTCCAGTGTCTAACTATCATTAATACTGATATGTGTGTTGAGTTTCATGACATTCTAAACATGTTATCTGCCTCAAAATCACCAGAAACGAATTTTCAACTTTGACACGTTGCCATGGTAACATCATTTTAGATATCAATATTCCCTTCACAGTTTTACATCGGCCGTGTTTTGACATTATTCTGGTGAAGTTTGAAGCAAATCGAGTAAAAATAAGATGCTGAATTCAAAGCATTTTGAAAACGACACACTTCCTGCAGCCAGTTGGTGGCGCTATAACTTTCAGTCATAATAGTCACATCTATCCGATCGGCATCACACAACGAACAAATCAATGAAGTTTGATCTACATCATACAATGTATGTGGACGTTATTAGGCATTTCCTGTGTCTCATTTTTCGCCATAACTTCATCGCCTCGCCACGGGCAAACCGTTCGACATATCAAAAATATCTTCGCAATTTAGCGTCCCCAATGTCTTGAGATCATGTTCACCGAGTTTGGTGGCAATCGTATGGAAATCCTCAGAGGAGTATATCAAATTCCAGAGCATGCGCTTTTTAAACAGCCCTGAATAGCCGACTTCCTGTTGGGCGGAGCCTAAAACATGCAGCGTGAAAGTTGTTCAGCTCAATGAGTTCTATATGTGTACTGAGTTTCATATGAATACGTGCAAGTATCTGTGAGCTATACATCAAGCTTCCTGACAATTTTGCAGGGGGCGCCGTAGAGCCCCTGTGCCACGCCCGGGTCCCAGCCTCAGCGGCGTCCTAATGGCCGCAGGTTCCAATGTGTGTGCCAATTTTCAAGAGTTTTCGGGCACGTTAAGGCCCCCAAAAGTACCCGGATAGTCGAAATAAAAAAAAAAAAAAAAATAAATAAAAAAAAATAAAAATAAATATAGCTGCAAGCAGCGATGACGGGCCCAAGCCGTCAGCATACGCCACCCCGGTGGCATCGATTAAAACGGTGCCCAGCGAGCACACACATCACAGTAGCCCTCTGGCAGTTTAGTTTTAAGGGATACGGCAATTAAAGAGTTAATCCAAACCATCAACTCTGTGAAACACACACACACAGAACAACATATAAAACTTTAAATTCTGTGAAAATATATTTTTCATTGGTAGTTCATGTTAGTTAATGCATTTACTAATGCTAACAAATGAGAAATTATTATAGTTACCAAAAGGTTTTAATGATTTCTAAGCATTTTTTAATGATTTATTTTTCCATTAACTAACATGAATAATTTTTTCTAACACAAATGAATAAAGTAAAAAATATATTGTTAATATTTAATGTTATTTGTGAATTAACCAATGTTAAAAAACATTATTTAACTGTTGTTAGTTAACATCATTAATAAATATATACCATTTAATGTTGATCAAAATCAATTCCAAAATGTGTTAATATATTTTTAAATTTTAAAGTTTTATTTTTTGAACATGACTATTTTTCTAATATTAAAAATATTTTGTTCATTGCTAGTTCATTGTAAGTTCATACTATCAATGAAGAATTAACATGCTGTAAAAATATATTTTTCATTGTTAGTTCACGTTAATTAATGCATTTCCTAATGTTAAGAAATGAGACCTTATTATAAAGTGTTATCAAAATCTTTAATGATTTATAAGCATTTTTTAAAGATTTTAAAAAACAGACCCTCTCTCTCTTTCTCTCTCTCACCCACTGCCTCAATCCACACAGTCACTCACACAGTCACTCACAGCCCACCCCACCCCACCCCTCACTCAGATGCAGGCTGACAGGGAGCTCTCACTCAGAAGCAGTATATCAACTCTCTGATAGTTTTTAAATTTTCTCCTCTGCATAGTGTATTGTAAATTCATGAAATTAATCACATATCCTCAGACTGAAGTGGTTGGAAGCTGCTCTTAAAAGATAAAAAAAAAAAAAGTTTTCTCTTTTTTACTGTAACTTTAATAAATTGCCATTAAATCATCGTTCACGATAACCTAAATCTGTCCGCAATTTAGCATCTTCAGTATTTTGGCATCATGAGAAAAAATGTTTGGTGTGATTTCCGTGTTTTTGCTTTGAGGAGTATGAATTTGTTTACAGCCCGTTAAAAAAAAAAAAAAAACCCACATTAAAATAAATATAGCCGACTTCCTGTTGGTCGTAGCTAATGACTGTAAATTAGAAAGTTGTCCGGATTAATAAGAGCAATTTATGTACCGAGTTTGGTGTCTGTAGCTATCATTATATATATATAATCATTAATAATTATATACCATTTAATGTTGATCAATATTAATTCCAAAATGTGTTAATATATTATTAAATTTTAAAGTTTATCTTTTGAACATGACTATTTTTCTAACATTAAAAAGATTAATAAATGCTTTAAAAAAAATTGTTCTTTGTTAGTTCATACTATCATGGAAGAATTAACATGCTGTAAAAATATATTTTTCATTGTTAGTTCAGTTAATTAATGCATTTCCTAATGTTAAGAAATGAGACCTTATTATAAAGTGTTATCAAAATCTTTAATGATTTATAAGCTTTTTTTAAGATTTTAAAAATCAGACCCTCTCTCTCTCTTTCTCTCTCTCACCCACTGCCTCAATCCACACAGTCACTCACACAGTCACTCACAGCCCACCCCACCCCTCACTCAGATGCAGGCTGACAGGGAGCTCTCACTCAGAGGCAGGCTGACAGGGAGCTCTCACTCAGAAGCAGTATATCAACTCTCTGATAGTTTTTTAATTTTCTCCTCCGCATAGTGTATTGTAAATTCATGAAATTAATCACATATCCTCAGACTGTATTGTTCTGTGTATGTAATTTTTTATGAAGTGTTTGGAAGCTGCTCTTAAAAGATAAAAAAAAAAAAAAAATCTATTTTTTACTGTAACTTTAATAAATTGCCATTAAATCATCGTTCGAGATATCCTAAATCCGTCCGCAATTTAGCATCTTCAGTATTTTGGCATCATGATAAAAAATGTTTGGTGTGATTTCCGTGTTTCTGCTTGAAGGAGTATTAATTTGTTTACAGCCCGTTTTTTTTAAAAACCCACATTAAAATAAATATAGCCGACTTCCTGTTGGTCGTAGCTAATGACTGTAAATTAGAAAGTTGTCCGGATTAATAAGAACAATTTATGTACCGAGTTTGGTGTCTGTAGCTAAAACTAACCCCCCCATTTTTGACAAAAGGTGGCGCTATAGAGTGCCTCTTCCACGCCCGTTTATGAGCTTTTTCCAGTGTCTAACTATCATTAATACTGATATGTGTGTTGAGTTTCATGACATTCTAAACATGTTATCTGCCTCAAAATCACCAGAAACGAATTTTCAACTTTGACACGTTGCCATGGTAACATCATTTTAGATATCAATATTCCCTTCACAGTTTTACATCGGCCGTGTTTTGACATTATTCTGGTGAAGTTTGAAGCAAATCGAGTAAAAATAAGATGCTGAATTCAAAGCATTTTGAAAACGAAACACTTCCTGCAGCCAGTTGGTGGCGCTATAACTTTCAGTCATAATAGTCACATCTATCCGATCGGCATCACACAACGAACAAATCAATGAAGTTTGATCTACATCATACAATGTATGTGGACGTTATTAGGCATTTCCTGTGTCTCATTTTTCGCCATAACTTCATCGCCTCGCCACGGGCAAACCGTTCGACATATCAAAAATATCTTCGCAATTTAGCGTCCCCAATGTCTTGAGATCATGTTCACCGAGTTTGGTGGCAATCGTATGGAAATCCTCAGAGGAGTATATCAAATTCCAGAGCATGCGCTTTTTAAACAGCCCTGAATAGCCGACTTCCTGTTGGGCGGAGCCTAAAACATGCAGCGTGAAAGTTGTTCAGCTCAATGAGTTCTATATGTGTACCAAGTTTCATATGAATACGTGCAAGTATGTGTGAGCTATACATCAAGCTTTCTGACAATTTTGCAGGGGGCGCCGTAGAGCCCCTGTGCCACGCCCGGGTCCCAGCCTCAGCGGCGTCCTAATGGCCGCAGGTTCCAATGTGCGTGCCAATTTTCAAGAGTTTTCGGGCACGTTAAGGCCCCCAAAAGTACCCGGATAGTCGAAAAAAAAAAAAAAAAAAAAAAAAAATAATAATAATCCTTAGGGGAACAATAGGGCCCTGCGCCTTACTGGCTTGGGCCCTAATAATCCTTAGGGGAACAATAGGGCCCTGCGCCTTACTGGCTTGGGCCCTAATTAGAAAAAACAAGAGGGCCCTGTGCCTTAGTGGCTTGGGCCCTAAAAAGACAACAGTGTTCCACAAACAGTTATATATAATTATATAATAATAATAATTATTATATTATTATTATTATATTATTACTGCTCTTTGTTAATAATTGGAATCTTTTCTGGGAGCGTCCTAGGCTTTTCCGTGCTGATGGCCTGCACCCCAGTAGAGTCGGAGCGGAACTCCTGTCGGACAACATCTCCAGGACGCTACGCTCCATCTGACTAGTAAGCCAATTCTCAAATAACTGCTATGCCGACTTTTGTTCTACCCACTTAAAAAATAGAAGTAATTGCGTTGTCCAATCTATACAGACTGTGTCTGTTCCCCGAATAGCGAGATCAAAATATAAATTCAATGCAGGATCTAGAAAAAATCTGACCGTGATTAAACCAGAAAAACTCAAAATAATTAAAAGTAAAAAAACAAAAACAATTTTTAAAACTTGGGCTCTTAAATATTAGATCACTCGCACCCAAAGAAGTTATTGTAAATGAAATGATCACAGATAATCATTTTGATGTACTCTGCCTGACTGAAACCTGGCTTACACCAAATTAATATTTTGGTCTAAATGAGTCTACTCCACCAAGCTACTGTTATAAACATGAGCCCCGTCAGACTGGTCGTGGCGGCGGTGTTGCAACAATATATAGTGATATTCTCAATGTTACTCAGAAAACAGGATGCAGGAGGTTTAACTCATTCAAAATACTTCTGCTTAATGTTACACTGTTAGATATGCAAAATAAATCTCTCCTATCTCTTGCTCTGGCTACTGTGTATAGACCGCCAGGGCCATATACAGATTTCCTAAAAGAATTTGCAGATTTCCTCTCAGATCTACTAGTTAATGTTGATAAACTGCTAATTGTCGGAGATTTTAACATTCACGTTGATAATACAAATGATGCGTTAGGACTTGCGTTTACTGACCTAATAAACTCTTTTGGAGTCAAGCAAAACGTCACCGGGCCCACTCATCGTTTTAATCATACGCTAGATTTAATTATATCGCATGGACTTGATCTTACCAATATAGATATCGTACCTCAAAGTGACGATGTTACTGATCATTTCCTTGTATCGTGCATGCTGCCTATTACTGATATTAGTTATATGGCTCCGCGTTATCGTCTGGGCAGAACTATTGTTCCAGCCACCAAAGACAGATTCACAAATAACCTGCCTGATTTATCTCAACTGCTCTGTGTACCCATAAATACGCATGAACTAGACGAAATGACTAGCAACATGGGCACTATCTTCTCTAATACATTAGAAGCTGTTGCCCCCCTCAAATTGAAAAAGGTTAGAGAAAAACGTACTGCGCCATGGTACAACAGTTATACCCATTCTCTCAAGAAAGAAACTCGTATTCTTGAGCGCAAATGGAGAAAAACTAAATTAGAAGTTTTTAGAATTGCGTGGAAAAACAGTATGTCCAGCTATAGACAGGCTCTAAAAGCTGCCAGGGTAGAGCATATCTGCAAACTCATAGATAATAACCAAAACAATCCAAGGTTCTTATTTAGCACAGTGGCTAGACTAACAAATAAACAGACACCACCCGATCTAAATATTCCCCCACAGTTTAATAGTCATGACTTTATGAATTTCTTTACTGATAAAATAGATAACATCAGAAATACAATAACAAATGTAGATTCTACTGCGTCTAGTATTTCAGCTTCATTCATCGCACCCAAAGAAAAACTGCCGTGATTTACAACTATAAGACAGGAAGAGCTAAATAAACTTATCAGTGCATCTAAACCAACAACGTGTTTATTAGATCCTGTACCTACTAAATTACTGAAAGAGTTGTTACACTTAGCAGAAAAACCGCTTCTCAATATTATTAACTCATCATTATATTTAGGTCACGTCCCAAAACCATTCAAGGTGGCGGTTATTAAGCCTCTTATTAAGAAACCACAACTAGATTCTAATGAACTGGCAAATTACAGACCCATTTCAAATCTTCCGTTTATGTCAAAAATTTTTGAAAAAGTTGTGTCTACTCAATTATGCTCCTTTTTGCAAAAAAATTATCTCTATGAAGAATTTCAATCAGGTTTCAGGCCCAATCATAGTACAGAAACTGCACTTGTTAAAATTACGAATGACTTACTACTTGCTTCAGATCAAGGCTGCACCTCATTGCTAGTATTACTTGATCTTAGTGCTGCGTTCGACACTATAGACCATAATATACTCATAGATCGATTACAAAAATATATTGGTATTCAAGGACAGGCTTTAAGATGGTTTAGATCCTACCTGTCCGATCGCTACCACTTTGTTCATTTAAATGGGGAGTCATCTCAATTATCACCAGTAAAGTATGGAGTACCACAAGGATCTGTCCTAGGTCCTCTGCTATTTTCAATTTACATGTTGCCCCTTGGAAATATTATTAGAAAACACGGGATAAGTTTTCATTGCTATGCCGATGATACTCAATTATATATCTCAACAAGACCAGATGAAACTTCTCAACTATCTAAGCTAATAGATTGTGTAAAAAGTGTAAAAGATTGGATGACCAATAATTTCCTCCTACTAAATTCAGATAAGACAGAGATATTACTTATTGGACCAAAAAACAGTACACAGAATCTCGTGGATTATAATTTACAACTAGACGGATGTACTGTTACGTCCTCTAAAGTCAAAAATCTGGGTGTTATTTTAGACAGCAACTTGTCCTTTGAAAATCATATTTCCCATGTTACAAAAACAGCATTCTTCCATCTTAGAAACATTGCCAAGCTTCGAAGCATGCTACCTGTTTCTGATGCAGAAAAGCTAGTTCATGCATTCATGACCTCTAGACTGGACTATTGTAATGCACTGCTAGCTGGTTGTCCTGCATCTTCAATAAACAAGCTACAGATAGTCCAAAATGCAGCGGCTAGAGTTCTTACCAGATCAAGAAAATATGATCATATTACTCCAATTTTACAGTCTCTGCACTGGCTACCTATTCAGTTCCGTATCATTTACAAATTATTATTACTTGCCTATAAGGCCCTAAATGGTTTAGCACCTGCGTATCTAACTTGTCTTCTACCACGCTATAATCCAACCCGCTCTCTAAGGTCGCAAAACTCTGGACTTTTGGTAGTACCTAGGATAGCAAAGTCCACTAAAGGAATAGCCTTCCTGATAACATTCGGGGTTCAGACACACTCTCTCTGTTTAAATCTAGATTAAAGACACATCTCTTTAGCCAAGCATACACATAATGCATTTTATAATCTTGTACTGCAGTTATATCTGATCAAATGTACATTATTATTATTCTTTAGCTTGGGTTGAACGATTTATTTTTGCTTAGATGGAACAGCAGCTACGCTAATCATGTCTCTGCTTGTCTCTACGTTTCTGCCACGGGATTAACATCCCGTGGTAGCCAGGAATTACAGAACTTCAGTCTGGATCTAACCATTACATGATCTGAGATGACCGAACACCTGAGATGGAGGATCAGCGCCGGGAGATGACGTATGTGTCCCTGATCGTAGGCAGAGACCAAACACCTGGATGAACGCCAGAGACAGATCCCCATTGAGGACCCCGCCACTTAGCCATCGGAAAAGACCACTGGAACCAGCTGAGCCCTTACAATCTGACTTGCTGCAGTTTGGAACTGAACTGCTGGTTTGTTTGGCCAGAGGAGAATTGGCCCCCCGACTGAGCCTGGTTTCTCCCAAGGTTTTTTCTCCATTCTGTCACTGATGGAGTTTTGGTTCCTTGCCGCTGTCGCCTCTGGCTTGCTTAGTTGGGGACGCTTCATTTCCAGCGATATCGCCGACCTTATTGCAAAGACACTATTTAAACTTATTGACACATTATTTTCCTTTTTTTTTTGATATTGTGCAGTGCTTTGACACAATTTACATTGTAAAAAGCGCTATATAAGTAAAGGTGACTTGACTTGACTTAATAATCATAATAAGTTATAATAAAAATAATGTTAAGAAAAAACATCTCAGGTTATGTATGTAACCATGGTTCCCTTTCAGTCAGTCACGTTTGACGTAATGTCAAGTGACTGATGTAAATGGGATCTTGCCTGAGAACCCAATCACCTTCGAGTGTTAACAAAACAAGCCAATGACAGTTGGCATACGTGTTTCGCCATGCACACCCCGCCCTGCAGCGCAGGTATAGATGGAGAGCGCTTGCACATCAGCTTTTCGCTTCGGAGCCGAGCCTTCTAGCAAGACTAAATCTCCGCGAGTGTCTACGAGACGGCCTCTAGCGTTGGTGTTACGGCGCGTCAGCGGGGGTTGCCGTCCAGTGTTGCTTCTCTTCGGTGTGCTGCAGCTTTCCATTCTGCGGTCTCCCCGCGACCTCCCCTGGGCACTTCAAACACTCTCTCTAAAAGAGTGTTTTTCTTTCTAAAAGAGCAATATTGGAAAGAGCTCCACGAGCGATGGGCGTCTTTTTAAAGAAGGTTTCCCGCTCGTGCGTTTCTGGATGTGGTTTTTCTGGATTCATCTGATGGTTACGATTGCAGTGTCTCGTGCTTGGGCTATCATCACACTGAAGCAGCGCTCGTGGATGAGTCTTGTTCTCATTGTGGGAACATGACCATCGCGATGTTGCGGTCCAGCTACCTCCTCGTCAAACGGGGGGGTATCCCCCTTGCCATGCCCCGTTCTAGCTCCTCCGTCTCTCGGAGGGCTACTTCGGCTCATGGTCAGGGTGATCTGAAGATCAGAGTGAGAGCATCCCCATCGAGTGCGTCTCTGCAGGCCTCTCATTCCTCCAACACATCGCACCATCTGGTGTTCCCGGACGAGCTCGCTGGATCCTCGGACAGGGCCTAGCATCTCGTTTGGAGCGCCAGCATATGACAGGATGTCGATCGCTGCATCAGAGGGCGAGCTAGGCTCTGTAAATGACGATTCAGCTGCACCGTCAGGAAGATTGTCGTTGCCTGAGTCAGATCCAGAGCTGACTGCTATGCTTTCCCGGGCTACCGAGAGCGTCGGGCTGCACTGGAGGCCTCCTTCTTCTCCCAAACACTCGAGGCTGGACGATTGGTTCCTGAGGGCGCAGGCTGATCATCGGCAGCAGCCTCCAGTTCCATTCTTCCCGGAGGTTCATGAGGAGGTGACTAGGTCTTGGAGGGCACCTTTTTCTGCCCGAAACAGGCCTGGTGCCTCCTCCATCCTCACCACCCTCGACGGTGGGGCGGCCCAAGGGTATGTGGAGATCCCTCCCAGTCAAGCGCGCTATTGCCATGCAGCTCTGCCTGCAAAGCGTTGCCGCCTGGAGCGGTAATCCACGCTTTCCGTCCAGGGCCTGTAAGTTTTCGTCTGCTCTAACGGCTAAGGCTTACAGTGCTGCTGGACATGCCGCTTCCGCCCTGCATGCCATGGCCCTCCTGCAAGTCCACCAGGCCAAGGCGTTGAAGAGTTCTTGGATCCTGCTCTTCAGAAGATGGTAACCGCACCACTCCTTCCCCCGGAGGAGGGCTGGGAGGAGAATCTTTTGTTTCTTTTTTGTTCTGTTCTGGTACCCAAAACCTCAAAAAAAGAGCAGTTTCCTTTTTCTCCGGGTCCCAAGAGGGCGAGGATGGCAGTGCACGAGACACAGTCTCCAAACTCCCGTCCACCTCTCCTTTCGCCAGTGGGCAGCAGGGTCCGGTTCGAGAATGCGATGCCTCCTCACGCGCCCCCTGCCCAGCTGTGGAGCCAAGTAAGTGTTGCACTGCGCACTCAGACTCCACTCTGGGACGCACTGCCTTCCGGGTCGAGTCCCTGTGTTCCACTTCGCGCTGCCCCACTGCGGGTACATTGGTGGTTCCCCTAGTCCCACTTGTTTGGTCCCTGGGGGCTTGGCTATTGCTCCCCAGGGCATCTCGCTGGCTCACGAGAAACAGCAGACTCGGCTATGCGATTCAGTTTGCCTGGCGCCCTCCCAAGTTCAGGGGCATTCGGTTGTGCTGGACAAAGATGCTCCTGTCTTGCGTGCAGAGATCGTAGTCCTACTGGCAAAGGACGCAATACAGCCGGTCCCTCCAGCCAAGATGAGGTCTGGGTTTTACAGCCCTTACTTCACCATACCCAAGAAAGGTGGTGGGTTACGACCAATCTTGGACCTGCACGTTCTGAACCAGGCCCTTCACAAGCTTCCGTTCAGAATGTTGACACAGAGATGCATCTTTCAATGCATCCGTCCTCTCGATTGGTTCACAGCGATCGACCTGAAGGACGCACACTTCCATGTCTCGATCCTCCCTCGACACAGACCGTTTCTCAACTTTGTGTTCAAAGGGCAAGCATATCAGTACAAGGTCCTCCCCTTCGGCTATCCCTGTCGCCTCGTGTCTTCACCAAGGTCATGAAGGCAGCCCTTGTTCCATTAAGGGAAGCAGGCTTTCGTGTTCTCAACTACCTCGACGACTGGCTCATACTGGCCCAGTCTCGAGCGCAGTTGTGCGAACACAGGGACACGGTGCTCAGCCACCTCAGCCGGTTGGGGCTTCGGGTCAACTGGGAAAAGAGTGAATTCTCCGCTGTGCAGAGGATCTTTTTCAACCTCACAGCACGTTTCTCAGTACAGCGTGCTCAGTCGATGCTGAACTGCCTGGAGTCTTTCCAGCGCAAGTGGGCAGTTCCACTGAAACAATTTCAGAGGCTCCTGGGGCATATGGCATCCGCAGCCGCTGTCACGCCGTTCGGATTGCTTCATATGAGACCGCTTCAGCATTAGCTTCACGACCAGGTCCCGAGACGCGGCACGTACCGGTCTCAGTCACCCCGTGCTGCCGTCAGACCTTCAGCCCATGGTCGGCTCTTGATTTTCTGCAGACAGGAGTTCCCCTAGTGCAAGTGTCCAGGCATGTTGTTGTATGATGCCTCTGCCATGGGCTAGGGTGCCATGTGCAACGGGTATGCAGCTGTGGGGCTCTGGACAGGGCCCTGACTGCAGTGGCATATCAATTGCATCGAGTTGCTAAAAGTATGGCTAGCTCTGCGCCGCTTCAAAACGCTGCTACACGACAAGCATTTACTGGTCCATACGGACAACACTGCGACCGTTGCGTACATCAACCACCAAGGCGGTCTACACTCCCGTCGCAACTCTCCCGACATCTCCTCCTTTGGAGGATCTGAGGTCACATTGCGCCGTTCATGTCCCAGGCGAGCTCAATCGTGCAGCTGACAAGCTCTCACGTCAGTCGGCCCTTCCGGGAGAATGGTGACTCCACCCCGAGACAGTCCAGCTGATTTGTAGATGCTTCAGGGACACTCAGGTAGACCTGTTTGCCTCCCCGGACACATCCCACTGCCAGCTGTTTTACTCAGTGTCTGAGTGGACCCTCGGCACGGACGCGCTGGCACACAGCTGGCCTCGGGGCCTACGCAAATACGCGCTTCCCCCAGTAAGCCTTCTCGCACAGACATTATGCAAGGTCAGGGAGGACGAGGAGCAGCACCATACTGGCCCAATCGGACTTGGTTCCCCCGAACTGATGCTCCTCGCAGACAGCCGCTCTTTGGCAAATTCCTCTGGAAAGGGATCTCCTTTCTCAGAGAGGGGGCACCCTCTGGCACCCATGTCCAGACTTGTGGAATCTCCATGTGTGGTCCCTGGACGGGTCGGATCAGGGTCGTACTCTCTTTCCTGCAAGAACATACCCTCAAACTGTATGTTGCCGCTATTGCCGCACATCATGATGCAGTAGAAGGCAAGTCTGTGGGGAAGCACGACTTGGTCATCAGGTTCCGCAGAGGGGCGAGGAGGTTAAATCCTCCACGCCCTCACCTGGTACCCTCTTGGGATCTCCCCTCGGTCCTGACGGCCTTGAAGGAGGAGCTCTTCGATCCTCTGTAGTCAGTAGAGCTTAAGTTTCTCTCATTGAAGACTGAGCTCCTCACTGCATTGGCCTCGGTCAAGAGGGTAGGGGACCTGCAGGCATTTTCGGTCGACGAGTCGTGCCTAGAATTCGGTAACTCTCACGTTGTCCTGAGACCCCTGGCTGGATTTGTGCCCAGCCTGGATTTGTCCCGTCAGCGACTTGCGCGTTTACATGGACCACACGCAGAGTTTCAGAACCTCAGACCTGCTATTCGTCTGCTTCGGAGGACAGCAGAAGGGAAAGGCTGTCTCCAAACAGAGACTTGCCCACTGGATATTGGAGGCTATAGTCTTGGCCTAGTCAAGTCAACTCAAGTCACTATTATTTGTATAGCTCTTTTAACAATGCAAATTGTGTCAAAGCAGGTTTACATCAGCTTGATATAAAGCTGGGTGGCTTTATATCAGCTTTACAGTATTTAGACGGGGAAATAGTTTGTCGAAATAGTGTCATTCTCCTCTGGCCAGACAAAATCAGCAGTCTAAATCTAGGCTAAAGTGTCAGAGTCAGATTGTGCAAAGGACTCATCTGGTTCCGGTGGTCTTGTCCCGATGGCCGTCTAGGAGACAGGGTCTTCACTGGGGATCAGTCGCTGGGGCTCATCTAGTTGTCCTGGTCTCCGCTGATGTTCAGGGCTGTAGAGGTCATCTCTAGGTGCTGATCCACCATCTGATCTAGATACGGACTGGATCCGGGCGGCTGCAGTGACCATCTGATCTGGATACACTCTGGATCTGGGTGGCTACAGTGACCTCGGAATAAGAAAGAAACAAACTAATATTAGCGTAGATGCCATTGCTCTAACAATTTAACAAGTACATTGGGTGTTTTGGGAAGTGTTCGCGGTTCCGGTTGATCTAATTAATGCAGCCTAACAATCCTTTAACGGATTTGAATTATAGAAATGCAATAGTGTATTATGTGTAAACCAGGTTAAAGAGATAGGTCTTTAATCTAGATTTAAACTGACAGAGTCTGTCTGCTTCCCGAACTGTGCTAGGTAGATTGTTCCAGAGTTTGGGCGCTAAATAGGAAAACGATCTCCCGCCCGCAGTTGATTTTGATATTCTAGGTATTATCAAATGGCCAGAATTTTGAGATCGCAGCAGACGTGAAGGACTATAATGCGATAAGAGCTCACTTAAATATGGAGGTGCCAAACCATTCAGGGCCTTATAGGTAATTAGCAAGATCTTAAAATGTATACGATGTTTAATAGGCAGCCAGTGCAGTTGTAAGAACTGGTCTTACTTCTGATACGCACACACCTATTTTCAACACATTCCTGAAGCAAGGATCAAAGCTCGCATTCCAGCACCCATCGCTTCGAACCCCCTTTTCTCCTGGGACCATAAAACTAGGATATATGGAACAGTCACATCTGGATGCTTTTAAGAGAAGAGCCATTTTAAGCGCCTGGCTGCTTTCATCATAAAGTCGGACGAAGAAAACTCCCTTTATGTCACTTTTGAAAAAAAACAGAACTCGTACTCCCGGATTTTACTTTACGTGGCGCCACATACTCCCTGCATCTCTCTCCATTGAGCGCAGTAATTCATAAAAAAATGTCTGGAAGAAGGTTTTACAGCGAACCAAAGACAACTCCCAACTTTCCAAATGAAGTGACCTTACGACCTCGCGCTATCAGCACCTCCCAGGAATGCGCCGCTACTAGACACAGAGCAAAATACTTTGTGCAAGGATTTTTAAAAAAAGGGACAAAGTTATACTAGTTTCTGCTACTGAAATAAATTATACTCGAAAACAAAAACACTATAGACAATTTAGTTACAACCTATATGAAGAATGTTTTTTTTTGTTTGTGACATTTATAAGCTTGTTGCGTTATTTTGAACTTATGGTAGTCTTTTTCCAGAATGTATAACTTTAACTGATCACTAGATGTTCAGTTCACATGCTCGATGTGTTTATTTAGAATTTAGGATCATTTAATCGATGCATTAACTGCGTAATGGATAGAATCGATATATGTGTTTTGGTTATGCAAAATTATGTGGAGTTTGGTTTCAGATAAAAGCTGATTTCATGAATAATAATATGGTGTGAATGAAAATGATCTTTTCTCTGCAAGGTATGATCATAATATGAATAGAAATCTGCTGTTAATAAGTTTTCATGTGATAAATAACTGAACGGACAATTTATGCATAGAAAGACACGCAGCTGTGCAGGGCGGGGCTCCGCCCCACAGAAACACTTGCGATTGGAGCAAACGCCCCACAGGAAGAATCCGATTGGGTCAGGCGCCCGTGGGCAGATCCCAAATCGGCCCGTTAAAAACCAGATGCACAACTGTGAAAGGGTTGGAGTTGAAAAACTGAAAAGGAATAGCTCACGCTCACCTCGCTCGTCTCTCGTTCTGCTCACGCGCTGCAAAGCGCTTCTGGCCACTAACATCACGGCTGAGCATTTTGAAAGAAACTAACATCTGAAGCCAAGAACCGAACGACTTCCTGAGAGCTTCATCGAGTCAGAACGAAGCCCTCTAACCACTGAAGAGTACCCTCGTGACACGACCTACCAAGCAGCCAATCAGCGCACGGTCCATCTCGAACCCGGAAAGAACTGACCTCGACTGAGAGCAAAGTTGAAGCAGAGACGTTTTCAACCGAAAAAAAAGACTGAGCTCGATCGGAAACAACTGAAGGCAAAGTAAGGCAAAATCTCTTAAATTGGCTGAAACTGGTTATATCTATCTTTTAAGAGTAAGGATAAAGAGTTCCTGCGTGTGATTTCCCTCAGGTTGAAACGAGCATTAGAACCTAAGACTCTCTTCACATCAGAACAATCCATTGCAACGAATGTGTGTGTTTATGTCTTTTGTTTTGTGTTGTCTAATGTAGTAGTGTGTTAGAGTAGTAAATAAACTTTGATTCCATTAAGAAATCTATTGTCTGTGGCTATGTGATTCTTCAAATCTTAATTATTTGCCAAAAAGATTGCGTTACCTACGCTCATGAGCTTGATAACTAAAGTTAACTATTTGGGTTGTTTTATCGTTGGCCAGCGAATAAGATAAACAAATGGTTAAGAAATAACGTGCTGATTTTAATACTTGCTGGACAAGTCGTTAATAAGGTATCGTTAACCAGGTAGGACATTCGGTTTAATAGCAATTAATCATATAAATCATATAATCATCTTAAGAGTGATTCCCTAAAAGCTAAAATAAAGATAATATGTGGTTAGAACACTACACGGTGTTCACAGAACTGGGCTAATGTGGTCATACTTCCTGGTTCTAGTAAGAACTCTAGTTGCTTGTTGTTTGTTTATTAAACGTGCAGAACAACCACCCAATGAATCATTACATTAATCTAGCCTCGAGGTTATGAACGCATGAATAAATGTTTCTGCATTTGACATTGAGAGCATAGGTTGTAATTTATATATATTTTTAAGATGGAAATATGCAGTTTTACAAATGCTAGAAACATGTTTTTCGAAGGAAAGATTGCTATCAAAAAGTACGCCTAGGTTCCTAGCTGATGAAGAAGAATTTGCAGAGCAGCCATCAAGTATTAGACAGTGATCTAGGTTATTACATGCAAAAGTTTTTGGTCCAATAACTAACACCTCTGTTTTTTTAGCAGTAAGAAATAGCTAGGCATCCAGTTTTTGATATCGACTATACATTCTGTTAGTTTTACAAATTAATAAGTTTCATCAAGTCGCGAAAAACTAAAGAGCTGGGTTTCATCAGCATAACAGTGAAAGCTAACACCATGTTTCCTAACGATATCTCCCAAGGGTAACAAGTAAAGCGTGAAAAGTAAGGGGCCAACTACTGAGCCTTGAGGTACTCCATACTGCACTTGTGATTGGTATGATACCTCTTCATTTAGTGCCACAAATTGATGGCGGTCAGATAAGTACGATTTGATCCATGCCAATGCACTTCCTCTAATGCCAACATAATTTTCTAGTCTATTTAAAAGAATGTTGTGGTCGATAGTGTCAAACGCGGCACTAAGATCCAGTAACACTAATAGAGAGATACAACCACGATCAGATGATCAAAGCAGGTCGTTTGTAACTCTAATGAGAGCAGTCTCAGTACTATGATATGGTCTAAAACCTGACTGGAAATCCTCACATATATCATTCTTCTCTAAGAAGGAACATAGTTGTGATGATACTACATTTTCTAATATATTTGACAGAAAAGGGAGATTCGAGATCGGTCTGTAATTAATTAATTATTTGGAGTCAAGTTGTGGTTTTTTAACGAGAGGCTTAATAACAGCCAGTCTGAGGGTTTTGGGACATATCCTAATGGCAATGATGAGTTAATGATATTCAGAAGAGGCTCTATTTTTTCTGGAAGCACCTCTTTTAGGAGCTTAGATGGAACAGGGTCTAAAATACAGGTTGTTGGTTTAGATGATTTAACAAGTTTATACAATTCTTAATTTCCAATAGAACAGAATGAGTGGAATTGTTCCTCAGGGGATCAATAGTGCTATCTGATGCGATACTGTGGCTGACAGCTGCATGGTTACAATTTTATCTCTAGTAGTTTCGATCTTGGGAGTAGTTCATAAAGTCATTACTACTGTGCTGCTGGGTAATGTATGCACCTACTGATGTTATATTTTTTGTTAATTTAACCACTGCATTGAATAAACACTTGGGGATGTGTTTGTTTTCTTCTAAAAGAGACGTAAAGTAAGCAGATCTAGCAGTTTAGAAGGCTTTCCTGTAGGAGAGAGTATTTTCCCACCAAGCAATACAAAATACCTCTAATTTACTTTTTCTCCAGCTGCGCTCCATTTTCCGGGCTGCTCTCTTTAGGGCCTGAGTGTGCTCATTATACCACGGTGTTGGACTCTTTTCCCTAATCTTCCTTAAGCGTAACGGAGCAACCGTATCTAAGTTGCTAGAAAAGAGAGAGTCCATATTTTCCGTTATATCATCAAGTTGTTCTGAGCTATTGGATATGCTGAGGAACTGAGATAAGTCAGGAAGATTATTTATAAAGCAATCTTTTGTGGTAGAATTGATGGTTCTAGCATATTTGTAACAAGGAGTTGGCTTAACAGCTTTAGCTATATGGAACATACACAAAACTAGATAATGATCTGAGATATTAAGTATTAAATCTAGAGTATGATTTCTACAATGAGTAGGTCCTGACACGTGTTGTTTAACACTAATAGAGTTTAGAATGTCTATAAATGCTGATCCCAACAAATCTTTTTCATTATCAACATGCATATTAAAATCACCAGCAATTAGGACTTTATTTGCAAATTATTTAAAGTCTGTGTGGTGCCCTGGTGGCCTGTATAACCAGTACAAACATCATAGGGGATTTATCATTAACACTTGTTTCTTTGGATAACGTTATATGAAGCACCATTACTTTGAACGAATTATACTTGAAACCCAAGTATAAACTGAGAAATACTCTGAGAAATACTGAAAATATTAATAAATTATATAAACTTAATATTTATTATTTCATATATATAACTATATATTATATATATAAATTGTAGCAACACCTCCCCCTTTACCTTTTGGACGCGGTTCATGTTTGTAACTGGAATCTTGGGGGGGTAGACTAATTTTTTAAGTAATGTAATCATCTGGTTTTTGCCAGGATTCTGTTAAATAAATCACATCTAGTTCATGGTCAGTGATCATATCATTTACAAAAAGTGTTTTTGTAGAAAGGGACCTACTATTCAATAAGCCAAGCTTTATCATTTGTTTATCTGTATTATATTTTTTTTTATTTGTTGAACATTAATTAAATTGTTACTCTTACTTTGGTTTGGATGTTTTCTGTATTTTCTAGTTCAGGGAACAGACACAGTCTCTATAGCAGGGCTATTCAATTACTTTGTCCTTGGGGCCACATGGCCAAAAATTATTCTTCTCATAAATTGTGTACACACAATGCCATTTTTTCAAAAACAATTATTATTCCACATTGAAAAGCTACAGAAACTCTTTGAGTAATTAAGCATATATAATATTTGTAGCAGCTGTAAAATGGTCTTAAAAGTAAACATCTATTGACATCTATTTGAAACAAATGTATTCTGCGCACATAAGTGAACATTCAACATGCAGTTTGGCCTATTTCATGTCACATTTCACACCAATAATTACATCTCAACATTTCCAATAGAGTTTATAAATATTTTTGTGTTCTTGTTTATTTGCAATTAACTATTTTATATATAAACAGGCAAGGGACATCAATTAACCTACATCACATTTACAATATTCAATATGCAGTTTTCTTTATCTCCCACAAATAGAAAGATAGATATAATAATGCGAGAGATAGCACTTTTTTGATTGAAAAATCAAAAATTAATTATTCTCAATGTGTGGAAACTTTACACAATGCCCTCTTTTTAAAACATATTGAAACACATACTATGGAAATCTACAGAAACTTTTTAAGTAATTATTTTAGTTGCAGCATAAATTGTGGAACAGTCTTAAAAGTAAACATCTATATTTGAAACAAAGGTATTGTGCGCACATAATGCATAAAAACATGTATTCACACTAATAACATCTCAACATTTCGAATAGTGTTTATACATCTTTCTGTGTTCTATTTACATGTTCATCTTCAATCAACTATTTTATATATTGACAGGGGACATCGATTAACCTGGATGACAAATACAATGTTCAGTATACAGTTTTCTTTCTCTCTCTCACAAATCACAAACACAGATAAAAAGCTACTAATGCAAGAGATGGCATTTCTTTGATTGGGCCAGGGTGGAGAAGGATGGTTCATATGAAGTGAGGGCAATCCACAAACAGTGATGCAGACGCTTGTTTGTCAAGTAAGCACGACTACTCGTTTTTATGGCATTCAAGAACAAACACTGCCAGTCTTTTTGCATTTGGGAATTTATCGGCATTAATGCAGTCAATCCAGCATTTCATCAAGTTCTCATTCTCATATGCTTCAGTTCAGATGATACTTGCATGTCAATGATTTCCAGTTGCAGAGAACCTTGGTCAAGCGAGGTGAGAAATTAATGCGCTTTTGCGGAAATATCGGATACGTCTTCTTTGGAAAATGGGTCTTGCACAAAATGCAGCACCACTGTGGGCATGTCGAATTCATTGAATCTTGTTGCAAAGTTATCCCTCAATTTATTCACATATTCAGACATTGTCGGGGTGACTTTGTCACTTGCGGGTGACTTAAAGTCATGGAATGTGGGGAAGTGGAGCATCCTGTCCTAAAATGATTTCACCTGTTGTACGTCCTTCCAGTGGTATTAGGCCCAAGATGTCTTCTCTGAAGACGTCCCCATCGAAAAAACGCACAAATAAACCAAGCTGAGCTGTGTCAGAATTGTCTGTGGATTCGTCCACAGCCATGGACATGAAGTCAGCTTTGCATAATCTGTCCAAAAGAGTTTCAAACACATCTGTGGCTAAAACATCTACCCTCCTTGCAGTTGACGTGTCTGACATGGGTATTGACTTGATATATGACATGACCTGGTGTTTCACTTGATTATCCTCTACCACCTCCCCGATAGCGGCTAGCAAACATTATTTTATGGTCTCGGCGTCAGTGAACGGCCTCTTCCATGCCACACGCAGAGATGCTGTTGTGGCCTTTTCTTGGGCAGAGCAAGATCGACTTATGACAGCTCGGCTACATTCGTAGGTTGATGTTAGCATTTGGATTTTGCGTTGCGTAGACCATTCAGACTTTTTTTTTCAGTTTTAAAATTTTATTTGCATTAGCGAAAAGTCTAAATAAAATTAAATAAAAACAATATTATTAATTAAAAAAAGAGCATAATGTATTACAACAAATTGTTTTTCAATTCAGTTCGTTTAGTTACGTTTTAATTCCGGTATACCACATTTTTTAATTCCGGTTCAAGAGTTTAAGGTTACAACGAAATAAAAGTAAGGATAATTGCACATTGTGCAAATAAGCTTTTAAAATAATAGTGACATCAAATCATTCACTGCTGATTTATTTTTTATTTTATTTTTTATTTTATTTTCCCCCCAGATGCAAATGCAGCTGCAATCTAAATATTTTATATAATTTTAATCTAAATGAGTAAATATAAAGCCTTTGGTTTACTTCATAGCTATTACACAGTAAAAGAGTGCGTGTGGTCCATGAGCTGAGAACATAATTATGCCTTTTCTGGTTATAAATCTTGGTATGTGTGTGATAAGGTTTACCGGTTTAAGACATTTCTGATCGTAAAACCTTCTTTTAATTTTTAAGGAATTGTTTTCGTTATAATGTACTGATTCAAATTAGTAATCAATAATAATTATTATTTTACCACTCTACGCACCTCCCCTGACATGCTCTCGCATATGAACAGGCAGCATCTGGGGTGGAGGAGCGGATGAAGAGAGCGCAGGCGCATCTGGCGCAATCATCAAACATATTTCAAAGGAAGTCGGCACCACGGTCCTCCTGACCTCATCTCTGTCTTAACTGGGTGATTTTAGGGAATAATTATTCACATGCGATTGAATTAACGTTTCATGTGTCATGATTTTGGCTAATACAGGACACTACTGAATGATGTGCATCAGAGGGGAAATGAGTGCTGTATACGCAAAGCCAACTCATACCCTGCACTACACCACTGCTTATGAGCCTTCCGCATGCTATACATTTTCAATGGCTTTCAAAAAGTGGAGGGGAAAATAAAATTTGGCAAAAAAAAAAACTAAACAAAAAAAAGGTTGGGCATTCCTGCAAAGATTATGTTACAACCCCTTTAAGATTTGTCTAGGGGAAAAAGGAGTAACATTTAGATTATGGCAAAATCTGTAAAATGATAGGAGGCGGCAAGAAACAAAGGACACGAACTGCCAATGAAAGTGATTTATTATACAAACGGAAAAGAATCCATTTAACTATAAAGTACATTTACAAAAGTATAAGTTATTAAAGAGACAACCAATATGTACAAATTTACAATAAAAAAAAAAGAAAAATGAACAACAAAAAAAACTAAGCAAATCAACCCAAGAGAAAGGGGACACTAGAGTAACGCCAAAAGAAAGAAACAAACAAAAAACAATTCTACCTTATTTAAACCTCTAACCTAACTAAAGGAAGAAAAAGAAAAGAAATCTTCAGCGCCAAGCGCTGTATACTTCCCTACTCTCAACTAATAAAACAAAACATACAGTGGGTGGCGTTCACCTCTTACCTGGGGTTTCTATACACAGAGTTACCTAAATGTTGCACAATGGAAGTCGCACGACATCTTCCCTATCCACCTTCCTGGAAACAGCTCCAATCAGGACTGCAAAGCACTACAGAGAGTTGTGCGCTTAGCTGAGTGCATCTCAGGGTCTGCTCTCCCCTCTCTGCAGGACATCTACCTCAAACGCTGCAAAAGTAGAGCTGTTAAAATCATCAAGGACTCTAATCACCCTGGTAACCGACTATTCACTTTGCTTCCATCTGGTAAGCGCTTCCGTAGCCTGATGGCAAAAACTGAGAGACTTAGAAGGAGCTTCTTCCCCCAGGCCATCAGGCTCCTAAACTCTAACGCTGTGTCATAACATCACATGACTCCATGTAAATATCACTATATCAATAAGCTTCAGAACTTTTTCTACCTCATATTGCTGCTATTTACATACCCTGTACAACTTTTTGCACATTCCTCTTATTATTATCTAAGTCAACAACATACTGACCTGCACATTTATATTTATATTTTTTCTTTATTTTATTTTTTTCTACTTTTCTTTTTCTTAATATTTGTATACTTTATAATTGCACTGTCCTTGGAGCGGACCTGACCTACATTTCACTGCTGGTTATACTCTGTATAATTGTGTATGTGACAAATAAAAATCTTGAATCCTCTTGAGTAAAGAGTAAACGTCATAGAGCGTAAGCTCATCAAAGATCAAAAAGCAACACCATCCAAGTAACAAAGTAACAAAATAACCAAACGAAATGGCAAATCAAAAGGTTTATAGAGATCAAGAATGTCAGAACAAAACACAAAGGATTTTGGCATAAGCGGATAACAAATAAAGCAAGTCAAAACCCAAGTAAATGACAGCAAAAACAGGGAGCAAAAGAGATCTCCATTCACGCTTTTCAGCGTCCTTTTATCTGCCAGAGGAAACTTTACTGGCAACGGATAGGTCGGCGTCACATCACTTAATGATGACTGATAGCCTCGTGAGCCAATCAGCAGTCAAGGGAGGCGGCCTAAGAGATCGACAGGGAAAGGAGAGAGAGCAGGCAGGAGCAGAAAAAAGAAAACACAGGGACTCCCACAAAGACATTTATGAACGTAACAATTAATATTGAATTCCATTTTAAGAAGGCAAACGCAGTGGTAAAAAGGTGAATCTGCGACGTGTCTCCCAGGGTCAGGGCTTCAGAATGTGCCACTGCTTTTTTTTTTTAAAAAACAGAATTCATCCAAAGGCTGGTCTGACTTGATGCGGGGCTGGATTTGGCCCACAGGCCACCACTTGAATAGGCCTGCTCTATAGCCTATAAGGCCTGGTGCTTACCGTGACCCCTCGGTGTAAGAGCACACTCTACAAGAGGCGTGTCTTCCTCTTGGGCATTGGTGCGGGGCGCCTCGATAGCAGACATTTGTAGAGCTGCTGGCTGGGCATTCTATAATCTCCGTGTAGAGCCTGTGTCTTCCCGTGTACTTGCCTCAGATGGCCAGTAACACCGGACCCGCTCGGTGCCAATCGCACTTGCCGTGTCATTCCCCTCTACAGACCGGATACATGCACTTTATTGCTTCTCAGTTCAGTTCCCCTTGGCAAACCCTTTAGAAGTTCCTCCCGCACCCACGGTGGAGCGCCAGATGCCAGGTCCAGCACTTGTGTGTTTGCCCAAGGTCAGCCCTTGTGCTAGACTAGGTGCCCGTGTGTAGTGATTCCCCTTCGGGTGATCCCACATGTGTATTCTTCCACGGTACGGCTCCCATCACAGTGAGCCCGTGTCTTTCCCTGGCAGAGACCTTCTGCCGTCTCTGCTGTGTATTGATCTCACCCCAGGCTGACTGAGTCTACCTCAGAGACTTCCATATGTAGTACTACCCTTGGCCAGTCTATATGTGTAATCTCCACATGGTACCTCCTTTACGCAGAATGTGGCTTCTGTAGCGTTCCCCTACTTGGAGTATGCTTTCCCAGGGTTATCCATACCCACTGTACGGAACAGCAGTGGCTGTCATCTCTGCCTAAGCCCTGTCCTATCTTCCATCCCAACTGGTGTGGGGGGACTTGCCGGCTTCCGCAGGGCACTGGAGGGGGTCAACAATGGTGGCGTTTTCATAGGGATCCCATTTATGTCAGTCACTTGACGTTACATCGAATGTGACTGACTGAAAGGGAATGTCTTGGTTACATATGTAAACCTCGTTTTCTGAAGGAGGGAACGGAGAAGTAACGTCCCATCGCCACAGTTGCTGTACCACCGCTGTGCAGCCGGGGCACATAAGCCGGGGCACATAGTCTCGGCTCCTCAGCGAAAAACTGATGTGCTTTTGCGCTCTCCTTTTATACCCACGCTGCGGAGTGGGGGGCGCATGGCGAAACACACACCAACTGTCATTGGCTTGTTTTGTTAACACTCGAAGGTGATTGGGCTCTCGGGCGAGATCCCATTTACGTCAGTCACTTAACGTTACGTCTCCGTTCCCTCCTTCAGGGATTGAGGGTTACATATGTAACCGAGACGTTCCCTGAGGGAATGAGAGGCTACATTGGAAAATGCTATGGGAACGCCTTCAGCATGACCACGCTCTGAATCACATGTGTAATCATTCCAACAGATGGGCGAGACGTCACAGGTGGGTTGACGTAGCGACCAGGAAGCTTAAAAGCATGCGCGGTGAAACCAGCATCAGCTTCTAGGAATGAAGCAAGCACTTGCAGAGATGCCGGAAGTATGGCACTGAGACGCAGCGTCTCGTTCCATCGGGGAACCATGGTTACAGACGTAACCTGGGACATTCCCCTTCAGGAACTTGAGTGTACTGCCTAGTGTGGAAGAGCACGTCTAGGACAAGAGAAAAGAAGAGCCCGGAGTGGCTCGCAAATCTAGGTCATAGAACCTGAGGAACGTGAGGGACATGGACCATCCCGCAGCGTTGCAGATGTCCTGCATAGGCACACCTGCAGAATGGCCTTGAAGGCCGCCATACTACGAGTCGAGTGAGCCTTGACACCCAAAGACGAGGGGAGATCAGAAGACTCGAGGTTATGGAATAGAATCCTGATCCACCACTTAGCATAAGCTTCTCTGGCCAGAGGCCTCAGCCTCATCACACCATGGAGGAAACGTGTAACTAGAGGGTTCTTGTCTACTGAAAGGCCACCAAGTGGGGCGTGGTAGGCCGCTATAGCCGCCACGTATCTCCCAATCTCCCATGGAGAGCAGTCAAGGAGAGAAATCAGGTCCAAGAACCATACTCGACCCGGCCAGAACGGGGCTACTAGCATTAGATGGAACCCATCCCATCTTCCGATCCCAGAGACCAGGCTCTCGACCTGGTGGGAAAGGAAGAAGATAGGGGCTCGCCTGTCTTCTTTCCCCCCACCTGATCCATCTGCGATTGCAGCCGTGACTCTGCGTGCTCTGCTCTCAAGCAGATAACACACAAACTGTGCGTATCCCCACCCGTAAAGTAGCGAAGGCAGAGAAGAACACACAGCCTGAGATGCTGCCCGCCCTCGCCTATGTTGGTCTTCACTCGTATAAGGTTAAATAAAGAGTGATAATGGACCGACAACACCAAATAAGACTGACACACACAGAGCTCTTGCTGAATGACAGAAAGCTGACGCCGGTTTCACCGCACGTGCTTTTAAGCTTCCTGGTCACTACGTCACCCCAAACGTCACAGTGACATCTCACCCATCCATAGGACTGTTTGCACATGTGATTCAGAGTGTGGTCACGCTGAAGGAATTCCCATAGCATTTTCCAACGCAGCTCAAGTTCCTGAAGGGGAACAATAATTCCAGCAAATATTATTTACCCATCTCTTATCCACATCAAACTCTTTCTCAATTTGCACAATTACCAAAGATGACAGTTTATTAAAAATGTAATAATACATTTGAAATTTCTTTAAAGTCTATAAGTCTTTTAAGTTTATTTTTAAACTATAAGAAGGAAATAACTGAAGATTCCAAAGATGTATGCTACACAGTTTCCAGGATTTATCCAAAACTTTAAGAGTTTAAAAAGATTGAATAGCGCTCTTGTGAAGTGAGTGTGTGTTTGAGTGTCAGTGAATAGACTGTGTGATATATTTAGTCTCATAGGGCCTGCTGCTCAGAGCAGATAACTATATGCCAAGAATGCAGATGTCTGTGCAGTCGGACCACCAAACTGCTGAGGCAGTTTAATGCAGCCAAAGACAAGAAGTGTCATCCTATTAGGGCTGGGAAGTCTGATCCATTTTACCAAATTAATTCTTTCCAACAATGAATCGGGTTAAAAAAATGATTAAGTCATTTGCATCCATCCCCACTCAAAAGTGTTTCCAGAGAATTGTGTGTGTGTGTTATGTTGTGTTACATATTCTGTATTTTAGTTGTTTTGTAAATACTTACAATATAACAACTATTTTATGAAGCACATAAAATAGTTGTTATATTGTAAGTATTTACAAAACAACTAAAATGTTAATATGTGATTTTGTTTTCATTTTAAATTAAAAGCATTTTAGTTTTGTTATTGATTACTTTTTTTCTTTTTTTTTTAAAGTAGACCTGCATATATATATATATATATATATATATATATATGTAATTAATTATAGTATCTTTTAAGAAAGTAGAACTAGTTCTTCCTTAGAACCGGTTCTCAATTGGTAGTCCTACCCTAGTGACATTAAAGGTTTGAAGAATAATCTTTATTTCCTTTACAGTAAACTAAGGTATCATAGAGTCTATCAAAGCCACTTGGGCCACTGGCTTCACCAGTGTTGGGGGTAACGCATTACAAGTAACGCAAGTTACGTAATCAGATTACTTTTTTACAAGTAACCAGTAAAGTAACACATTACTTTTTAATTTACAAGAAAATTTCTGAGTTACTTTTTCAAAAAAGTAAAGCCAGTTACTTTATTTTCCTATTTATTGACTGACAAGTCTCCTGTCCCCATGTTGGGAGAAATCGGAAGTAAAAAGGCGTTGTCAACATGTATTAATTCATCTCATATCGCAAAAAAAACAAACTGATTTAATATTCCTCAAAATGAATTAAAACAGTGAAATGCCCCTTATATAGAACACCTTATATTAAAACACAAACAATCAAGTCCTGCTCATATTTAAAAAGTAACGCAATAATAGCGCAAAAATAACGCAACGCATTACCATAAAAAGTAACTAAGTAACGTAACTAGTTACTTTTTTAGGGAATAATGCAATAATGTAATGCATTACTTTTAATAGTAACTTTCCCCAACACTGGGCTTCACAAGCTCAGTTGAGCGGTCAGGTCTATTTGAGACTGCAGTCCTCGTTTCAAACTAATCTGAGACATAAAACACTGAACCTCCAGGAGAGCTCCCAGGACACAAACATGCTTCACACCACAACAAGAATACAGGCGTTCAATACCAGCACCAGGGGAGCCACAAGCTGTATGCACTCTGTTCTATTATGACATTGAGTTGTGCGTATGAGTGCTCTGCAACTAACTCTCTTTACTTTTCTCTCTCCCTTTCTTGCGCTCCCGTACTTTTTCTTTCACCTCTGTCAGTTTTCATTGGGTGCACAAAGATTTGTCCCATTAGAAGCCCAACATGGCAGCAGAAAAATCCAGCAGCTTTTTTCATTTACATGAACCATGTACACAATCTATTTGGTCAGTTGGAATAAATGATCACTGTAGCACTGTATCAAATTGTACAAACAAAATAACAGAAAACAGAGACATACTGTACAAAACTGTTCCTATTTACACTTATGTTATAGACATAACATTGCTAAAAACTAAAACTCATTTTTTCCATAATTGAAGTACAACCGTGTTCAATCACTCAATCAAACTTTATTTATAAAGCACTTAAAAACACCGAAGTGGACCAAAGTGCTGTACAGAAAAATAAAATTCATACAAGACATAAAATACAAATAAACACATTAAGAGACCACAGAAAGATAAAATAATTAACCAAATATCAACATCAAAGGCCAGGGAAAAAAGATACGTTTTAAGAGACGATTTAAAGGCAGAGAGAATGGGTGGGCATGTAAGGTTGTAGCAGCTCAGAAATGTAAGGTATTTACAGTCAGAAAATTTAGGGATTTAACAACAAATAGAAGAATTTTAATAAATAGAAGAACCGTGTTGAAGTAGACACTGTATGATGACTGTAAGGATTGGCTGTTATTGGGGTAAGGGAGGGAATCCTCTCTGAAAATTGGTGCCCCCCTTAGTACTCTGCACTCTATTTAGGGATCAGAGGTACTGTATGGAGAAATTTCTCTTCTAACTAAAACAGAAAAAGCTTTGCTTGTCATCAAGCACCACAAATTGAAACAGTATATGAGTGGACTAAAGCTGCACACAATTTTCCCTCCTTGTGAAAAACATTCTATATTCATTCCAATTCCAATACCCCCCCCCCCCCCCCCCCCCCAAAAAAAAAAAAAAAAAAAACAACAACCTTGGAGCAAGAAAATACTGATGCCAAAGCTTACGTGTAATACAAAACTCTGTACTGCTAATATACTCTGGTATGGAATGCTATGAACACAGGGTGCAAACAGTGAAACATTGTGACATATATAGTTATACTATCATTCACTAATCATTCGTTAATCAGTGATTGATTCCACTCTGCGCTGTGCCCAACAATGCTCCTTAGCTGTTCTAAAATCCCTATAAACTATGACTTCTTGCAACTTATTGCTTTATTAGCACTCTTGGTCTATATAGCACACTAATAGCACACTATTTGTCCAATCAGATTAAAGAACCAGACCTAACTGCAAGATAATTCTAAATATATTCCGAGAAAAGTCAGTAAAAACAGGGCACAATGTAGTGTGTTAAAATTTATTTTCCATACTGGTTTTTCACAGATGCTTTACCAATACTTTAAGCTACACATTGCATTGTGTTGTGTTTTAGCATTACAGGACATGTCTGTAAATTTAACAGATAATGTCCTGGTAGAAAATTACCAGCAAATTATTACCAGCAACTTTTCTCTTTTCTACTTTTTTTTGTTTTTACAGTGTAGACATTAGAATGTAAAGTAGAAATATAAGTTAATTTCCATTAAACAGCAAACACAACTCTAAGTGATTAATTGATTTTAAAACGTTAATACAAAAACAAATAATAAAAACACAAATTTTCAACAAATGTCACTTTGTCAGAATATATACTGTAGCTTATGATGTAAACGGTTAGCTGTTTTTTTCCATCAACAGATGAGTGAATAGGTAAATAAAATTAACATGCATAAGTGATTAAAAAATAGAGACCCAAATAAAGAAAGCTTTATTAAAAATACATGAGGTATATGAAATATCGATTACATGTACAGTATGTACATAAGTGTACGTGTATTGTTTGTGAGTGTGTGTTTCACTGTGTGTCTGTCTGTCTATCTATCTATCTATCTATCTATCTATCTATCTATCTATCTATCTATCTATCTATCTATCTATCTATCTATCTATCTATCTATCTATCTATCTATATTTTCAATTAGTCTGTGTCAGCCTCCAGCAGTTTCAATGCTAACTAGGTGAGACACAGAAAGGCATGGGGTCCTTGGCAAACACTTCACAATCTATTTTCACCAAAGCTCTTCCCACTCTGTGTCTGCTGACACCCCTCTGAGCTTGGCCGCTTCCCCACAGAGAGCCTGGGCGAGTCCACAAATCTGACCGTCACTTCCAGTCAACTGTCTGTGTGGGACTCGGAGGCAGGCAGTGCCACGGCAGACGCTCTGGGTTAACACGGAGACCAGCTCTCACAGCTGCCTGTGTAATCCAACCCCACACACGCCACACACACTCCACACGGGAGAGACACTCCCGCAAAGTGTGCGGGGGGGTCTAAATGTATATTATTACTTCTAAAATTAGGAAATGGAATAATATTTACCTCATCAGATTAAGATGAGCCAGCAAAAGAAAGGAAAATACGCATTCCAATAAAGTGTGTTAGAGTCAATATTCTTAAAGCATTTTTAATATACTCCTGTGGATATGAACCGAGATCAGTGGCAATATTCAGTCATGGTTTTGGTGTTTGGTGTTAACAATCCATTCACTTAAATAGAAGCAGATATTCAGATATGCTCGCTCTTTGTGTGGGTGACTCTTAAGTCTTAAACAAACAGGGGTGCTGAGCTGAGTCTGAGCATGATAACAGCCCCCAACAGACAGAGAAACACACATAGAGAGAGCAAAAGCACAACAAAAATATCTTTGATGACTGACATGTCAGTTCCTCCTGGAAGAAGTTTACCTTTTAATAAATGCCTCCATCTTTCCAGGTTCTGCAGACAGGCCGGGTAGTCGAGGCACGCATGGCTTTTAGACATAAACGGCAGCTACTTGATAGATCCCACTGCTGTTGAGTAAAGCCATCTGAGGAAAATGAGTAGTTTGAGGATCAACAGACTTTCTGGAGGAATTTGGATGTATTTGAAGATTATGATTTCTTCATCTAGACTACAAAGCAGGTAGTGAAGGAACAGAGAGAGAAAACGTTGCCCTCTACTGCCAGATTTAGTCGCAGCCAGATTCTGGTAGCTGTGTTTTTGTTCGAACTTCTGTTTTTGTTCTATTCTGATTCAAGAATTTCAGTGAGCACTAAATGTTCTCCTTAAGAACTAAGCATCACTATACATGCTATTTAACTGTGTAATGGTCTACTTATTGTTTACAGCTTTAGGCAGTACAAAAAAACATAATCATAAATACCTCACAAGCTGCAAACCATAAATACTTTTGACTGGATACTAGGAAATCATGTGGTCTTTGTAGTAAAATAGAAAATGGATGGACCCTGCACATAAAACTGCATGCAGGGTGAATACAGGCAATATGTATGATTTATGTTCTTTTTTTTCTCTCTCAATATTTATTCCATTTTCTTTGTATAGTGTTTGATATCTTTATTTTAAATGGCATTGTGTAATTGACTTAATAAGCATATTCATAACATATTCATACAAATTGCCTGTATTTACCCTGCATGCAGTTTTATATGCTCATATTGGGACAGCATGTAATATGTATACATTTAAATATTAATTTGCCACCACAGGAAAATTTTAAATGTGTTAAATCTATAAGGGAGTTTCATCAGGACAACATCGGAAATTTGTACTTTATATCACTTAAATACGTTCAAGTGAAACTCTAAAATGTTGATGCAGTGTATAAAGTTCATGAACATAAATGAACAGTTAAAGGGATACTCCACCCCAAAATTATTTTTTTTTCATTAATCACTTACCCCCATGTCGTTCCAAACTCTTAAAAGCTTTGTTCGTCTTCGGAACACAATTTGAGATATTTTGGATGAAAACCTGGAGGCTTGTGACTGTCCTATTGACTGCATATTAATTGCACTGTCAAGCAGTGTTATATTTGGCAGGCATTTTTGATTCAGTCTTAGTCTTTATCTTGAAATGAAAATGCTAAATAGTCACATTTTAGTCATTTGAGTCTTTCATAGTTTTAGTCTAGTTTTAGTCAACTTTTAGTCATTACTTTTAGTCAAACTGCAGTTAGCAACATTTATTTTGGTAGCTATTTAATATGTAGTGTTCAAACAAAAATAGTCTTTAAAATTTCTCATAAGCTTAACTGATTTGGTCTAAAGAGAGAAGAATTAATCAAGGATTGAATTGGGAAAAACTGGAATAAATTTTCAATTTATTTTCACTGGAGAGCCCACAGTCCTGCAGAGTTTAGCTCCAACATTAAAAACTCACCTGCCTGGCTTTAACCCCAGATCTTGATTGGCTTGTTCAAGTATGTTTGATTAGGGTTGAAGTTACTGTGAATTAAAATTCTTACTGTCAGTTTATAGTTACTGTGTGTTCACACCGCCGCCGGCGAGAGCGTCAAAGTGGCCGGAAGTCATTAATTTTCAATGTGAGCCGATGGCGAGCTCCGGCGAGGAGAGTTGAAGTCAGGTCAACTTTATGGTAATGAGCTATGACGCGGTTGGGCGGCAACCAATCGGAAAGAAGTCCTCCGCTTGAGAGGGTTCCAGAGAACACAGTCCTGTAAACTTTGGTTCCGACCACATTAGTTCCCAAGCATTTTCACGCTAGAACGCTTGTTTTTCAGCGTAAATTAAATTAATTTGCTCAAAACAACACCGATTTGACCAATTGCATTTAGGCTACACTTCAACCAGGACAGTTTGGATTGTAGGCTGCGCACAAATTAATATTAATATTAATTAAAGACCTAGGCTAGTAAACCATGAACACAAAAACACACCACACAAAGGGCTTTTATTGGTTTATTTTGTTAGCAAACATGTAACTATAATTATAATCTTTCCATTGATCAATTTCTTACTTTCACAATTAAAATATTTCCTGAGGTTAACTTATACCCTACTTGTGGTCAGTCTACACAAGATCAACCTGCTTGTTTCCTTTGCGGCTCCTTTAAATACAAGACCAAGCGCTCGATCGTCAGAGCGTCAATTAATCTTTCTACAGCGTCGCTGGCAGGCCAGAGCGAATTTTGACGCTCTCGCGGCGGTGGTGTGAACGCACAGTTAGGCTACACTGCCTATAGCCTACCGTATTAGCTTTGATAGGCGAGTGTTACGGATTCACTTAGTGTAAATAGCATCTATCACTAAGAAAACATGCTATTTGCACTTAGTGTAAATAGCATCTATCGCTATTTACACTTAGTGCAAATAGCCGCTGCCTTATTTTATTTTGGATATGCTAATAATAATAATAAATAAATAGCCTAATAATAAAGAAAAGAAGAATATTAGGCTAAATATTGGCCTGCATGGTATGTGTAGTATGGGTTAATATAATAATTCTTAATTCTGCACTTTCTGAAATTCAAAACAAAATATTAATGCATTCGTAATATGCGTTTCTGAATATCCAAGGTTGCTATATGGTCACGCAGGTTCGTGCATTAAACGCATGCCACGAGAAATAAGTCGTTATTTCAACATAAGAAGTCGTGTTCCCTTGAACATGTCCCCTACCTGCCATCTTTTTGAAAATTTTGTCATGAAAATATTTTTTTTATTTGTTTAAATAACACAAATCCACAGCTGAACCACGGCAACGAGTAGTGGTGTTTTCGTAATCAGCGTAACCTATTTGAAGGAATCAGTTGAATGGATTGAACTCACTCGTTAAGACAGTGACTTTGCGCCACCTTGTGTTTCATAATAAACGTGTAATTTAATCAGTGTTGGGAAGGTTACTTTGGAAATGTAATAGGTTACAGATTACAAATTACCCTACTTAAAATGTAATAAGTAGTGTAACTTTTCAGTTATTTAATTAAAGTAATGTAACTGATTACATTTGATTACTTTTTGATTACTTTTCTAAATTTCTAATGTTTTCAACTGTTAATCATTTACAAACAAACCAGGCAGGGTTAACGTTACAGTAGTACTCAACAGTCAACACTGATTCCTGTCAGACTTTCAAAATCCTTCATCACTTGAATTAAGATTATAATATTTTAATTTTAAAGGAGACATTGGATGCAAAATTCACTTTTACATGATGATTGCATACATGTATCTTAGCAGTGTGTGGACACAACCACCCTACAATGAAAAAATCCATTCACTCCTTTTTTTAATCCCCCAAAAATATAATTAAAATATAGTCTCAATTATCAAGCCGTTTTGATTTTCTGAGCAGTATGATGTCATATTTGCTCAGGCCCCGCCCACAACCGCTGAAGCACTGTCCAGCATTAGCATATTTTCACCTTCAGCCAGTTGTACGAAGTCCATCATTTTCTCCGTGTTCGAGCAGCTGTAGCGACAATGGGCAAGAATAATGCTACTATTTCCAATAATCAGAGTAAGGACTTGATCGCATTATGATGTTTACATGTCAAGAGCAAAGCTCTTCACTCCCGTTTACATGCAATTTCCATTATTCTTATTCGTTAAGAATTGTGGTTATTTTTTTACTGCAATTATTCACATACCCCACTGCACAGCACAAATGATGAACTCAGAAACAGCAGGTGTGTTACTGGCCGTTGTTTTAATTTATTTACGTCTAAGGATTTTGTATGTCTGTATTCCACCCTTTTCCAGCGCCATAGAAATGTGATGGCAAACGAATTGCCTACACTGCCGTCGTGTTCTACTCATCCCTCTGGATGAGGGTAAGGAACAGAGACTGGTGGCAGCGAGTTGTTTTCCCCAGGAATGGAATTCTTTCTTCCCCACCATCGTTTCCAATCTGCGTATTATTACAGGTGTGCGTCACGTCATTCATGTATGTCACGAGCACATGCGCACTTTGGTCAGTGCGGCAATACTGAGATTAAGGTGTTTACATACCTGTATAGTTTGATTAAAATCGACATGTTAAAACGATTATGCTTGCTGCGATTATGATCTTAATCGCATTATTTAGATTGAAGTGTTGCGTTTACATGAGGTAAAGTTTAATCGCAATATTGTCAAAATCTCATTATAATCACATTAAGAGGGTGCATGTAAACGCACTCAATGTCTTTTAAGCAATGCAGGTGTTCTGTAGTTTTGTGATGAAGAACACAAGAGTGTTCATTTTCTCCTGACATCAGAGCCACTGAGGATGCAGTGCATTAGTTTTGTTTTTGATGGTAATGCACGACCGAAAACACCTAAATTAATTTATGTCTGCGCAAATAATTTTACTCCATACTGCTTTCTGAATGAGGGAAAATTCAATGCATGTTTTGTTAAGTTAAAACTCAAGGATAGATTCGTACCCATTGTTCGTGATCCAGCTGCACTTTCAGAAGAAGCAACTTTTTATATATTTATTTATGATTATTTGCAAATCGCCTTTGCTTTTCCATGGAAGAGAGGGGCAAGGTGAGCAGAGCTCATTAGTATTTAAAGGGACATGACAGGACCACCGATGACTTTTAACCAAAGTATGTTGCAGACCTTTCATAAAAACCCTAAAGAATCATACCAAATTGTGGAAGGTGGGCAACCAATGTCCCCTTTTAAGCACAGCCACCACAAAATCAGACTTACACCAAGATCATTCTGAAGTTAAAAACATATTTATTATCATAACGAGAAACATTTTATTAGCTATGGTACTGTTTTTAAAATCAAATCTTTGCATAGCTATGAAAGGAAAATCTATCTGGAATCTAACAATGCCTTGGAAAAAAGAGTTAATCTTAAAAAATTAAGCATAGCTATATACAGACCAGTGGGGATTTCTTTAAGACTGCAAGGGAAGCTCGGCTTCCCCTATAATGTAAAAAAATTCATGGTCAAATATGTACTATTGTGTTAACATTTTATTGATAAAAAATGCGTTAGAACACGTTCATCTCAGAAACGAGTTCGTTCAGAATCAGCTACATATAGCAGGTGACTCGATTTCCTTCTCATACATTCCCATAGCGTCACAGTGTATTTCCCTGTTGAAGCCTAGCGTCCATTGACTTCTATGGGGCTGCTTTGAACAGTTTTTTTCAGTGCTTCAAAACTAGACGGTCATTGGATAAATGCTGCGATTATGTCCCGCCCCCGGACGCTCAGCGTCTCTGGGGGTGAATGGAGGAGTGGGCGGGGCTGGACTCCGGGCTTCTGCGTGATGATTGGAGGGTCTGTCGAAAGACTGCATCTCCTTTTGATTGACAGCGATTTTGTCCTATAAGAAGTCATTGAAGCTATTCGAGCTCAGTCCCATAGCAGATTTTTGCAAGTGTAGTCAAAAGACAAACTGCTGCAACCTATTTCTTGGTATTTGCTTGGCGAAATTGCCAGTTTTCATCATAACATGAGAAAGCTGTGTGATTACTTGGTGTTCCTTAACCCACTGGTGCGGGCTGTGTCGCTTTTCTTTGACGCGAAACTAACTAAAATACTCCACGAGTTTTGATGCTGTTCTTCTGGACTTTCTATTCATTAAAAAAAAAAAAATCTTCTTAGCTCTTTTCAACAACAATAATAAGAAGAATAATAATATATTTTTAGCAGCAAATCAGAATAGAATGATTTCTGAAGGATCATGTGACTGGAGTAATGATGCTAAAAAGTCAGCTTTGAAAGACAGCTTTGATTGTTCCTAATAAAATGTTTAACTGCACTCACAAGTGAATCTCAAGTTATTTTGTGTGATAGCTAAATATATTCTTAATAAACTACAAATATATATATATATATATATATATATATATATATATATATATTATTTTGTCCTCATATTCTTCCTTGTAACTCTTCCTCTCAGTCACATACTTGACTAAATGGCTCATTATGAAGCTCATTATGAAGCTCATTGTGCAGGCCTGTCTTCTCAGGTGTGAATGTGAAGGTTGACGCCTTCTCGCATAGACCCTTTTTACTCAAAAAGTGTCTTAGGAAATTTAAATCAATATATTGTTTTCTGTGAGCAAATAAGATGATTTTCACGTTATTTTTAAGCAAAAATGCTAGGCTACAAGATCCAGTTCTCAGAAGTCTTGTGAATAAATGTTCTGTATGTGTTTTATGGCCTTATTTTAGTGACTTCAAAAATGTAGTTTTTCACTAACCACACATAAATGTTGCTTTCTCGAAAACAAAATCAAGTACATAAATGCTGCTAACATATTATTGTAGTCCAGTTTGTGCTGTTTACAGTGTTATTAGACTTTAGCCATTTATATATTTATAAGCAACTGAAAAAAGCACAAATGTCAGGGCATGTCAAAAAATCTCCAGGCCCCCAAAACACCCTCAGACCCCAGGGGGTTAAAGACATGGAGCTGGACAGTGTTCTTTACAAACTGTTGTCATTAGTGGCAACAATTGGAGCTACATCTGCAGGTGTAGAAAGGAGCTTCTCCTGTTTAAAGCGGCTCAAGTCCTACACCCATAACACAATGGGCCAAGACCGTTTAAGCAGCCTAGCTCTGCTGGCCATTGAGTGGACACTGGTCAAGTCACTGGAAAAGACGCCTAGTTGGTACGACAGCATCACAGAGCATTTTCATGAAAAGGAATGTAGGGCAGAATTTACGTATAAATAAATGGACAATTTGTATGATGTAGGCCGAAAATGAGCTTCCCCTCTTTGAAAGACCAGCAGCCGCCACTGATACAGACCCATATAGGAAATAAAAAGAGTTGTCAAATAAATATGTTCTAATCTCCTGAAACATTGGTGTTTCATATTTTAGAGCAGTCACTGCAATTTATGAAAGAAATCAATCAAATCTGTATGTGGCAGTTTGTATGAAAAAATCAGATGTTTAACAAATCAGAAATTAACATTTTCATAAGTAACTGTAATTTAATTACACATTTTTTTCTCAGTAACTGTAACTGATTACAATTACTTTTAATTTGTAATTAAATTACGTAATTCCGTTACATGTAACTAGTTATTCCCCAACACTGCATTTAATTGATTGACATATTGACATAATTCTGCCTTTAAAATTTAAAACATTAATTTCATAATATTTTATACATTTGTAGGCTAATTGCAGTGTAAATGCATTCAGTAATGATGTTTCTGATGGCTTTTGTTGACACTGATTGTATTTTTAATAGTAACAGCCCTTTATTATTTTAACTGAATTTATCGATTGGAATTCAGAACGTGGCATTCCATATTCATGATGCATGCATTTAATACGATTAAAAAAAATGCCCCTGGACATCAGTTTACTGGTTTGTTTCTGATGCTGTCAATGTTGTTTTTCGTTTTTGGTTACGTAAAAAAAAAATACAGTTAGCTCAAAAAGCTGAGAGCACACGACATGCACTGTTTGGATGAGCATGATGCTTGTATGCTCAATGCATGGCGTGTGTCTTTCAGCTTCGTTCCCATGGACACCTTTTTCTGGATATTTCCAGCCTAAGACCTGTGATTAATCCGTATCTAAAGCCGTGTCTACACCAAGAGAACCCATAATAATCAGTTGATGCGGTGACTGTCCATACGGGAAGTGGCACAAGGCGACAAATCTTCTACAGTAACTGATGCCTCCTTCTATTCCGAATCTTGGAAACATGCTTTGTAGGCTATATGCGTTGAAAGTGAAACCTAAAAAAAAACAGTGCGCATAAGAAAGTGATTGCACGCTTTCGCGAGCATCAGCAAATACACGCAATCACAGATTGCACGCTTCCCAGCTGAAACAACCCCCCACGTGAAACTGAAATAACAATATTTTGGACATATTGCCCATCTAAGTCATTCATCCCACACTATCAACAGGCGCGTCATGTAGGCTACACTTCTTGTTCTTTGTTTGGGCACCACAAAGTGTCACTGTGGCCTCAAAGCTTACCCCTCGACTACTCTGGCTCAATTGCTATTCCTGAGGTAAAACACTCCCTCCTCATTACCCTACGGACAAAGAAATGTAAAAATAAATAAATGTGAAAATACATAAATGTAGAAATAAATAAATGTGGAAATAAATGTATAAATAAAAATAAATAAAAAAATAAATCAATGTGGAAAGAAATGAAAAAAAAAATACATAAATAAGGAAATAAAATTATAAATAATTATTTGTTTTTGCTTTTTTACATTTCTTTGTACATTTCTTTATTTATTTATAATTACGGCAGGATTGGCATTCCATAATAACCGACTGTATTTACGTGAGATATTCTGATAGACATTTGGACCGCTGTGGCTGTGTGTGTATTTGAGCGCTGAGAACTAAGAACTGATCTTAAGTTTACTCAACTTTAAGTTAATGGACAACGAATTGTGACTCCCGAGAAAAACGGGACGTCTGGTCACCCAGTCCCCAACCCTTCGGATGCTGAGGGCATTGTTTCAGATCACTAGTTCGCATTTTGGTAGCATATCCGTCAACTGCGGCTGCCATACTGAGGCTAGATATGCCAACGCCCCTTATCCAATGACAGAGACGCACATTTTGAAAGACAAGACAGTTAACTTAGCCAATAGGATGTATTATGAATGTCCGGTAGTCCTCGAATAACATTTTAGTCCTGACTCGTCTTGTTAACGAAGACGCGGCATAAATTTTGGCATAGTTTTACTCATCAGATATTAGCTTTAGCTCGTCAACGTCTCGTCTTAGTCACAGAAAAATGGTTCATTGACAAATATTTTGTCGTCTTCGTTGACAAAATTAACACTGCTGTCAAGGTCCATAAAAGTATGAAAAGCATCATCAGAATAGTCCATCTGCCATCAATGGTTCAATCAGAATTTAATGAAGCGACGAGAACACTTTTTCTGAGCAAAGAAAACAAAAAAACTATTTTAATCAACAATTTGTCTCCTCTGTGTCAGTTCACTATGCAGTCAATGCTTGTGACTGCATGCACTATGCAGTCACAAGCATCCCGGTTTTCATCCAAAATATCTTAAATTGTGTTCCAAGGATGAACAAAGCTTTTATGGGTTTTTCAAGGCATGTCAGTGTCTATAACTTTTTATCTTTTGGAGCATTATCAACTCTGGATACCATTAATGATGATGGATAGTAAAGCATAGAGTGTCTTCTTTCCAAAGATACCCAATTTGTTTGTGCAGCACACTTTGTCAGGAACTGTTACCATTTTAATTTAGGTAGGTTATTTTCACCTGTGAGGCCCACAATGGGGGGCGAAGGTTAACAGGTTAAAAAAAATACTTGTAGAATCTGAACATTCTCCAGAAATCATTATCCCATCATCAACACTTGCATAAAGATTCAGGGAATGCCCACACTCTCAGAAATAAAGGTACAAACGCTGTCAAAGGGGCAGTGCCTTTTTAAAAGGTACACTTTTGTACCTATTAGGTTCTAATAGGTACACTTTTAGTACTAATATGTAACTTTAAGGTACAAAAATTGACAATTTAGGGGCAAACATATACCTTTTGAAAAGGTACCGCCCCAGCGACAGCTTTTGTACCTTTATTTCTGAGAGTGCAGTATTAACAGATATACATGTAATGTACACAAACCTTAACACACACACGCATAAATAAACACAGCCTGTTTAGGTCAAAATGGTAAGATGGAGACAAAGAGAGATTCTCTAGTGTCTAATAAACTAGAGAAGAGAATTACTTATTACTTAGATCCATAACATTCATGATGTTTATTCTCTGTGTTCATACATACTGACCTGAAGTGTATGTCCTGAGGCCCATGGAAGTCCAAGAGAACCTTCACAGAGGCCTCAAAGAAAAAGAAGAAAAGGCGAAGAGAGGTTGCGAGAACGAGAGCTCTTCAGCAGACAGTGCCCAGCAGGAGACGGACTTGCTGTAGTCACATCAAAAGATGGCACCCAACGCTGGGCCACCTCCTCTGGCTTTGAACACAAGATAAATTAAACAACAAAGAACACAATGACATTCACAGCCCTGTTTGCTCCTGTTAACTGAACACCACACAACCATCAAACCCCATAGTCTACAGCCACACACATCTACTTCAGTGGGATGGATGTACTAAAGGCATTATGGTGTTTGCTTCTTGAGTTATATTCTATAGTAAAGGATGCAACCCTTCCTTAACAAATAAAATGGCAGACGTTCTAGCTAGGGATTTAGTACGATTTAAATGATCACATGTTGTAAAACCACTGCAAGTGATTTTTTTTTGCTATTCCAAGCAGGAAAGACAATGTGATAAAAAAAAGCATGTTTATTGTTGCTTTTGCGGGGGGGGGGGGGCTTCTTAGCTGGTAAAACATAATAAAATAAAATGTGACATTCTGTACTTTTGTAATTCTCTATAGTTCTCATATTCATCTTTTAATCATATTTGTAAATGTCTTGACTCCACAGCAATTTTGTCTTTACTGTTCCAATACTTTTGGAGGGCACTGTAGGTGATATTGTAGATATGTGGAATTAATATATTACAGAATTAATTGCATTAATCACAGAATTATTACATGAAATTAGTTACAGCATTCACTAAGAGCAAATGCAGTAAGCAGCAAACTCAAATTAAAGCAGCAGCAGCTGTGAAAGTATTCTGAAAGTTGGTGAGATTTGGCTGCTCAAATTTTCCTGTCTAAAAATGTCTATCCTCTCACAGTGGGACAGGCTTTAGCTGCATTCTACTCAGGATTACACACTACAGATAATATAGAGCACCTGTGAATAACATATTTCTGGATATAAGCCATATGCATTCCACACACAATCAGTCAACATCAACACTTCAGTAAGTAAGAGCCATCGTTTCACTAAAGACTCAACTTTGGTAGCTTACTTTACATAAAGTAAAATGTAAGTATACTAAAGTATAAAAGTGTGACTGAAATAAAAGTGCTGTAAGTAACTGAATTAGAATTCCTCAAATCTTTCCCTGGAGGGCCAATCTGCTGCAGAGTTTAGCTCCAACCCTGATCAAACTCACCTACCTGTGATTTTCTAATGATCTCTAAGACTGATTAGCATGCTCAGGTGATTAGGGTTAGAGCTAAACTCTGCAGGAGTGGGCCAGATTTGAGGATGTCTGCTTTAGACCCAGCCCTCTAAAGACATATCAGCCAACCCAACGTCAGAAAACCCGAACACGCACATACAATGATTGAGATGCAAAAATAATGCAGGCAGTTCCCATTCACTTTCTGTGATATCTGTCATTTTAGCGGTATTTCATAAAAAAATGCTTACTTAACCTTTAAATACAAAGTCAAGTATTAATGTAGTGGTGTCAAAAATAAGGACTGTAAAAGTGATCAGCTTTTGTGATTTTTAAACAGTAAGAGCAGAATGCTGGAATAAAGAGAATAAGATGAAGATTTGAGACAGAGAGAGACTCTTCTTTCTTTTTTTCTTTACTTCATTAATCAGACACTCCCAGAACAGATACACACCTTCATTTATTGGAAATATATTAACAAATCATTACTGGAAATCTGTTTTGGAGTGATTTAACTGTCAATGCATAACAACAGGCAGTTATGTGCTGACATATAGAGATGGCCACTGTCAAAAAATAACAAAATCAATAAATTTGTTACCCATTATGCTAGCACTTCAAGTCCAGAAGGGTTAAATTAAGTGTCTCAGTATGAATTGTGCATTACTTTTTGGTTTATTGATATTTAATTGAGAAAACTATAAAATGAAATAATAGTAACTACCTTAAAATCAAAAACCAATTAAATTTAGAACAACAACGACAACAAAATTAAATTTGCAGCTATATTATTATAAATAATAAAATATCTAAGTAAATTAATATTGATGGAGATAAAACTAATTTTATATCTAAACAGTCATTTCAGAATAAATAAATAAAAAAGAAAGAAAAAAAAGATTTTTTTTAATGTTTTTTTATGTGACACATGTAGATATTAAATGATACAATGCTATCATTAGCAGAACAAAACTGTTTGGAAGAGATTCATTTGGCAAGTCACTGATGAAATCCGAAACACCAAATCACAGAGAGTATTTGTAAGAGCCGGTGTAAAATCATACATCTGTTTACTGAGAGTTTAGTCGTGATTACACTGATCAGCTTCTGAATACAAAAGAACGGTTCACTCATCTCCTTGTTAGTTTATAGGATTCCAAAATACTTAACTGAAACTTCATATTGCATAAACAATGGTGCATAAAATGTTGGTACTTATATTAATGCACACATTTTAATATGATTTTTTTATGGTTTACTTTTACATTTCTTTATATCACAGAGACATATCCATACTCTTAAGTACATGTGCAAAGACTGAAAGAGAGAGATAATAAAGAGGGAAAAGGCTAGTGCACAGCAATTGCACATTATATTCATGTCATTTAGACGCACAGAGAGAATGACACAGTGTCAAATCTGTGTGACAGAATTAGGTGAGTGTTAAGAGAGGGGGCCAGCAGGGGTACAGAGATGCTCAGGGCACACACACACACGCACACACACGGTCACACATACATACAGTACATAAGAGTATTTTCATCTCATACACACACACTTAACACATCACATGAATTCAGGACAAAATGCCGGATCACTGGTCAGTTCATTTACCTGCGGTGAAAAAAAAAAGATAATCTGTTTGATACACAATCAGACAGCTTGTAGAACCTTCAATGCAATGGGGAAAAGGGAAGGGCAACATTAATGTGTATAAATATATTAAATACTTAACTCTGCTATTATTTACAATTATTCTTGTGCTTTTTTTTGTTGTTGTTCTTTAACATTTTAATTATTTTTTATGTAACTTATTTACATAAGGATTTTTCCCCCTTTTTGTTGTTGTTGCTGCTGCTCCAATAATGTTATAGACTGCAGACTTTTAATATTATTTAGTAACTCCTTACTATGATTTAAAAGCTCATACTCATAAATAACGCTGTTATTAAAGTCTAAAACTTCTTTCATTCTTTTTCTTTCTTTCTGTCTTTCTAAGCTTGTACTTTTATTACAAGTTTTATTACTTTTTAAATACTATTATTATTATTTATTTAATGGTTTACATTTTTGACCACTTCAACACTTTAACATGAGGTATCTCTGACCATTTATCTTTCTCTAAAGTGAGTAAGAAATAGTAAAAGCAATTTCTGACGTTGAATTTTGCTAAAGAAACATATGAACAGACTGCTCTCCAGTGGACGGAAGGAGAATTACACTTTTATATTTTTCTTTCCAGTTAATATGATAAACTTAAGTACTAGAACCATGGACAAATAATAATAATAAAATACACAGATGTCCGTGTTACTTATGGTTTAATTAAATATAAATGAAATACTGTATATGCATTATTTTCCATGCATACTTTCAAAATCACATTGCATGTTCAAGATAAGGTTACAATTTATGTAAGTCATTCTGGATAAGAATTTTAGTGCTAAATGCCTTGAATGAGGAAAAAATATTTTAGGTAGGACTACATTTTGATTGTATTGTATTTATAACAATCTCACTCTATCTATAATAATCTAATAATATTGTTCAATAACAGCTAGCAATATAATGCATGACTATGCAATGTCCAGCATTGTGTATTGGTGTTTCTTGAGCTAACTGCAATTTTGTACGCCAGCTCTCATCTGACTTCTATATGAGACTGACATCTAGTGGACTATCAAACACTACCACTTGCACATATCTCTCAAATACAGATGACAGAAAACAAAACCACAAAAGCTTATTCTCAGAGAAAAAAGTAAACGTGTTACAAAAATGTTACTGAGCTATTGTATCTCTCTATCATATACGGCACAAAGCCGTCAATTCATGTGTGTGTCAGGTAATGTCTTAAGAAAGTTCTACTACAATATAAAATGTCACTGAATGACTAAAGGAGACTCCGGTAGATCTGACTTCCAGTTCTGGAGCATTTTTGCCCTCACACTGAAGCTCACCGTGGGCTTAATGGTAGGTGAGGTCAGTAACAGTAGGTAGTAATTGTGACAAAAATGCAAATGTGTGGGGCCCCAAATTCTTCCCTGCTGTTAACTCAATCGATGCATTCTGCATCCTTTTACCATCGCTTATGAGTTACTGGCTAATTAGGGCTTACATGCATGGAAGATAATTAGTCAGTTAATTCTCAGCACATAGAGACTCCTTCACCTAGATATCACACTATAGAGTCAAGTCAGTCAAGTAAGGGCTCTTTAGTGGATTTTGTTCTTTCATCTGTGGTATAGAGACCATTTTAAATCCAAGGACTTCCTCTACTAGGTTTTATGCTCTCAAGCTGAGACGGTTTTCTTCTTGGTGCAGGAACCACAATTTGGACCTTGTTCACTTCCCAGTTTTAATGTGGGCATGGGCCCTATTCATGCTTAAAGGGATCCCCGGGTATTAAGACATGTATAGCTTAATATAATGTATCTTATTTAAATATGTAGTAGAAAACCCATGAAAATGTATGTTATTTAAAAAAATCGACATCGTTTTTGGACTATGGGGGCGCCATTATTTTATGTGCACAGTACATTCTGCATCGATGATGTCAAATGGTTGCACTCAGTGAGCTACTGGCGCTTTTTACCGCAACACAACTCTGAATACATAACTCAGAAAACAAAATACTGATACAATAACACATTGTGAGGCTTTTGCTTGTAATTTTCAGTCGAAGGGCAACAAGAGAAGCAATGTGAGACGTCACTGCTTTCCTAGCAATTAAGAAGAGGAGAAAAGAATGGGAAGATGCCTGTGGACGAATAAAACTTCCTAAAGACCCACTTTTTTCTCTCCACTTTAGCCCTGATGGCTTTAAGTCTTTTAGTAGACCACAGCTACTGAAAGAGCTTACAAACAGCTGAGACAAGAAACGCTAGATGCCATCTGTTAGGATGTAAACATGCCGACGCTAATCATGACGCGCGGCCACTAGAGGAGTTTCTCAGCGTGGATTTCCCTCCATATCCGGGGCGGTTAGACTCCTTGTGTGGAAAAATCGACGGTACAGCATTTGGTTTAAACCTATATTATATCCATCACCACCTGTAAGCTCTTTCAGTAGCTGTGGTCATCATATCAGTATTTTATTTTCCGAATTGTCTATTCCGAGATGTGTTGTGGTAAAAATAGCAACAGGTAGCCCTAGTAGCTCACCAAGTGCAGAATAATGGTGCCCCCCATAGACCAAAATATGTATAAAACGATGTGATTTTTAAAATAACAAATCTTAATGGGTTTTCTGCTGCATATTTCATTAAGAGACATCATTTACATTATATTAAACCACACAAGTCTTAATACCCAGGGATCCCTTTAAGGTGTATCTGACACTTATTTCTGCTGAGCACATACTGGTGGAGGGTATTTCTTTGCCACGATATTTACGTGTCTCCCGTTTTATAAGGGACAAGACAGCTGAGACCATTTTGTCCTGTATCAAATTAGCTCAAAAGGGAAATGTATATAAATAATTACAATTAATTATAATTAATTACAATTATTTATATCAGCCGTCAGTAGTAAATGTAGCAGAATTAAATTGCCATCATCTAATCTGTTCGTCCAGCGAACATTCCGTGTAAGTTCATATCAACTCTAAGAAAGGATATTTTCGTGGCCACAGAAAATACTTTCCTAAGTATTAATGCATTAGAGCATGTAGTAAGGATCAGAAATTGTAAAGGGACATTAATTTGCAAGGCAGAATCAGAAACTCATGTAATTTGTGCACAAGAGTTCCCATTCAGTCGGTCACGTTCGACGTACGTCGGACTGACCGACGAATAGGAATCTCGCTAGAGAGGCCAATCTGCTTCGAGTGTAACTAAAACGAGCCAATGCACATTGGCATGCAATCATATGCAGCAGCTGCTCACCTCGCAGCGCGGGTATATAATGAGCAGCAGGTGCGTTGCATCTTTAGCTTTTCGCTTCGAAGCTGAACAGTTGTTCTCTGCTAAGAAGTGGTCTAAAAAGAGTCTCTGCTGGACGATCTCTTTGTGAGGAAGTGCGGGTGTACAACACAGCAGCGGGGTCGATTCTCTGCGTTCCTTTTCTTCTCTTTTTTTTTTTGCCTTTTTTGAGCGGAAAGAGCGGAAAGGGCCGTTTTCACGGCTGGTAAACGGTGCGCTTAAGAGCGCGTAAAAGCTGTTTTCACAGCTGGTAGAAAGCGGCGACAGAGAGAGAGAGCGCACAGACAGGCTGCACAAATTCCCTGTCTGTGTTGCCGCGGCCGTTCCCCTGCGTGCTTCAGCACTGACTAAGAGATCGAGTCCCTAAAAGAGCTTGCACAAGTAGAGCTTGCGTCTTTTTAAAGATGACATTCTACTTGTGTGTTACTGGATGCGGTCGTTACCTGGCGCCGGGAGATGGTCACGAGCGCTGCATCGCGTGTCTGGGCTCAGTGCACGCTGAGGCAGCGTTTGTGGATGAGTCATGTACCCATTGTGGGAAGATGACCATCTCGGAGTTGCGGTCGAGACTCCAGCTCCTGCAAAGGGGCGGAGTCCCAGTGCCGCTGCCTCGTTCCAATCCTCCTCAGAGGGTTGCTGCGGGTGGCGGCGCTGGTGATCTGAGGATCACAGTGAGTGCGCTTCCTTCGGGGAACCAACCCCCTAGGAACCCTCACTCCTCCTGCACTCCGCAGCCAGTGGAGCTGCCAGGGGAGCGCGGTGGGCCATCTCAGAGGTGTGCACCATCTGTGTCCTTCGGCGCTCCTCCCGATGACCGGATGTCGATAGCTGCATCGGAGGGTGAGTCAGACTTTTCCGGAGATGATGTGTCGGTGCAGTTGCCTCCTTCGGGTACAGTGGCTGTGCCCGATACAGATCCAGAAATGATGGCTATGCTTTCCCGGGCCGCCAACAGGGTCGGGCTCGTGTGGAATCCTCCACCGTGTCCTGAGCCCTCGAGGCTGGATGATTGGTTTCTCGGGGTGGCACGAGCTGGTTCTCAGCCACCCACCCCGGTTCCTTTCTTCCCGGAAGTGCATGAAGAGCTCACTGGTACGTGGAAGGCACCTTTTACTGCCCGAAACCGTGCCAGTGGGTCCTCCTCCCTCACCACCCTCGATGGCGGCATGGCTAAGGGTTACACGCGCATCCCCCCGGTGGAGCGGGCCGTTGCTATGCAGCTGTGCCCTAACTCAACCTGGCGGGGGGAGCCGTCTCTCCCTTCCCGGGCCTGTAAGCACTCGTCGGACCTTACCGGCAAGGCTTACCAGGCCTGTGGCGAGGCCGCCTCCGCCTTACACGCTATGGCGTTGTTGCAGGTCCATCAGGCCAAGGCACTGAGGGGCCTGCACGAGGGTGGTCATGACCCGCAAGTTCTTCAGGAACTTCGTGCCGCGACAGACCTCGCGCTTCGGGCGACGAAGGTGACTGCGCGGTCGGTGGGTCGTGCGATGTCCACTTTGGTGGTCCAGGAACGCCATCTCTGGCTGTGTCTGGCCGACATGAGGGATACCGACAAGGTCAGGTTCCTTAATTCCCCCGTGTCCCAGACCGGCCTCTTCGGCGACGCGGTCGAGAACTTCGCCCAGCAGTTCTCGGCTGTACAGAAGCAGTCTGAGGCGATCAGCCACATCCTGCCACGGCGGTCCGCTGCTGCATCCAATCCACCGCCGGCGGCACCTCAGCCTGCTCGTCGCCGAGGGCGACCCCCTGCGGCTGCCCCCGCTCCCGTGCCGCAGCAGCAGCCTCCACCCAAGCGGCGCCGTGGAGCCAGTCGTAAGCGGGGTCCCCAGCCCGTCCAGGCCCCCGCCAAGAGAGGCGGTAAAGCCAAGAGCAAGAGGCCCTAGGATGGGCGACCTGGAGATGGTTGGGACTGCTCTTCAGGAGATGGTGACTGCACCGCTCCTTCCACCGGAGGAGGGCCGGGTGGTAAATCCTTTGTTTCCTTTTCTTTCTGTTCCGCCGCTGGCCCAGCAGCCAGCGGTACCCAAATTTTCAATAAAAGAGCAGTTTCTATCATCTCCGGGTCCGAAGAGGGCTCGGAGAGTAGTGGGAGGAGCAAAACCTCTCCACTCTCATCCACCTCTTCTATCGCCAGCGGGCAGCAGCGCGCAGTTCGAGATGGGCACCCAAGCCTCTCCTGCAGCCCCCGTCCGATCGTGGAACCAGGTAAGTGTTGCACAGCACACACAGACCCCGCTACGGGCCGCCTCCCAGGGAGAGCCCCCCGAGCCGCGTCCCTGCGTTCCACCTCGCTGCCCCACTGCGGGTACGCCTACGGTCCCCTTGGTCCCGCTTGTGCGGTCTCTGCGAGCCTGGTTAGCGCTCCCCAGTCCGTCTCGCTGGCTCATTCGGACCATCAGGCTCGGCTATGCGATTCAGTTCGCCCGGCGTCCCCCCAAGTTCAGGGGTGTCCACTTCACTTCAGTGAAAGCTGTCGATGCCCTCGTCTTGCGTGCGGAGATTGTAGTCCTACTGGCGAAGGATGCGATAGAGCCGGTCCCTCCAGCCGATATGAGGTCAGGGTTTTACAGCCCTTATTTCATTGTGCCCAAGAAAAGCGGTGGGTTACGACCGATCTTGGACCTGCGAGTTTTGAATCGGAGTCTTCACAGGCTGCCATTCAGAATGCTCACGCAGAGACGCATTTTCGAGTGCATCCGTCCCCGAGATTGGTTTGCAGCGATCGACCTGAAGGACGCATACTTTCATGTCTCGATTCTTCCTCGACACAGGCCGTTTCTGCGCTTTGCATTCGAGGGTCGAACATATCAGTACAAGGTCCTGCCCTTCGGGCTGGCCCTGTCTCCCCGCGTCTTCACGAAAGTCGTAGAGGGAGCCCTTGTTCCCATGAGAGAACAGGGCGTTCGCATCCTCAACTATCTCGACGACTGGCTCATTCTTGCTCAGTCTCGGGAGCAGTTATGCGAACACAGGGATTTGGTGCTCAGTCACCTCAGCCAGTTGGGCCTTCAGGTCAACTGGGAGAAGAGCAAACTCGCCCCAGTGCAGAGGATCTCTTTTCTCGGTATGGAGTTGGATTCGGTCGAACAGTCAGCACGCCTCACAGAGGAACGTGCTCAGTCAGTACTGAACTGCCTGAATACATTCAGGTGCAGGACAGCGGTCCCACTGAAACTTTTTCAGAGGCTCCTGGGGCATATGGCAGCCGCAGCGGCAGTAACCCCGCTCGGTTTGCTTCATATGAGACCGCTTCAGCACTGGCTTCACGGCCGAGTCCCGAGATGGGCGTGGCAACGCGGCACGTACCGAGTGGCAATCACTCCGGAATGCCGCCAAACCTTCAGCCCGTGGTCAGACCCCTTGTTTCTTCGGGCAGGAGTGCCCCTAGAGCAGGTGTCCCGGCATGCGGTAGTCTTCACGGATGCCTCTGCCACCGGCTGGGGGGCCGCGTACAACGGGCATGCAGTGTCAGGGGTATGGACGGGCCCCCAACTGCATTGGCACGTCAACTGCCTCGAGTTGCTAGCAGTACGTCTTGCCCTGGGCCGTCTGAAAGGGCCGTTACGGGGCAAGCATGTGCTGGTCCGCACGGACAATACTGTGACCGTGGCGTACGTCAACCATCAAGGGGGTCTGCGCTCCCGTCGCATGTCGCAACTCGCCCGCCATCTCCTCCTTTGGAGTCAGAAGCATCTGAGGTCGCTTCGCGCCATTCATGTCCCTGGTGTGCTCAACCGTGTGGCCGACGAGCTCTCACGAGCTGCGCTGCCGGGAGAGTGGCGACTCCACCCCCAGGTGGTCCAGCTGATTTGGGGAGAGTACGGCGAAGCTCAGGTAGACCTGTTTGCCTCACCGGAAACCTCTCACTGCCAGTTGTTCTACTCCCTGTCCGGGGGAACACTCGGTACAGATGCACTGGCGCACAGCTGGCCCCGGGGCCTTCGCAAATATGCGTTTCCCCTAGTGAGCCTACTTGCACAGACCTTGTGCAAAGTCAGGGAGGACGAGGAGCAGGTCCTGCTAGTTGCGCCATATTGGCCCAGTCGGACCTGGTTCCCGGAACTCACGCTCCTCGCGACAGCCCCTCCCTGGCGAATTCCTCTGAGGAAGGATCTTCTCTCTCAGAGACGGGGCACCCTTTGGCACCCGCGTCCAGACCTCTGGAAACTCCATGTCTGGTCCCTGGACGGGACGCGGAGGTTCTAGGTGACTTACCCCCTGAGGTACTTAACACCATCGCTTCGGCACGTGCACCGTCTACAAGATGTGCTTACGCCTTGAAGTGGAACCTGTTTGTCGAGTGGTGTTCTTCTCGCCGAGAAGACCCCCGAAGATGTTCGATCTGTGTCGTGCTTTCTTTCTTGCAGCAAGGGTTGGAGCGTAGGCTGGCTCCCTCCACCCTCAAAGTTCATGCTGCCGCTATTTCCGCATGCCACGACCACATCGATGGTAAGTCCGTTGGTAAGCACGACCTGGTCGTTAGGTTCCTTAGGGGGGCGAGATGGTTAAATCCTCCTCGACCCCCCTCCTTACCCTCTTGGGACCTTGCTCTGGTGCTTCGAGCACTCCAGATTGCTCCCTTTGAGCCTTTGCAGTCAGCAGACTTAAAGATTCTGTCTATGAAGACTTTGTTGCTGGTTGCACTGGCCTCCATCAAGAGGGTAGGGGACCTGCAGGCATTTTCGGTCGACGAATCGTGCCTAGAGTTTGGGCCGGGTGACGGCCACGTGGTACTGAGACCCCGGCTTGGCTATGTGCCCAAGGTTCCTACCACTCCCTTCAGGGACCAGGTAGTGAGCCTGCAAGCGCTGCCCCCGGAGGAGGCAGACCCAGCCCTGGCTTTGCTCTGTCCAGTTCGTGCTTTGCGACTGTACGTAGACAGAACTCGAAGCCTCAGGACCTCAGACCAGCTCTTTGTCTGTTACGGAGGCCAGCAGAAGGGAAAGGCTGTCTCCAAGCAGAGGATGGCCCACTGGGTAGTGGACGCCATCGCCTTGGCTTACCAAGCACAAGGCGTGCCCTGCCCGCTCAGGTTGCATGCCCACTCTACGAGAGGCGTAGCATCCTCCTGGGTGCTGGCTCGTGGCGCCTCGCTGACAGATGTTTATAGAGCTGCGGGCTGGGCGACACCTAACACGTTCGCTAGATTCTATAGCCTTCGCGTCGAGCCGGTCTCCTCCCGTGTTCTCACCTCAGGTCAGAGGCACGGAGAAGTCCCAGCTTAGTGTCGGCTTGCTGCGTTACATGCGCTTATTGCTCCAGAGAGTCCCTACAAGGCAGACCCTGTTGAGTCCTCCGATCACCCTTCGGCAGCCAGACGTGGCGGAGCGTTGGCGCCAGGCCTTTACTCCATTGTATCCTTGAGAACTGGATTTAGGCTGGGTTCCATACGTGTGACCCTACGGGGATCCCATGTGTATTATTCCACGAGTTGCTCCTAAACGAAGCCCGTGTCTTTCCCTCTGGGAGAACCCACCTCTCGTCGGGTTGGAGTCACCCCAGTATTCCATGTGTAGTACAATCCTACGGGGTTGGTCCATATGTACTCTCCACATAACTCCTTCGGGGAAGGATGTGGTTCCGCAGCGGTCCTTTCCAAGGAAAGGGTACGCTTTCCCAGTGTTATTCATTAGTCTCACTGAATGGGTTTGGTGAACAGCAGTGATCGACACTCTCTGTGTTGGCCCTGGCCCACCGTCCTTAAGCAAGGGGGTTCAGGAGGCTTGCTACAGAGCGCTGGAAGGGGGCAGCTCCTGTGGCGCTTTGGTAGGGATTCCTATTCGTCGGTCAGTCCGATGTACGTCGAACGTGACCGACTGAATGGGAACGTCTCGGTTACATAGGTAACCCTCGTTCCCTGAAGGAGGGAACGGAGACGTACGTCCCGTCGCCACAGTCGCTGGACCCCGCTGATGCTGCCGCCTTACCTGTTCGGCTCCTCAGCGAAAACCTAAAGATGCAACGCACCTGCTGCTCATTATATACCCGCGCTGCGAGGTGAGCAGCTGCTGCATATGATTGCATGGCAATGTGCATTGGCTCGTTTTAGTTACACTCGAAGCAGATTGGCCTCTCTAGCGAGATTCCTATTCGTCGGTCAGTCCGACGTACGTCTCCGTTCCCTCCTTCAGGGAACGAGGGTTACCTATGTAACCGAGACGTTTTATTAACTAAACACTAACACAAACTAGTCTAATAAACAAACAAGCAACCATACAATCACTCATACATGGGAAAGGGCAAATGAGAGTTTATGGATGAAACCATCAGGAAACCAGAGAATGAAGCTATGAAAAGAGTCAGTTAACCACCTGAGTAAAACCATCAGCGCCGTTTATGACGCGGTCAATATCTTATACTAAACCTCTGATTCATTTATTTAAATGTACGATACTTGCATTGCCTTCGTTGATTAATGTCCGGATGCAGTTTTGGACTCGCGATCACGTTCTTCCGGGTTGAAGATTGATAAGTTCCAAAGATGTTCTGACTCGATGGTGATTGGGAGTTTCTTCCCAGGTTGAAAGTGGAAAAGAGTTAAGAAAGAGATCTGACGAGATCCGAGGATCTTTGGTTGGATGGAAAGTCAAGGCCGCAAGGCCTGGCGCAAAAACCTAAGGGTCCAAAAGAGTTCTAGCTCACATCCTCATCTTCTAAAAGTCTAAAAGATCCGCAGACCACGGAGCGTCACTGATGTGAGAGCTTTATCTGCTATAGAGGTCACACCTCTGGGGTGTCAAAGAGCCAAAGGTGTCTTGAACTTTTGGAGGGAAAGTTTACGGCTCTTTGTCTCTGAACATGGTAATTTGCATAGGTAATTAGCCTGGGGTTAATGCACAAACTACTAGAGATGCTTAGGACACTAATATGTTGCATAGGTATCAACATGTAATATTCACTCTCAATTAGATCATCTGAAGACAAATTGATAGGGACCAAACATGGTATAAGTGAGGTGATATTAACTAGTGATCTATCATAAACATGCATAAAACAGTATGCAATACACAAGAACATATACAAGAACAGTAATAAAATACACAATCACCTGAAGATATGTGTGTTAATTCAAAGAAAGGTTTTTCTATTAATTAATTAGAGTCAATTTTTATGGCATAATGTCTCTTTCCTAAGGGTGTTGCCCTGACCACATTCCTTTGAGCAACAAAACTGGTGTTATCAGATTGGTTGCCATGGAACCGGGGCCTGGAGTCATCCACAGACATACGGGCACCCAGTATGTGTATTGGGTGAGGGGTCTGTGATTATTTGTTAATCTAATAACTAACTGATTTGTTAAATCAAATGCAAAATTGTGTCTGATTGGTCCAAATGCTACAATCTGTCCTCTTTGAACCTATTTGGGGTCTTAGAAAGGCTCACTGGGCCTCCATTCAAACCTCTGATAGTTTTCTGACTTTTAAGAAGGTGCTGTGGATGGCTTTAGCATCCCTCAAACATATCTGAGATTTACAGATTTGTTTTTTTTTTGTGTGTGTTCCTAAGGTTACTTCCAGTTCTTTCAGCTCTCAAGTAGTGAAATTGCAGTCTTTTTTCCTCCACCTTTTGGGTCATCTGAGGATAAATGATTGGTCAGGCATTGTCTAATGAGGATGAGGAGATTTACATTGCCCGCTCAAGTCAGTGATTGTGGCTATGAAACAAAGGATGTCACACTGGGTAATGACTGTGATTTCTCTAGTTTCTCTATGGTGAATTGTTTGATTTTTTTTTTTTTTTTTATGCAGAGCACACTCTACCTTGAGTGTGGCATCATCTCTGGTGTTATCTAAAGGGGCATCTTTACAATATATTTAGTTTGCAGCAGGAGAGGCCTCTCTGAACACATTTAGCAAGTTTTATATCTGGATATGGATTTAACTCCAGGCTTGAACAGTGGTCAATCATATCTAGTGTCATATCTAGTCTGTATGGAGGCATGGGCTAGTTGAATAACTGTTGCTCATAGCATTGCATGGATCAACAGCTCTTCAAGATATTTGATTTTAAAATCCCCAGTTGAGTAAGCTAGAATCAACAAATGGCATTGACATCTTGCACATTACATTCAGTATTTTTGTTATCCAGTCACTATTTGTGACCCTGGATTTGAATAAATAAGCTTTCCATTGATGCATGGTTTGTTAGGATCTGGCAATATTTGGCCGAGATACAACTATTTGAAAATCTGGAATGTGAGGGTGCAAAAAAATCTAAATATTGAGAAAATCGCCTTTAAAATTGTCCAAATGAAGTTCTTAGCTATGCATATTACTAATCAAAAATGAAGTTTTTATATATTTACGGTAATACATTTACAAAATATCTTCATGGAACATGATCTTCAGTTAATATCCTAATGATTTTCGGCATAAAAGAAAAATTTATAATTTTGACCCATATAGAATTTTTGGCTATTGCTACAAATATACCCCAGCGACTTAAGACTGGTTTTGTGGTCCAGGGTCACATCTTTGTTTTTCAGTATAGGTACTGTACAGGTCATTATGCCTATACTGACAATATATAATGCCATACTTCTTGTTCTTGAGTACCATTTATATTTGAAGAGTTCAGATGCAAAAGCCAAAAAGCCTTTTGAAATTTTCTTTTAAAATTTTCATTTTTCTCAGGCTCCTAGTTTATGTTCAGTTGTTTAACTTTAACCCTTTAGGTGCCAGGGATTTTTGGAAAAAAATGCTGGATTTTGAAATCAAGATTTCAAAAGCTTGTGGCTTGAAAGGTCTTAAAGATAGAGATCTACTGTAAATTAGAAAAATGTTGGTCATGACCGAAAGTTTATGTGGGGTGTAAATATACTAATCTAATTAGCATTTTATGATGTCATCAGGGGGTGGCCCTCTTGAATTTCATAATATTCAGGAAATAGTAGATATTGAATTGATGTTTGATTTTTTTTTTTTCTCCTCATTCCAAATGATCAGAAAAGAGGAACCCAAAAATAAAACAGGAGAAAGTACTAAATTATTACTATATTACTATACTATATAGTAGTAAAACGACTGTGAACAGTAGCCTACTTTTTGATCAGTTCATCAGTAATATTCAGGGCAATGTGTTGAAATGATCACTTGTTTGTGCTTTGTGAACGATCGCGCCTTGCCATGTACCGGCAGAAGCGCGATCATTAGACGGCTGATCAGACGTCATTTCCAAAAGGCAAATATTCCCCTTCAGAGTCCGAATCGGTGAATGACATTTGCAACACATCCTCACAGTACAACATTTTATTAGCCATTTGGCGATTTTCTCTCACAAATCTCACAATTTACTCTATGAACTGAACTGCTTCTGCATCAATGACACGATAGCTTACTTGCTCTGCTATCTCCTCAACAATTTTGGTCTAGAATCGAAGTAGGCTACTACATGTCTGCCATCTAGTAGAAGGGAATACAAATGAGATATTACACCATATTAGGAACTACAGCCTATTTCATGAAGCATGACGTCTTGTTGCAATTCTGCAACTTTGGCGCTTAGATTTCAATGAAAAGAACATATTTATTGCCATTAAAGTGAAATTACTGAACCTATACATATGATCCTGATAAAACTGCTAATTTTAGAAGAAAATTTCAAATGGTACTTAGAGGCTTTTGCATCTGATCTCTTCATTTCTTTCCATATACGTTTCTGTGTACAATTTATTTATTTATTTTTTTTGGTCAGACTTTAATTCTCACTATTAGCTATTATTAACTATAAGCCTCAATATACTCCTAATGTGCTGCTTACTAATAGTTAGTAAGATAGTTGTTAAGTTTAGGTATTGGGTTAAGGAATCTAAAATATGTTCATGCAGAATAAGGCATCAATGTGTGCTTTATAAGAACTAATAAGCAGCCAATATGCATGCTAATAAGCAACTAGTTAATAGTGAGGACTGGTCCTTAAAATGAAGTGTTACCTTTTTTTAACAGCAGAGGGCAACATCAGTACATGTTGAAACTCAGCTACCAGTACATGTTCATCTTTTTAGTTTATATAAATACAAAGCATGAATATGTAGACTTTTATGTTAAAAATGTCTAAATGGTGTTTTTTGTTTGCTTGTTGTTGTTTTTGGGGGGTGTAAAGGGGGTAAATAATGTTATTCTCAGATAACCTTATTCTCCGAAAGTACCCTATAGGAGAAATAAAAGTACACATAGATTAGACTGAGGACATAGGCCAGGACTTAACCTCAGCTGAGCCATATGCCAGAGCACTGCCCACAAGACTATCATTTCCAGGTGGACAAACACCACTCAGAATACCGGACTACCGGACTACCAGACTATCCGTTTGGAATTGGGAATTTCTGCAGGTCTGTCAGTTTCACTATGGATGCAATACCACAGTTAAGATCAATTAACGTTGCTTAATTCCAATTTTTCCCTCACATGCTCATCTGACCTTCATTTTCTAATTTCTGAAATATTAGTTTTGTAGTTAAGAAAAAAAAAAAGAATATGTTAATTATTACGTTTTTTTTTTTTCTTCTTTTTTAGGAAGTGATCTCTGGAGCCTGCATGAAATCACACCAGTTCAATTGCCTTCCTTCTGTGTAGCAGAATGATTATAGTATTTCCTAGTGTGTTAATTTGCCATTTTGTTTTATTATTTTACTCTTCGAGTTCAAGGGTGGGCATTAAATGAGCACGTGGATATGGTGTAAGAAGATGTGAGCAACATCAATGACCAATGCTGGCCAGTGCTGTGTTGCTTGGGGCCAAAATATACAGTATGGAACAGTAGAACAGCAGAGACAGCTGGAACAAAGGTTTGTTTGTAATTTGATCCATAATTGGTTTGAAATCCCCCACATTTTTTTTTCTCCCACATCTTCCTTATATATATATATATATATATATATATATATATATATATCTTTTTATATATCTTTTTATCTGTGTTTACATGAGTTTATTCTCTGACCAGACAGAAATTAAAGGCTTGATGAATATGTACACTTCAAGAAAACTGTCACAAACTCGGCCTCTGTGGCCCTCCCTGAACACCACCGGAGGGCACCATCACAGGAATATTAACCCAACTGCATTTCCCACAATGCTCTGTACCTGACACTGATTGTGGCACAGGTGTTTCCCATCACTGTTACCCCATATAAGCTGCAATCTCCAACAACACACTGCGAAGTCTTGTATTGCCCTGGCTACAATACTGAGCGGTTAGCCCATGTTTATTGATTTCCCGGTTACTTCCTTGGACTGTTTATCCGACTCTGTGATTCTCTGCTACCTGCCTTTGTGACCTGGGGGCTGTTCCATAAAAGACGCTAAGAAAAGCGGGGATTAAAGTCCAAAACCTGACTTGAAATAACCTAACAAATCAATCGGGACTAAATCGGTTTCATAAACCACAATTCAAGTTCACGCAATCTGACTAATGCTATCCAGGTTCAGTGAGTCAGGATAATGTGAAGTACACGCTTATTCTGAAGCAGCCCTTAATGTCGATCATGGATCAAATCGATCCTCCATAGCAAACAGCGAATATTTGTGCTGTTTACTGCATTTGAAACATTGTGTTTTCCTCAGTGCATAACTGATACGTCACAGGTATATTTTTTACATCTGTAAATGTCAGAAAGCCATGCAAATATATCCATTTAGCTGTCAGGAGTGGGCGAGGCTTATGCAAGAGAACGAGCGCTGCGGTGCGCATGCGCGCTACACAGACAGAGCAGAATAGAATACTAGCGCAAGAATTCTGAATAAAATATACATTCTGCTAAAATATTTGTTGTTGGACATTAAATGTGACAGAATTTTAATTTCCTACATATAAGTGTATTTTTATGATAGCAGCAACTGTTAATCACTAGCTCAAATGAGTTAAAGGGGAAGTCATGGCCTAATGGTTAGAGAGTTGGACTCGTAATCCAAAGGTTGCGGGTTCGAGTCTCGGGCCGGCAGGGATTGTAGGTCGGGGGAGTGAATGTCCAGCGCTCTCTCCACCCTCAATACCACGACTGAAGTGCCCTTTAGCAAGGCACCGAACCCCCAACTGCTCCCCGGGCGCCGCAGCATAAATGGCTGCCCACTGCTCCGGGTGTGTGTTCACGGTGTGTGTGTGTTCACTGCTGTGTGTGTGCACGTTGGATGGGTTAAATGCAGAGCACGAATTCCGAGTATGGGTCACCATACTTGGCAGTATGTCACTTCACTTAAATGTGTGTTCTTCTTATCAGTTAAAATGTACTCTGATTTCTATTATAAATTTACATTTTTAATTCAGTGATTTTAACTTTTGATTGTGTTTTTATGCTTTAATGCTTTAAAGAGACATTTTAGATTGTAATGTTTTAATGTTCTAATAACCATAAAAGGTACAGCTGTCATAAATTCAGAGAGAAAGCCTGCATGGCTAGAAACTTCTGATCAACTGCATGCACAAGTAGCCACAATGTTAAAGAGTCATTCGCCTACATTTTGGGCACAATACATTAAATACAGTTGGTTGTAGCCTATTTTTTATTTATTTGATTATTTAAGGTGTATTTTCTGTATACTTTTATTTTTGGACCGATAATAAATTAAACTGACTGTATGTGAGAGAGTCAGTGGTAATATCGATGCGTTCCTATTGGTCAGTGTTAGAGGAGCTCAGCTTAGCCTGACAGTTAGCCTGCTCCGGACCAGGTTAGTTTGCCAGCATAAGTTGCCGGGGTAACTGAGTTTGAACTTTTTTTAAGTTTGATTTATGAAACCGAATCTACCAAAAATAAGCCTGACTAACCGAAATAAGCCTGGCTTATACTCTAATCTTGGTTTATGGAACAGCCCCCTGGTCTCTGGACTCTTGTTTACTTCCTCTGTCTGCCGCCTGCCTCGACTCTGGCCTGGATATCGTTTATGGATTCTGATTTATCTCTGACACCCCTGTTGCTGTTTAATGATCTCTGCCTGTTTGACCCTGTCTTATCAATAAAGCTGCAAATGGATCCCTCTACCTCAGACCCCTCATTACAAAAACACTTGAAAAATAATAATCATTGTGCAACTGTGTGATAAACGTGCATTTTAAATTGTAATTTACAGTATAGCTGAATATGTAATCAATGAAAGATTCTTCCATCATTCTAATGTTGTGCCATAATGAATGTATTACCTTCATAGATTTAATTGTTTTAAGTGCAATTGACCTTAGTTTGGTGAAATATGTATAACTGACTGGGAATCATAAATTGAAATAATTTGAAATGACACAGCATAACGAAAATATGAATAGTAAAAGTACAATTAAATGAAAAAAAACAAAACGGTATTTGAAGTGTAAGCAACATTTGGTGTCCATTTTGATAAACTGTAGGAGAGCATGAACAGTGAAGAGTGTGGAAGACAGGAGGAAGAAAAGGATAAGTTGATGTCTGGGGCAGGGTGAGAAAGAGACAGAATAGTGGGGGGTGTGATTGACTGGAACTGGCACAGACAGTGATGGATGCCTGAGGTATGTGACATGCATTTATGTGAGACGCCACCAATAACCTGATAAGGAAGCTCCTCACCATGCTGCTCCTGACAGCTGATCATGACTTCCTGTGTGCTGAAAGGCAGCAAGTCAAGATTCTGTCCTCGCTGAAAGAAAAGAGGCTATTGTCTGGGTTTTCCAGCTCCTCCTGAACGATAAAGTGCACTTCTCTGACTGCACTGCTACACGTTTATTATATATATATATATATATATATATATATATATATACAGTTTTGTCCAAATGTTCTGATTCAGTACAAATTAAGTTCTATAAATAGTATTTAATGACATGGAAAATTATTTAAAATTCTCAGTTTTAGGAGCCATAATTTAAAAAGTGAAAATTAAATTTAGCTATAGTGAAAATTATATTTATTGAATCTCAGATTTATTATAAATAGTTTGACTAATGAAGCAGCAGTTCTATTCATGAATTCAGTGATTATTCCTCATATCACATATTGTATGACTACCTGGACACAAACATGTAGGTTTGTAGCTTTTCTTTAACCAGTTGAAATTATTTATAAACAAACTCCTAAGGTTTTAGATTAACCAAGTTGTATATTTTAAGTTGGGAACATTTGATTCAATTTGCTGATTTAGTACTTATTTTTAAGGTCTTAAATGGTTTTGTCCACATGTTTTAAAGGATTACATTGCTCAAAGAACAGGACGGTGTACACGTGCTGGTATTAGAGGTGATTGTAATATGCCATTAAGAAGAACTACCTTTGATCAGTTATCTTTTGCTTTTAGAGGAGCACATGAGTGGAATAGACTCCTTGTAGAGCTGAAAGAATTAAAACATTTAAAAGGACACTGTGGTTTCTCGATAAAGCTGAGAATATGTTATTGACCCATCAAAATTGTGATCATTTACAGTGATCTATTGATATGGCAGTATGTCATAGTTCATATTGTCTCCCTGTTTTTATATTTCCTCCCTGCCCTTAATTTTGAGTATTAATATTCTTTGTTTATATTCTCTTTGTGTCCTTAACATCAACCTGCCAAGGGACTACGGATGAAAATTAGCCAGTTTTGGACATTTTGCTTTTAGTTATGTACTATCATGTTGCATTGTCCCTGATTAAATAAATAAATGAAAATGAAATGAAATGAAAATCATTTGTTCCTCCGGATTTATTGATTAAAAATTGAGGGATGATTCAGAACACCTTTGTGACGTTGTGCCAAAAATAGTGATGATAGAACCTAACTTTTATTAAACCCAGTTTTACCCAGTTCTCTTTTATGATGTGAATCATCCTGGATATAATGTGGTGTTGTTTTTAAAGCACATTGTTTCCCTCTGGACTAGAGATTTCATGATGTTAGAAAACTCAGTGTGATTTCAAAAGTGTTAGGACAATAAACTACTGTACATCTTACCTCTCCCAGTTCACACCACTGTGTACAAAAATAACATTATGAAAAGTCATTCTTAATAAAATTAGTATAATACAGCATCATGTTCTCCAACATCCATCTTCTTTAATTCCCTAGGACAGTACACTTATTTTAATATCATTCTTCTAAAATTGTCTCTATTTCTGGAGGCTGAGGTCCAGTTGGAACACTGATATCTTGAGTCCTCTACAAATATGCAGTTCTCCTTTTGGCATGTGAGTCTACCATCTACAGCAGACAGACCGCTTGTAACTCTCGACTGAGTGTGTCTGTGTCTGTGTTGTACACCCCATACTGCCCGAAGCTTTGAATTAATGCATACACATCAAGCTGTACAGTGTTATGGATTTATGGCTGGCCAAGTATGTATGTGATGATGATCTTCATTGTGTTTTCAAAAATGGTTTACTTAATTAAGAACTCAAACAATACAATACAATTCTCAAACATCCCAAAACCCACCTAAAGAGGAATAACTACTGAATGTTCTGTTCGTTTGAACAGGGTAAAACTGAGATTGCTTTAAGACAGAAAAGTTTTTTACACATCTTTTTCAAAGACATCCCTAGTAAAAAAAAGTAATATATTTAAAATACATTTCATTCTAAGTATAGTTCAAATCTATTAGCATTTTTACTGACAGATAACAAGATATAAAAAAAAATATATTTAAACTTTACTTGGCATATTACTTGTGCACAATGCACTTTTCTTTATATTAAGTCTAAAATGTGTTTTAAAGTCACTTTTGATGAGGATTGTATGATTTTTTGAAAATAATATCAGACTTTAAATGCTAAATATTTTAAGTTTATCTGAAGTATATGTAACCAGGTCTTAGAACGAAGTCTTAGCATAATAATCCCTTTCTTAAAGTTAATTGAGTCTTGAGATAAATGTTTAAGTTAATTAATCAAAGTACATTTTTTTATGTATAAAGAGAAAAAATAGTTAAGTGATGACAATGAATAAATATGTGTTTGTTAAAAAGGTTGGTTTAGAAAAAAACGCCATCTACAATAAGTGATAAAATGCATAAAAAGAAAGGAAAAAAAAGCGATTTTCCCCCCCGAAAAATTGTTCGCACTACAATTCCCATGCTCCTTTTGTGAGGAGCTAACCAATCACTGAGCTCCAAAGCTTCAGGCAATCGAGCTCCGCCTTCACTTCCTGTTAGCTACTTCCTGACCAAAAGACTTCATGGCTGTTTCGTTCCTAGCTGAATTCCGAATTAATTACCGTCCTTAGGGTAAGGAACATAAATATCCCCTCCAACAGGATTCCATTAATTAATGAGGATGTTAAACATATGATGACGGTTATATTGTCATGTTTACACTCTATAGAGAGCGCGATCAGCAGACGGCTGCCGCTGATCAGACAGCCAATCTAGAGAGACCCACTCATTGACTCAACGGTGAGTGGAAAAAAAAATAAAAATAAAGGAAATAAAAATAAAAAAACAACTCTGAGACCTGTTAGGTTACTTGTAAAGGAACTAATTATGCTGGAAATGGTAACAGTTGATAAGCTGCCGTTTAGAAAGGCTGTTAACGGCTGTAATAGCTACTCAGTGCTGTATCACAATGCTAATGTTGCTAATGTGGGCCTAGCTACCCTGCTAGCTTGGGTGCTTAGTGCTACATGCACTCTTATCCTTGTAAAAATGGATTTATTTTCAGTTGAGTTTACAAAAGATGCTATTTTCTATATCAGTATGTTTACTATGTGTGTAAACGGAAAGAAAGTGTTACAGCATATGTATGTGAATTTCTTGTCAGTGATTTAAGAGGTCAATATTTAGTGCATTCCCTCATTGTTACCGGTGCAGGGAGGGATGATAAAGCACGCTTAGCCTTTCTAGCACCTCCTAGATCTCTATGAATGTTCTTGCATTATTTGTTTTGCACAAATTGTAGTTCTCATTTGTATTGCATTTGTATTGTGAGTTTGTTACTACTTTGAATAGCAATAACTATTAATACTTGAAATTGGTTTTGTTTAAAATGAATGAACATGGATGTAAAAGCACTTTAGGATATATTTATAGTTCACTACTATAAACACTCGGATCTGATACTTGATATATTATGGTCGTACGACTGAACCTTCTTGAGAACATGATTTGAACCAGTTGATATAAAGTGGAATGTTATTGATTGGTGATAATGCATGAGATAGACAGAATATGAATGTAATGAGCTTTTGGATTTCTTCTGGCCAACCCATAGGTCAGGTTTTTTTGCCAGATTCATTCCAGTGATGCACATGGATCGGAAGTCACGCCCGACCTGGAGCTGAAGCCTTTCGGTTGGATTTGAATTGGATGTTCACACCCTGAACCCCCGAAAGATTCCCAGTGTACGTTGGGTGGCGAGCCACGGACCCACGAGCAAAAGTCTATGCGCAGTCTCACTTTCCCTTCTTCACGGATTGTGTGGTAGGATCCACGAGCACTGGCATACTGATACCGGAACAGATACTGGTACCGTCATGACACTGATTTAACCAAAAGAAAAAGGGCCCCAACGAGCAATAAGACTATTTTTGGAACTGGGTTTATTTCTTTTGTTTTAAGGGAACCTTATGCCGGCTTTATTATTTTCTTACTTCTTTGTATACATTCTCTGAACTAAATTGTTACACTGTTTTTTATTGTTCCTGTTGTTAAACAAAGAGTGATCACAACAACTCAAGTTACTGTCTTCCGTCTTTATTGATGTCAAACCACTGGCTCTTAACGACTTAGTATCTTCTGTTACTGGTCCAAATACTGCTAAAGATAACTATTTACCTGTTACTCTGTTATTATATTGTAAATAGGGTTACATATACTTGAAATAATTCCACTTCAGCACAATAAAATATACTAAGTATATCTTTAATTATACTTCAGCACTACTTCCTTACAATTAAAGTGCTTCAAGTACAAAATTTGTTGTTCCAATTTAGCAGACTTTAAGTATACCAGTTTTTAGTATACTAAAAGTACAATTGCAGGACATTTTATTGAGTACATAAATATAAAAAATGTATTTGTACTATACTTAGCATGAAATAAATGTATTTCAAATACATTTATTTTTCACTAGGGATACCATTCTAAGTCTGACGTTCACTTTGAATGAGCCACACAATGAAAATGTTTCTTCAAGAGAAGTTATTTTTATTCCATATCTGTGTCTATATCCCTTCTCCCTCATACATGTTTTGAGTTTTTCAAGTTTTTATGCTACTTCATCTTTTGACCAATGAATTTACATCACTTTGACAGTCATTTTTTTAAATAATGGATAAGTACAGAGATAATTGTGAAAAAAAATCAGATACTAAAGAGAGACCTTAGTGCACTATGTGTCCAAAATTTGATTTATTGCCCCCTCTTAAAAATTCCATCCCCCCACCCCTTCCTCCTGTTCGGAAACTTTTTTGTACACCCCACCCATCTAAGTGGCCATCTGTTTCATCCACCTCAGTGATCTTAAGGAATTTATGACTGAATGTGTTTTTGTGTGGGGGATCGTTGTTATGTGTTTTTAAACTTTAAATGGTGAAATTGTGTTTAATGGGATAAAAGGTAGTTTTTATTAAAGTGTTTTCACACACATATCAAGAAAAAACATCAAACATACACGTAAAACGATCAACGACTGTTTTATCCCTGCAAGTCAAGTTGTTAAAACAATTTTAGGAAAAGTTTAACAAAAGAGTTTGTTAAAAGTTAGAAAATAAAACAAAAAAGCATCTGAGGTTAGTTAAAACAATAAGATACATGTCAAAATGTACGTTGTAGTCTAACATCACAAGTTAAATAATATAGAGCTGACTTATCTTACCGTGGCGTGAAATAAAAAATATCAGACCGTTAAGTAAGAGCATAAGACACTTGTCGAAATCTATCTTGTGATCTATCATTAGCTACATTGACAGAAGTTAAACAAAAATAAAAAAGAACCAAACATCTAGCGGTGATGCTCTCACGGCTATGTCAAACTCAGAATGAGGTTACGAGCGCTGCGACCAAGCCTACTGCCAGGCCCCTAACACGGGTGGAGAGACCAACGCGAAGACTTAAATGTTAAAAGAATCAAATGTTGAAATTAAGAATCTTAATTAATGGAAACGATTCAGCATTCATCCTAAAGCTTTTCACTTTTAAATTAGGTTACACAACTTCTTTTTAACAATCATATCTCCTAAGTTGCAGGAAAATGTTTAGTTTGTTTTGTTTTATTCATTTTATTTAGTTAATCGTACGTAATTCCTTTATTTACTCTTTTACTTTTGTCAAGCTTAAGACTTCTGCAGTGCTATATAACCCAGACTTTTTTCACTTTAAAAATAGGTTAGCCTGATTTTCTTCTAAATATTCACATCTAACCCGCAGGAAAATGTTGTTTTATTTTAGTTTAGTTTAGTTATTCCAACCCAAAACTTTAGTTATTTAAACCCAACGTCGCCTAGACGTCATAATGGTAACGTCCACACAACGTCAGATTCTAACATCACTTGACGTTGATCTTCAGTTGTTTTTAGGTTGTGGCATTAACTAACCAAAATCCAACGTCGAGCCAACGTCTCAAGCCAACGTCACATTGACGTCAAATACTGATATATAGTCGTCAGGTATGGCAACCAAAACCCAACGTCTCCTAGATGTCATAATGGTAATGTCCACACAACGTCAAATTATAACACAATTTGACCTTGATCTATAGTTAGTATTAGGTTGTGGCATTAACTAACCCAAATCCAACGTCGAGCCAATGTCTCAAACCAACGTCACATTGACGTCAAATACTGATATATAGTCGTCAGGTATGGCAACCAAAACCCAACGTCTCCTAGACGTCATAATGGTAACATCCACACAACGTCAAATTATAACATCATTTGAGGTTTATCTTTAGTTAGGTTGTGGCATTAACTAACCAATATTCAACGTCTCAAGCCAATGTCACATTGACGTCAAATACTGATATTTAGTCGTCAGGTATAGCAACCAAAACCCAACAACTCCTAGACCTCGTAATGGTAATGCCCACTCAATGTCAAACTCTAACATCATTAGACGTTGGTCTTTTGTTAGTTTTAGGTATTAACTAGGTATTAACTAACTAAAATCCAAAGTCGAGTCAACGTCTCAAGCCAACGTCATATTCATGTCAGTTACTGACATTCAGTTGTTAGGTATGGCGACCAAAACCCAACGTCTCGTAGATGTTATAATGGTAATGTCCACACAACGTCAAATTCTTACATCATTAGACGTTGATCTCTTGTTAGTTTTAGGTTGTGGCATTAACAAATCAAAATCCAAAGTCGAGCCAATGTCTTAAGCCGATGTCATATTGATGTCAAATACTGATATAGTCATGAGGTAAAAAAAACAACAACAATTTTCACAAGATAACTGTACATTTAATGCTGTTTTTACAGCATTTTTCTGTTATTTTAAATTATTAGCAAAATTCTTTAGAACAACTTCTATAAATTAACAACTGTTATTTTAAGTAGCTATAATGTTATTAATCACAAATTATAGTAGTTCTCATTTTTTAAGACAAATGGAAAAAGGAAAATGGAAAATGGTTGTATTATTTATACTGTATTTTTTCTGTTGTCTTAAATTGCATATAAATTCATGTAAATTCACACAAATAATCTGTAATTTGTAGCTCATTAAAGGTTTATGTCCATACTAGCTTTTTAGCATTTTTCTTTGTAATTTTAAAGCACATCATATCAGTTTTATATTTAGGTGTTTTTACATCTAAACTCTGCAATTCTGAACACAAATATAGCTGACTTATTTCATTACATTAAAATATGCATAGTCTGTTATTTAAAGCTGCACTACTCTCCATGTTGAAACTTTTAGGCCTCTGCTCACACACCAGCAGATCCAAATTGCTTTGCAATGGAAATGTGAACAGAGAAAAGTATGCATAATCTTTAAAAGCTCAAACTCTCAAAAACAAACAAACAAAAAAAAACATTGACTTCACAAACACGTCATACAGCCATCGTAAAATATTGGTATGTTATCTGATCAGAGTATGCATTTGTGTGAGAGAAACCCTATACCTACTGAGAAATTTGAAATGAGAAAAAAACAGAGCATAGAGAAAAGGGTCTGAGAGGACTGGAATGCATACAGTACATTCCATACAATGTGTAGAAAACATACATTCAAATATGGAAAATTTAGAATCCTCAATTTGTCAAAGGTGCATGTCTGCTTTATGGAAACACCTTGCTGTGAGGTGACTGCATAACCATTGAGTCATCTTGCTGTTGCAAGCAATACAGTGATGAAATGAATAAGAGTACATTCATTATCAAAGGCCTCAATTATTGTTGAATTAGTTGCACATCAACATTTACAGTTTACATTTTCCCATACCATGAATGCTTTAACAGCATTGCCACTGCAGTCAACAGTGTAATCTGTAGACAAATGTTGCAATTATGACAGTGTTTGTAGTAAGTTACTGTGGACAAAGGAATAAACCTAAACCAACAGGTGATGTAACACTTACAGCAAAGAGTCAGATACAGAAAATGCCACAGTTGTATGCACAGCTGCATTTAGGCATAAGAGTGGTTATACAGTTGAGGCAAGGGATTTGTTAAAGTTCAAAAGGGTCATTATTGGTCATGTGAATGTAACTGTACTTTACAAGTATAGCCAGACATGTACAGACCTTCTCTGTACTCCTAAACCTAACCCTATTTTAACTATAAATTCATAGGGAAATTATAGGTGAATAGTGAATGGCACAGATGTGCCTGACCCTGGTTGTGAGCATAAGTGAAAACACAATTTTACCAATTACTTACATGTAACAGCCTAAAAAATAAATATCAATACATATTTGCTATCTTTTGTTTAATTATTTTTTTTTTTCTACAGTTACAATGTTATTTGATGTCACTCTATGTTGCTTTGGTCGTGATTGGTTAATCTGAATGTCATCCAGGAATCTGAACAATGACAACAGGGCACGCCTCCTCCCGCTCAAATTTGAATGTTCACCTCAGTCATTAGTGCTGCTCTGTTTATCTGCAGTCCTGCTCCGTTCAGTGCTCTAAGAATGGCTTTAACATGGATTGTCACATATCTGACACATGATTTATTATTTTGACCGATTTTGAGTTATGTGGTGTCGATTGAGAACGAAAAAGCACGAATATGAACACAGACACAATGGCTATGGACACATAATGGAAACGGCAGAAGGTAAATACCTTTTGTAATTGTTTTTTGTTACTGTTAAAGTGATATGATAATCGTGATGACATAATCTGTTACTGTGTTTTGTTATTATGTTTTAATACTGTCCAGATAAGGCTGTGTGTAATGACGATGACTTGGGCATGATTAAAAGTGACTCGTTGTTGTTGTTTTATATATCGCAAAATGTAAATATATCTGCGTAACGTTAGTACTACAAGTTATGGAGGTTTATGTAATAGATACATACACATGAATGACAGAATAAATAGCGGGATGCTTGAACTTAATATGAGTTAAGTACTGAATGCCGCCTTTTGCTGATCTTAGTTTTAATAACAGAATGAAATAGTAAAAATAACGATATTGTTATTTTATTGTAAAATAAAATGTCTCACTCTGGAACATGAACGACTGACATGTAGACTCGTTAAACAGAGAGATCATGAAACCACCTGAAGAATACTATGAAAACCATGCTTTCGGATCCAACTTACTGCTAAGTGTTTGTATAAAGCTGGTGAGTAGGCAACCTTTTTGTAAGCCTGTCTGTCTCTGTCAGTAAGTCAACAATTACTATTGTTTTATTAAACCTGTTAAATATTCGTGTGTGTGTGTTTTCCCTCTCATGGTCCAGAGGTTTTGGGATTGAAAATCTTCTGCCATATGATCTTCTGTAAAAGTGAGTATTCATAATACTTTAATGATCATGTGCTGAAATGTGAACATGGGCAAAGCAGGCAAACTCTGCACCAAGGCAGCACTCTGATTCAAACTTAATTCTTGAGTTTAGCTCACTCAAAATCAAAACTCCCTCATCATTTTCTAACCCTCGTGTCTTTTTTAATCTTCTTTTGTGTTCCACAGAAAAAAAAAGTCAGTTATGCAGGTTGGAAAAGTAAACGATGACATAATTTTCATCATATCCACCTTATTCTTCACATAAAAATGGCCCATTTATAGATTTTATGGGTCTTGCTTCCAGATATTTTTACTTTTTTAGCTGTACAGAACTGCTCGTTTTGCTGCTTGATATTGCAAATTGGTGTGTCATACCATATTATTTTAGTGTATTATCTTAATTATGAACACACTGGTTTCTAATACAAACAGTTTTACTGTTTACTGCATGTTGTTATTCTTATTGTTATTTAAGGCTAATGAACTTGAAGTCTCGCCCATAGGCTTACTTCTGCGTTTAGGAATAAGATGGATGAAGTATGAAGATACTTGAGTAATTTAATGATCTCCTCAAGTACATTTGTTAGACATCACCCACGTGTGATAGAAAAGCAGTGTAAACAGATTAATACTTTTATTAGTTATAAATATACAGGTATTAGCATATTAGCAATTGATAAAAATATTAATTATATTTTTTTTTTTAGTGTACTAATTGCCATTTTTCTGGGTACAAAATTAGTTTACTTTGTTATGATACATAACATACATACATATTATTTGTTGTGAATACTCATGTCTTTATTTGTATTTCCTGTAGCTCAAATAGTAGAGCATGGCGCTAGCAATGCCAAGATCATGGGTTCGATTCCCAGGGAAAGCAAGAGCTGATAAAATGTAGAAACTGTAACTTGAATGCAAAGTAAGCCGCTTTGGATAACAGCGTCTGCTAAATGTAAATGTATTTATAATTACAAGTAGGGTTACGTGCCTTGCTCAAGGGTACCTCAAGCGCTGTTTACACTAGTGGGTTTCCTGCCAGGACTGAGACTCGAACCCATGACCTTCAGGCTACAAATCTGCCTCTCTAACCATTAGGTCACAGCTAGATAATTCAATTAGTCAGAATATCTCATAATGTCAAATGTTTTTTAAAGAAAAGGTACACAAATGGAATCCTCCTTTTTAAGGACTTTTCAATAAATCTGTCGTCTTTTTTTTTTTTACAAACCCGATTCCAAAAAAGTTGTGACACTGTACAAATTGTGAATAAAAACAGAATGCAATGATTTGGAAGTTTCAAATTTCAATATTTTATTCAGAATACAACATAGATGACATATCAAATGTTTAAACTGAGAAAATGTATCATTTTAAGGGAAAAATAAGTTTTTTAAATTTCATGGCATCAACACATCTCAAAAAAGTTGGGACAAGGCCATGTTTACCACTGTGTGGCAGCCCCTCTTCTTTTTATAACAGTCTGCAAACGTCTGGGGACTGAGGAGACAAGTTGCTCAAGTTTAGGAATAGGAATGTTGTCCCATTCTTGTCTAATACAGGCTTCTAGTTGCTCAACTGTCTTAGGTCTTCTTTGTCGCATCTTCCCATGATGCGCCAAATGTTTTCTATGGGTGAAAGATCTGGACTGCAGGCTGGCCATTTCAGTACCCGGATCCTCCTTCTACGCAGCCATGATGTTGTAATTGATGCACTATGTGGTCTGGCATTGTCATGTTGGAAAATGCAAGGTCTTCCCTGAAAGAGACAACGTCTGGATGGGAGCATATGTTGTTCTAGAACTTTGATATACCTTTCAGCACTGATGGTGCCTTTCCAGATGTGTAAGCTGCCCATGCCACATGCACTCATGCAAACCCATACCATCAGAGATGCAGGCTTCTGAACTGAGCGCTGATAACAACTTGGGTTGTCCTTGTCCTCTTTAGTCCGGATGACATGGCGTCCCAATTTTCCAAAAAGAACTTCAAATTTTAATTCTTCTTACCACAGAACAGTTTTCCACTTTGCCGCAGTCCATTTTAAATAAGCCTTGGCCCAGAGAAAATGCCTGCGCTTCTGGATCATGTTTAGATATGGCTTCTTTTTTGACCTATAGAGTTTTAGCCGGCAACGGCGAATGGCACAGTGGATTGTGTTCATCGACAATGTTTTCTGGAAGTATTCCTGAGCCCATGTTGTGATTTCCATTACAGTAGCATTCATTACAGTAGCAGTGCCGTCTAAGGGCCCGAAGATCACGGGCATCCAGTATGGTTTTCCGGCCTTGACCCTTATGGGGAAGTCGTGGCCTAATGGTTAGAGAGTCAGACTTGTAATCCGAAGGTTGCGGGTTCGAGTCTCTGGCCGGCAGGAATTGTAGGTGGGGGGAGTGAATGCTCCAGCGCTCTCTCCACCCTCAATACCACGACTGAGGTGCCCTTGAGCAAGGCACCGAACCCCCAACTGCTCCCCGGGCGCTGCAGCATAAAATGGCTGCCCACTGCTCCGGGTGTATGTTCACGGTGTGTGTGTGTTCACTGCTGTGTGTGTGCTCACTGCTGTGTGTGTGCACGTTGGATGGGTTAAATGCAGAGCACGAATTCCGAGTATGGGTCACCATACTTGGCTGAATGTCACTTCACTTACGCACAGAGATTGTTCCAGATTCTCTGAATCTTTGGATGATATTATAAACTGTAGATGATGATGATAACTTCAAACTCTTTGCAATTTATCTCTGAGAAACTCCTTTCTGATATTGCTCCACTATTTTTCGCCGCAGCATTGGGGGAATTGGTGATCCTCTTGCCATCTTGAATTCTGAGAGACACTGCCACTCTGAGAGGCTCTTTTTATACCCAATCATGTTGCCAATTGACCTAATAAGTTGCAAATTGGTCCTCCAGCTGTTCCTTATATGTACATTTAACTTTTCCGGCCTCTTATTGCTACCTGTCCCAACTTTTTTGGAATGTGTAGCTCTCATGAAATCCAAAATGAGCCAATATTTGGCATGACATTTCAAAATGTCTCACTTTCAACATTTGATATGTTATCTATATTATATTGTGAATAAAATATAAGTTTATGAGATTTGTAAATTATTGCATTCCTTTTTTATTCGTAATTTGTACAGTGTCCCAACTTTTTTGGAATCGGGTTTGTATTTAACCCCCAGATGCAGCAAGGATCCAGCTGATTACTTCAGATTTGGAGGACTGCTCTTTATCTACTGTGTCTGTCACTTCTGGTGCAGAATCATGGACCTTTATTTGTATGTTTTGATTTTACTTCTTATTACACTTGTGTAGCTAGTATTCAGGATTAAAAATACAATGTAATTTTTGTCCACATATATTATCAGAGCTATATTGGAGCCCAAAAGGGTCAATCGAATATTGATAAAAACACTATAAACCTGATTGGGAAAATACAAGCTAAAGTACAGTTCCCTGCACAATATTTTTCAAAGAACAAAATCATGATACTAACCCTAACTTGTAAGAGAAAAATAGAATTTTAATTTTTTCAATTGCTTCTCAAGAATTCCTCTTCAGGAAATTTATTTACACAAATTTACATCTGAATAATGAAACAGTTTTAAAAGGAATACTCCACACCAAAATTAAAATTTTGTCATTAATTACTTAACACCATGTCGTTCCAAATCCATAAAAGCTTCGTTCGTCTTCTGAACACAATTTCAGATATTTTGGATGAAAACCGGGAGGCTTGTCAATGTCCCATTGACTGCCAAGTAAATTACACGGTCAAGGTCCAGAAAAATCTGAACAGATTTTTAAAACACCATTCATCATACACTTACCGATTTTGTAAATAATGACAAAGGAAAGCTGGGCATCATATATAATTAAGCCTGGAATACACAACGCATTTTTTGCCCTGATTTTCCGCCAATTTACAGTCTGGAGAAGCGATGAAATGCCTCATATGCCTTAAATACGGGATGATTCTATGTTAATGTCAAGCCCTGTTTGCAAATATGTGCTAATATTGCCAACTTGCAAAATAATGACAGACTGCTGATATTTCTGAACTCATAGTGTGAAATATCCCAAAACATTGCTTTTGGTACCATATAAGAGTCATAATTTGCTCAGTCAGTTGTTTGTTCTCTCACTTTTGTGTACATACAACAGACCCAAGTAAATGTTTAGAGATTTTTCCTCACTTCCTTTTAGCATTAACACCAAGAAGGTTTTAGGTTTCGAAATTGTGCAATATCAGTTTTGTCTTAAGAAGATAAAAGCATATTAATTTAGGTGGGCCCATGATCTTCCATCTAGCACCACAGTAGAACCAATGTGATATCTACATTAGATATGACAAACCTAGCACAAACTATAACAAGCGGTTCATAATGTGTTATGTATAATTAATTATTTAACTCCTCTTCCTTTTGTATTCCTCTTCCTTTTGTACAAATGTGGTAATGGCCATTTTCAATGGGGATGTAATGCAATGTTTGTCCACTGTTGGAGGCTGACAAAAATCAGGTTGACATCAGAACTTAATGTAAGATTGATGTCAACCTCTAATGTTGGATAGATGTTGCATTTTTCATTTTCAACCAAAATGCAACATCTGTCCAACGTCGGAGATTGACATCAATCTGACGTTGGGTTCTGACGTCAACCCGATTTTCATTTTCAACCAAAATACAACGTCTGTCCAATGTTGGGTTCTGACGTCAATCTGACATCAACCTGACGTTGGGTTCTGACATCAACCCGATTTTCATTTTCAACCAAAATACAACGTCAATCTGACGTTGGGTTCTGATATCAGTCTGACGTTGGGTTCTGACGTCAACCCGATTTTAATTTTCAACCAAAATGCAACGTCTGTCCAACGTCGGAGATTGACGTCAATCTGACGTTGGGTTCTGACATCAGTCTGACGTTGGGCTCTGACGTCAACCCGATTTTCATTTTCAACCAAAATGCAACGTCTGTCCAACGTCGGAGATTGACGTCAATCTGACGTTGGGTTCTGTCGTCAACCCGATTTTCATTTTCAACCAAAATACAACGTCTCTCCGACGTTGGAGTCCAACGTCAATCTGATGTCATATTGACGTCCGGTGCCTGCTGGGCTGCTTCTGCGGCAGAGCAAGTGCCAAGACTTACTACTGCCAATACATCCACAACATGCTGCTGTGAGCATGTAGTAAATACTGCTGCTGTACATATAACACATATGAATAACCCCCCACAAAGCAGGAGACACGGAACACAATACAATACAAGTCAATATATGCATGCCGCTGAATACAAGGATAAACTGCTGCATCAGTGGACATGCATGTATCTACACAAAGATGAACAGACAAAGAAAGACAAGACATCCCCCACAAAGCAGATCTATCGCCAAGACGTATGTACTGCTGCTGCTCCGAAGAACCATGTGAACCTGGGCTACCACGTTGACCGACTTAACACTGGTGGCCTATGACTTTGTGAGCCTTGGCTACCATGCCGACCGGCTTAACAATAGTGGCCTACAACTATGTGTGCCTTGGCTACCATGGCGACCGGCTTAACAATAGTGGCCTATGACTATGTGTGCCTGGGCTACCACGCCGACTAGTTTAACTCTAATTAGTTGCACACTATGTGTAATGTTTATTAACAAAATGGATATATGATGCAATCCGATAGATAAGACCCCAGCATCCACCTGAGAAAAAAATAATAATTTAGTCATTTGAAATCTGCTGTTACTTTCTACTCTTCATCAGTACTAGCGGCAGCGTAACAGTAACTCGTTAATTCATGTTTGTGTTCATGTCCTTCTTCCGCAACACTGTCATTGATATGACCGTGATAAGTGTGTGCAGCTGAAATCAACCACACACTCATCACAATGAAAACACTGACCTTAGAAATAACGAACGCGAACATTGAGATTATGCCGATGTACAGTTGGGCAAAAAAGTATTTAGTCAGCCACCAATTGTGTAAGTTTTCCCACTTAAAAAGATGAGAGAGGCCTGTAATTTTCATCATAGGTACACTTCAACTATGAGAGACAGAATGGGGGGAAAGAATCCAGGAAATCACATTGTAGGATTTTTAATGAATTCATTGGTAAATTCCTCTGTAAAAAACTCAACTCGTTGTGTTTGGAGGAGAAAGAATGCTGAGTTGCATCCAAAGAACACCGTACCTACTGTGAAGCATGGGGGTGGAAACATCATGCTTTGGGGCTGTTTTTCTGCAAAGGGACCAGGACAACTGATCCGTGTAAAGGAAAGAATGAATGGGGCCATGTATCGTGAGATTTTGAGTGAAAACCTTCTTCCATCAGCAAGGGCAAAGGTTATAAATCAACCAACATTTGATTGATTTATAAATCAACATATAAATCAACCAACATATAAATCAACAAACATTTTATAAATCAACCAACATAAATCAACCAAACATTTTACATAACACTGATGGCTAGACAGAAAATTAAATATTTTGAGTTAGATCAAGTATAACAACTACTTTAGAGTAATGACATGCCTTGTGCACTTTTTTCAGTGCAGACCCCTTTGTAGTTACCTGTGTCTTTTCTTACCTCAGAAGTTCCAGTTTCTCCACCGCTCCTGTTCTCCACCACTCCCCGGACTCCTGCAAGAGATCACAGTCAGTCACTGCAAGCTAAGCCATCAGGACCTTGTCATACTGTCCTTCACTCATCTCTCGTTCCTCCTGGTTACTCCTCTGTCTCTTTCAAATAAATACCCTTGTTTAACCACATACCTCTGTGTCTCCTAGCCTGTGTCGTGACAGAAGACCGGACCCGGACCTTACGTGTGTGATGGAGCTCCGGCCACCCGCGGCTGTTGACACACTGGAGGAATTGGTCAATACCCTCCGAGCCTCCCTCCTGCCGGCTCCAGCTCCGGCGCCTGCCTCTGTAAGTTGTAGCGTCTGCTTATGATCCTTGATGGTCATTGTGGTTTTATGTCTTAGAGACCCCTTTTGAACCTGTGACATTAGCTAAATAACTCACAGACTTGGCCCCAAATTCTACATTTATATGCTGCGTAATTGCCAGTGGTTGTTCCCCCCACTGTCAGATGCTAAGCAGAATTGACTATCTGTTCTCTCCATCGGACTTCAAACACATTCCGAAAAGGAGTGAATGACCCCCCCTGTGCCAGGTACCAACGGCCTGACTAGACCAGTGGTCTCCACAATTTCAAATACACATCACACACACACACACACACATAAAGACATTTGCTTTATTTAGGCTATAATTAAGCAGTTATAAATGTATCTGATATATGTATGTGTTGTATGTATATTCCCCTATCATATTAACCTAGTTACAACCCTTTACTTGTATTAGTTAGACTCTAAACGCCTATATTCAGGTGTATGAATGTATCTCTGGTTTAATATATGCTAGATGTATCTTTCTTGATATCAAAATGATCTGCTCTTCATTTCTCAAACAATGATGTACACTGTGACCTCGTGAAATGCATCATAATATTCCTACAGTACTGTGGGAAGAATTACACTGATCCAGCAGAAGTCATAAAACATGCAAATGAGGTGTAAGTGAGACAAAGGAACACTCTCCCGCCGAAACTATGCGCGTTGTTACTGGTTGAACTGACCAGAAATGGGGGTTGCTGGATCCAGATAAAACTTCTAACACCACCCAAAAGACCCTCTCTTATCTCTACTTTCGGTGCACTAGAGACATCATCACCGTGGAAACTTAGCGACTCCCCTTCGGGGGGAGTCCGAGCTCCTGGCAGCTTTGAGCTCAGTAACTTTGGCGACTTAACTTCGGACCAATCAACCCGCGGCTGGAATGACAAAGCTTCTGCTCCTAAAGGAATTCATCAAGAATTAAGAAACACATTGCAACAAACCAGTGCAAGCAACCACTTGATAACGTTTAGACGCGCTTCTAGGCTTCGACCACTTTTGATTAAGGTGATGTAATTCTTTGATGGTTCTAACAGGTTGTGTCAGCTGATGTGCAACTCCTGCCATTATGCTCTTTCTCTCCCTTGCGCACGTGTATTCACACTTGGTTGTCTGTGTCTGCAGCTCACAGAACGAGGTCACTTTAACGTTCCGGTTTTGTTACACGCTCTAGGAGTGATGTGTTAGGAAGGATATTATTTTCAGTGACCAAATAAATAATTTTCTTTAGAGTCAATAGACGATTGAAACTGTCCGCACTGCGGACGAACAAATCATCACGAATATATAATTGATAACAACCCATTATGATAAATTATGTTCATCTTACTTTGAGCTAATTTGCTACAAAGTCCCATGGCCATCCCTGCTTCCTACACGGGTGAGGCTGCTGGATGTGCCGGCTTTCCGCTCCAAGTCTCCCTCTTCATCGAGATGCAGCCACAGAAGTTCACCACCGAGCAATCGAAGGTAGCTTTTCTCATCTCCCTGCTAAGTGGCAAGGCGTTGCTGTGGGCAAAGGCGATCTGGGATGCCCAGAGTGTTATTTTTAATTCCTATGAAGCCTTCTCCAACCATTTCAAGGAGGTCTTTGGGGTCGCTGTGGGGCTGCTGTCCATGCAAGATCGACTCCTGGGATTATGTCAAGGGGAGTCCTCCATTGACGAATACACTCTGGAGTTCCGCACACTTGCTGCCACCAGCGGATGGAATGAGGCTGCTTGGGCGTGGAAGGGTTAATTACCGTGCTTCCCCTCTGAAGCTCCGAGTCAGATGTCTGCACGAAGAAACCATTTCATTTCTGGTACTGGAGGGACCCACGGTGGATATCATCCTGGGATGCCCCTGGCAACCAACATTCTCCAGTGGCCAGATGGGACACTTGTGAAGTCACTCGCTGGAGTGAGACCTGTTTCCAGAACTCTCTGTCCTCGATTCCTAAGCCACCCAAGAAATCCTCACATATCCAAATGTGTTCCACCCTTGTCGAGAGCCCTGAGCCTCAGGTGAAGTGTACAATCCCATCTGACTACCAGGCGTTCCAGGATGTGTTCAGTAAACATCCACTGCATCGGCCATGAGACTGTGCCATAAACCTGCTGCCTGGAGCTAAACTGCCCAAGGGTAGAGTTTACCCTTTGTCGATCCCGGAGCGCAAGGCAATGGAGGACTACATCAAGGAGGCTCTCCAACAGGGATTCATCAGGCCATCTACATCACCCGCCTCCTCAAGCTTCTTCTTCGTGGGCAAAAATGATGGAGGGTTGAGGCCATGCATAGAATACCGAGCCCTGAACTCACAGACAGTGAAGCTGCCGTATCCACTTCCCCTGGTCCCAACCGCCCTCGAGGAACTCCGTGGAGCCCACATTTTCTCCAAACTGGACCTGCGGAGCGCGTATAACCTTGTGCATATCCGGGCGGGCGATGAGTGGAAGACGGCATTTATCACACCCTCAGGCCATTACGAATACCGGGTCATGCCGTACGGCATTTCCAACTCACCGTCCATCTTCCAGTGCTTCATGAACGAGGTGTTCCGGGAGTTCCTCCATCAGTTCGTGATTTTCTACATTGACGACATCCTTATATACTCCCGGAACTTGGCCAAACATCGCCACCTCGTGACACAGGTCCTTCAGTGGCTCAGAGTTCACCATCTATATCTGAAGTTGGAGAAATGTGATTCCCATTGCTCAACAGTGCAGTTCCTCTGATACAACATCAGCAAAACGGAATCCAGATGGACCAGTGGAAGGTTAATGCTATCCAGGAGTGGCCTCTTCCACAGTCAGTGAATGAACTGCAGCGACTCTTAGGATTTGCCAACTTCTATGGACGGTTCATCCACCTATTCAGTCGGCTCACAGCGCCCCTCACCTCCATGCTGCGTGGCAAGCCCAAGTCTCTGTCCTGGAGCCCTGAGGCCCACGAAGCGTTGGGGCCGTGTTGTCTCAGTACCATGGTGAGCCTCCCCGCCTCCATCCTTGCGCTTTTTTCTCCCGGAAACTGACCCCTGCGGAGCAAAACTACGACATCGGAAACCGGGAACTGTTGGCCATCAAGTTAGCTCTGGAGGAGTGGCGTCACTGGCTGGAGGTAGCTTCATCTCCATTCAACGTCATAACCGACCACAAGAATCTTCAGTACCTCAGAGATGCAAAAACGGCTCAACCCCATCATGCCTGCTGGGCTTTGTTCTTCACACGTTTCCCTTTTACCATCACCTACCGTCCCGGAAGCCAAAACCACAAGGCTGATGCACTCTCCCGATTAAATGCTCCTGATCAGCCCTCAGAATCTGAACCCATTCTCCCTCCAGCCTTAATTGTCAGCCCCATCTAATGGGAACTCACGGAACACATTCGTGATGCCACCCGCACCGAGCCAGCTCCACAGGGAGGCCCATAAGGGAGGACCTACGTTCCATATTCCCAACGAGTAACCCTTCTGGGCTCAGTTCCCGAAGTATCGGGCTCTGGACATCTAGGCAGCCAGTGAACCCTCTCGCTCCTACAAGCTCGGTACTGGTGGCCCAGTATGGCCAAGGATGTCATCAGGTATGTCCACAGCTGCTCAGTCTGTGCCATGTCTAAGTCCCCCTGCCATCTTCCAGCTGGCAAGCTGGTTCCCCTGCCTGTTCCCCAAAGACCCTGGTCACACATCGGAGCAGACTTTGTCACTGACCTTCCAAATTCTGAGGGGCACACATGCGTGCTTGTAGTAGTGAACTGTTTCTCCATGGCCTGCAAATTAATCCTCTAAAAGGCCACCACCGGCCTTACACCATTTAAGTGCAAACTCGGTTACCAGCCCCCACTCTTCCCCTGGATGGAAGAGCCCTCTGAGGTTCCAGCTGTGCACTACTGCTTCCGAAGGAGCGAGAGGGAATGGGACTCGGTGCACATCCAACTCCAGCGTGCAGTGGGGAGGCACAAATTCTTCACAGAGGTCCATCAGTCAGACCCCCCCTCGATACCAGCCAGGCGATCGGGTCTGGCTATCGACCCGGGACCTCCGCCTCCGCCTGCCCTGCAAGAAGCTGATTCCCCGCTACATCGGTCCCTTTCCAATACAGAGGCAGGTCAACGATGTCATGTACCAGCTCCAACTCCCATCAAGGTACAGAATCCATCCCAATTTCCATGTCTCACTCCTGAAACCCTTTTCCCCTTCCACAACAGGACGCAACGAACCGGACGCACCTTCTCCTCCAGAGGTGTTGGATGGGGCCGCAGTCTATCAGGTCAGTGACATTCTGGACTCACTGCGACGGGGCACCCGGCTCGAGTACCTGGTGGACTGGGAGGGATACGGACCAGAGGAAAGATCCTGGGTGGCCTGGGACAATATCTTGGATCCCTTACTCCTGGAGGAGTTCCATCGAAACCACCCCAATCGTCCCGCACCCAGAGGCCGTGGCCATCCCCGTCGTCGTGTTAGGGCGTCAGGAGCTGCCCCTGGGGGAGGGGGTAATGTCAGAGAGTTTCAGTCACCACAGTCACTGCAGTCATCAGCACCCATGTTTACAAGATCACAATCACCTGCGTTCTGATTCCCCGCACCTGCTGCAGCTAATCAAGCTCCACTATATCTGCACAATCTCCACACTCCTTCCTCGGCTGGTCTACCGTTCACATACCTGAGCCAAGCCAGACCCCTTTGTACTTACCTGTGTGTTTCCTTACCTCAGAAGTTCCAGTTTCTCCACCGCTCTTGTTCTCCACCGCTCCCCGGACTCCTACAAGAGATCACAGTCAGTCACTGCAAGCTAAGCCATCAGGACCTTGTCACGCTGTGCTTCACTCCACTTCCTCCTGGCTACTTCTGTCTCTTTCAAATAAATACCCTTGTTTGACGACATACCGCTGTGTCACCTAGCCTGTGTCATGAGACTAATAAGGCCGCATATACATATTTATGATTTTAATAAATATACGCTGAGTATGTTGTTTTTATTGCATACTGTTTCATAATGTCCTGCAATACACTAAGGTAGATAGTATCTAAGATAGTATCTGTCACTAAATATAAACAGCATGTACACTTATTGCAAAGAAAATACTTTTTTTGTTTGTTGGTTTGTTTTTTCTATTCACAATTATCTATTTCTATTTGTACTTAATGCAAATCACATCTAACACTATTTGCATCTAGTGCAAATAACCTCTGCCATTTGTTTATGTGTGTCTTTCATAGTGAATGATGAGTGGATGCTGATATATGTTGTCATTTAAACCAGTTTTTTTATATACAAGAGTGGAAGAGTTTTACTCAAGAGTTCCTGAGTATATTTAACATGTATATATCTATTACACAGTTCTGTATGACTTGAGACATTGTGGTACTCTCCATAATGGAGGCAGAGGGTGACTCGAGGAACAAGAATTGGTGAAGTCATTAATTTAGTTTTGCGTGTGTGTGTGTGTGTGTGTGTGCACAAAAAGTATTCTCATAGCTTCATAAAATGACAGCTGAACCACTGATATCACATGGACTGTTTTGTCAATGTTCTTGGTGTCTTTCTCTGCCTTGAACGTGGTTGGACCCTTGATGTCTATAGAGGGTCAGAAAGCTCTTGGATTTCATCAAAAATATATTAATTTTTGTTCTGAAGATAAACAAAGGTCTTACAGGTTTGGAACAACATGAGTGTAAGTAATTAATGACAGAATTTTCATTTTTGGGTGAACTATCCCTTTAAGATAATCTGACTTCACAGAAATTAATCATAAAACACATTGATTTGGGTCTTCAGAGGATATGCATCAGACATTATAGTGGTAACAGAAAAGCAAACACACCCCAATCCTGCAAGTGAAATCTGTATTTTTAGAAAGCTTGGATTAAAAAGGGTGCTTGTCTTATTTTAGATACTGTGCTTGAACGAGAGCTGTTATTAGAGTGTAATTACCTTCTTTCTCTCTCTCTGATACCATCTGCCCTCTAAACATCACCAACAGATGGAGGGAACAAGCATGATGTTGAGCTTTTGGGCCTGACAGCAGAAACACTCCTTAGGGCTACCACTTTTATAAGCATCAAAACCTAAAAAGTAAATTAAAGTAAATTTGATATTACTGCTGCTGTATATGACCAATATTGTCATGTAACTGACACAGGGCAAGTAGCTAGCAGGAAAAAATAAAGAACATCTTATGAGCAAATGAATAAAAAGTGTAATTTTGGTAGACCACCCCAGTTTGGTGCACATTTTTGTACATTTCCATATTATTGTCAATTCAATTATTATTTTCATTGCCTAAATTCACTTTAGTCCATTGAGTAAAATGAATGAATAAGACATGACAAAATACTGACTAAATGAGAACATTTTGTCAACAAAAATCTTTGAAAAAATAACATTGTACATACTGTGAAACTTTAAGAACAGAAGCTATGAAAAGCTAAACATTTATTTGTTTGTTTGTTGGTTTTTTTTTTTTTCTGTGTCTTCACATACACAAGCAATGGATTTTAAAAAGTAACACTGATGTTATTGAGTGTCAGAGATGCTACTGACCTTGTTTCTATATCTCTTTCTTTTCAGCTGCATGGTCTGCTGCTGAGGGTCTTTTATCTTCTGTTTGCCAGACTCTTTCTACCTGAGTAGAACAGAGCAAAGACTCTTAACATGTTCATTGAAAAAGTTTGCATATTTTGGTGTATATTCTGCATGTCTGCATTCTGAGAACATGTAGTAATAACATATAATAGTAATAACAATAAGTAATAACTTTTCATCATCCAATCAATCCCTCATAGATAAAACAGACAAACAAAAAAGCTCATAAAATATCCTATTGCACTCAGAAATGCATCAGATTACAGAGGCAAAATGTGCAATCAGAGGCATCACTAGACCTGGGCTGAAGCAGCTGTAGTCTCATTTGTTTCTCGATAACCCCAAATGTTTTTGAGGCACACGAGTAAAGGAAGTATGTTAACTGTGATAGTTATTTAAGACAAGCCACAATACAAAAGTATTACTTGACAACATTTATCTTTGGAATTAAACAATAATAATTTTCAACCTGGCATAAGCTCTCAGGAATCTCCCCTGACTGTCTTGTCTTTGTTCCATGTTTCAATGTTTGTTTTGTGTATGAGCACATGGCTTTGTCTTTGTTTGTGTCTGCCATGTGCTCCTCCTGTCCCGCCTCCTTGTTTCCCATTACCACACCCCCTTGTTTAGTTCTCGTTTGTCTGAGTGTTGTCACCTGCCCCTCATGTCTCTGATCTCGTTTGTCTGAATGTTCTCACTTGTTCCTTGTGTTCTCCTTTATATGGTTCTCCCTTTCCCTCTTACTTTGTCAGTTCGTTGTTCTAACCTCTCTGTGTTACAAGTTCTTCTTTCTACCTTAAGCCACTGAGTGATCCCCATCTATTTACTTATTGAGTTTTGTTCCAGTCACGTGTCTGTCTTCAGTCCAGTCCTGTCCTGTCCTGTCCTGCAGGCTGAGCTACCGATCGTTTGCCACGCAGCCAAGCTAGTGCATTGCCAAGAGAGATCACGAGTGAGGAGTGGTCGAGCTTCGTGTTCCTGTCAGGCAGCCGCTGCCACCTCCGGTTATCTCCTGCATAGTCCCTTCTCCTCTCTGGCAAACTGTCATCCAGGGCTGGACCCTACAGCCCCTCTCTCAGCCTGCCTGACTACTAGTCGTCTCCTGCCTATTGTTTGAGCTGTGTTCACTCCCCTCCTCACCTTCTCTCGCTTTGTCTGCAAGTTTGTCTAATAAATCTCTTAACACTCACTCTGCATTTGAGTCCTCCCTCTAGATCCATGACATAAGCAATAAAAGGAGCATTTTGTGTCATGGTATCGCTGCACACAGCCATACACTTTAGTTTATTATGGTTCATTGGTGGTAGTTTCACGGGCTTCTGCCTGCTCTCTGTTCCTCCCCAACCTACTGTATCAGTGAAAATGAACTGCAGGTAAATTTTACCTGCAAGTAAGCAGAAGGAGCTGAATGCAGAATTTTGAATAATATCAGCCCACAAAATCTGACGATGGGTGTTGATAGGTTGACACAGCCTCGAATAATGATTTACACTGTGTTTGTTCATTTAGGGCAGAGAAGAACTGGCCTTCGACTGAACCTGGCTTTCCCCTTTTGGTTCCTTGACACTGTTGGCTTTCTCATTTAGGATTTATAAGTCAAATAGTATCCATAAAGTTTATGTTTATGTTTATTTTATTTCATTCATGGATATTTTTTTTTTCCCACAAAACTTACTTCATCATCCTCATTCATATAATTTATAAAACCATGATGAAAAGGAGGCAGGATGAAGAATATCTTATATTTCCTGCCCCCTCAAAAAAAAAAAACACCAAAAAAGTCATTTCCAAAAACAAAACACTGTTAAAGCAGTGATTTTCTGGATCAATATTGCATTCAAAATCATATAACTTGTATTCTATGTATTTAGCTCTTAACAATGTATAGCCCCTCGTAGGGCCAGAGAAATCAATCTCAGTCATCATTTTCTATAAGCAAACAAATAAACAAATAATAATACACTACAAATATTATTTTTACAACTGCTATTATCATTTTGCCAGCAAGGGCACTATCAGATAAGAACAAAACTTGAACTGAACTGAGCAAGATAATCACCACCATCTTCTGTAGAGCTGTGTCTGAAGTAATTTCACAACTTATGAATTTTTCTTTGCAACGCTGACACAATTACTGAATGGAATCAACAAATTAAATTTAGTTAAATTTAGCTGAATAATGACACTAATGTCTTCTGTAGAGCTGATTTATAGCTGAATTTAATTTGTTTTATAATTTATAAACTTTGCAACATGTACACTGTTACTGAATTAAAACTGAACAAACCAGAGGTGAATAATGACCCCATTGCCCTCTGTAGAGCTGCTTATAGCTGGAATGAATTTGGTCACTGTTAAACCTGAATTAACTGGAATTAAAGTTGTTTCATAACTGATGAATTCTGCAACACTTATTTTCTTCTTTGAAGCCGCTTTGAAACAATCTGTATTGTATAAAGTGCTTTACGTATAAATAAATGTGATCTGACTGTTACTAAGCATGTCCATATGTTACTTTGCTTTCACTTCTGCTGCTGTCTGACTTTCTACAGAGAAAAAGTCTGTTCACCTGCTAGAAGCAGTGATGATGGTGGAGGTTATGTTAGCTCCAGGTAGTTAACATTTGAATCATAGCATAAAAATGCACCCTGGCACATTCTGATCAGGCATGAGTTACCATTATTTAGAAGTCCTTTTATTGTAGTTCTGTATATTATACTGTTACAATATTAATGAATAAATACATTTTGTAGAGCAGTGGTTCTCAAACTCTTTACACCAAGTACCACCTCAGAAAATATTTGGCTCGCGAAGTACCACCATAATGACCAACATTAAAATACAGTAGCGTAGTAGGCCTAATTATTCAGCTACAGCTATGCACAGTTAAAAAACGAGTCAGTTTTATTCCAAATAAGAATATTTATAATTGTTATTATTGTTATTAACTCTGCACTGTGCTTATATACTGCACTGTGCAACATTGTCGTGGTCTAATGGTTAGATAGTCGGACTTGTAACCCGAAGGTTGTTGGTTTGAGTTTTGAGGTAAACAACATCTTGATTGTTCACAATGTTCTTGATTCAGCCAGGACTCCACTAAGGGGGATCTTCTTGCTTCATGCCATCTCACCACCCAATTAGGAATATGTGTATTATTAAACAAAGCCTAAAAGCGGCACCTTACTAGAGTATACTTGAATACTAAGAGGCAAAGACAACCTCATAGAAGATCCACCTCTGTCCTGCTAAATTTCTGCCATAGAAAGAACCTTAAACTGAAAAGCTTTTCCAAAAGCAAACCTGAGGAACTTCCCGTGTTTCCCGTGTTTCTGAGGTTTGCTTTCAGGGGTGCAATATTGAGTTCTTCCTCTTGACCTAACCTTATTACTTTGCACCTTCACAAAGTGAGCTCAATGACATTGATGACTCCTTGTGTACTCCTCCTAATTCCCCCTCTGTCCCTCCCTATGTTGTTCCTGTGGCGCGAGTTCGCCATCAGATCTGGATATAGACTGGATCTGGGTGGCTATGGTGACCTTGGAAAATGAGTAAATAAGACTAATATTAGCATAGATGCCATTCTTCTTATGTAAGTTTTGAGAACACAGAAGACGTAGACTATTATGCTATGAGAGGTTGCTCAAGTACTGAGAAGCTAAACCTTTCAGGGCTTTATAAGTATTTAGCTGTTACGGGGCTGACGAGACGTGAGACGTACGGATCCATTTGCAAAGCTTTATTATAGGACATGGTCAAGACAGGCAGGGTCAAACAACAGCAGACAGGTATGTAGAGGGCAAGATAGAAGCGTGGTCAAGGAAACAGGCGTAGTCAACGATCGGCGTACAATATCCAAACAGGGCAAGGCAGAAAGAATAATCCAGGAACACGGGCAAGAATCAGAACACAGGAAAACCACGAGGAAAACTAGGAACGGAGAACGCTTTGTAGTGCAGACAGGCTAACAATACTCGGCAGTGAGCAATAGCAAGTCCCAGACTTAAATAGTGAGTGAGTGATTGAGAAATGATAATCAGGTGTGGGCGAGATAATGGTGAACAGCTGTGCATGTCGTCAGTGCAATGAATTGTGGGAAATGGAGTCCAGTGTGTTGTGAGTGAAAAAGTCAATGTGGTGAACGGGTGACCTCTAGTGGTGGTTGACCGGGAGAGCATGGACCAGATTCGTGACATTAGGAAGATTTTTAAATGTTTAAGATGTTTAATAGGGAGCCAGTGCAGTGTTGACAGAATTCACACTTCCTTGTTCTAGTAAGAACACTAGGTAACACTTTATTTTAGGGTTTCTTAACTAGTTGCTTATTAGCATGCATATTACTAGAATATTAGCCATTTATTGGTAATAATTAAGCACATATTAATGCCTTATTCTACATCCCTAGTCCTACCAATACCTAAACTTAACAACTACCTTACTCACTATTAATAAGCAGCAAATTAGAACTCTAACCAAAGTTATATGTTCTGCATTTCTGTTTTGAGCTGCTCGTGCTGAAGATGACCTGTAGAATGAAACATTTGATAGCAGGTTTGTAAGCAATGGTATTTAACTCATCATTTATCTCATACAGAAAACGCTTCATTGTTTATACAATATAACAATATATTACTCCTGTTGTGGAAGCGTTCTTCACACAACAACGTGCAGAAACACGGCAACTCTACAAATTCACAGTGTTTTATTATAATAGTGTTCTCATTATAATGTTATGTATATGACAGTACCAGTCATAATTATTAATATTCTGCATTGCTGTTTGTATGTTTCTAGCATTTGTAAAACAGCATTTTTCCATCTTAAAAATATATCTAAATTACGACCTATGCTCTCAATGTCAAATTCAGAAACATTAATTAATGCGTTCATGACCTCGAGGCTAGATTATTGTAATGCTTTATTGGGTGGTTGCTCTGCACGTTTAATAAACAAACTCCCGCTGGTTCAAAATGCAGCAGCTAGAGTTCTTACTAGAACCAGGAAGCATGACCACATTAGCCCGGTTCAGTCAACACTGCACTGGCTCCCTATTAAACATCGTATACATTTTAAGATCTTGCTAATTACCTATAATGACTGAGCTCTTATCGCATTATAGTCCTTCACGCCCGCTGAAATGTCAAAACTCTGGCCATTTGATAATACATAGAATATAAAAATAACTGCGGGCGGGAGATCGTTTTCCTATTTAGCGCCCAAACTCTGGAACAATCTACCTAACACTGTTCGGAATGCAGACACACTCTGTCAGTTTAAATCTAGATTAAAGACCCATCTCTTTAACCCTTTAAGACCTGTCATAGAACAGTTCCGCCAGAGCATATCTTAGTATTTTTACATGCTGTGTTGTCATTCTTTTGAATATTTTCATATGCCATATATCAATACAATCCTTACATCACCAATTTGGCTATGTAAGAAATCCATAGTAACTAGATAAAAATAGCTCAAAAGTGCAATAAACACACACAAAAAACAAAATTCGTTTTATTTGTTTGTTTTTTACATATTTTATTAAATACAGAAATATGACTAATGTCAACCTCAGATTTGGCAATGTAAAAACTTACATAATACACTTTAAAACTACAAAAAATGTATTTGAAAGAATAATTTTTTTAGATACACTCATTTTTATAAACAGTGCGCTGTGAAGTCAAACAGTAACATTTTGCTTTTGAGAGCAATGTTGATTGAACTGAATGAGACCATGTCAGATATTCTTGTGTAAAAATAAAATGTAATTTATAAATCAAAAATAATAAATATAAAAAACTGTACATTATCAGACCTAAACATGCTGAACCACTACATACATGTATACACATACACTCATCTAAAGGATTATTAGGAACACCTGTTCAATTTCTCATTAATGCAATTATCTAATCAACCAATCACATGGCAGTTGCTTCAATGCATTTAGGGGTGTGGTCCTGGTCAAGACAATCTCCTGAACTCCAAACTGAATGTCAGAATGGGAAAGAAAGGTGATTTAAGCAATTTTGAGCGTGGCATGGTTGTTGGTGCCAGACGAGCCGGTCTGAGTATTTCACAGTCTGCTCAGTTACTGGGATGTTCACGCACAACCATTTCTAGGGTTTACAAAGAATGGTGTGAAAAGGGAAAAACATCCAGTATGCGGCAGTCCTGTGGGCGAAAATGCCTTGTTGATGCTAGAGGTCAGAGGAGAATGGGCCGACTGATTCAAGCTGATAGAAGAGCAACTTTGACTGAAATAACCACTCGTTACAACCGAGGTATGCAGCAAAGCATTTGTGAAGCCACAACATGCACAACCTTGAGGCGGATGGGCTACAACAGCAGAAGACCCCACCGGGTACCACTCATCTCCACTACAAATAGGAAAAAGAGGCTACAATTTGCACGAGCTCACCAAAATTGGACGGTTGAAGACTGGAAAAATGTTGCCTGGTCTGATGAGTCTCGATTTCTGTTGAGACATTCAGATGGTAGAGTCAGAATTTGGCGTAAACAGAATGAGAACATGGATCCATCATGCCTTGTTACCACTGTGCAGGCTGGTGGTGGTGGTGTAATGGTGTGGGGGATGTTTTCTTGGCACACTTTAGGCCCCTTAGTGCCAATTGGGCATCGTTTAAATGCCACGGCCTACCTGAGCATTGTTTCTGACCATGTCCATCCCTTTATGACCACCATGTACCCATCCTCTGATGGCTACTTCCAGCAGGATAATGCACCATGTCACAAAGCTCGAATCATTTCAAATTGGTTTCTTGAACATGACAATGAGTTCACTGTACTAAAATGGCCCCCACAGTAACCAGATCTCAACCCAATAGAGCATCTTTGGGATGTGGTGGAACGGGGGCTTCGTGCCCTGGATGTGCATCCCACAAATCTCCATCAACTGCAAGATGCTATCCTATCAATATGGGCCAACATTTCTAAAGAATGCTTTCAGCACCTTGTTGAATCAATGCCACGTAGAATTAAGGCAGTTCTGAAGGCGAAAGGGGGTCAAACACAGTATTAGTATGGTGTTCCTAATAATCCTTTAGGTGAGTGTATATACATACGGCACCCCTACATATACACAGGCAACCCTAGCTGTGATAGGACTAACACAACACAGAGGGGCACTTGGCATGCCTCACACATGAATGGAGTGCATTTCCCACACAGCCTGCATTTCCTGCGCCCCTGTGTGGCTTTTTTTTTTAGCCAACTGTACCAGAAATGGCAACAGGTAAGTGCTGGTAGCTCTCCCGTGCAGGTTGCAAGGACACCCCACACAGCTCTACTGTCAACTGTTCTTGGAAGGCCTGGTGTGTCATGGGCTGCTCCTCTTTGCTGTTACACAGTTGCTTGTGCACCAAAATTGGAAGGAAGATGACGGCGCGATCGATCGCTGCGGCTGCTCCGGGTCCCAAAGACGGTGCTTTTATGTCGTTTAATGTCGTCTTTTCGTCTCCAAATAGTGTCAGTTTACCGCTAACTCTTAAGGAAATCACCCCAGAATTCATCTATGATCGCCAAAGTCTTTTGGATATCAGCAACGCTTACGTACACCAACTCTGAGAAGCTACGAGGCCTTTGTCTACTGCTGGAGCCGGACCTCAAGGCCGCGGCCTCGCCTACTGTCGCTACCCACACAAGGCAGCGTCGCAAGCGGTGTGAGAGAGGACGGAAGCGCGGAGGTATACGAGCTAGGCTAAGAGCTAACCCCTCAAGACCGGCTCTTCCAACACTCATGCTCTCAAACGTCCGCTCTCTGGAAAACAAACTGGACTTAATTCAACTCAGTCGATCTACACAGCATGAGGCAAGGGACTGTTGCGTGTTTGTTTTCACCGAAACATGGCTAAACGACAACATCCCGGACTCCGCCATTCAGCAGCACGGGCTAACCAGCTTCCGAGCGGACAGAGATTCATCACTGTCTGGTAAGACACGCGGAGGTGGCTTGTGTGTGTATATCAACAAAGTCTGGTGTAACAATGCTGCGATACTATCAAAACACTGTTCATCGCTGGTGGAGTTTATGGTTGTGAAGTGTCGACCGTTCTATCTGCCGCGGGAGTTCACGGCCATTGTTATCGTTGCGGTTTACATCCCCCCGTGTGCAAACGCTAAGGACGCGCTTCGTGAACTGTATAGCGCCATCAGTGAACAACAAACAAAAAACCCCGACGGCTTTTTCATCATAGCCGGTGACTTCAACCACGCAAACTTAAAGACAGTTTTGCCAAAGTTCTACCAACATGTGAACTTTGCAACAAGGGGAAACAACACACTGGACTTTGTTTACACAACAGTTAAGAACGCTTACAAGGCTGAACCCCGCCCCCACCTCGGGTACTCAGACCACATCACTGTTATGCTAATCCCAGCATATAGACCACTTCTCAAACTCACCAAACCGGTTGAAAAGCAGATCACAGTATGGCCAGACAATGCCACCTCAGCACTGCAGGACTGCTTCCAGGACACAGACTGGAATATGTTTAAAGAGGCAGCCACCTACAACAACCACACAGACCTGAATGAGTACACTGAAACTGTGACTGCTTACATCAAAAAGTGCACTGATGATGTGACAGTCACCAAGACCATCACCACACGTGCAAACCAGAAGCCATGGATGACAGCAGAGGTTCGTGGGCTGCTAAAGACCAGAGATTAAGCATTCAGATCAGGAGATAAAGCAGCCCTCAAAACAGCAAGAGCCAATCTGTCCTGTGGCATCAAAAAAGCAAAACGGTTATATGCCCAAAAAATCAACAACCACTTCACAGACAGCAGAGACACACGGAGCCTGTGGCAAGCCATTCAGACCATCACTGACTACAAGCCCCCGCCACAGGCCTGTGATGAGGACACAGCCCTCCCCGATGCACTCAACCACTTTTATTCACGGTTTGAAATGCAGAATGACACACCTGCACAAAAACTGCCCACACCTCCCAACGACCGGGCGCCCTGTCTGTCTCCAGCCGACGTAAGGAAGACCCTATCTAGGATTAACCCACGCAAGGCTGCGGGTCCTGACAACATACCTGGCCGTGTTCTGAGAGACTGTGCTGCACAGCTGACAGATGTCCTAACAGATATCTTCAACACCTCGCTGAGTCAGGCAGTCGTCCCCACGTGTTTCAAATCCACAACAATCATACCGGTACCAAAGAAATCACCTGTGTCCTGTCTCAATGACTACCGTCCCATAGCACTGACTCCAATCATGATGAAGTGCTTTGAGAGGCTAGTCATGCATAACATCAAGACCAGCCTCCCCAACACACTCGACCCGCTCCAGTTTGCATACCGTCCAAACCGCTCTACGGACGATGCAATTTCCTCCACCCTCCACCTGGCTCTTACCCACCTAGAAAATAAGGACTCCTATGTTAGAATGCTGTTCATTGACTTCAGCTCGGCATTCAACACAATAATCCCACAACAGCTCATAAATAAGCTAAACCTGCTGGGCCTTAACAATTCCCTCTGTAACTGGATCCTGGACTTTCTAACTGGAAGACCTCAGTCAGTCCGTGTCGGCAACAACACCTCGAGCACTACAACACTGAGCACAGGTGCCCCACAAGTCTGTGTGCTCAGCCCGCTGCTCTTCACACTGCTGACCCACGACTGCACTGCCAAGTTCAGCTCCAACCACATCATCAAGTTTGCTGATGACACAACAGTGGTAGGTCTCATCAGCAACAGCACAGCTGGCTGAATGGTGTGGCACAAACAATCTGTCCCTCAATGTGGAGAAGACAAAGGAGGTTGTGATGGACTTCAGGAGAAACTCCGTTGACCACCCCCCACTGACCATCGACAGCTCGACTGTGGAGAGAGTCAGCAGCACCAAATTCCTGGGGGTGCACATCACAGAGGATCTCACCTGGACCACCAACACCATGTCACTCTCCAAAAAGGCACAACAGCGCCTACACTTTCTCCGCCGGCTGAAAAGAGCAAGTCTCCCTCCACCCATCCTCACCACATTCTACAGAGGCACCATTGAGAGTGTGCTGACCAGCTGCATCACTGTCTGGTACAGGAACTGCAGTGCTGCTGACCGCAAGACCCTCCAGCGGACAGTGAACACAGCTGCAAAGATCATCGGTGCCCCTCTCCCCTCCATCCTGGACATCTTCCTTACACGATGCTCCAGAAAAACCAACAGCATCGTGAAGGACCCCACCCATCCCTCCCACAGCATCTTCCAGCTCCTACCATCAGGAAGACGGTACCGGAGCATCAGAGCCCGCTCCGCCAGACTGCTCAACAGCTTTTTCCCCCAGGTTTTGAGAGCCCTGAACTCAAACCACCCCGCCCCCCTCTGAAACCCCATGCAAACCCCTACCTCCTGAACATGGACCAGCCCCCACCCCAAACCTTACCACACCAAAGAAAAACTGTATGGAACTTTAATTATTTTTTTTTATTTATTTTATTCTTATTTTTCTTTACACTATGGACACTCTCCTCTATGTGCACTATGGACACTTTACACTATGGACACTCACACTTTACACTATGTGCAATATGGACACTTACACTTTACACTATGTGCACTTACACTTACACACACTGCTGTGTGTGCACAATCTCACAAAAGACTCAGCAATATATGTATGTTTACATGCTCATGCACTACAAATCATCCTGCACTGTTCCCCAACCAGCTGCTGACTCAAATGTCTCTCTTTGCACATGTACAGTATTTGTGAAGCATTCGTATAGTTTGTATTTTTTATCTTCTATTTTTTAGTTTGTATAGGGTAATATTTATGTGAAGCATTCGTATAGTTGTATTTTTTATCCTTTATTCTTTTAGTTTGTATAGGGTAAATACTTATATATATATAGTATACTTATAGTTAAATCTGTTAGTAGTGTATAGGTTTATAGTGTTTTTTTTTTTGTTTTTTTGTTTTTTTTTTAACTTCATTGTTGTATGTCTGTATTTATGTAGCACCGTGGTCCTGCGAGACACGACATTTCGTTCCACTGCATGTCCCCACATGTAGCGGAATGACAATAAAGCTCAACTTGAACTTGAACTTGAACTTGAAGTAGCTGTTTGTGACAGCAATGTCGATGAAATGGTGAAGTACAGTCATGTACCACTTCCTACTTTTTTACAAATTTAAAACCCACCCCTTGGTAGACTTAATAAATAAATAAATAAAATATCATAAATAATAATAATAAACACATATTAATTCATATTAATAGATAAACAAATAACAATAAAATAATTTTTACAAAGAGTTTAGAAAAGAAGACACAACATTAAAAGCTGAATGCCATGAATTTACAGTTTTCACGTTAGATTCATGTATACGAGAAGTAGAGGGTTCCATTGAGATAATGTCCAACAAATACACAATCCAGGTTCGTCTCTCCATTATGTGAGGAGGATTCCAACGGTTGACAAGCAATTTTTTGCTGCTGTGAGAGCAACTAACAGTAAAGATATTTGTTGGACAGACAAGGTGAAGTCCCAAAAGTCATTCATGAATAAATGGCGTGGAGTCAAACATACATCAGTACCCAACACATATGATAGGACCTGTGGGCAGGGGGGCACTTTAGGGGCACTCCCAAAAAAAATGCAAAAACGTGCCTAAAACTCCTTGGGTAGAGAGATTACACTTAGGAGAAGACGGCAGATTCATATAAAAACGTTTCATTGGAGTCAAGTAAACCCTATGCAGCAATTTCCAATGAATCATTTGGTGATTAGGGTTTTTAGAAGACAATTTAAACATACCCCATACCTGATCGGAAAATAAAACTGTCATGGTTCAGGGTGCCTTCTCCGCTCCTCGTGCTGTCTGTGTTGTCCTGTCATGTTCAGTAGCTCGTGGTCTGGGCAATCAGTGCTGATCATGCAGCGGGAGGGCACGGATCACGAGCTGACTCTCCCCCACCTGTCGCTCATTCCCCCACTCCCTTATATGTCCCTGTTTTTCCGTTCTTCGTTGTGAGTAGATTGTTTTTGTCCTTGCTCGTGTTGTGTTGGAGAATCTCACTTCTCTATTTCTGACCCTCTGTTCCCTTGTGCTACAGGACTCGTAGCAAGGAGATCCAGCAGCTTGTGTGATCCGCAGAAGCTGCCGGCCAGCTCTGGAATCTCTGCTTCCTTATATATTGTTTCTGTTATTTTGTGTTTTGGTGGCAAAAATAAAGTTTTCTCCTGCTCTACTCTGCATCTGAGTCCTTTATCACTCATACCGTGACAAAAACATGCACATCCTCATGAAGATCCTTAGCCCAAACAGTTGTAATAGATAAAGGTTTGTATGAATGCTCAAGTAGAAAGAGATAGATGACTGAATCAGAGGAGGGAGATTCCTCAGTTTGAAGGATTAGTTTGCGCAAAGGGTGAACAGGCAGTTGAGAGTTCCAAGGCACACCATATGCCCGTAGGACCGATCTAATGCGCAAATACATAAAAAAGGAGGTGCCTGGCAGATTATATTGAGTTTTAAGATTCTGGAAGGATTTTAAACCACTATCATCATATATATCTCCCAGAGTGTTTACTTTATTATGAGTCCATTGCGGACAATGAAATGGAGTACTGCCTGACAAAAGGTTATTATTGTGGAAAATAGGCGAATGCCTATGCCATTTTGTAACTAGTTGTGAATGTCTTTCAACATCCCTCCATGTGGAGAGGAGATGGGTTACAATGGGACCAAACCGAGATTTACACTGCCTAAGTGGAACTCCAGAAAAAACAAGATGCTTCAATTTATACGGATAAACAATAGATTCCTCAATTGCTCTCCAAGACACAGACGTGTCAGGATCAAACCAAACTGCTAAAGGGCGGAGGGAAAAGGCTTGATCATACAGTCTAAATTCAGGGAAAGAAAGACCTCCATGTAATCTACAACGTTGTAAGGTAGTCAGTTTAATACGAGGACGTTTCCCATCCCATATATACCATGAAACACATGAATCTAGTTTATTCCAGTAGCCAACCGGTGGAGCGAGAGGAATCATGGAAGAAAATAAATGAATACGTTGGAGAACATTAATTTTAATCACCAATATATGGGCCTGAAAAGAAGTAGGAAGACGAGACCAATTTTCCAAATCTGAGGATACTTTGGCTAGAATACCATTATAGTTTTTTAAGATTTCCTGCAGGGAAGGAAAAACATCTTTCCCCAAGTATTTAAAGTTTTGAACCAATGGAATAGATAAAGAAAGGGACATGGGATCAATTTTAGAATTGAGGGGAAGTAAACATTTAAACAATTAATTTTAAACCCAGAAAGATCCAAAATGGTCAAATAAATTTAACACATGAGGAATAGAATGTGACGACTTCTCCAAAAAATATAAGATAACATCAGCAAACAAATAAATATGATGATGAGTATTCCGTATATTTATGGGAGAAATAGTTTCAGATTGTCAGACCGCTTGAGCTAAGGGTTCCAAGGATAGGGCAAATAACAGAGGAGAAAGCAGGCAACCCTGATGAGTACCTCAGTGTATAAATAATGAGCGAACAGCATCTGTGAGAACAGTGGCTGCTTGATTGGCATACAGAACTTTTATCATATTTATGAAACCCGATCCCAGACCCAGATGCTGTAGAACCGCCCATAAATAGTTCCATTCTAGCTGGTCGAAAGCTTTCATCTCATCTAGAGATAATACTGCGCAAGGGGAGGACAAGCTATTATTTGAATTAATAATATGATATAACCTGCGTAAGTTATCCGAAGCTGAGCGAGATTTAATGAATCCTGTTTGGTCATGATGAACTAGACTATTCATAAATTTCTCTAGACGACGAGATAGTACTTTAGCATATAATTTAACATCAGTCCCTATCAAAGAAAGTGGCCGGTTACTAGAACAGGAAGTCGGATCTTTATCTTTTTTAACAAGAGAGAAACAACAGCTGTAAGATATCAGAGACTGAATCAGACAAAGTGAAGATTCGATCAGAACATTGAAACCTGAGGAGCTGGAATTCAGAGAGGCTCCAAGAAACAGGATGTAATAAATCTGTCCAGATCCAGCACCAGCTAGTTTGAAAGCCTAACCAGAAAACCTCTTTCATAAAACAGCTTGCAACATTGAGACAAAAGAACACTTATTGATAGTTCCAATTCAGGAAAGAGACTGTCAAATTTGGGGCAAGGAATCAAGACTGATGTTCAAAGAGATGGCCGTCACATATAAACCTGTGATAGAAAATCACGAGCTACAGACTCTCTTGGGCAGGTCTTCCCCCATACAAGACAAAACAGACTTAAATTCCTTTGTCTAAAAGAACATGCCTTCGTTCTCCATAGAACTAAATAAAAGACTTTAATTTTCAATTATTAATGAAACTAATAATTTCTATGCATAACTGCATATTGTGTATGTAACACACATTTGAATATCCTTGTTTTAATCACTCATTGTGTATGTAGTGGTAATAGCTGAAGGATTAATATTCATGTTTAGTATGTATGAGTTTGAAAATTCATGCTTTAAATGTTTCTCCCAATCAATTCTTTGTCAAATGCATCATAGTCTTGTTATAGAAATCATACTCAAAAAGTATACTTTGCAAGAGCCTGTAAAGTTCGGACCTCTGACTGAACAGATAACAAGTTGATTTATGATTTGGTGGAGACACAAAGCAACTCCCCAAGCAAGGACAGGCCAGCTGCTACCGCGATGGAAAGAAAACCAACCTAGTCTCATTACATCCTTTTATTTTTATTCTTTTACTTTAGTTTCTTTTCTTTCCGTGGAGTTTCGTGTTCTAATGTAAGTTTGCTACAAAGTCCAGCTCCGACTGCACTCGCTTCAAACTTCGACCAGACCAACTCCGTCTGTGTGAATGCTTGTGTTCATGTGTTAGATTAGTTTATGTCTTAGGTTTATATAAATAAAATCTGATTTATATTGAAAAGAGAAGTATCTTGTGTGTTCTGCTCACAAGTTAATGTCTTAATCTGCCGATTTTGTTACTGTGCTGTTTAATAGTGTTTTCACTATATTTTATATTTTAATATCCAGTGCAGAGTTTGTACGGCTCGTTCAGTGAATCGCCATAACACTGATTCTGTTCAAATCCCTATAAAATCATAAATGATTCCCTTTCAGCTAAATTAAACAATTTCTTTAAATTACATATTAATATTACTTGTATTACGTTACACAGCTATATTAATAGAAAAGGGGAAAAGGTGGAAGTGGTGTGACCCATACTCAGAATTTGTGCTCTGCATTTAACCCATCCAAGTGTACACACAGTAGTGAACATACACTCGGAGCAGTGGGCAGACAATGCTGCAGCGCCCAGGGAGAATTTGGGGGTTCAGTGCCTTGCTCAAGGGTGTCACCTCAGTTGTGGTATCGAGGTTGGAGAGAGTGTTGGTTATTCACTCCCCCACCTACAATCCCTGCCGGACCTGAGACTCAAACCCACGACCTTCGGGTTACAAGTCCAACTCTCTATCCATTAGGCCACAACTGCCCCAGATGGGTGAGGTGGGTGAAATGAGCCTTGAGTAAGTGAAAAATTCATCATATCTAACATGAGGGGGCCTAAATCCGACCAGAAAGTAGTATACAATTCGATTGGATGCCATCTACGCCTGGGGATTTCCCCTTGTTCATAGATCGAATTGCTGACTCCAGCTCCTGAAGAGTGATCGGTTCAGCCAGGTATTCCGAATCTGAATCTGACAGCCTAGGTAAATTAAGGTTGGACAGAAAATATGCAAAAGTATGCCACAGGTGTTAGGGGCGTTATGTGAGAAAGTGGTGTTCTCGCGAGACAGGTGCGCGATTCAACATGGCGGCGCATTGCTGCTAGAAGTCAACAAATTTTTCCTCAGTTGTTTTTTTTTTTTTTTTTTTTCTCCCCCTTTTACTTTACCTACCACAAATACAATACACTGGATTACAATTCGGACCTGGATCATCTGGAAGACTACATCGACGAATGCTACAATAGACTCTGCATCATGGGACGCTCTCAAAAACCAAAAAGCCACGCACATCAGGCTCACCCGCTTCATCCAACTCTCCTCCTTCACCCACATCCCCACACCCCCCGTGCTGTCCCGAGGTAAGCGACATACTTACATCCATAGACAATAAACTATCCGGACTGGACGCCAGAGTAGCCTTAATAGAAGTATTGCACAAAGAATTCCAACAACTCCGTCACAGCCTGGAATACAGTCAACAACAAATCGACACACTCGCACAAGAAAACAGCTCGCTCCAGAACTCAGTCACAGCCCTCACAACGCAACTGTCCACTGTTACCACTCAGCTTGCATCAGTCACCTCCGAAAATAAAACGATGAAGGAAACAATTCTGGACTTACAATCACGCAGCATGAGGGACAACCTGATATTCACCGGCATCCCTGAACCACCCACTGACGATCCAGAGAAAGCAGTCAAGGATTTTATGGTTAAACAGCTCAAACTCTCAACGGAAACTGTCAACATCATCACTTTTCACCGCGTTCATCGTCTAGGGAAAAAACTCATTAATGTCGCCCGGCCCCGCCCAATCATTGTCAAATTCGAACATTTTAAGCAAAAAGAACTGGTTCATCGACAGGGCAGGCAGTTAAAGGACACTCACTACGGACTTAACGACCAGTTTCCACAAGAAATCAACCATAGACGTAAACTGCTAATCCCCATCCGCAAGCAAATGATAAAAGAAGGCAAAAGAGCAATACTCACAGTGGACAAATTGTACATTGATGGATAGCTATTCAAAGACAAGGACATTACCCCCTGGCTTTATTAGCACCCCTCCCTTAACAATATAATCTACGCTATAATACATCACCCTTGGCAGCCCCCCCCCCCCCCCCCCATCATCTATAACATATTGCACCTACGTCTCGCTGCACTATATAACTATGCACCCCAGTCGCCTATGTTTTCCTTTTCAAACTCTGTGTTGTTTTTTGTTTTATTGCGTATTTTGTTGTAAATGCCTAGGTTTGTTTAGTGTTACTATGTCTTACTGTTCTGTATTTGATGTTTGGCATTCATTCATACATACATATCAGTATAGAAATATTAGCTCAACATGCAACTCAAATTCATAACCTGGAACATCCGTGGCGTTAGCTCTCAGATAAAAAAAAATCAAGTTTTCAACTATTTGGATAATCTACAGGCAGATATATGTTTATTACAAGAAACACACCTTCCAGACTCAAAACAAAATACCCTAAGATCAGCACAATTCACTCACTCATTTTCAGCCACATATAATTCAAAACAAAGAGGAGTATGTATCTTGATAAGCAAAAAAATCCAATTTGTCCATAATACAACTATTTCAGACCCCGAAGGACGCTTTATTATCATAAACATATCAATTAACAATAACCCGGTAACAATTGCCAACATTTACGGCCCAAATTTAGACAACCCTTCCTTTTTTCACACTTTTTTTTCCTCTATTTCAAATTTCTCCAATTGCCCGGTAATTATAGGAGGTGATTTTAACACCATAATTGACCCATCACTTGACAGATCCACAAGAAATAAACGACACTGGCAATCCACTGACACAATGGTACAATTCATGAGAGATTTTGGCCTTGGCGATGGTTGGAGGCTGCAGCATCCAACTGACAGGGAATACACATATTACTCACCGGTTCATCATAGCTACTCCCGCATCGACTTTTTCCTAACTAGTTACTCGATCATACCAAGTATCTCTGAATACAAAATCCACCCCATCAGCATCAGTGACCACGCTCCAGTAACACTCATATGGAATCCAACTAATTTATGTAAACACACCAGCAGATGGCGCTTTAACATATCTCTCCTTAAAGATCCAGAGTTTGACAGTTATCTTAAAAGAGAGTGGTCATCCTTCCTAGAAATAAATGACTCTCCAAATTCGTCGGCCTCATTGCTTTGGGAAACAAGTAAAGCAGTACTACGAGGTAAAATCATATCATTCTCCGTCTATAAAAAGAAAATAGAAAAACAAGAAGAAAACAAACTAGAAGAAAAAATTAAAAAACTTGAAATATTACATGCAAATAACCCAACAGATGTAATTAATGAACTAAGAAAACACAAATTCCTGCTAAACGAAATCATCAATAAAAGAACTCAATTTCTAATTCATAGACTCCGTCAAGAAAACTACCACCACAGTAACAAATCCAGTAAATATTTAGCCAATCAAATTAAAAGAAACAGAGAAAAAGTAACAATTGCAACTATAAGGACTCAACGGGGAAGCCTACCAACTCTCCACAAGAAATAAATACAATATTCCGAAACTTTTATGCTAAACTTTATTCATCTGATAATAACATAAGACAAGAGGATATTAATTCATTTTTCAATAATATTCAACTACCAAAACTTAACACAGAACAAATCAGCACACTGGACAATTCAATCACAGAAAAATAACTTCATATCGCCCTAAGCCAAATGCCTAATAATAAAGCACCAGGACCCGATGGCTTCCCTGCTGAGTTCTATAAACACTTTTGGTCCATTTTATCTCCATTATTCATCAGAGCAATAACAGAAATAAAAGAAAACTCAAGATTACCAGTGCACATGAACACAGCCACTATTTCACTCATCCCCAAATCTAATAAAGATCCAACCCTCCCGTCAAACTACCGTCCTATTTCTCTCATCAACGTAGACATTAAAATAATCAGTAAAGTTCTTGCACATAGAATTGAAAAAATTATCCCATGTATAATTCACCCAGACCAGACCGGCTTCATCAAAGGTAGGCAGGCATCCAACAACATACGCAGATTATACGATTTAATCCATTATTCGTCACTACAACAGGAAAACACTATTATAGTTTGCAGAAAAAGCTTTCGACAGAGTCAACTGGAACTTTTTATTCACAACATTAAATAAATTTGGCTTTGGGGAGTCATTTATTCATTGGATCAAGATTTTATACACATTACCTTCTGCCACAGTCACCACCAATGGACTAACATCACAAAGTTTCACACTGCACAGGGGGACCAGGCAAGGATGCCCACTCTCTCCTTCTTTATTCACCATCTTCATTGAACCCTTAGCAGCAGCCATCCGCCAGAACCCACTCATCAGAGGAATCCACACACCCCAAGCACAACATAAGATTAGTTTATATGCTGATGACATTTTACTCTTTTTGCAAAATCCTCAATCATCTATGCAAGAAATAACTAAAACCATTGATTTATACTCTACAATCTCAGATTATGCAATAAATTGGAATAAATCCTCAATTCTTCCACTACATCAAACCAAATGGGATGTGGCTGCCCAGATATCACTCATCCCTCTATGCACAGGTCACATCACCTATTTAGGCATTAAGGTTTCCTCCAGGCTGTCAGAGCTGACTGGACTCAACTTCACTCCTTTACTGAAAACATTAGAAGGCGACCTTCAACGCTGGCTCAATTTACCACTTTCCATCCAGGGAAGAATAGCTATAATTAAAATGACAGTACTCCCAAAAATAAACTACCTATTCTCAATGATCGCAACCCAACCTACTCTCACTTGGTTCAAATCTTTAGACTCCATCATCACCCGATTCTACTGGAAAAATAAACCACCACGGATAAAACTAAGCACTTTACAAAAACAAAATCTTTAGGAAGCTTAGAAGCCCCACATTTTTACCATTACTCACTAGCAAACCAACTTCAATACATTTATAAATGGACCCACCCCACTCAGTCAGACATCATATGGTTAGATATAGAACAATCACTCTGCGAAAACTTACGCATATCAGATATCCCATTTATCAGTCAGTCCATTAAACACCACCCATGCTTCAAAGCCTTGACAATAGCTTCGGCTCTGACAGCCTGGTGGAAATATCTCCAAATCACAAACACCAATCAGGTTCCATCTAACCTCACCCCGCTCTGGAACAACCCTGACTTTACAAGCAATAAAAAATCACTCAATTTCCATAAATGGGCAGAAAAAGGTATCACACACATTAATCACATCTTTCAGTCTAACAACCTGGTTTCATTTTCCTACTTAGTCCAGGAGTACGGTATCGAGAGCAATCAATTCTTGAATTATTTACAACTCAAATCAGCCGTTTCATCTAAAATCAACACCAGAACCTTCAATCCTCACCTTCCTTCCGCAGTAGCAGATTTAGTTAATATATCCTCCCCGAAAAAAATTACTTTCCAAAATATATAAAATTATAACTAATTCAAATAAAACCATAACGTTACCAACAATCAAATGGGAAAAAGACATTTCTATTGCTCCCAATGCCGATTTCTGGACTCAAATCTGTAAAAATATTTATTACATGACTAAAAATGCCAACCTTCAGCTAATACAGTATAAAACTCTTCACAGAACACACTATACTGGGGAAAGGCTGTCTAAAATGGGATTCACATCAGAAACTTGCTTGCACTGCTCACAAAATTGTCTGGACACATATATCCATGCCACATGGCATTGCCCATCCACTAAACGTTTTTGGAAAGATGTCATTGAATCCCTGTCTTGCCTCCTGGGCTGCCGCATCCCATTATCCCCATTACTCTGTCTACTAGGTGATTTATCAACTCTCAATCAGGAACTAACAAACAAAAGGACACTCCTTGTAGCTTTAGCCATCAAAAACTATCTTCTTGAACTGGAAATCCCGAAACACTATTCACATAGCACACTGGAAAAATTTGCTCACAGAATACATCTCCCTAGAATATTTTTCACCTCCTTACAATACTTCAGAAACCACAACACTCCAGATCAGACCTCTTTCAACTATTACAAATGTGACACGCTGATTCTGATTATTTATTTACCGGCATATTATTATACATATTTATACAAGGTTTTAGTAATACTACGAGTATTTTCATTACTACTATTATTTTTATTATTATTATTATTATTATTAATATCTTAGAAACATTGAGCTGTTGATGGAATGATGCTTTGTATGAGGACGGTAACGGTTTAATGAAGATCATAACACTAAATATACTTAAAATATATAAATATAACTAAATCAGATTTGCACCCAACATATACCATACGTTTTTAATGCACCGCATGCTGATTTTAATGCACCACACCCCTTCTTTTAATGCACCACCTCAGCTTAGACATATATACATATAGTTATCTCATCGTGAATGGGAGGAGAGAAGGAAGAAAAAAAAATGTATATATGTGTGTGTATATATATATATATATATGTGTGTGTGTGTGTGTATATATATATATATATATATATATTGTTACGGGGCTGACGAGACGTGAGACGTGCGGATCCATATGCAAAGCTTTATTTTGAAACATGGTCAGAAAACAGGCAGGATCAGAGATCGGCAAACAGGTATGGTGGAGGCAAGACAGAGCAATCCGTGGAGCAAGCGTGGGTCAACGATCAGCGAACAATATCCAAAGGGGCAAGGCAGAGAGATAATCCAGAGACGAGAGCAATAATCCAAACAGGGAGCGAACAGAGTCCAAACGGCAGAGGCAAAGGGTAAATCCAGGAAACAAGAGCAGGGTCAAACACGGCAGGAAAACAAGGCAAGACTAAGGCTAAGACAATGACAATGGCTCTGTAAAGTTGCTATCGCTAGAAGAGTGATAAACGCTAACAATACTCGGCCCAGAGCAAGAGGAAGTCCCAGGTTAAATAGTGTGTGTGATGGGGTGATCAGTGAATTCAGCTGTGTGATCAGTGTAATCAGCTGCGTGTCGTCAGTGCAATGGATTGTGGGTATTGCAGTCCAGAGAAGTGTGGTGTGAGAGTCAATGTGGTGAGTGAGTGACATCTGGTGGTGATTGTCCGGAAGAGCATGGACCAGATTCGTGACATATATATATATATATATATATATAAAAAAAAAAAAAAAAACACTGACACAGAAGTTAGAATAGGTGTGGTATGTGTTGGGTATATGCCATTATTACATTATTGTTACTATTCTTACTATTATTATTACTTTTATCTCTATTGATATTACTGTTGCCGTCATCACAGAATATTGTTATCATCACCATCTTTAGTATTTTCATTATTATTATTATTATTATTTTTATGCATGTTAATATTACTTAAATACTACTACTATTATTCAGATTGTCATGACTGTTTTCTTTCATCGCTGTTATTGTCATTGCTGGTTTTTTTTTGTTTGTTTTTTTTTGTGTTTTGTGTTCACCATATGTTGTATGTTTTGCACTTCTACTAATAAAAAAAAAGAAAAAAAAAAGAAAATATGCAAAAGAGTCAGGGTCACCATCAGCAGAAGAAGTATAGAGGTTAGAGTAAAAAGAGTGAAAGGCAATATTAATTTATTTTGGGTCTGTCATAATGAGCCCAGATTGGGATTTCACTGCTGAAATATTAGCAAACTTTTCACTGTTGCGTAATCTTAGGGCTAAAAGATGGCTTGGTCTACTCCCTTGAAAATGATAATTCTGCCTGGATCTTTGGATCAGGAATTCTGCCCTGGATCTCAGTAATGAATTGAGTTCGGACCTAACCGCCATGATTTTACTGAGTGTATTGTCTGAGAAACAACGCTGATTATCTCTAGTCAGATTCTGGAGCTGTGAGTCCAGTTCAACTATCTTTTTGTGTCGATTTTTCTGAAGGAAAGAGGCATATGAAATTGAGTTATTCCTTATAAACCCTTTCACTGCATTCCAAAGTGTTCAAGGATCATCCACTGAACCTTGGTTAATTTAAATAAACTCAGCAAATTTATTTCTGAATTGACTGCAAACATTTTAATTCTGTAAAAATTTAGGGTTAAATCACCATCTAGCGGCACGAGATGGCAGAGGGATCAAATATAATCTGCACAAATTTCCATCATGATCCAACAAAGATAAGGAACAGATATCGGCATCACAAACACCTGAAGATAAAGTAGTAGAAATGAAAATATAGTCAATTCGCGAATAGGATTTATGAGTAGCAGAAAAAAAATTAAAGACTTAACAGAAGGGTTTAATAAATGCCAACTATCCACCAACGAGGATGAGGTTACACATTGCCGAAATTTGTCAGAACACAAAGCTTGAGAGTGTGATTCCTTTGATCTAGATCTATCTAGATATGCGACATTACAGAATTCATATCTGCACCCAATATAATTTCAAAATCTGAAAACTTCAAGAGATAGGTTGACAAAACAGAGAAAAAAGTAGGGTCAGGAGTACAAGGGACATAAACTGAGAGAAATACAATATTCCTATTCTCCACTATTGTTTTTATATGTGTTATTCTACCATCTGTATCACAACCTTTATCTAAAATAGTAATATCATCCGGACAAATATTACGACACCCTTGCTTTTAGTATCCGAAAATGAGTGAGATACCACTTCATTAAAACTTATTATTACACCTGTGTATATCCTCCTCTTTCAAATGGGATTCTTGAACTAACACTATATCAGTCTTTCTTCTTCTCAAAAAATCCAGAAAACCTGTATGTTTGTGAGGGCCATTTAGGCCAATAATATTATAACTCAGAATATTAAGGTCAGTTATAGGTATCAAAGAGAATTACTGCATAATAAGACAAAATACAAGTTTGAAAATTAGACCAGTTGAGTCTTAAACCACCCCCCACCCTCCCCGTTAACATTCACATAAACACATTCCCATGAACTATGGCAGATCAAACCAAGAACAAACCTTGATATGCCAGCACCCCTTAATATGGTTCAGGGCGTCAACAAAAACCTGCACATTACTGTACACCAACATTTGGCCCCATAGTCACATATTGACTAGTTAGTATTTCTATAAAAAAAAAAGAAAAAAGAGAGTTAAAGAATACAACTAAAACATAAAATATCATAATCAGTAAGGGATACTGTATGCACAATGAAATATGAATTAAGAAGTGTACATTAAAGTGAACAGTGAAAGACACCATTATTGAGAATGACCTTCAGCGTTGCAGGGTAAAGGAGAAAATTCTGGATAACAGCGTCTCTCATCTCCTTCCTAATTGGCGCAAATGCACTTCTTCTTTTTGCGGTGACCGGAGAAAAATCTGGAAAGAAACACAGCATTGCTCCGTCGGAAGTTTTCACTGGGGCATGAAGTCTGGTGGCCTGCAGAATTCGTTCCCTGTCCGTGTACCACAGTAGTTTAAAGATGAAAACCCGTGGTTTAGCGCGATCTGAGGAGAGCCTTGTGTACACGCGATGTGCTCGCTCCACTTAAATCTCTTTGCCCGCCAAAGCCATGTCGGTAGCGATCTTTTCAAAAAGCCCATAGGGTCGTCCTTTTCGGAACCTTCAGGCAATCCAACCAGACGCAGATTGCTGCACCTATTGCGACCTGTTGCTCGAGCGCGGCAGGAACTGGAACATCCACGTTCTTGTACCCACTGCTGGATTTGCACACTCTTTTCACAGTGTCCCCCGAGTATGCAGTGTGCAGAGTAATGCAAACACTCACCTGTCGTGTGTCCATCCATTTTGTGAAAAGGAGTGATCCCTGTCTGATCCACCTTATTGATCCTCGTGGAGATTTCCTTGTCAGCGCATTCACTTTGGTTTTTGGGACACCAATTCTTGTGTCCCTGATGGTTCTACAGGCTCCAAACCCCAGGTTATAAAGGTGCTGGAAACGTACCGGACTGGTATAAAGATTATCACAGTAAATGTGATATTCTGACAAGCGACATCACAGCATCAAATGAAAGTCCCTTCCCACTTATGACACTGGACATCCCTGTGTAAATGTTGAAATCCACTGTGTAGCCATTACTGTCACACAACACAAACAGTTTTTTTCCCCACTTTGTTGGTTTGTTTTTTATGTACTACTTCAGGCTGATTCTGGCTTTGGTGGCTAGCATGCGCTCATCCACAGAAAGGTTTTTGTCAGGGTGGTAAACAGCTTTGCAGGCTACACGTAAACTGTCATATAGAGGCCGTAATTCTATGCAGACAGTCATACTCATCTGTGCCTTTTTTCCTGTCATTGGTAGTATCTTCTGTAGGGTCACTCAAGTGCATGTTCCATGTGATGCTGAGGAGCAGGATGCCTCGCTATCATCTTCAACACTACAGCAAAGAAGGGAATTAAAACGGTAAGTAAGTAGATGTTTTTGGCATAAGTGCAATATAGAAATGGCAAGAGTAAATACTGCATCATGTACTCACATTCATTCTACGTTTGTTTTGTTTATTCTCAACTAAAAAGCAAAACATATTTCATTAATATATACATACGTGTCCTGCGATGGATCTACTCCTTCAAGAAAGTCAGTTTCATCCCCTCTAGAACCTCTCCCTCTACAAACCCGCACAGATAGAGACTTGTTGCCTCTCTAACATCTTCAACACTACAACAAATAAGGTAAGTAAAATGGTTGTAACGGAATAGTCAACACAGAGGTAAGTAAAACAAACAGTGCTTTATTCAGGTGCTCAGTCACACAACCACAGTGATAGCTGCTCCAATCCAGGTGAGTCACACTTCGTGCAGATAGTGGTGATAGGTGAATCTGATAATGTCTCTCTTGTCTTGGCAGGTCTCTGGAGATCGGTGTGCCAGGACTACGGGAGGTAGCGGATAGCCACAACAGCCAAACAGGATCTGATGATGGAGAGGGAATGGAGAAGGACAAGGCAGAAGGTAAGTAGCAGGTAAGTTAAGATAAGAGAGGTATACTCAGCACTAGGGCTTCGTAGGGCGTCGGTCCTTGTCGCAGGTACAAGATCGGACCCCGAGTGAACTGGTGAAGAACTGGCGTCCTGGAGGCTGGAGCAGAACCTGGACAGGACAGGGAAGCCTCCAGGACGGATCAGGAGCCTTAGGAGACCATGGCGAATCAGGAGCCTTGGGAGGCCATGGCGGATCAGGTGCCTTGGGAGGCCATGGCGGATCAGGTGCCTTGGGAGGCCATGGCGGATCAGGTGCCTTGGGAGGCCATGGCGGATCAGGTGCCTTGGGAGGCCATGGCGGATCAGGTGCCTTGGGCGGCCTTGGCGGATCGGGGTCCTTGGGCGGCCATGGCCATATTTTTTTTGGGAAGCCCAGAGGGATTCATGTGGCCATGCGCAATGAGCCATAGTGGCCCTAACCAATGTCCCTAGTAAGGCCACTATGGCGACTAAGATTACAAGTATATAGCCCCCCCCCAAAATTTCTTTGGGAATGTTCCCCATAAGGGGTCTCACCGGAGGAGTGGGCTCTGTGGGGCGCTCTGGAGGAGCGGACTTTTGGGGGCGCTCTGGAGGAGCGGGCGCTTGGGGGCGCTCTGGAGGAGCGGACTCTTGGGGGCGCTCTGGAGGAGCGGGCGCTTGGGGGCGCTCTGGAGGAGCGGGCGCTTGGGGGCGCTCTGGAGGCGCGGAGCTGGACGGAACCAGCGGAGACGAAGGAGAGCTGGACGGGACCAGTGTAGATACAGGAGGGCGCTCTTGCAGCGCGGACTCTTGAGGGCGCTCTTGCAGCGCGGACTCTTGAGGGCGCTCTTGCAGCGCGGACTCTTGAGGGCGCTCTTGCAGCGCGGACTCTTGAGGGCGCTCTTGCAGCGCGGACTCTTGAGGGCGCTCTTGCAGCGCGGACTCTTGAGGGCGCTCTTGCAGCGCGGACTCTTGAGGGCGCACGGGAGGCGCGGAGCTGGACGGGACCAGCGGAGACAAAGGAGAGCTGGGCGGGACCAGCGGAGATGAAGCAGAGCTAGGCGGGACCAGCGGAGATGAAGCAGAGCTGGACGGGACCAGCGGAGATGAAGCAGGGCTGGACGGGACCAGCGGGAACTCAGGTGGGCTGGACGGGACCAGCGGGAACTCAGGTGGGCTGGACGGGACCAGCGGGAACTCAGGTGGGCTGGACGGGACCAGCGGGAACTCAGGTGGGCTGGACGGGACCAGCGGGAACTCAGGTGGGCTGGACGGGACCAGCGGAGACGAAGGAGAGCTGGACGGGACCAGCAGGAACTCAGGTGGGCTGGACGGGACCAGCGGAGACGAAGGAGAGCTGGACATCCTGGTCATCTGGAGTGGAAGATCTTGGGTCTGAGGTGATTGTGGTTTGGGTAAATGTGGGAAGCAACGAGGGAAGCAATTAGTACCCCATCTTAGGACCTCTCCCGAGGTCCAGGATAAAATGGGGTTATGTTTCACCAGCCAGGGTCGACCTAAAACAATATCGACGGTGGATTCTTCTAAAAGGAGCAAATGGATGGATTCGTGATGTAACAATCCAAGACGAAGTGACAGGGGACCTACACTATATTTAACTAGATGGCGGGTGAGGGGCGTACCTGTTATGGCTTGAATTTGGTAAGAGGTCTCGGTCGCAACGGGAGTGCGGTTGAGCTGACGGCAGAGCCTTCCCGAGATGAAGTTCCCCGCTGAACCGGAGTCAAGGAGGACTGTGACAGGTATGAGGTGATTATCAAGGACAATATTAGCACAGGTAGATAAGGGATTCATCTTGTCGACTTGGGTTTGAACGCCACTCACCAGAAGTCTAGGTGGTCGAAGGGTGCAGGACTGGATATCATGCTCGGAGCTTCCACAGTATAGGCACAACCTATTGTTGATGCGACGTTGACGTTCAGTAGGGGACAGATGAAAGGAGTCTGTCTGCATGGGTTCCGCTCGAGCCTCTGGCTGGCGAGGGGGAGGAGTGTCAACGGTAGATGTGGACTCCATGGAGACAGCCTTCATACGGTTGGAACATCGGATTGCGAGTTGAACGAATTTCTCTAGCCCATAAGTATCGTCGTAAGCAGCCAGCTGATACTTGAGACGAGAATTCAAACCTTGCCGAAAGGCTGTGATGAGCGATGGTTCATTCCAGCCGCTCGCGGCTGCGAGGGTGCGAAACTTCAGGGAATACTGGCGAATATCCATGGTTCCCTGTCTAAGTTTGTATAACTGCTCACCAACCGTAGAATCACCCGGGGAGTTGCTGAAGACTTCTTTAAAGTGGGAGAGGAATTGAAGATATGACTGTGTAGCGGGTCCAGCCTGACTAAGGATCGTCTCAGCCCATCTCAGCGCCGGGCCCGTGAGGGAAGTGATTATAAAGGCTATTTTAGCTTGATCAGTTGAGAACATCTGCGGGTGTAAATCAATGGTTAATGAGCATTGAAGCAGGAAACCGTTGCACTCCTCCGGATCACCTGAGTAGGGCGCTGGTCGGGCCATGGGACTGGCGAACATTATAGGTGAAGAAGAGGTTGTTGCGGAAGTGACTGAGGTAGGTGCAGAGACCGGTCGTGAAGGTGAGGAAGGACGGATAAGTATCCTCTTGAGTGTGTCAACCAATTCCTGAAATGGGTCGCTCGTACTCATCCTTAAGCCTTCTTGGTCCGATCTTCTGTAACGGAATAGTCAACACAGAGGTAAGTAAAACAAACAGTGCTTTATTCAGGTGCTCAGTCACACAACCACAGTGATAGCTGCTCCAATCCAGGTGAGTCACACTTCGTGCAGATAGTGGTGATAGGTGATCGGTGAATCTGATAATGTCTCTCTTGTCTTGGCAGGTCTCTGGAGATCGGTGTGCCAGGACTACGGGAGGTAGCGGATAGCCACAACAGCCAAACAGGATCTGATGATGGAGAGGGAATGGAGAAGGACAAGGCAGAAGGTAAGTAGCAGGTAAGTTAAGATAAGAGAGGTATACTCAGCACTAGGGCTTCGTAGGGCGTCGGTCCTTGTCGCAGGTACAAGATTGGACCCCGAGTGAACTGGTGAAGGTGCTTATATGTGGCTGGTGATGATGGTGACGATGATCAGGTGAGCATGATGATTAATGAAGACCAGGTGAAAGTGATCAGTGAAGGTGAAGACTGGCCATTCTGTGACATTGGTAAGTTAGTTAGTTTTTTTTGGCACAAAATCAATATAAAAAATGTCAAGAGTAAATCCAACGTCATGCACTCACGCTCATTCTGTGTTTTGTTTGTTTGTTTTTTATTCTCTAACTCAAAAGCTAAGCATATCTCATGAATATATAAGTTAGACGTTTTGGCACAAAAGCAATACAGAAATTACAATCCCAATGACTTCCCAAAACACCCAATGTAATCGTTACATCGTTAGAAGAATGGCATCTACGCTAACATTAGTCTGTTTCTTTCTTATTCCGAGGTCACCGTAGCCACCCAGATCCAGACTGTATTCAGATCAGATGGTCACTGCAGCCACCTGGATCCAGTCCGTATCCAGATCAGATGGTGGATCAGTACCTAGAGATGACCTCTACAGCCCTGAACGTCAGCGGAGACCAGGACAACTAGATGAGCCCCAGAGACTGATCCCCAGTGAAGACCCTGTCTCCTAGACGGCCATCGGGACAAGACCACAGGAACCAGATGAGTCCTTTGCACAATTTGACTCTGCTTTAGCCTAGATTTAAACTGCTGATTTTTCTGGCCAGAGGAGAATGACACTATTTCAACAAACTATTTCCCCGTCTAAATACTGTAAAGCTGTTATAAAGCCACCCAGCTTTATATCAAGCTGATGTAAAGCTTCTTTAACACAATTTGCATTGTTAAAAGCGCTATAAAAATAATAGTGACATGACATTATTATGTATATATACCATATATACACACACACATACAGTATATACACTCACCGGCCACTTTATTAAGTACACCTGTTCAATTGCTTGGTAACACAAATTGTGGTAACACTTTAGAATAGGGAACACTTATTCACAATTAATTACGACTTTTCCCTCAATAAATCCCTAATTTGCTGCTTATTAAGTAAGGTAGTATTAGTAAGGTAGTTGTTAAGTTTAGGTATTGGGTAGCATTAGGGATGTAGAATAAGGTCATGCAGAATTAGACATTAATATGTGCTTAATTAGTATTAATAAATGGCTAATATTCTAGTAATATGCATGCTAATAAGCAACTAGTTAAGAGACCCTAAAATAAAGTGTTACCAAAATTGCTAATCAGCCAATCACATGGCAGCAACTCAATGCATTGAGATAGGCATCTAGATGTGGTGAAGACGACTTGCTGAAGTTCAAACATCAGAATGGGGAAGGAAGGGGAATGGTTGTTGGTGCCAGACGGGCTGGTCTGAGTATTTCAAACACTGCTGATCTACTGGGATTTTAATGCACAACCATCTCTAGGTTTTACAGAGAATGGTCCCGAAAAAGAGAAAATATCCAGTGAGCGGCAGTTGTGTGGACGAAAATGCCTTGTTGATGTCAGAGGTCAGAGGAGAATGAGCAGACTGGTTTGAGATGATAGAAAGGGAACAGTAACTCAAATAACCACTTGTTACAACCAAGGTATGCAGAATACCATCTCTGAACGCACAACACATCAAAACCCTGAAGCAGATGGGCTACAGCAGCAGAAGACCACACCAGTTGCTGCTCCTGCCAGCTAAGAACAGGAAACAGAGGCTACAATTCACACAGGCTCACCAAAATTGAACAATAGAAGATTGGAAAAACGTTGCCTGGTCTGATGAGTCTCGATTTCTGCTGCGACATTCAGATGGTAGGGTCAGAATTTGGCATAAAGGACATGAAAGCATGGATCCATCCTGCCTTAATTGTCTCAACGGTTCAGGCTGGTGGTGGTGGTGTAATGGTGTGAGGGGTATTTTCTTGGCACGCTTTGTGTATGTAAAGTACTGAGCCTTAAGGTATTCAATACTGCACTTGTGATCTATATGATGCCTCATCATTCACAGCTACGAACTGATGGCGGTCAGATAAATAAGATTTGAACCATGCCAATGCACTTCCACTAATGCCAACGTAATTTTCTAGTCTACTCAAAAGAATGTTGTAGTCAGTAGTGTCGAATGCAGCACTAAGATCCAGTAGCACTAATAGAAAGATACAACCACGATCAGATGATAAGAGCAGGTCATTTGTAACTCTAAAGAGAGCAGTCTCAGTACTATGATATGATCCTGAAATCCTGAAATCCCTAAATCCTGAGTGGAAATCCTCACAGATACCATTTTTCTCTAAGAAGGAACATAGTTGGGATGATACTACCTTTTCTATTATCTTTGACAGAAAAGGTATTGCCATGCATGCAGTTAGTTTAGTTTATGCGTTGGCCTATGTGGATGTGTGGGTGGAATGAGCCACAACAAGAAGATCTTTCTATAAAAGACTAAAATCAAGTTTTTTTTTTTTTTTTTTTTTATGATAGTCTTAATAACAGCCACTTTGAGGGGTTTTGGGACATATCCTAATGACAATGATGAATTAATAATATTCAGAAGAGGATCTATGACTTCTGGAAGTACCTCTTTTAGTAGCTTAGATGGTATAGGCGGTTTCATCGGACACGCCTGGTCCGAAGTTAACTTCCAGTCTGTGTTTGTTTATCAGTCTGGCTAGTGGTGCTGACTTCAAACACAGTTAAAACTAAGGTGATGAGTAAGGTGATGAGTAGACAGAAATTGGGCTCGGGTTGTTGTGCTGTGGGATGCAATTTTTTCCCATACATTGATTTATTTGTGGCAACCAAGGTTATTTTCATAAACGAAAACTAAAACTAAGACATAAACGATTGATGAAAAAACAATTTCGAAAACTGAAATCAAATAAAAATGTCAATATATTTGAAAAACTAAAACGAAACGAAACTAACAACAGTTATTGAAAAACTAACTGAAATAAAATAATAATTAACAAAAATAAATAATCGTTATTGTAATCATATGTTCTCACCCCTTGGCTGAAATATATATGAACTGTGTGGCGGTTTAGGGAAATACCTGTAAATGGCGCATCTCTGACGGAGAGATGCAAAGCAGTTTAAAGCACTAGCAGTACTTAACACTAGAGCCCTGCATTTCGGCCCGGGCCCGACCAACCCCGACTTTTTTACACGTCTAGGGCTGGGCTTCGGGCCAATTTTCATGTCATAGTCCAGACGCGCGCCGGGCCTCGGGTCTGTTTTGGGTTTATCCTTATTTTTATATTGTAGACATCCATCGATTAAAAAAATTGCCGCGCTGGTGGAAACAACAGGAGACCATGCCGCAACTGAGAGCAGCTCGATGGTGTTTAGTGTCCTGCAGCAGCAGCAGGTGCGCAAGTGACTTCAGCACAGCTGAAGAGTTCTGCATTCAAATGCACGCAATAGGCTAAAGCTTGCTGAAAAACCCCAGCAAACATAACCATGTTTAGAGAGAAATGCATCATTATTGATTATGATTAAGATTATAATAAAAGAGTTTTTGTTTTCGATTTTTTTATTTCGTTAAGTAATAATTTAAAGCTTTCTATAGATATATTTATCATGTCTGTGAGGCTCCTGTTCAAGACAGCAGAAAGCGCATCATGTTTGTTTTCTTTGTTTTATAAAAGAACTACCTTCTTGTTGGTATTGTGAGTGCACACAAATACAAGTAGACCCTTTACAGTTCCGAATGATGTATTACTCTTACCTTTATCAAAAAAAAAAAAAAAAAGAAATGATGGCGTAGGCTATTTTAATTTATTTCCACTGAAAAAAATCAAAATGTTTGCGCTGGTGCCTCTATGTCCTGCAGAACGCGCTTTGGCTTCCACTCTCCGCGCAAATTTAGATATAAACAGGTGCTGGTCATAAAATTAGAATATCATGAAAAAGTTTATTTATTTCAGTAATACCATTCAAAAAGTGAAACTTGTATATTAGATTCATTCATTACACACAGACTGATATATTTCAAACGTTTATTTCCTTTAATTTTGATGATTATAACTGACAACTAATGAAAGTCCCAAATTCAGTATCTCAGAAAATTAGAATATCAATTAAGACCAATGCAAAAAAAAATGTTGGCCAACTGAAAAATATGAACATGAAAAGTATGAGCATGTACAGCACTCAATATTTAGTTGGGGCTCCTTTGGCCTGGATTACTGCAGCAATGCGGCATGGCATGGAGTCGATCAGTCTGTGGCACTGCTCAGGTGTTATGAGAGCCCGTGTTGCTCTGATAGTGGCCTTCAGCTCTTCTGAATTGTTGGGTCTGGCATATTTCATCTTCCTCTTCACAATACCCCATAGGTTTTCTGTTAAGGTCAGGCGAGTTTGCTGGCCAATCAAGAACAGGGATACCATGGTCCTTAAGCCAGGTACTGGTAGCTTTGGCAGTGTGTGCAGGTGCCAAGTCCTGTTGGAAAATGAAATCTGCATCTCCATAAAGTTGGTCAGCAGCAGGAAGCATGAAGTGCTCTAAAACTTCCTGGTAGACGGCTGCGTTGACCTTGGACCTCAGAAAACACAATGGACCAACACCAGCAGATGACATGGCAGCTCAAATCATCAATGACTGTGGAAACTTTACACTGGACCTCAAGCAACGTGGATTGTCATGCCCAGAAGAAGCCTCAGCTTCAGAGCTAGCCCAGGAGGGCTTTGTGTTCCTGTGGGCTGTCCTGTCCAGTCCTGTTCCTGTTTGTCTAGCCCCAGTGTTCTGTCCTGTTCCTGTTTGTTTAGCCCCAGAGGGCTGTCTTGTCCTGTTTGTTTAGCCCCGGAGGGCTCCTGATACCCCTTAGCTGCCCCATGGAATTTTTTTTTGGGGGGGTAGAAGGGTTCCGGCTGGAGTGTCCGGGCCGAGGGACGAGGCCACGGCCACAAAGACCACCCACCATGGCCTCCAGAGCTCCCAGCTTCGCCATGGCCTCCAGAGCTCCCTGCACCGCCATGGCCTCCAGAGCTCCCAGCTCTGCCATGGCCTCCATCTGTCTGTTCCGCTCTGGAGGTCACCGTCCTGTGTTCTGGTCCGTGTCTGTCCTGAGGGGCCTCCAGAGTTCTGCTAAACTTTCATTAAAACTGAAACTAAAACTGAAACTAAACTATATAAAAACTAAATAAAAATGTGTTCACAAAATAAAAACTAAACTAAAACTAACAAAACTATTAATGAAACTAATAAAAACTAAACTGAATTTCTTAGCAAATTTGAAAACGATATTTAAATAAAACGAATGTAAAAATTCAAAACTATATTAACCTTGGTGGCAACCCACCACAATATCAAAACTGACAGCCACAAATAGATTTTCCAAAAGACTTCGACTAAACATGAAATCAACTGTCTTTAGAAAGTTTTGTCGGTCATTTCATCTTGCATAATGCCTGATAAAGCAGTGTTTGTGAGCTCAATGCTGCTTTGTGTACAGCCATTAAACCTCTATTTCTCCCGCTCCAAAAGCACCTCCTGCTGGCAGAGAATTAATTCGCATTTTCAATCAATCCGTTTGATTTACATAGCAAAAACTTTGCTGTTGTTATGATGTATATTGCGGCTGTAATGGGAGGTTCCCCCCATTCTCCAAAGGTATTACTGTGTGGAGCATGAGCAAGAAATTACTGTATCTTTCATTTTCAAAATATCAAATTATGGGCAGCTCAACAAGTCCATTTAATTGCAGCCTGACACAACATTGAGTGAACCTTTGAAAGGGTACTCATGATCTACATAAGCACATGAACAGGAAAAAATGCTACATAATGTGATAAATATAAGATTTATAAGCTTTTTAAAGATCTGTATATTTGCGTGTGTACTTTGTTTATGTGTTTGTGTGTGCGCACATCGTTATGTGTACTCTCTACACATATTTGTGTGTAAGAGTGTGTATGGGACGCAGGTGCACCCCCATCTGTACACTCCACAGTAAAGAGGGCAGCTGCTGTGAATCAAATATTCCCCCACGTCTCTGCAGCCTAACTCAGACTAATCACTTGTACGTCAGCAAAGCCACATAGAGGTGCTCTCACAAGGGACAGGATGGGGAGAAGAGAGAGATGAAGGGAGGGATGAAAGGGGGATGTAAGGAAAGTCAGACGTGTGAATAGAATGTACTGAAAAAACATTAGAAGAGAAGATTAAAGAATGACTATTGATTGGTAATTATCTAATGAGCTCTCAGTCACCCTTAAATGATTTGATTACTTTATATCATACACTTACAAGTATCATTTACTGAAAACATCCAGATTATACATACACAGTTGATATTTGGTTTGAGCTTTCAGAAAATACCTAATATTTCTCTGTTGTTTGAAAAAGGATCCCTAAACTAAATGTCATTTATTCCACAAACAGGGTACAATCTGGTAACACTTTATAATAACGTTCAGTTATAAGTAATTTATAAGTGATTAGTTTATGATGAACTAATAATTTACAAAACATGACTAAGCATTCATAAATGATTAATAAATGATGTTAAGATGGCGTGGTAAGATGGCGCCGCGTATGGCTGCTGTGGTGTGGAACGCTCCGGTACTTTTGTTGTTTTTGTTTGTTTGTTCTGTGTTTAGTTATTCTCTTACTGTCAGTTTTACCAGAGACGAACTACTGGACATAAGGCAACACACACCGGACAATTTTTTTCCGGTTTTTGATTATTCAGACGCTTTGTTGGATGTTTTGGTCGGAGGGGCAGCGGTCCTAGTCAAACGCGCGCTCAGACGGAAAAGAGGGAAGCGCGCCGGCGCGCTGGTTAAACTCCGCGAACGCGGCTTCCGAACTGCGCTCCCAAGCATTCATCTAGCGAATCTCCGATCCCTTCCTAACAAAATGGATGAACTACTTCTCCTCACCCACACAAATAAGGACTTTTCAAACTCTGCTGCATTGTGCTTCACTGAAACCTGGCTGAGTGAAAACATCCCGGATAACATGCTTCATTTGCCGGGATATCAGCTGTTCAGATCAGACCGCATCACGGAGCTAACGGGGAAAACGAGAGGTGGTGGACTATGTTTCTACATAAATGAAGGTTGGTGTCCAGATGTAACAACTCTGAAGAAGATGTGTTCTCCTAATTTGGAGGCCTTCTTCATAAACTGTAAGCCGTTCTATTCACCCCGAGAGTTTTCCTCCTTCATTCTCGTGAATGTGTATGTGCCTCCGGACGCGTGCGTGAGCAGCTAGCCGAACAAATATCTGAAACAGAGCAAAGGTACCCGGACTCTTTTTTAATCATTCTTGGAGATTTTAATAAAGCAAATCTCTCCCGCGAACTGCCAAAATACAGACAGCACGTTACATGTCCCACCAGAGACAGTAATATATTGGATCATTGTTACACAATAATTAAAGATGCATATCACTCTGTCCCACGGGCAGCTCTGGGGCTCTCTGATCACTGTTTCGTTCATCTCATACCGACCTATAGGCAAAAACTCAAATCTTCTAAGCCTGTATTAAGAACTGTTAAGAGATGGACTAATGAAGCAGAGCAAGATTTAAAAGCTTGTTTTGACCTCACTGATTGGAGTGTTTTTGAAGCCGCTGCCACCGTTCTGGATGAACTCACAGAGACTGTAACATCATATATCAGTTTCTGTGAGGATATATGCATCCCCACCAGGACATTCTTATCATTCAATAATGATAAACCGTGGTTTACTGGGAAACTCAAACAGCTTCGTCAGGCCAAAGAGGACGCTTACAGAAGTGGGGATAAAATCTTGTATAACCAGGCCAGGAACAGACTAACAAAGGAGATCAGAGTGGCTAAAAAGAACTACTCTGAGAAGTTGAAAAAAGAACTTTCAGCCAACGATCCGGCATCGGTATGGACTGGTCTGAGGAACATCACCATGTACAAGACACCACCCCCACAGTCTGTGGAGAATCAACAACTGGCTGACGATCTCAATGTGTTTTACTGCAGATTTGAAAAGGCCAGACTGACACCCAACACCCGCTCTGATCTGCACTTCACACATTCACCTTCCCCCCCCTGCAACCCCCCTTACTCCATCCCCCACCATTCTACCTGCGTTTAAAGTCTGTGTAGAGGATGTGAACCGGGTCTTCAGAAAACAGAAATCTAGGAAAGCTTCAGGACCAGACGGAATTTCACCTGCCTGTCTAAAAGTCTGTGCTGACCAATTGGCCCCCATCTTTACACAAATCTTCAACAGATCTCTGGAGCTGTGTGAAGTTCCCTGCTGCTTCAAACGCTCCACCATCATTCCCGTCCCCAAAAAGCCCAAAATCACTGGACTTAATGACTACAGACCTGTCGCACTCACGTCTGTGGTCATGAAGTCACTTGAGAGACTGGTCCTGGCCTACCTGAAGGACATCACTAGACCCTTGCTGGATCCTCTTCAGTTTGCCTATAGAGCAAACAGGTCTGTGGATGACGCTGTCAATATGGGACTGCATTACATCCTGCAACACCTCGACAAACCTGGGAATTATGCAAGGATCTTATTTGTGGACTTCAGCTCGGCCTTCAATACCATCATACCTGACCTTCTCTCAGACAAACTGAGACAGCTCTCTGTGCCCTCCTCCATCTGTCAGTGGATCACCAGCTTCCTGACAGACAGGCAGCAGCTAGTGAGGCTGGGCAAACTCACATCCAGGACTCTCACCATCAGCACTGGCGCCCCTCAGGGTTGCGTTCTCTCCCCACTGCTCTTCTCCCTCTACACGAATGACTGCACAGCAAAGGACCCCTCTGTCAAGCTCCTGAAGTTTGCGGACGACACTACAGGCATAGGCCTCATCAAGGACGGTGACGAGTCTGCTTACAGACAGGAAGTTGAGCAGCTGGCTGTCTGGTGCAGTCTTAACAACCTGGAGCTGAACACGCTCAAAACTGTGGAGATGATAGTGGACTTCAGGAGAAACCCCCCTGCTCTCCCCCCACTCACCATCATGAACAGCACTGTGACTTCAGTAGAGTCATTCAGATTCCTGGGAACCACCATCTCCCAGGACCTGAAGTGGGACAATCACATTGACTCTATTGCGAAAAAGGCCCAGCAGAGGCTATATTTCCTCCGCCAGCTAAGGAAGTTCAACTTGCCTCAGGAGCTGCTGAAACAGTTCTACTTTGCAATCATCGAGTCTGTCCTATGTTCTTCTATAACTGTTTGGTTTGGTTCAGCTACCAAAACAGACATCAGAAGACTACAACGGACAGTTAGGACTGCTGAGAGGATTATCGGTGCCCCTCTGCCCAGCCTCCAAGAACTTTACACCTCCAGAGTGAGGAAAAGGGCTAAGAAAGTCACTCTGGACCCCTCACACCCAGCTCACTCTCTCTTTGTACTGTTGCCCTCTGGCCGGCGCTACAGATCACTGAGCACAACAGTTTTTTTCCCCCAGGCGTATCCCACCTGAACAACACATAACACACCCCGGTACTGTACATCTGTAAATAACTCATCAAACCTTCATCTGTACATAGGACACATGCACATTCACAGTTCTGTCTATGGTCATGTCTCTTTTCTGTATATTTTTATTTTTATTACTATTGTTATTCTTAATTATTGTATATTCTCTTCATTAGTGTTCTTTATCACCTTAATTATATGTTGTCTGCACTATGTTTGTACTTTCTGTACTGGAAGCTCATAACACCAAGACAAATTCCTTGTGTGTGCAAACACACTTGGCAATAAAGCTCTTTCTGATTCTGATTCTGATTCTAATATTTTTATCTATGTTTTGTAGATTAAGTTATAAATCATTTACAAGTGATTAGATGATGATGACCTACTCATTTACAAAACATGACTATACATTCACAAATGATTAAGTAATATGCTAACGATTTGCAAATCTGTCACAAGTTATCTTAAAAAATAGCATCATGAAATAATAAAACAGATCCTTAATGGTTAATAGTTTAGTTAGGTTACTAGTTAATATATTATTAATCACTTATAAATCATTGAAATGTCAACATTGTACTATTATCTCAATAAACATCATACATAATTTACAAAAGCTTTCTGCATCCTCTAATCTAAAGTGTAAACAACTCATCACTTGTAAATGTGTTACACATCATTTGTAGATCATGTTTACCTGGTACGAATGATCTGTAGGTGTATACAAGGCATTTACAACACTTTCTGCATCCCCTAATCTAAAGTGTAACCTACTCATCAGTTGTAAATGTTTTACAAACCTTCCGGTTACAGGTTGTTTGTGTGTGTATATATATATATATATATATATATATACTGTATATATATTTACGCACACACAACTGGAAGCCATAAGGTTTGTAAAACATTTAAAACTTTATGTTTCCCATTAGGCCACGACTTCCCCTAATAAATAAATAAATAAATAAATAAGTAATTAAGTAAATAAATAAATAAAAAATACAATAAAATGCAATACAATACAATAATAATAATAATGTTTCCAGATCAAAATATTATTATACCGGCTCTTTTATTTGTTAATTTGTTAACTTGTTTATTTTATATTACGGTAGCAATTTTTGCCACCTTCAGATATTGATACAAAATCATCACAAAATCTTTGGTTTAAAAGGATGCATATTAGTAAACATATTAGTACATGTTGAAAGGGTACCACACCAGTGACAGCTTTTGTACCTTTTTTCATTTTTTTTGGAGAGTAAAAGCCTTTTTCTTAAAAAAATTGGTTAAATCATCATATCTGTACATTTAAAAGCTGTCACAGTAACTTTGGATATTCAATGGTAATGCATGACAAACAGTAAACAAACTGGACAATTTTCTTCATTATGGAAGTTCATTATGGTTCCCTTTGTATGCAGAGGAAATCATGCCACAGGACTGCAAGATAAAATAACATAAGAAGCTTTAGGGAAAGTGCCAGACATCCGCTTGCTTCCTACATGCTGAGTCTTGAGCCAAACACCTGTTCTTCTATTGGAGTGAGTGATTCAGTTTTAGGTTCAATCTACTTTCAGAGATTTCACTGGTGCTTGATAAGAGAAATCCTGCTTGATAAGAGATGTATAAGCAAAACACATGTTTAGAGGGAAAGACTACTCTTGATGCAACATTTGTTTCGATATTGCATTTCTGCACACTTCCACCTAATTCAGCAGATACCAAATAGGTAATTCAACTTCTTTTTCTGAACATACAGAGCTAAACCAAACCTTTGAGAAATTTTATTTGGAACATGCATAGAAAAGTAGATTAGAAAATTTTAATCCATGCAAGTTCCACTCAGCAGTAGGTCAACAAGGCAACAAAACAGGCACACTCAGCGCCTGACACAAAGTCAACACTCTAAATTTAGCCTTGGACATTCAGAGCTGTTCTCAATGAAATGAGAAATCGAGCTTTTATGAGTGCAAATGAATAGCTGACACATCAAACTATTGTCAGGCAGAGATTGTATGTGGAGAAATTTTAGGATATAGCAGTTTTTGGATGGAGTTAATTTACATGAATTATTTGTGTTTAAAAGCCACTTCGTTGGGTGTATAATGGTAGACATTTCTCCATCTGAGTAAAGGTTCCAATACAGTTCTTCAAAATGCTGTGCCGGACGTATGTTAATATACAGTGTAAATTTGTATTGCATTTCAAATGTTGGGATGTAACATGCCTGTGAATGTGAGATGGTAATTATTTTATTCATATTTTAGACATGAATAAAATCTTTTGGATTCCAACTTGTGCTTCCAGATTGACTGTGGAATCTATCTTATAGGGCTATATAAGTGTAACATGTGAGTGGTGTGAAGTGACGGGAGAGGAGTTTTTTGATATTGCCTGTATTGAGGAGGGTTTGCTGCTGTTGTTTGTTTGAAATTTGAGACATTTGTTCCCCTCTCAAACTCCAGGATCGCACAGAGTACTTTTACTTTACTTTTACTTTTGTCATTTAGCAGACGCTTTTGTCCAAAGCGACTTACAAATAAGAAAAAGTAACTAAAACTAAAAAGTTACAACTCTATAAATACTATCTACCCACATATTTAAGAAAATAAAGAAATTAAATAAAATTAACACATGCATATAACAACAACATTTCAATAATAAACATATCAATGAAAAAATTAAATAAAAAGCTACTACTATCCCTTGCCGGTGTCCCTGCCCGGTGGAGTCGCACGGTAGAGTCGATGGTCTTTACACTCTTTACTTTTTTACTTTTGTCATTTAGCAGACGCTTTTGTCCAAAGCGACTTACAAATAAGAAAAAGTAACTAAAACTAAAAAGTTACAACTCTATAAATACTATCTACCCACATATTTAAGAAAATAAAGAAATTAAATAAAATTAACACATGCATATAACAACAACATTTCAATAATAAACATATCAATGAAAAAATTAAATAAAAAGCTACTACTATCCCTTGCCGGTGTCCCTGCCCGGTGGAGTCGCACGGTAGAGTCGATGGTCTTTACACTCTTTGGTCTTCACACTAGGAGGGCTTCACACGACGACTGCCGCGACCGCTGCCGCGGTATAATAACCTTTATTATACCAATCCAACAAATGATCATTTCAATTCAGCTGGACCCACTTTCCTGTTTATCAACTACAAATGGCCAAGCAAGTGCACACACTGACAAGATACACGATACAGTACGAGACCAAACGCGATTTCAGCAACTCTCATCCCAGTAAACAAAATAAGCGTTTCCTAGCAACGGCAAATGCGCTAAACACTGAGACAAGTAAATACACTTACGAGCTGATTTTAAACTTCCGCTGATAGACTGCTTCTCTTAAAGACCACTTCCATTACACTGCCTTCTGCTGGCGCTTGAACCCACTTTCCTGTTTATCAACTACAAATGGCCAAGCAAGTGCACACACTGACAAGATACACGATACAGTACGAGACAAAACGCGATTTCAGCAACTCTCATCCCAGTAAACAAAATAAGCGTTTCCTAGCAACGGCAAATGCGCTAAACACTGAGACAAGTAAATACACTTACGAGCTGATTTTAAACTTCCGCTGATAGACTGCTTCTCTTAAAGACCACTTCCATTACACTGCCTTCTGCTGGCGCTTGAACCCACTTTCCTGTTTATCAACTACAAATGGCCAAGCAAGTGCACACACTGACAAGATACACGATACAGTACGAGACCAAACGCGATTTCAGCAACTCTCATCCCAGTAAACAAAATAAGCGTTTCCTAGCAACGGCAAATGCGCTAAACACTGAGACAAGTAAATACACTTACGAGCTGATTTTAAACTTCCGCTGATAGACTGCTTCTCTTAAAGACCACTTCCATTACACTGCCTTCTGCTGGCGCTTGAACCCACTTTCCTGTTTATCAACTACAAATGGCCAAGCAAGTGCACACACTGACAAGATACACGATACAGTACGAGACCAAACGCAATTTCAGCAACTCTCATCCCAGTAAACAAAATAAGCGTTTCCTAGCAACAGCAAATGCGCTAAACACTGAGACAAGTAAATACACTTACGAGCTGATTTTAAACTTCCGCTGATAGACTGCTTCTCTTAAAGACCACTTCCATTACACTGCCTTCTGCTGGCGCTTGAACCCACTTTCCTGTTTATCAACTACAAATGGCCAAGCAAGTGCACACACTGACAAGATACACGATACAGTACGAGACCAAACGCGATTTCAGCAACTCTCATCCCAGTAAACAAAATAAGCGTTTTTTTAGTAAGAAGAGTAAGAAGTGATTAAATTTTAGTGGATAAGGAAAATTATCTGTCTCTCAATAGACATTCCAAACATGGTTGACAACAATGAACCTGGTTCTTTTTCAGAAATATAGTTTAATTTGTCTGATTATTAAGAGGATAATGAACTTCAACATATATAAAAAATGTGAGTAAAGTTCATTATTATAATAATAATGTGGTAACACTTTAGAATAGGGAACACTTATTCACTATTAACTACGACTTTTCCTTCAATAAATTCCTAATTTGCTGCTTATTAATAGTTAGTAAGATAGTTGTTAATTTTAGGTATTGGGTAGGATTACAGATGTAGAATAAGGTCATGTAGAATAAGGCATTATTATGTTCTTAATTACTACTAATAAATGGCTAATATTCTAGTAATATGCATGCTAATAAGCAACTAGTTAAGAGACCTTAAAATAAAGTGTGACCGTTAATGTTTTGTTTTTGCAACAAACCACAAGAATACTGACTATAAATCAATTTTTACTTGAAAACTGTGACAGCTAACACAGCATTTTGAAGAATTCACCATTCACTACTGAACATTTCTCTTATCCATTGTTTGTAATCCAAACTCAAGTATCAAAATATTTTTCTAGTCATAATTATAATGGGTGGGTTATGTGCAATTTCCAAGTCTCAGTGTCACGAATCCGGTCTGTGGCCTTCTGTCCGATTGCCACCAGAGGTCGCCCTTCCATTATATTGACTCTTACACTACACAGACTGTTTCACATTACCTTGGACTACATTTCTCATGTGCCATTTCTCTAATCACACGTTCTCCTGTAACCAATTACACACACTATATAACACCCACTCAGATCCTTCTCAGATAGCCGAATATTCTTTAGCGTTTATCGCTCTCCTACTTAGCTACATTACGGTCATTAAGTCTAGTCTGTCCTGTTTATTTCCTGTTTACCCGTGTCTTGGTTCTAGCCTTGTTTACTTTGTCTAGTCTGTTCTCTACCTGCCTGTCCTGGACTTTAACCTGCCTCGGATTACTCCATCTCGCCCCGCTCGGTCATTGTCTGTTAGCTGGATTACTCCTTCATTTTGCCCGCCAGATTATGTTCGCCGCTGTTTGACCAACGCCTGTCCTTAGATTACTCTCTGTCTTGCCTGTGCCATACCTGTCGTTGCTGTCGATCCATGCCTGTTTAACCATGTCATTGAAAAAAGCTTTGCATATGGATCCGCACGTCTCTCATCTCGTTCACCCATTACAGTCAACTTGGAACGATTATTCCCAATAGCATATGTATGCCACCTTGCTGAAATTACCAGACACTAATAGCAATGTTTCCTGAGAATGACCCAGCTCTGAAATCAATAGAACTAATTAACAAACTGTTCATTAAAGACTGGTTGACTGGTTTTATAGACAACATTTAATTGGGTATTGATTTCAGCCTCAATCCTCATTCTTTTCTTCATTGATAATGACCACAGACTTGCTATGGAAAGTCAAAAGGACTTAAATAACAAAGCCAGCAATAGAAAGAAGTGATTGAGAGGATGATAGTGAGGGGTCGGCCTGCCAGATTGACTATTTAATGCCACTGCTTCTGGCTGGAGTGGATCTCAATCCACCTGTCATCTGTTCATTTTATACAGCAGTGGTGATCTACAAGGGTGCAGGTGTAAAACACTCAAGTGACAGCTCTCTTTTTTTAATGATGCTTTGGCTAATGGATGGAAGTGCAGGGATCTCCATGGCAATTCAGGCAAAAAAATTAATCTCTTGGGAGAGAGGTGCTCAGTGAGGGTGCATTAACAGGATTCAGACCCCACCGCAACACTTTAAAGGATCAGCCAATCAAGGCCTCTAATGCTCGGTTCTACTTCACTGACTGCGTAGACGCCCAACATTACATTCAAATTGTGAAAGAAATGGTGGCGGTGGTGGTAATGGGGGGAATTAAATTAACCTTGCTTTAAATCCTTTTTCAATAAGGCAGAGGGTGCACTTAAGTCAAGGGTTATTAAAAGCTGAAGAGGCAAAATTAGATATTTCATTCCTTGATTCTTCACCTGACTTATTATGAAGAAATAATTTAATAATGTGGATAGAGTGGATTACAGTCCTAATGTCCTGAAAGCACATCAAATACATTTTTCAATGTCCCTGTCAAGTAACATTTTTCAATGTCCCTGTCAAAGTGCTTTAGAAACTATTTGATGTAAAATACATTGGAATGTCCAGAATTTAAGGTGAAGTTTGTCATTTATGCACCACAGAGAAGCAGCGTGCAATGTAATCACAAAATATCCTCCACTAAATGAGTGTTCTGTAAATAAAATGCTGGGTGCTTTTGATGAAATGAAAACATTTCAGTACTTTTAATGTTGTGTGCAAGAAATGGAATTATTAGTCAGGTTGCAACTGGCATCCCATACCACAGAACCAGTGTTTACTCTTTTTGGAGTAATCAACCGAAGAATGGCTTATGCATCTGAAACTGGGATAGGAGACAGTATTTTAACTTAAAAAAATTACACATTTCACCTGTAGTGAAATATGTATTATTTGATGTTCCAGGTTTAAAGAAGATGTATGAACAAATTTGTGTTGAAATCATAGGTCAGTTTGCTAAATGTTTACATAGATTTTGGTATTCATCAGCCATTCAGTTATTACTGTTACAGTAAAATAAACAGTTCATCAAAAAATGGAAATTATGTCCTCATGTAATTTCAAACTATGATAAAGGAGAACATTTTCATCTTGAAATAGAGTGTACATTCTGTTATTCAGTTTGGTATCACTTTACAATAAGACTCCACTAGACTAAGATACATGCTTTAGAAGTATTTTTCACTGTTAGTCTAAGTTAACTACACGAGTTAAAATGAGCTAACTGTTAAAAATACTTCTAAAGCATGTATTAATCTTAGTTAATTTAAATAAAAATTTGTACTAATACAGTATTAAAATATTTACAATTATTTTTACAAAACTAACATTAAAAAGATTAATAAATACTGTAACAAATGTGCTAATTAGGTTGGCTTGAGAAAGCCAACCTACTGATCTTCTACTTAAGCTTATTATTATTCTTCTTAGCCAAATTTCTGAACGCATCTCCTCCTAGAGCTTTCAAGCTAGAACCACCAAACTCAGCCCAGCTCTTCAGACTGATCTGACTTAGTGTGCTATATCTTTTCTAACTGATCCGACTTATAGTTTTCATAAAAATGAATATTAAAAATCATAAAAATCCCATAGACTTACATTCATGGAATGTTCAGATGAGCCAACACTATTCAAACTCCAACTGTCAAAATTCAAACGTGAACAAACTGAAGCCCATTAGACTCAATCAGACTTCCCTTCTATGTACTATTTCTAATCCATTCAAACTCATTCAAACTCATCTAATATTTCTAATTAATCTATCTATCCTAGCGACATGCTAATCCTGCTAGAAACATACTAACAATATACTAGAAGCTTGCAAATCATGCTAGTCACTTGCTAATCATGCTAGAAACATGCTAGTGACATGCTAGTAACTTGCTAATCATGCTAGAAACATGCTAGTGACATGCTAGTAACTTGCTAATCATGCTAGAAACATGCTAGCAACATGCTAGTCACTTGCTAGTCATGCTAGCAACATGCTAGTCACTTGCTAATCATGCTATCAACATGCTAGTGACTTGCCAATCATGCTAGAAACATGCCAGCGACATGCTAGTCACTTGCTAGTCATGCTAACAACATGCTAGTCACTTGTTAATCATGCTAGAAACATGCTAGCAACATGCTAGTCACTTGCTAATCATGCTACCAACCTGCATATGCATTTAACATGCTTATTTCTATCTATCTATCTATCTATCTATCTATCTATCTATCTATCTATCTATCTATCTATCTATCCTAGCGACATGCTAATCATGCTAGAAACATACATATAAACATAAACATACTAACAATATGCTAGAAGCTTGCAAATCATGCTAGCAACATGCTAATCATGCTAGAAACCTGCTAGTCACTTGCTAATCATGCTAGTCACTTGCTATCTCTCTATCTCTCTATCTATCTATCTATCTATCTATCTATCTATCTATCTATCTATCTATCTATCTATCTATCTATCTATCTATCTATCTATCTATCCTTTCTCAAGCCAACCTAAAGTTTGTCTTGACAAACTTTTTTATCTAGTTATTAGTTAATGCACATATCCGAAAGTTGTATATACTGATGTTTGTTTGTTTGTTTTTTTATTTCTGCATCCATTCTTTTAAAAGGTACAGCATCAACTTTTTACAAAGCATATTCTTCATCCAAATAATACAAGACAACATTCAAACCACTTTAGGGAGATAAAAAAAAAAGAAAAAAAAAGGCAATATTTTTGGGTAAACTGTTATGAAGGAGGTGATAGATACCAGCTTTTCCAAACTGATTATTCTACCCCCCCCCCCCCCCCCCCCCTTTCTAATATTCTCAATAAATATTGAAGCCATAAAAAGCTTACCACATTCAAGTATTCATTGACAATTCTCAATAATGTTTGTTCTGTGTTCAGTATCTTTACTATTCTAAGTAATTACTTAACTAATTACGCTTTTATGCTGTAAAAGGATTATTGGCATTACTGTTCTATCAGTTAGCAACCATACATGGTAAAAATCCAAATAAAGCATGTAGGAACATTGAAAGAAGGAATTAGAGTATGTAAGCCTGAACATCTATTTATCACCTTTGTTAAGTTAAACGTGCATTGTAACATAAGATCAGTAAACAGGTATTATGGCAAACAACACAACTGTGTGACTTGAATAACTCCTAATTAGCCACGAAGGAGCAACTGTCCGCTACATCGCCATATGGCTTGGAGAAATTAATATTTGCTAACATTTCCTTGGCAAATAAATATGTACAGCTTGTCATGCCATCAGAGGGAGAGAGATATTTTAACATGCACTTGAGGTTGTCATCCATACCAGATTGTGCTTGTAGTAACAACAACCTGAAAGAGTCTGTTCACTGCATATGAAGCCACCACAGGAACAGACGTTTTGAATTCCGTTAAACTACTTAATTGGTACTGCATATATGGTTTATCTCTCTATATACACATGCTTAACATCTCAAATTATATAAGGGCCCATTTGACAGCAGCTGAAAAACACAAGTTCTTCTATGTGAAACGATCAGAGTTCATCTTTCGGAGTTTGGGGGGCAGATGTCCATCCATGCGGCCTCCTCCCCCAGCCAGTCTTTGCAATTTCGGTGGCAAGTCCGCAACTGATTTGCTAATGGCCTCTGTGGCAATCTTAGTTGTCTTGGAAACCTGCTTTTCCTCTGAGACCCCAGGCACAGAACTGATGCGTTGGAGCTTCATGGGCAGTTCGCCAAGGCTGTATGTCATTTCTGATGTGGTGGAGCTCATTCTCAGGAGCTTCCTGGGCAGCCCGTCTCTACCTGTCATCTTCTGCACCTTGGCTGGTAATTTGGTCGTGCTCTCTGGATCCTCCAGCAGTTCCAGGCAGTCCAGGGAGCAGTTCTTCTCTCCGCTGTTGCACAGAGACGGGGCCATGAGCGGAGAGGACATGAGTAATGCCTCGTCCTGCTCTTTCGCACTGTAGGGAGGTGTGGGAACCTCAAATGTGGCGTGGAACTGAGAATAATCCACTTTAAAGAAGCCCTCCTCCAGAGAAATGACCGGGAAGAATCTGTGGCCCCACAGCACCTCGTCCTCTGTGTACGACGTCCGTGCTTGACAAGTCATGCCTATCGGAGAAAATACATGAAAAGGAACAGTGGTCAAAGATTAATCAAACAATGCAATTGGGGAAAGCTTTGCTGCACTGTGAAGAGTATCATACTTCTTTATTACTATCATTTATTATTATCATACTTCATCATAATTCTTATTAGTACAGTGCAACACAGTAAAGATATTCCTCAAACATTCTGGCCAAGATTTTCTTTTTTTTCGAAGCTCCTAGCCCTACGTATTAAACATTAATTCAGTCTGAACAAATAAAATTAAACATTACTGTATATACTTGACCCTAGGCTGAGGATACAGCAATCGGTTTATCCTTAACCTTAATCCTTAACCTTCTGACTTAAAATAAATGCTACAGAAAGTACATAATATAAATCACTTTTTCTAATCATTCTGTTTGTGGTATTGCATCTTTTTTTTCCATACACTAAACTTCAGTTCAGTCAGGACCACTTTTGAAAAAATACGTTTATAGGCAATTCTCGAATTTGGAGAAAACTTAGCCCTCTATGGGATATCATCATTTATAAATGACGCTAAGAAAATTGCATATAAAATGCAATATTAATGTTCAAACAACAAAATTTTATTTTAGTGATGTCAAATGACATCCCCTTCAACCAGTAAAATAAAAATGTATTAGCCATGTGCTTAACATTTTTGGTATCTAAGTAGTAAAGGAGACATTAGCACATGTTAGGTCACATGCTCTCAAGGCTCCATATTGAGCTCATTTTAGACTACAAAATACATATAAATTCAAGTTATAAAGAATATAATTGTACATCCAAATGTGTTGTCTAAATGTTTTGTCATTTTTAATGCACTTATATAAAAACAAAAACTCAGAGACCAACAAATCTGAGCGTCATGCATAACTGACAAAGTCATATTATGTGATGCATATTTGCTGTAGCTGGCTCTATTGACCAGCATTGGCAAGCAGTATAATAGCCCTTATGCATGTGTTTTAGATTCATTTTTGGAAGATGGTGAGACAAATCTGTACTTATTTCAGAAAGTATTGATGATAGTGATATGAGTGCATCAGAAAAATCAGGTTGTAGTAATAAAATAAGTTGTTGAGGACCAAGGAGGTTAGAAGCAATGAGGGTGAGGGCAGTGATGAAGAACAGGCTGTTGTGGAAGTCAGGCATTTGGGTACATTAGTGGATGCCAGTTTGAAAGATGTGATCCATACAACAACCAGAGGTCAGGAAAGATGCCTATGTCTATCGGCATTACTATACTGACAGGCAGCAATGCTCCAATAAATACAGCACAAGTCAACATCTACTTATGTGTGGGATACTCTGAAAAAGAAGAGTCTTGTTGACTTCACTTGTGCTACAATAACTGATTTGAAATTCCAAGATGAAACACAATGCTTTTGAAACACTAAGACATGGTTTTCAGTCTGTGAAATTGCATCCAAATTTGTGTCAAGTTTTAGACATTTTCACACACGAGTTCCAAATCAAAAATAGCAGCACAAGTAAAAATTAATGTTCATAAAGATTTTTTAATGTTTTTTGAAACAGTAAGATCTTTTCACTTCTTTTAAGATAAGTTTCAGACAATTTGGCAAAAATAATTTACCCTAATGGGACAATGTCAGTTATAAATGATGTATTCCTAAAATAAAGGTCAAAGGTCAGATGAAGAAAACTAATTTTGGAAAATGATTTTACTCCTAAGTATATGTAAAATATAAAATCAATTATTTTTTAAGCTGTAAATTCACAATTAGTATTAATTAATAGTATTAATTAGGGTTAAGCTTTAATGGGTTCGTTGCCATACTTGACATTTTAAGGCGAGACACTACAGGTGAATAGGGTAAAATTTTTAACTAGCAGATATCACCATGAAACTTTCCCAGTTGATTACCTACATTAAGATGAGAAAAAAATGTATTACAAAGTTTCTGTAATTTTATGTTTAAATATGCAAATTAGGCATTATCTAATTAAATATGCGCTAATTTGCATATATTTTAAAAAACGAAATCTCAGAATTGGATAAAGCCAGGTTCAAAATTCTTTTTTCATTGTGTTCACATATTACATGGGAAAAAAATTACAGAGGGATTTATGGATATCTACTTTTGTTATCCTGTAAATCAGAATATACTGTCAATAGCCTTAAAAAATGTATTTTCGCCATGTTTTTTGGAATAAAATGTTATATAAATCAGGTTAGGAATAATATATTTACAAATCCCTCTGTAATTGTCTTCATAATATAACTAGGTACAAGACTGGAACGTTTGGTGTATATAGGTGCTACTGAAGTGGAGATTTCGGACTTGGAGTATGAGAGAAAAGTCATTTTGAGAAAACGGGCTTTAAAGATTTATATTGTAAAAATCCACACATTTTTATATGAAAACATTGCTAACAAGCAAAACAACTGGCCAAGTAATTGTTTATAACAATGTAGACCATGAACAATGACAACTGAATAAAACAACATTGCCAAATAAGACCTTCAACTAACCACAGAGAACCACAAATACAGATTACAAACTTATCATCAGAACTGCAACTCTAGTCATCTATGTCCATCGGAACACAAAGTTCACCCATGAGGGTTGAAAGCCTTGCTCTCCATGCCTGCACCATATGTAGGCCCCTCACCCCTCTCTTGCTGATGCCTTTTCAGCTTTTTAGCTGTGCTCAGAGTCTTTCTGCAATGTTTTACACTCTCAGACTGGATGGATTCGGCTTTTGTGATCCTCAGCATGTCGGTTTCCCTGATTGTGGTGACTGTAACGACAGTGCTTTCCAGCCAAAGCTTATCCATAATGGCAAGCATGGCAGAGGCCCCCTCATTAAAAGTGTGATGATCCCAATCCCATAGTGTGATGTGAACCCTCTTTTCTGCCAAGTGCCATCAAAAGACACACTGATATCTATCACCGCATCTGCATCCTCTCTCAGCAACTCTGCCACATCTGCATCAATATCTGCATAGGCCTGCCTGACCTGCTTCCTGGTCCTGTGAAGTGACTCAAGACCTCTCTCAATTTATGCCACTAAAATGAAATGTGTATTGTATCAATAACTGTTCATTTGTTTTGTTTTTATAGATACAGCACACAGAAATCTGTACTGTAAACGTAAAACTGACCACCGCAACACAACATAATGAATGAGATGGCACTTTATTCTATTCTTATAAATCTTATAAATAAATAAATATTTCATCCATACAAAACAAATATTGTTACAGTAATGTTATAATATGTTAGAAGGTGGTAACAGCCACACGTATTGGGCTATTTCTGACATTAGAAATTCTAAACCTCCCATCGACAGCGTTCAGATGCGCTTCCCGAGGGCATTTCACTGGGTAATCCATCACTAATTTTCCTTTTCCCCCTTGCAAGTGACAACTGCTGTACTCTTTTCGATGATTGACGCGAAGTCATTTTCATTCATTCACTCAAAAGATCCCGCGGAAAGCTTAACCAAACAAGGAAGCGTCAAAGCATACCATGTCATGTGACGATTCTGAACGAATCACGTTGTCAGAAATTGTCTTCAGCCAATGAGATTGCGCATTTAGAGTTAAATCCCCTCTTTTACTTTCACGATTGGTTGCTGATAAAAAGGAAATGACCATATTTGGATCCGACAGCATTGTAGAGAAGAGAGAGAGCTTTCCAGCAGTATACGTGATGACTGGGTACAGGCAGAGATCGCGGAGCAGCATGTTGATTTAGAACGCCAACTTTTGTTGAATTTATGAGAAATCTACAGACGCAAACAGACAAAGTGCAGTAAAATAAAGACCTAAATGTGTATTTCGGACTTTTTTTCACCACAAGTCTAAAAGAAGACATGTTATTGAAGACAAATAACCAAAAATCTCAAAATTGACCAATAAAAAAAAAACGATGTTTTTGCCTGCCGTGTCTCGCCTTAAGATACATCCTTAAGGAATTGCCCGCCTGATAATAACCAAATATTTCTTAGCTACACATGTATGCAGAGATACAACAATTACAAAACAAGAGGGTATGACAATCAGTCATGGTAGTGCTAAGAATCTAACTGTTAGGGAGTTGTTGGGGGTGAAGGGGTGGAGGTGGGTGCAAATGTCTGTGCAACAGACTGAAGAGAATATAGGTTTGAATGGTCTTAAATACGGCTGTTGATTAGGAGCAGGTAGAGTAATTGATCAGCTGATAGGGAAGCGATTAGTGGTCTGCCTGAACTACGATTGAATTCCATTTGATCACTCAAGCTCCATTTGTTGTGTATGATCAGCTATTTCATAACTCCGTAATAATTTGCTTATCAAAAATAAAATTATTTTTTAAAATCTATTTGCATACCGAATTGTGATGTTTTGTCATCTAAATGATGTTGTGTTGCCTACAGAATTAGAAAAGTATCAGTCAAACAATCACAATCCAATTTAACGGCTATGAAACTGCCATACAAAGTTAACAAAGGAACAAGAAAACAAAAATCCATGCACTGTGAAATTACTAGACCATGTTTAAGATAATATTTTCAAGACATATGTTTTCTTCTACAACAGTGCTCACACAGAGTTACAAACAAATCATGATAGATTTGTGCTTGGACTAGAGTTCTGACATTACAGTATTGCAATGACAACACTCTAGTCCAGTGGCTGTTTTTTGATCCAGAGACGTAAAGAAGTTTGTTCACACTGATAGCACATTCATAGCCAATTAAAAAATGTCCATCCATTCATCCATTCTCCAAACTGCTTGTCCTTTGCAGGGTCGCAGCTAGACACAACACCACCATCTCAGGCCAAAGGCCAGGGAAACCCTTGACAGATGGCCAGTCTATCACAGGGCTCACACCCAAACACACATTTTCACTCTCAATTACACCTACAGACAATTAAGTGTTTCCAATTTAGTTCTGCGTGTTTTTGAATTTTTGGGGAAACCAAAAATATTCTGAAACCTGCGTCAGAGCACGCAGACAAGGGAAGAACATACAAACTCCACGATGAGAATCACTTGCTGTGAGGAAACAATGCTACCCAATGAGCCACCAGGCTGCCCTAGTTAGAAGATATATGGAAGATATCCAATATACCTTTAATTAGTAGATATTTTGAGGATGTTTAATATATAGTCCAAAGTTTAAAATATATTGAATACCATTAAATTTCCAAATAATTTTCTATAATTTATATATCAGTGGTGCAACAGTATTGTCTCTTGCCTCTTATTGAGGAAAAACAAATAAAAATCAATTACGAAACCTCTCAGTCATAATTGATTTGGTCACAACAAGCCATGAATGAAAATCTTGCTAGCCTCACTTTCTATTGTTTCACAATATTTAAACATTCAGGCACCATCTTTACCTTATCAAGCCAAAACAAACAGAAACAGATTGAGAAAATCAGATTAGCTAAATTTTGTTCTCTCTGGAATTTATGAAAGTGGTGAAGAGAGATTTGCTTTGAGAGATTAATTGTCATATCTTGACACAATTTACATGCAAGATTAGTTTTAGTGCTTTATGCATATATCCATATGTGAAATTAAAATACAATGCATGCAACGTAAATCTACTAACAAAACCATGAAAAAGACTCATACATGAAAGGTTTGCAAAGAGGATTTGTTGTCTTGTGTATTATCTATGGTCTTGTTTGGCAGTGTAAAAATAAGTAAAACTGAAAGAAGAGATTTATTTCATTTGTTATATTACTGATATATCCTGATTTGACCAATAAAACGAGGGTCACATAAAATTAGATCAATATTTTTGTCATTCCAGTGAACAGAATCTAGTTTGAGCTTGCTTATATTCCTCAATAAAAAAATGTAAAATGTCGGAGATGAAAAGCAAATGTCCTCAATACAAAAAGTAATACAGAGGAAGAGAATCAATAAAACTCTCTCAAGAACTGAAGCAAAAAGCCCATGTTATCAGCACGGCCCAGACTGCCTTCAGCCAGCTGACTTATGGGCTAGTATTGTAGTCTTCTGATTTTCAACCCCAATATGACTTCCTGAGTATACAAACCTGAGCTCATCAAAAATCCCTTCATAGCACTTTTTTAAAAATTAGAAATATTTCAAATGAGGATTACAGAAAAGTGTGCTGTATGCTCTGTTCATTTGCCTGTTCATAAGAGTAACTAGTCACAGCACAAGTTCCCTTGAAGGGGAATTTTAGTTACATTATAATACAATATACCATTTATACAGTATAATACACACACACCAATATCCCAAATATACCCCTGCGTGAACACGTCCTGAAGCACTATGAAATCAGCATGTGTGATCTCCTCAGGAGATCTTAACTTGGTGTGGTGTGGGATTCGACAACAATGCATTGACGTCTGTCTCCTGCTTGTATCAATTCAAGCTAGACCATTATGAAACTAGACTCACTATGAAATAGTTTCAAAGACTGTTAGGCCTGATGGCAGCAGCGTCCAATGCAAAACCTTTTTGGCCTGCTGTACATGAGACCTTTGCAGTGGTGGCTCAGGACCCGAGGGGCAACCCAATTTACATGATCAAGGTCATGCAATGATGCCTTTGTGCCTTTGGCATGTGGAGGAACCTTGGTTCTTCTCCTAGGGTCCCGTGTTGGGAGCTCCTTTTCATCAGGGGGGTCTGCGGTCGTGCCTGTTTACAAATTGGCATACCAGGGGCCTCATTAATAAAGCGTACGAACGCTCAGATTTGATCTTAGCGTGTGCGTACATTTAAATCCACGCCAATGCTCATATTTGTAAAAACTGTCTTTGACGTGGAAAAATGCTTAGCGTCACGTCAGGGTCTGAGCAGACGTACGCACTTTTTCTTGTTCGAGTACTGCAGATTTTTGGAAATGTAAGCTGTTCTTGTAGCTCGCTGTTCTAAATTAAAGAATTTGGATGATGACTGGCGATCTTTTACATGTTAATGACATTAATTAGGTGTTGTTTACCAGCACAGAGCTAAAACCATTCATTTGCGCGCAAGTTCAAGATCATTTGCGATTCATGGATTTCACATCTGAAAGAGACGCATACGTGCATTTTATGTATGTACTTTCATTTTATGAATAACGCGTATGCATATTTGTGAGATGACCGTAAGATCAATTTTAAGATGTTTCTGTGCAACATTGATGCCCCAGATCCTCCTGTGGGCCCAGGGAAAGCTGCTCTCCCTGAGGGCATGCAGTCTACATTCCTAGGTACCTCAACCAGGGTGCAGACATCCTGTTGAGGCAGGGGCCAAAGCCCAGGGGGGCTCCACCACCCTCAGATTTGGAGGGTGTTCAGCAGGGGCGGACTGGTGCCCAAAAGTGGCCCTGGACTTTTTGGCAGAGTGGCCCACCAAACCCGGTCCGCAACACACCGCCCGCACCACACCATAAATGACTGGCATTCTTTACATTATAATTTGTCTTTCCTTGTGTATATGGCACATAGTAGATTTTTAAGAATTTTTATGAGGGACAGTTTAATGCCACTATAAAAACCTATATTATCAGTCCATATGACACAATGCTCTGGTACTGTCTAGAAGACTTGAATAGTGCAGAATGCGGACTGTTTTTATGGTGCCTTTCTATTTGTCATATACAGTATTTGTCCTTTTGTGGGAGCTTGACATCTATCATTTTAAGGAACAGAGCTCCAATTGTGGAAACGAGTTTACAAGTTATTTTGAAGATGAAAATTACAGTAAACAGTACTGTGAAATACATAATGTTACAATTTAAAATAGCCTAAAATAGGTCTTCTATGCGAAAATATAGAAAAATATAATTTATTGCTGTGATCAAAGCTGAATTTTCAGCATCATTACTCCAGTCTTCAGTATCACATGATCATTCAGAAATCATTCTAATATGCTGATTTGCTGCTCAAAAAACATTTATGATTATTATGAATGTTGAAAACTGTTGTGCTGCTTCATATTTTTGTGGAAAATGTGATACCATTCAGTCTTGGGTAAGATTAAAAAACAATGTAATATTTTTTTCTTCAACAAGGTTGCATTAAATTGATTTAAATGACAGTAAATATATTTACACTTATTATGAAGTACTTATATTTCAAATAAATGTGTGTATATAAAATCATATTAATTACTAAGCAAATTATATTTTTATTAGGCCTATAATTTAATTCACTTTCTTATGCACAGCACTCGAAAGCAAAAGTCTTCAGATTTACAATGTTCTAGAATAAGATTGAGAATGATTTTTATAGACATGTGAAATCACGGAAGAAAGCCTATAAAGAGATGAACTCTTATCTCATGTCTGCTGAAAACTGCTATGTTATGTACATTGTGACAAATAATGTGAATGGCATTAAAATCTGCGGAATTCGAAAAGGCCAGTAGCAGTTTGCATTCCTGAAAATTAATATCTGTCTTTTAACATTATTTTTTATTGTAAACGGTTGGCAAATATTGCTGAATTGTCTCGTAATGTTTAGCTGCTTACATCTTACCTCAGCTCACATTCAAGTCGCGCACAGCTCAGTGTCTGTGAACAGTAAATCCCACCTTCTACACGGTTGTGGCTAGAAGCGATACAGCTCCAACCGGAAACTAACAATACAATTTAATTGTCTACCTATTAGAATTCAGCATCGCATTAGCTCAGGCAGGCCAATCCAGTCTTGACATCTATCACAGGCGGTCTATTTAAATTCCCATTCTTCAGCGTCTCTTCCATAGCATCGCTGCTCGCAATTTAAACTCCCTCCTCCAACCCCAACTCCACCAAACAGAACCTGTAATCTGATCTGACTTTTGTTTCTTTCCTTGTACAGGTCACTTCATTGGAAGCATTCGCTATCATGTTTTTTTGTTTTCTACAACCCATGTAATTGTGAATTGTAATTATGTATGCATATAATGGTTCTGTTCTGTACCCTGGGGGACAGGTCTTTGGGGAGGAACCCGTTGGTGACACATTTCCTCGGTGGTTCTTTGAGGCTGAAGCCTGCAACTCGCACTAGAATTCTGGCCTGGGATTTGGCTGTTGTCCTGGAAATACTGTGTAGAGCTCCGTTTGAGCCTATAGAGGAGGTTCCTGAAAATGGTTAACACTTAAAACAGTGTTTCAACTCTCAAGAGAGATGGTGATCGTCCCTTTCTGTACCGGAGGACTGGTTCCGTACCAAAGGTGCCCACTAATGCTCCACGGCCCATAGTGTTGCAGGTCCTCCCCCTTTTAGAAGTTCAGACAAGGAAAAGCTTAATTTAATGTGTGCTTATGTCCACAGAGCTGCCCTGTGAAGGAAATCAGATCAACTTTTTGTTTGCTTTGGTCCGCCTAAGAAAGGCTTTCTGGAAACCAAGTAGACATCATACAGGTGGATTGAGGTTACTGTATCTCTCCTGCTTATGAGTCCTCTGACCTTTCAACTTTGGGGGTCAGAGCTCACTCAACTAGGAGTATGGCAAAGTCCCTGAGAACCTGACACATTGCACTTCTGGAGACTCCAGGTAGGTTGCAGTTTTGGAAATTGGTGGCGCTGGAGACCATATGGTTCCTGATGGTTTCACACCTAATTCTTCACCTTAATTCTTTTGCAGTTAACGTGTGTCTTTTCTTCTCCACCTGTTTTTTTTTCTGACCATGTTGACCCAATGAGCATTTTGCTGTCCAATGATCATACCTTTACTTTGCAACTTCTAGTGCTGCATTAGTATTGTATCCTTCTCATGGGCATTTAATAATTTTTGACTTTCAGTCTGAGTTCAATCTCTTTTTTTTGGCTCATTTTATCTGTAAAAGAAAACCTGCCTAATAATTATGCACAACTGAATATAAGGAGTTTTTCACTTCCAGCCTTCATAGACAAATATATATATCACTTATAAATTATTAAATACAAAATTAATAGTTGTTATTAAGATTGACGTGGTTTGGAATTGATAAAATGTGCTTGGAAAAAATATGATCAGAATATCAACTTGCCTAACCTACGTAAAAAGAATAGTAACAGCAATAGTTGCAAACACTGCTAATAATGTCAAACATAAGCAATAGGTTTTATGCAATCAAATCTACAAAACTGTGTTTCTATGGAAACCCAATATTGCCATGTGCACATGCACATGTCTTGCATCCAAAGCTGTTCTCTCATATGTATATGTTATTGTCATTAATAAACAAAAGACAATTTATATGAAATCAGCAGCACAGCAGTCTGAGGGTTATAACACACTCAAGTCACAACTATTTCCCCAAGTCATGAAGAGTGTTGGTTGTAAAAACACACACACTTCGGATGTTTCGCTGCCAGTGTCATCCCATAAAACGTGTGCGATTGTGTTCAGCTGGACGCAAGGCTGCATTGCAGTGGTGTAGAGTATACTGTAAGAGTGGGGAAACTCCTCTGTGCATCAAGCATACAGTTTAATTTAATGAACAACCCTGTCAGCTCTGTGGATGACAGCAGAAAGAAAAGCAATCAAGTCATCTGAAGCCCTGTGCCTTGAGTTGTCCTCTGACCATTCAAATATGCTCAACATGATTTCATTTCTAAACAACCTGAATGTTAAACTCAGTAAACAACAAAGTACATAGCATGAAAACATCAATGTCTGTTCTTTGAAGGAAAATTGTACTTTATCAAAGTAATTATAACTGAGGAAGGAGACATCCCATGTGCTGATTTGAATAAACACCAAGTGAGGCTAAATAAAGAAAGCAGTGTCTTTATAGGTCTCGAGAAGAATGTCACAGGAGTTTAAAAAAAAATGCCTTATGTGTGTGATTAGCCTTGTGACAGCTGTGTGATGCAGCAGTAACCTGTAACAGGCCCAGGCTTAATCCGATTTTAATCAAATTAATCTTAGTTATAACTATACATTTTATTACCTGTGGTTCACATGAATAAAATGTGAACCACAGGTAATAAAACCACAATAAGTTCACAAGGAACTTATTGTGGACTTCAGGAAGAAGAAAAGTGGAACGCATGACCCCATCCACATTAACGGGATGGTTGTTGAACGTGTCTCCAGCTTCAAGTTCCTGGGAACCCACATCTCGGAGGACCTGACCTGGACCACCAACACATCCAGCCTAGTCAAGAAGGCTCACCAACGCCTCTTCTTCCTTAGGACACTGAAGAAGAACCACCTGTCTCCAACCATCCAGCTGAACTTCTACCGGTGTGCAATTGAAAGCATCCTGACCAACTGCATCACAGTCTGGTATGGGAACTGCTCAGCTGCTGACCGCAAGGCACTACAGAGGGTGGTGAAAACCGCCCAATGCATCACAGGGACACCACTTCCTGCCATTGAGGACGTCCAGAGAAAACGCTGTTTACGTCGAGCTCGCGGCATTCTTAAGGACTCCTCTCACCCTGACCATAGACTGTTTAACTTACTGCCCTCTGGGAGGCGCTTCAGGAGCCTCCGAACAAGGACAAGCAGACTCAGGAACAGCTTTTTCCCTACAGCTGTTTCCCTACTAAACTCTGCCCAATGATACCCCCCCTCACACACCACTACAAACTTTTCACCCCTCCCCATCATCAAATCGATTAAAAAAACAAAACAAAAAAACAACCAATCTACACACTGAGTACTATGTACTGTACATTTTTATTTCTATGCACTTTCAATGTTCATTGCACTAGTGTTTATATATCTTAATTTATAGCTTATTCATATCCATTTGTAATTATTTTCATAGTTTTTGCTCATAGTGTACATACATTTACTGCACAATCCATCTGTATAGTATGTTCATATCACCCATCTGTATATAATACTGATAGTATTTAAAAACTTGTAAATTATGTCCATAGTACTACTGCCTTATCTGTATATTCTGTACATATGTAACATATTGTAGGCACTGTATATCCTGTACCTCTGCTTATTGCACTTCTGGTTAGATGCTAACTGCATTTCGTTGCCCTGTACCTTACATGTGCAATGACAATAAAGTTGAATCTAATCTAATCTAATCTAATGAAGTAAGGACTTTGTTATTGTTATGAATTGTAGGCATTCTTGAGTTTTTTGACAAGTTTATGTGCCTCTCAACATCAGAGTTTCAGTTGGGCTAGGCCCTGGAAGCCTGAGTTCAGTTTCAGTCGGGCTAGGCCCTGGATGTCTGAGCTTTCAATATACACCATCTGACCTTGAACATCTACCTTCTTGCATTTTTTGGGTACATCGTGGTAAGACATCATGCCTCCCAAACAAACTAAAACTTCACCTCCTGAGGATGACTCATTGGTTACAATGAGTACACTTACTCAGTTAATGGAACAGCAGAGAGAGTTTTACCGAGAGATGCTTCACCAACAACAGGACAACTTCAAGAGTTTTGTCCAGCTGATAGCAGATGGAACAAACAAAAGACTGGATGGAGCGATCAGATATATTCAAGATGTTAAGGCCAGTCTGGAATTCACACAAAATAAAGTGGATGGATTGATGACTGGATACAAGGATGTTGAGGTAAAGATAAGGCAGTTTGAAAAGAATGTTATCAAATCAAAAGAGGAATTGGACGGATTCCTTGTCAAACATTATGTTGAAAATCAGATGAGAAGGACAAATATTATTGTGGATGGAATCACTGACGAAAAAGACGAAAACTGGGCAAAATCTGAAGTAAAAGTTCGGGAAATTCTCTCAAGTAAATCAGGACTAGATGACTCAGAAATGGAAATTGAACGAGCTCAGAGGATTGGACAGTATCAGGAGGGGGGTAAGCCCAGAAAAATTGTTGTTAAACTTTTACGTTTTAAAGGCAAACAATCTATCATGTCTTCAGCCAGGAAGCTAAAGGGTACAAATATTTTTATTAATGAAGACTTTTCTGAGGCTCTTCAGTTGAGAAGAAAGGAACTGCTGCCTAAATTAAGAGCTGCACGTGATAGAGGTGAAAGAGCCATCCTGAAATATGACAAGTTAGTCATCTTGCCCAGAACTGGAAATATTCAAACACAGACTCAGTGCAATTGTAGAATGATTCTGTAACTTTTATCCTGACAATTTACTCATTGTTTACTGTTTTGTTATGATGCAGGACAATTCTACATCATCTTTTATCGATGTTGTCAAAGATATGAATGATTTTTGCACATTTAAATATATATAGTCTAAGGAATAAAGCATATGAGGTGGCGAGGATATGTAATTCAGATAACTTTCAAGTTTTAGCATCGTCTGAGATACATCTAGACTTAGCTATGAGTAATCCTGAGCTTATGATTAATGGTTATAAATTGTATAGGAAAGATCGGGATAAATGCGTCGAGGCTCCGCCCCCTCAGTCGCCCAAGTATGAGGAGATGTTGGAGGTGATGACTCATGCTGTGGCCAAGTTAAAGATTTACTGGCCGGCCGAGGAGCAAGCTGAGCGAAGCAATCACCTCCAACAAGGAGCCTGCCGTTCTTCCCCGATCTCCACACCGAGATGTCGAGGTCGTGGGCAAGACCCTTTTCGGCCCGCATCTTCATCCCCTCTTCAGATTACTACGGTAATGTGGGAGGATAGAATGAATTGCGTTATAGAGCGATGCCTCGGGTGGAACAGACGCTCGCGAGCTATCTGTCCCTCGATGCTGCGTCGTCTCTAAAGGCTCCGTCCTTGCCTTCCAAGCCGTTGTGCATAACTTCAAAGCTGGTAGGCAAGGCGTACACGGCAGCAGGTCAGGCTGTCGGTGTTGCAGGCATACCAGGCTGACCTGCTTAAAGAGCTGGATGAGCGCGAGGCCATGAGCTCCGATGACATCATGGAGCTCAGGAGAACCGCTGATTTGGCTCTCCACGCCACCAAGGAGACCGCCTGCGCTATTGGGCGGTCTATGGCAGCCATGGTGGTAGCGGAGAGGCATCTCTGGTTGACCCTGTCCGGCATCAGTAAGAAGGACAGGGTCTTCTTCTTGGACGCCCCGCTTGCGCTGTCTGGCCTGTTTGGCAGGTACCAGGAGGCCCGTAAACAAGCGGCGGCGTTTCAGCAGTTCCTGCCTCGCCGCTCTTCAGCTCAGGCTGCTGGACGTGAGCATCCCCAACCGTGTGCCAGCTCCTCATACAGGGAGGCACAGAGACAGAGCATCACGACTCGCGCTCCTCCGAGTAGGGACCGAGGTGGTAAGCGGCGCTCTTGCGGACCTGCGGTCCATGCTTCAGGAGAAGCCCTGATGCCCAGGGCTTATGAGGGTAGCCCCCGCTGGAGGGGAACGGTTTTCACCGCAGTTCCCGGTGCCCGTTCCTCGCCAGTGCTCTCAGGAGGTCGGTCTGCCAGCCCTGGTGCTCCAGGGTGCAGCGATCTCCAGCAAGCATACATCTCAGTATCTTCTGCCCGGAAGCGTGGGACTGAGATGCTTGCCACCCCTTCGGGGGTCTCTAGAGCACCTGCTCTGATTACACCAGAGGCCAGTCTCGAGAGACTGGTTCCCTTAGTAGACCATTTGGCAGCATGGAAACTACTGTCAAATGTGTCACGATGGGTCCTGCATACTGTAGAGAGAGGCTACAGAATCCAGTTCGGTTCTCCTTCTCCTCGATTCAACGGGGTGAATCCCACTCTGGTGGGCCCCGAGCAGGCTCTGGTAATGGAATGAGAAGTAGAGGTGGTCCCTCCTCAAGAAAGAGAGTCCGGGTTCTACAGCGGGTACTTCATAGTTCCCAAGAAGGATGGATGGTTGCGTCCAATTTTAGATCTGTGTCATTGAACTGCTCAGTCATGCGACTGAAGTTCAAGATGCTTACTCTCAGGACAGGTCGTGTCTGGTTTGTCACGATCTATCTAAAAGACGCATACTTCCATATCTCCATCCTTCCCACTCACAGGAAGTTCCTGAGGTTTGCTTTCGGGGGCGAAGCTTACAAATATCGGGTTCTTCCCTTCGGCCTAGCACTCTCACCCCGCACTTTCACAAAGTGTGTGGATGCTGCGTTAGCTCGGTTGCGGCTACAAGGCATCTGTATACTCAATTACATAGACAATTGATTGATTTTAGCTCAATCAGAGCAGATGTCGGTTCGACATCGAGATGTCATTCTCGTGCATATGGAAATGCTGGGGCTAAGACTGAACACCAAAAAAAGTGTGCTTTCTCCAGCTCAGAGAACCACTTATCTGGGCGTGGTGTGGAATTCGCTCACGATGCAGGCTCGTATGACACCTGCTCGGATCGAGTCGATCCTCACCATGGTCGCGAGGGTGAAAGAAGGCCGGTCACTCACTGTGAAGCAGTTTCAGAAAAGACTGCTGGGTCTAATGACAGCTGCGTCCAACGTGATACCTCTTGGCCTGCTGTACATGAGACCCCTACAGTGGTGGCTCAGAACGAAGGGGTTCTCCCTGAGGGGAAACCCGCTTCGCATGATCAAGGTCACACGGCGATGCCTACGTGCTTTAGAAATGTTGAGACGTCCTTAGTTCTTGTCTACAGAATCCAGTTTGTTTCTCCTCCGCCTCGATTCAACGGGGTGAATCCCACTCTGGTGGGCCCTGAGCAGGCTCTGGTAATGTAACGAGAAGCAGATACTCTCTTGAGGAAGGATGCCATCGAGGTGGTCCCTCCTCACGAAAGAGAGTCCGGGTTCTACAGCCGGCACATCATAGTTCCCATGAAGAATGGAGGGTTGACTGTATACCTTGAAGTGGAAACTTTTCACTTCGTGGTGCGGAGACCGCCAGCTTGACCCAGTCAACTGCCCGATTGGTACAGTTCTGGAGTTCCTGCAGGCCAGTCTCTCCGCAGGGTTGACCCAGTCCACCTTGAAGGTCAAGTGGCGGCAATTTCGGCCTACCATGCCTCTCTTGGTGGACAGTCAGTGGGCAGAAACCCCCTAGTTACACGTTTCCTCAGCGGTGTGCTGAGGCCTCCAGTATGGTCCCGTGTTCCACCTTGGGTCCTGGCTGTAGTGCTAGAAGCTCTCTGTAGGCCTCCCTTCGAGCCTATTGAGGAGATTTCTCATCGCCATCTCACTCTGAAGGTCACTTTCCTTCTGGCGATATCTTCTCTAAAGAGAGTGGGGGATCTTCAGGCCCTCTCAGTGGCCCCTACTCATTTGGACTTTGCGCCCGGCGTGGCCAAAGCCTTTCTATCCTAGAACAGGGTATGTTCCAAAGGTCCCCTCCTCAGCACCACAGCCTATAGTACTGCAGGCTTTCTGTCCTCCTCTCTTCAGGGAGCCTGACCAGCAAAAGCACAATTGTATGTGTCCAGTGCGAGCAAGTATCAAGTATCATACTCCTTGTTTTTTCTTTGAAAAGCTTGTTTATGTGGGACTTAGACATGATTATAAAACAAGTCAAGTGAGTAAGAATCAACTTTTTTTATCATGTCCACGAACAAATTTGATGAAAAAGACTGTACTTTATCGAGGTTCTGTTGCTTGGAATATGGTTCCCATAAATATAAGAAAGAGTATGTATTTCGAAGAAAATGTGAAGATATGCTTATAAATATGTAGATGTGTATTTTATGTGCTGCTTCTGCTGACATGTATAGTTTGTGATGAGTTAAGTGAATTTGTGTTTTTTTTTATTTTTTATTTTTTAATCTATTTGTATGATTGTCTGCTTTGATTGAGTTGTGGACCCCAGGAAGACTAGCAACCACTCTGTCGAAGCTAAAGGGGATCCAAATAAACAATAGGTTTAAGTTGCTAAGCAAATAAATTGAACAGTAAGATCAATCCGCAGAGGGCACCGTTGCCTGATATCATTAATAAACAATGGAACTATCTCACCGGAGTTACCTTGGCGGTCCATCTCGTCAATGTCAAAATGACTGACATGGTCAGCCAAATCAAAGAGGGCAGTATTTACTGTTTACTGAAGCTGTTCACTGGTTCAGTGTTAACAGTCAAAAAGAGATTTTGTGATGCAAAACTGTATGTAAGTTCTTTAAACCTTTTTTTATTATTATTTATTTGTCTCTTTCTTTAATCCTGTCTTTTTGACAAGAAACCCCTAAACTCTATGTATACAGAATCACTAAAGCAGAAATAACCAGGGAGGAAGAACTTACATTACTCAGGGTTCAAAGAGAGGCAGTGACTGGAAAGTGTTTGTAACATCTTTTAAATAACAGCAATGAATGAAGGTGAGTGGAGCTGACACACAAAAATCCAGTCCTTCACACCTGTAGACTAAAAGCAGAGTAGTCCCCCTGATAATGTGAGGTGAGAATTCTGTCTTTTGGGATTTGGACAGTATAAGAATGAGAAAAAAAATACAAAACCAGCCAGTAAACTGTACTTCTCAGGCGGCGACCTAGCATGAATGCAAGCAAACACTGAGCATTTCCTCTGCAAACATAAACAAGGACTGAGGACGACTCAGGCTGATTCTTCTCTCTGCACTTGATTTATCCTTCCACTAAAACTATTTGATTCTGAGTAACACATATATGGCTTCACCATGAATAATATATTAATTTTCCCCAAGCCAAAATGTAAAAGCTCCCCAGGACGAAAAGTGTGAAAATAACAGATGAAGATGAATGGATCAATGGTCTTTACATTTGCATTGTTATCACACTCTGTTCCATCTCACCATAGCACATGCACACAATCGAATGAGGTCATGAGCCCAGGGTTGCCAAGTCCGCGGTTGCCACAGATTGTTTTTTTAAAACTATCTCTCCCTCACCCTGCTGGAATGCTATTTCGACAGATGAGGACTCCCCCCAAAGGGAAAACCATGGGGAAAGAAAAAGAAAAACACGAATGGGCTAGTTTTGCATAACAATTGGGCAGGTTATGTTTCTCAAACCTGGCAACCCTGGATGAGCCTGTCCTCAGTCCCAGAGGTTTCAAGATAAGTGTTGTAAATAAGAAAAAGAGCAAATTCATTTACAGAATAGCGCACCAAAACAATGATGTTACACAATAATGTTGTTTCGATTTCAGTATTACATATTCTTTCATGATTTATATTGATTTATTTAGGCACTTTTGTCACTTTAAAGAAAGTGGGGTCATAAAATGATAGATGAGATTGCACTTTATTTGTTTGTTTGCAAATGCGTATGTGTATTTAAAGTAAATAAAATATCAAAAACGGTTTACTTGTGATCTTTAAACCTGTACATCCTTCACTATTTTTCTGGTCAGACACAAGCTATTTAATGGGCATCTCTTAAACATATTTCTGTTACCATGCAGATGTCCCTGTCCATGGAGTTGGTTGGCAATGAAACTGATCAATTGTCCAGAGTCACTATAGTGTCCATGGTGATATAGTTGTAGCCTCCTTCTGAAATGTTGGACACTGATGTGGAAGTGGCTTATCACTGACAGGCACAGAGGTATTTCAGCATGAGTGAGTCCCTGGTCAAAGTACAGTAAGAACTAGTTCCCTCATCCACGATGCTGACGTTTATATAATACACTTAGAAAGAGCTTATTTTTGTTTCTAGACCAAGGGAGAAAAAGCGTAAAATCACAAGATACTTTTATGTTAAGACCACAAAGTCATGATTGTGACACACTTTGATTTAAGGTTCCCATGACCTTTATTTTTATTAATTCATTCATTTTATTTTTAATACAATATGAAAAGCAGCCATGTGAAGTCCTTCAATTAACTGTCGCTCACTGGAAATACATGACTCTGGCTACATTCCTGTAAAACTGCAAACATGTACCTATACACACATTTCACTGCAGTTTCCAGTTTAAATGGACACTAGCGGCAGTAAAACACCAACAACTTTTGTTGATTTTCATATAAATTACAGAAGCAGATTAATGAAGACTTTTTGCACAGTTTCTTGCACAGGATGACCTCACAATTTTTACTATAGGTATCTAATAGATTTTCTGACGTTGTAAACATGCTCAGTATTGCACTTGGCACAACAACAACAAAAAATCACAGCAAGTCACTGGACATTTCACTTTCATGCTACAAACTTTGCAATATAATTTAGCAAAAATGTACCCACATGCATGGAGCAGTGTACAGTATCTCACAGAAGTGAGTACACCCCTCACATTTTTGTAAATATTTTATTATATCTTTTCATGTGACAACACTGAAGAAATGACACTTTGCTACAATGTAAAGTAGTGAGTGTACAGCTTGTACAACAGTGTAAATTTGCTGTCCCCTCAAAATAACTCAACACACAGCCATTAATGTCTAAACCGCTGGCCACAAAAGTGAGTACACCCCTAAGTGAAAATGTCCAAATTGGGCCCAAAGTGTCAATATTTTGTGTGGCCACCATTATTTTCCAGCACTGCCTTAACCCTCTTGGGCATGGAGTTCACTAGAGCTTCACAGGTTGCCACTGGAGTCCTCTTCCACTCCTCCATGACGACATCACGGAGCTGGTGGATGTTAGAGACCTTGCGCTCCTCCACCTTCCGTTTGAGGATGCCCCACAGATGCTCAATAGGGGTTAAGTCTGGAGACATGCTTGGCCAGTCTCAGCTTTATATCAAGCTGATGTAAAGCTGCTTTGACACAATTTGCATTGTTAAAAGCCCTATACAAATAATTGTGACTTGACTGTAATTGACTTGACTTGACTACATTAGTAATATAATACTAATGCTTATAGAGTAATAATGAAGAATGAGAAGGTGTGACCAAAAATGTTATGGTCATTTACATAAACTTAAATTACAGACAGAAAAACTAAATATTCTAACTCTTCAAATATTGCATGTTTTCTTGAATAATTTGTTTCTATGGCAACAACGGTAATGGATGCCACAGAGAAACTGAATTTCTTAGCAAGAGGTTCTCCTCACTCCTGTGTTAAGACTACAGTTCTGTCTCAAGGCTATAAACCCTCATTCTCATACAGCCAGAAGAGCAAGAGGACCCTCCAGAATCTGCCAGCATGCTCTGCCAGAGAACAAATCTAAAAAATGAGAAGGAAGATTGCATGGGATGATGGGGTATCGTGCTAATAATCTGAAGACGTGCCGTTACTTTGTTAAGTTTTGCTCTATTAACAAAACAATTAGAGGTATAACCAAAGCAGGATCAACCATTGCATGTGTTTATTTCTAGGGCTGGGTGTCGTTCAAAAATGTTCGATATCGATACCGATACCGATACCTTGAGTTCGATACCGGTTCCTGAACGATACTTTTTTCTATACCAATTTTATGAAAACAGTTTTAACAAGATTACATTATCTCAAAAAACTTTGGTTTTATATTTTTCAGCTTGTTGACATGTATACAGACTCAAAGACTCATCTCCTGAGCCACTGCACAAAGGAACAAAATATAGCCAACACAATAAATCAGTACAAATAATTTTAATAAAGCTCAAATAGTTTTTAGTTTACACTAGTGCGTGCTGTTTTAAAACGCATAGCTCAGACAGAATCATCATTTCTATTCATTTATTCTAGGTTGTTAAAGACTTCAAGAATTTTAAAATCTTTATCCACTTTCATAAGTGGATGTTTTATTTTCTTTCACAATATGTTTTATTGTTATTAAATTTTATGTTGTAGTATGTCTAATTATTTGAATGCATAAAAACTACTTAGTTTATTCAAATTTATTCTTAAAACAGCCTTATGGAATGTTTTCTTTTTCCTCAGAAATTCTGTGTTCTGTATCTGGTTTTCAAATGAAGGCATAAAACATTAATTTCATTTTTCTTTTAAATTATTGAAAATAAAACTTTATTTATTTATTTTGGCAAACAAAATTTTACTATTAAAATTAAAACATGGAAGAAATGTTGTGTGATCATTAATAAAAAAAAATAAGAGTTTTAATAATTTTAATAGTAGCCTAGTAGTAGCAGTATGTACACTCTGCTGAACAATATAAATTTATTTCTGCCGCAGTGTCTTCCAAGTTAATCCGACCTTTTATTTTGACGGGTTTCCAGGAATACCTTTACAGTTCTGTGTGTATATGATATGACGTAAGTTTTACTCAAATCAAGTGGTAAAATGCTCATGAAGTGACTCTCAGAGCAGTTCTGGAGCTGTTGGTCATGTGTTTATGTCCTCATTTAGTGAGACGGCAGAGGCTGAAATGTCACGCAAGCTTCAGTCTGTGTAAAGTAAGCGAAACTGCGCGATATAGAAAGCAGACTGCTCCGTACGCTTTCGAATTGCTCTCGCGGATGTCAAACACTGATCAATCAGCACCTCGTCACTTCTAGTCAAACACACCTAGTGCTGCAGCCTTATTGGCTCACTGACGTTAATGAGATTAACCCCTTAGGTATCGAAATTTGGTACCGAACGACAAGACGTTTTTCGATACTCGGTGGTATCGAGGCAATTCGGTCAGCGCCTAAAAAGTATCGAACTCGATATCCAGCCCTATTTATTTCCCCCGTCTAACAACCCGGTCTCATCCCAAGTCGTCACATATTGACGCTTTGGTTTTGGCGTCGCTTTTTGACGCTCAAGGTACCCCTTTAGCGTCACTTTTCGACGTGAAGGGAAGCGTAATTTTTCGGCGTCGATATGCTAACGCGCTATTGGGAATTTTATCGTCATAATAAGGTTGCCATTATTGCATATATGTAGAGGTGTGATTTTTGAATGTAAACAGTCAAAATAGTGACTTACCCAACCCCTGCCCCTAAACCTACCATCTGTGAAGAAAACGCAATATATAGGAGGCAGATGCAAGTACTGGCATAATTTATTTAAAAATGATTAATATACGCTATGTGTTTCCTATTTAAAAAAATTACCTTCCCTTCACGTCGAAAAGTGACGTGAAAGGGGTACCTTGAGTGTCAAAAAGCGACGCAAAAACCAAGCGTCAATATGTGACGAGTTGGGATGATACTGTGTTACGTCTAAATACTGTTAAAAAAGCTGCTTTGACACAATTTGCATTGTTAAAAGCGCTATACAAATAATAGTGACTTGACTCAAAGCAGCACACAAAGTTGTCTTTTTGAATGAGTGAACAATTAAATGAATCATACATGGATTAAAGCAAAACAAATCTTCTGACTGAATTTTTTTCCTTGGCCAAACCCCATTCCACAGCCATACCTGTCACACATCCAGTTTAAGATCCATGTTTTTTTTTCTTGTAATTAGGAGCACTTGTCCTCCTAATTTAATAAATTTAAGAGCACCTTCTAATCAATAATAAAACAATTCTGATAAAAAAAATTGCCTTCTTAATACAAGGTGACATTTGACTCAAAGTGATTTACAGGGGCATTTTCTTTTTACCTTTGTAAATGCATTTTTCAAATTTTATTAAATGTATGCAGTGTTTCCTCTAGGATATTTTCCAGCTGTGGTGGTTCCCATGGACCACGCCCCCTTCCCACCCAAGATTCACGCACACTTACAATTGAATTTATTTTAACTAAAAAAGACAAATAAATATTAAATAATAAAATAAGAACAAATAAATTAATTACAATCAATAGCACAAACAAAAACAATAACAAGATACAAATTAAATTATTAGTACTTAAATTTTGTTCAGTTAGGTCTAACTATAATCTATTCAACTGTAAAATAACACTGGATAGTCTTCACTGTATATTGAAAGACAGCAGCAGGTTTATTTAGGCTGCTGTCTCTTTAAGACCTCATGCATGGATCTACAATGTTGCAGATGGCTCTATGCTTACTTTTCTTTTAAGGAGCACTTGTCCTCCTAATTTAAAAAACTTAGGAATACCTTCTGATCATTAATAAAAAATTCTGATAAAAAATTTGCCTTCCTAATACGAGGTGACATTTGACTCCTTAAAGTGATTTACCAAGGTATTTTGCTTTTACCTTTGCAATGGCATCATTTTCATCTTTGTTAAATTCAAAAATGTATGGTTATAAGCTTTTTTTTTTAAAACAATATAATAAGTAGAATAAGACAAATAAGTTAACAATCATATACAATTAGTATTAATAAAAAAATAATTTAATTACAGAGCTGGCACAGAAGAACAAATGTGGTAGGTACATTTTCAGATGTTTAATGAGGCTCAGAGGTGGCATGAGTGCAATTAAATTCATAGATTCATGTGGAGATTAATGTTTTAAATATAATATTTTGAATACAGAAATATTAAATGAATTAAATAACTGAAATGATATGCTAAAACTGAAACTGAAACCACCAGCAGGTGGCGGTAAGCCACTGATTTTTTTCAATCAAACTGAATCATTTATTCAATTGAGTCAGAAGTGAGGTCATTCCGGAATGAAGCAAGTGACTGTCTTTATGAATGGGTAATCATGAATCACTGACTCACTAGATTCGTTCACAAACGCACTTTCATTCATGAATGAAACACCGCTGTGTTTGCTTTTGAGATGCACAGCGGCTCAGCTGTTACTTAAATTGGAACTATTTTCGTTGATGATATAGATAAAATCATGCAGTACTTGTTTATTGATCTGTATTAAATCAATATCACATTTGCAAACTCCCTTAATAATTATTAAAAGCTGTCACTCTCCTCAGTCCCGGCGCCATGGGCGGGCAATGGGGGGCCTGGCCCGCCCTGCGAGTCACTAGTGCCCGCCCTGGACGAGCCTGCTGAGTAAAGAAAACTTTGTACTATTCAAACATCAGTTATTATTTATTTACCCTTGCATTGAGAAAAAGCGGATATCTGTTTCCTCCAGGCTGTGCGCGGCGCTCAATCTGAAAGGAGGCGGGGTGGAGTTACGAGTAGAGCCCTGCATTTCGGCCCTGGCCCGACGGGCCCCGACTTTTTTACGCCTCTAGGGCCGGGCTTTGGGCCAATTTCCACATCATAGTTCAGACGCGGGCCGGGCATCGGGCCTGTTTTGGGTTTCTCCTTATTTTATATTGTAGACATCTATCCATTGGCGATGAAAAAAATTGCCGCGCTGGTGGAAACAACAGGAGACCGTGCCGCGACTGAGAGCAGCTCGATGGTGTTTAGTGTCCCGCAGCAGCAGGTGCGCAAGTGACTTCAGCACAGCTGAGTAGTTCTGTCTTCAAATGCATGCAATAGGCTAAAGCTTGCTGCAAAACCCCAGCAAACATAACCATGAATGTGTCTGCGGGAAATAGTAAGGAGATATTTGAATTATTTACTACTAAACTAATGTTTTCTGAGTCAGTGTCGCAAGGATGAAGTTGCTGATCCTGACTCTCGTCTCCTCATTACATGCGCCTTTAGAGAGAAATGCATCTTTATTGATTATGATTAAAATTATAATAAACGAGTTTTTGTTTTCATTTTTTTTTTTTGTTAAGTGATCATTTAAAGCTTTCTATAGATATATGTATCATGTCTGTGAGGCATGTATTCGCTCAGCTTCGGTTCATTTTTGTGAAGCGCTCCTGTTCAAGACGCAGAAAGCGCATCATGTTTGTTTTCTTTGTTTTATAAAAGAACTACCTGTTGTTTATATTGTGAGTGCACACAAATACAAGTAGACCCTTTACAGGTCCGAATTATGTATTACTCTTACCTTTATCAAAAAATAAATAAATAAATGACGGCGTAGGCTATTTTAATTTGTTTCCACTGAAATAAATCCATGTCCTGCAGAGCACGCTTTAGCTTCCACTCTCCGCACAAACTAGATATAGCCTGGTCGTTACTTTTAAAAACAAAAAACGAACAAAAATGCTCCAAACGTTTTTCTAAATTAACTTAATAAAAAAACAAAACGAAATATGATAATTTTGCCATTACACACAAAACTGAACAATTTTAATTGCCGAAACAGTAGTATAAACTGTTTTAGGAGAGGGGGGGGCTCGGGTTGGACTCGGGCCAGTAATTCTGATAAACTGTCGGACGGGGCTAGGGCCTAAATTTGAGGCCAGTGCAGGGCTCTAGTTACGAGCTTTCGCTGAGATCTTGAGGATCCAATGGCGTTACGAAGTTTTACTGACAAGCTCTTTTTAATCTCCTTGCTGAACGTGATCGATTTCAAAAGCGAAACGTGAAAACCAATAAAACAGCGCACATAAGAAAGCGATTGCATGCTTTAGCGAGCGTCAGCGACCCCCCCCCCCCCCCAACACACACACACACACACACACACACGTGATTTGTGCCCCCCCTGGAAATTCAAATGCCCCCCTGATGGAGGTGCCCTGGCGCCGGCTCTGACTCTCCTTATCGTGATCTGTGGGCGCACAGAAAATGCGTGCGCGAGTGAGTTATCAAGACTCAAAAGCACGTGCATATGTGATACATTCCGTCAGAACCTGCGGGGATGAGTAGAGTTTGGCTATTATTAATAGTCGCAATCCTGCGCCGAAATTCAAGTTCTGTTCTGTGTTCTCTGCTAATATCCCGACTGTGAATGATGCGAGCGGCGTTACTATGTTGTTATTGAGAAGCTGCAGCCGTGTCGGGATGATTTTTGGTGTGCCGCAGAACAACAACAGTGCGCTACATGTTTGAGACGGAAAACTTTAATCCCTGATAACTTTTAAAATGTAGTGAAGACGGCGCAGTTTTTCCGTGAGTGGACCCAAAGCGGAGTGATTACAGAATGCTTCGAGTGGAGAGAGGAACGTGCTTTCGCTCCACTCCAGGAAATCCGTCGTAGACCCGCAGCAATTAACGGAAATCCATCGTTGCGATGGAGAACTTCAATTCATGTTCATAGTACACAAAGGCAACAATTTACAATAGATCTGCATATATTAAACATATACAAACACACACAAACAAACTTAAGAGAACAAGCTGATTTTTTTTTTTTTGTTCTTCTGACTTTTGTATGGACACATGGTCTGGGTCGTGTCCGTTTACCATGATCTTTGCCTCTGCACATGGCTTTTGTTTCATTTCTATGAGCCATGTCCTAACCTGTCTCACGTCTATATATCAATACATTATTCCAGCAATGTTATATTACAGGATAAAGTATTAGTTTTATATAAGACATTTGGACTATTTTGACTTTTTAAAGTTTAATCCATTCTTATTTGAATTAAATCAACTCCCATCCTAATTTCCTTCTCATTTAGATTCATTTAGGTTTAGACTGTTTCACTCTGAAATAAAACAAATTTATTTATTTATTTATTTATTTAGTCATTTAGCAGACGCTTTTATCCAAAGCGACTTACAAATGAGGACATAAGAAGCAATCAAAACCAACAAAAGAGCAACAACGTGCAAGTGCTATTACAAGTCTTGGTTAGCCTAACGCAGTACAGATAATTATTATTATTATTGTTATTTTTTAATAAAAAGACAGATAAAATACAATTAGAATAGATAGTGCTAGAGTTAGAGGGTCAAGTAAAGATGAAGTAAAAATTACTGAAGTAAAACAGGTTGTGAAAGGCAGTTTACATTGTCTTCAATAGTATATGCTCAGTAGATTCATCTGCTATGATGAATCTAGATTTGACTTTATGTAATCTACTATGCTGCTCTCAAGAGATGAGAAAAAAATGTGATTATGCCTAATGTGTCTCATCAAAAGGTAACACTTTGTAATAAGGTGTCATTTGTTAACATTAGTTAGTGTACACTGTAAAATATTTACATTTTGGAAAATTGTGGGAACTGACAAATAAATATTGACCCAACAAAACTGCCTCCCAATAATTGTCCCCAAACAAAAAAAATGCACTGTAGTAATTTTAGCTGAAGGTCTTAAGTTAAATTTAAAAATATACATTCACCGAACATATTAAATTGTGCTCAGCCAATCTATGAAGTGAAGTGAAATACTGCCAAGTATGGTGACCCATACTCGGAATTCGTGCTCTGCATTTAACCCATCCAACGTGCACACACACAGCAGTGAACACACACACACCGTGAACACACACCCGGAGCAGTGGGCAGCCATTTATGCTGCAGCGCCCGGGGAGCAGTTGGGGGTTCGGTGCCTTGCTCAAGGGCACCTCAGTCGTGGTATTGAGGGTGGAGAGAGCGCTGGACATTCACTCCCCCCACCTACAATTCCTGCCGGCCCGAGACTCGAACCCGCAACCTTTGGATTACGAGTCCAACTCTCTAACCATTAGGCCACGACTTCCCCTATCTATCAAGTAGAAGTGAAAAATCTGTGTTGGCCCAACAAGCTTTGCAGCAAAAAATGCGTGTACGCATGCGCCTGAGAGAAACCGTTGCTGTAGTGAATTCAAACTCCTGTGCGCGGGAGAGCAAGAGAGCGGGGAGCCGATGCTGAAGGGAGACAGAACGTCATTTACAGACGGATTTTCTATCATTAAAGTTATGGTGAGTATACAGAAATACAGTATAAATACAGAGTTTTGTATTTATTAAGTCATGTTTCAATAATAACTCACTCATCAAAATACTGTCTAATTATCATTATCAATAAATAATAAAATAAAATAATCCCAGAAAATCGCACAATAACTCAATTATTTTTATCACTTTATGATGAATATATGAAATGTATGAGATACAAGCAATATGTTTCTGCTATAAAACATTTTTTTGTTCCCATTAGTGTAACCCACCATTGCTAGGTCTGAGCTCACGGGCACCATTTGGTGTAGAAAAGAAACCATTACGAATTTCACAGCGAGTATTTAACAGTATTTTTTACTGTATTATTCCATATTAATTGAATAATGGGAATTCTTGAAATAGTAAGCAGCAACAGTTGAACTTCAAGGGCCCTGTCATCATTTAATTTTTTTTGGTTTCCCTTTTCTTTTGAAACAACAGGGAATAAACAATTAAGTAAGGTTGCTTTAGCACTATACATTGACCAATATACATTTTGAAATTAAGTAAAACAAACAAAAAATATGTATGCTACTACTATTTAAAATTTTTAATTGGGCCAATAACATGGTTTGGTATACTTATTTTTTTCCCAATTGCCTCAACATATTATTTCTCATTGAGCCAATGTTAACAGACTGTTGCCACAATTTATCAAATTCAGTTAGCAGAAATCCAATTGGGCCAATGGAAATATTTAGATTTGGGGAAATTTGGTTGGGGAGGTTTTTACACTGTATTAACTAACATGAACAAACAATGCACAATGCATTTATTACACTATTTATTAAACTTTGTTGATGTTAGTTAATGGAAATACAGTTGGTCATTGTTTATTCATGTTAGTTCACAGTGCATTAACTAATGCTAACAAACACAACTTGTGATTTTAATAATGTACTAGTAAATGCTGAAATTAACATGAACTAAGATAATAAATTGTGTAGAAGTATCGTTAATTCTTATTTCATGTTTACTAATGTTGTTAACTAATGTTAACTAATGCACCTTAATGTAAAGTGTTACAAATCAAAAACTTCCTTTGGTAATATACAGACCCATACTGTACTTCAGCATAGCAGGATGTCTTTCATATGTTTGTTATATGACACCATCATGATACAATTTACTCCCATGTTCTATTTAGCACAGCAGGAAACTATATAAACTAACACTGCAATTACTGCCAATAAGGTTAAGGAATTCTTTGTGAAAATTACTAACATTGGGAAGGAACATCTAAAGAATCCCTTGTTACTACCTCAGACAGCCTATTGATTCCTGCACCTTCAAACCAAACTCTATATTTCTTTGGAGTGGTTTTCCATTTAAGTAAATCTGAAGAAGAGAGAAAAGATTTGTATGTGAAGTGTCACAGGGATAGGTAGAGAAATCCAAATAAATTAGGTTGTAGATCAAGTGAGGTCAGAGAAAAGGAGTGAAAAGAGCATTCCTTTTCTCTTTTCCTTTGACGAAGGCTTTTCCAGGGCTCTGACAGGCATAGCATAACAATGGGGCAGAAATAGCAACTATCTTTCTGAGAGGATCACCTCACAAGGAGCCACTCCAACCAACAAAATGTTCATGAGCCCATGTGTTTATCTGCAATCGATTAAAGTGCTCCTTGGAGGCCTTCAAAAACAATCAATCAATAGTACTGAAGACACAAACACAAAAGCTACTGTTCTACTTTGACCAGGGGACAATACAGACATGTATGTGAAAGTCATCAAGCAATCATTGAATGCCACATAAATTAATATAAATTTGCCAGAATGCCACATAAATTAATATAAATTTGTTATAAGCCTAATTTTAGACTTTTATATCTGACACAGATGGGCAAATATCTACATAACACGTTAACTGAAATGGACAATCTAGGAAAATGTCAACCTGATCTCAAAAAAATATGTACCTCTGTGCACTTTTTGTGCAACACCGTTTTTACATACCTTACTGCACATTTTGCCGCAGTTTCAAAGAGAAATGTCCACTGAGTGGCGCTAAAACACGGGTTCAATACGTAAACCCTGGTACGTTTTTATTATGTACATTGCTGTGTTTTTATTACGTTGCTTCAGGAACGTATTGCGGCGGTTCAGAATTCAAATGCATTGGTGGTCAGTAACGAAGTAAAACTTCTTCGTTACTGTACTTAAATAAATTTTTCAAGTATCTGTACTTTACTGAAGTAGTTTTATTTTGAGTAACTTTTACTTTTACTTACATTCCAAAGCATAAGATGGTACTTTTTACTTCACTACATTTCATAAAACACATCGTTACTCCTTATAATCTTTTCAATGATTATAATATTGTAATATTCTTTTCAATGAACCAATTTTTCTGTGAAATTGGTTCGCAAATCGCAACAAACGATTCATTCACGAATTGGAATGATCCGATTGAAGCTGTTCTCGAGTCGACAACTCACTGATTCAAATGATCCGTTTAGAGCGAGTCTCCAGTGAACTGAACTCACAAGAAAACACTGGAGATCTTGTGAGCGCCCGCGCGTGCAACAGGTAGGATGTCAAAATGTAAAAAAAAATGAAAAAAAATTACCTGTGACATATTACTTTACTTTTTGCATATTTATAACAATTTTAAAGTGAAATGTCCAGTGAGTGGTGCTAAAACACTTTCAGTTTTATCTGAAACAAATTAACATGAATCTGCTGATATTTTATTACCTTGGTTGTCGTATGTATCGAGACTAATCAGAAATTAAATATCCGGTGAGTGGTGCTAAAAGTATAGTGCTGCTTTTGAAAATAAAATATCACGTCACAAAGCAAATGTATAAGAAAAAAAAAAAAAAAAGCATTTTGCAGAAGCAACCATGACGTTTCAACTTGTTTCTGTAAGACTTTATCACAACTTGTATTTCATGGGACTCATACATGAATGCTCTGCCTCACAAATGCAGCGCTATACCAGGTGAGCTACCAAGCATGTTTACTGTATTGCTGTATTGATTTAAAATTCATGAGACACATTCATCCATCCATTTTCCAAACCATTTGTGCAATGTAGGGCCATCTTTTAAATGTAAAGTCGGCAACACCAAAGCTCCAAAAGTATTAAAAATTTATTTTTAAAAACTTTCGCATAGTGTGTGACGTTTCGAGCGCACAGGTTCTTCATCAGACAAATGAACAACATGATGTGATGTGCCACTCTTAATACATCCAAGTGATCAAAGGTCACATGACCTAACACAATATAATCATAATAATAATAATGCACCAACAAATAAACCAAAACAATTACATATCAATCAAGGAAAATAAAAAACAAAAAGAAAAACAGTGTCATTCTGTGTCATAAACAAGCGCTCGTTGCCAATTTCCCAATTTAGTTGTATTCGCCATATTTGCAGCAGTGATGAAGATTTTAAGCAGCAATCACAAATCTTGTCGGAGAAATTCAGAAAACGATTATGTCGAGAAGAGTGGATTCAGTCTGCAGTGAGTCGTTTTAAAGATGTCACAATGAGAGTCTCGTTAAAAAAGAAAATAAATTTGACCGTCGGACTAATTGTTACATTCAATATTCGCCTGTTTCGAAGGACATTAATAATGTTTTATTGAAAAATTGGCATATTGTAGAGAGTGATCCCAGTCTCAAGAAATGTTTTGAAAAACCACCTCGTTTAGTGTATAAGAAAACACCTAATCTTCGAAATATCCGCTTCTCATTTCTTGAACAAAATACCATATGGGAATTACAGATGTGGTAATTGTCAAAAGTACAATTTCACATATAAGACGTCGACCTTTAAACCTTTAAAAACCTTTAAATTTTGAGGCACTATTTTGTGTAAGATGGCTAATGTTATTTACTTGTTGCGTTGCCCTTGTGGTTTATGTTATGTTGGTAAACTAGCAGAAAATTCGTATTTCTGAACAATCGGTGTGCATTTACACATTGCGATCCAAAAAGTCCGGTAGCTCAGCATTTTGCAAATTTGAGACAATCAGTTTCCACTCTTCAGTACATAGGTATAGAGGTAGTCAAATGTCCACGGCGCGGTGGTGACATTAATAAATTACTTTTACAACGTGAGGCCTTTTGGATTTTTACATTAGATATGTTATCCCCTAGAGGATTAAATGAGGACTTTGACATTCGTCCATTTCTTTAAATATAAAATATCTATCTATATACACTCACCGGCCACTTTATTAGGTACACCTGTTCAATTGCTTGGTAATACAAATTGCTAATCAGCCAATCACATGGCAGCAACTAGATGTGGTGAAGACGACTTGCTGAAGTTCAAACCGAGCATCAGTATGGGGAAGAAAGGGGATTTAAGTGACAGTCCAAAAACTGCTGATCTACTGGGATTTTCATGCACAACCATCTCTAGGGTTTAAAGAGAATGGTCCAAAAAAGAGAAAATATCCAGTCAGCGGCAGTTGTGTGGACGGAAATGCCTTGTTGATATCAGAGGTCAGAGGAGAATGGGCAGACTGGTTAGAGATGACAGAAAGGCAAAAGTAACTCAAATAACCACACGTTACAACCAAGGTATGCAGAATACCATCTCTGAAAGCACAACATGTCGAACCCTGAAGCAGATGGGCTACAGCAGCAGAAGACCACACCGGGTGCCGCTCCTGTCAGCTAAGAACAGGAAACAGAGGCTACAATTCGCACAGGCTTACCAAAATCAGACAATAGAAGATTTGAAAAATGTTGTCTGGTCTGATGAGTCTCGATTTCTGCTGCGACATTCAGATGGTAGGGTCAGAATTTGTCGTAAAGAACATGAAAGCATGGATCCATCCTGCCTTGTCTCAACGGTTCAGGCTGGTGGTGATATTTTCTTGGCACACTTTGGGCCCCTTAGTACCAATTGAGCATCGTTTAAATGCCACAGCCTACCTGAGTATTGTTGCTGACCATGTACATCCCTTTATGACTACAGTGTACCCATCTTCTGATTGCTACTTCCAGCAGGATAATGCACCATGTCACAAAGTTCAAATCATCTCAGACTGCTTTCTTGAACATGACAATGAATTCACTTTACTCAAATGGCCTCCACAGTCACCAGATCTCAATCTAATAGAGCACCTTTGGGATGTGGTGGAACGGGAGATTTGCATCATAGATGTGCAGCCGACAAGTCCGCAGCAACTGCGTGATGCTATCATGTCAATATGGACCAAAATATCTAAGGAATGTTTACAACAACTTGTTGAATCTATGCCACAAAGAATTAACCCTCTGGGGTCGACGGTATCGCCGGCAATACCAGATCGTTTTTTTTTAAGATCAGTGCAAAAGACACAAAAAATACTCTGTTGATTTGGGTCACACAAATAAGTGTTATACATCAATCAAAACTGTTAATTGTCTATTTTGTTTTTGTGTACACTCACAATTACAACAAAACTTTGTGGTTTTGGAAAAAAAAGAAAACAAACAGGGTGCGCTCTTTGTCTTCTCCATCTCTGCGAACTGCTTTTTGAAACACGTCACTAAAATGAACTGTAGCTCAGCAAATAATCAACACAGAAATATGGGAGTTCTCGCTATAGAAAGCTTGAAGTGTCTACTTTCAAATGAAGTAAATGAAGTTTCCTTATCGAAAACAAACATTCTGTGATAAAGTAATCCGTATGAAACCAACACGATGTTCAGTCTGTCCCGTCTAACTCATTATTTCTAATGCGATCCCACCCCCTCGTGGCACGCGACATTCACATGTAAATAACCACATGAGCCTCGCGCGCATGGAGAGGCCCAACATAAACAAAGACTCAGGAGGTCGCCCATAGCGGCTATACTGTTCGTTTCTGGAAGAAGATGAGCTGAGCAAATGCTGGATTTCCCTCAAAATAAGAATTCAAAAGAGTTCATCCAGAAGAGAAGATCGATCTGATGAGTAAGTAATGTTTCTTTTTTTGCATTAGTTAGCGTGTTATTGTGACACAAACTTGAACATGTTTAGTTGGGTTTCCCCAAACGATAACATGAATGCTACCATCTAAGAATGTTTAGAAGAATGTTTAATGTTCACAAATAGATTTAATAGCGTGCTAAACAATAATAATTAGTTTATCAGATATAAAATATCCTTTTTTTAATAGTACAAAGTACATCCTTTTGTAGTTCACAGCATACGTGAGTCTATGGCTACAGAATCATAACAGCTACTATAAAATCAATCATCCAGACTACAATGTTTATAATTGAGGGGCAATTCATTGTATTTAAATTTCTTACAGCGCGATTATGTTTTCATGCTCTATATAAAACAATAAAAGTAATATGAGAGTACATTGTAACATGATGAATGCTACGAGTCTAAGTATGTTTAGAACATGTTTATGATTAATAGCCTACTCTGTTCAAAAATAGATTTTAATAGCGTGCTAAACAATAATAATTAGTTTCTCAGATATAAAATATCATTTTTTATAGTACAAAGTACATCTTTTTGTAGAACAAAGCATGCGTGAGTCTATGGCTGCAGAATCATAACAGCTACTATAAAATCATACATACTAGGCTATATGACTACAAAATCATAGTTTTTTTTCCCCCAAACTGTAATTCCAGACTACAATGTTTGAAATTGAGGGGCAATTCATTGTATTTAAATTTCTTTTGGCGCAATGATGTTTTCATGCTCTATATAAAACAATAAAAGTAATATGAGAGTACATTGTAACATGATGAATGCTACGAGTCTAAGTATGTTTAGAACGTTTATGATTAATAGCCTACTTTAAAATCTAACATAGATTTTAATAACGTGCTAAACAATAATTAGTTTCTCAGATATAAAATCTCTTTTTTTTATTTACGATAGTACAAAGCATGCGCGAGTCTATAAAACCTATATATCTGAACCACAGATGAATCCTGATGACTTTCTTCAAACTGTTTTTCACTGAGAGCGCTGTACCAACATCAGATGTTCAACTACACTGATATTCTATGGTAAAACAAGATCCTTGACTACTGATTGTTTTTGAATAATCAATTAATAGGACACACCAGGGCAACAAAACACACCTGTCAGTCACATGTTCCAATACTTTTGGTAACATGAAAAATGGGTGGGTTCGAACAAAAGGTGCTATCTTCTAAGTTGTGTATCAGATCCAGATGAAAATACCTGTAAATAAAAGCTGAAATGTTAATCTCTCGTCTCATATTCATCTTTTGATGTCAAACCCAAATGTTTTAAGTCTACAGCAAAAATAAAGGAATTGGCCTTACTGTTCCAATACTTTTGGAGGGCACTGTACATATAGCTTTTTTACAGCTCTAATAAAGGCTTTGATGGTACTAGTTGAATTTATGTATTTGGGCAGGTATCTATTAATGCTGTTGAATTGCATACTGAGAATTGTATTTTGCATAGTTTTATGTTCTGTTTTTCTTTTCCTTGATTGATATTAGATTAGATTAGATTAGATTCAACTTTATTGTCATTTATGCAGAGTACAAGTACAGAGCTAATGAAAAGCAGTTAGCATCTAACCAGAAGTGCAAGAATATAGTGTTTTATATACATATAAGTGCAGAGTAAATGAAGATATGATTTACAGAATGTACAGTGGAATTGCTATATACAGTATTGAGCAGAGTATATACAGAATATAAATAGGAATGCAATGTAGGGATTGTATGTACATTATGAACAGAGCAATGTAGGATTATATACATTATGAACAGCAGAAACGTGAGAACAGTGGTAATAAATACAGCTGGATGAGTGTGCAAAATATTGATAGAACAATGTATTCTATGCAAAATAGCAGTAGTGCAATATTTTATAGAAATAGTTTACTGTGCTTTGTATAGTAACAACTTTATACAGTTTATATTGTAATAACTTTAACAATGTGCAGTCTGTGCAAAATATGAGTAGTGCAAATGCATGTGTGTAAAGTACTGTGATCAGTGCAGTAATAATAAGCAGGTGCAGGAGTTAGATTAGTGGTGTGGCGTTCAGAAGTGTCACAGCCTCGGGGAAGAAGCTCTTCCTGAGCCTACTAGTGCGAGAGCGTAGGCACCTGTAATGCCTGCCGGATGGAAGGAGGGTGAAAAGTCCATGGTTAGGGTGAGAGGCATCCTTGATGATGTTTCTTGCCCTGCCCAGACAGCGCTTATAATAAATGTTCTCAATGGAAGTTAACTGGGTGCCGGTGATCCGTTGAGCAGTTTTCACCACCCGCTGGAGTGCTTTGCGGTCAGATGCGGAGCAATTGCTGTACCATACTGAGATGCAGTTCGTGAGTATGCTCTCAATGGTACAGCGGTAGAATTCCACAAGGATCCTGGGATTCAGGTGAACTTTCTTAAGGCTCCTTAAGAAGTAAAGGCGCTGCTGTGCCTTTTTGACCAGAGTGGAGGTGTTATGGGACCAGGTGAGGTCATCAGAGATTTGGATGCCAAGGAACTTGAAACTCGACACACGCTCCACTACAGCTCCGTTGATGTAGATGGGTGTGTGTGCATGACTCCTAGTCCGCCTGAAGTCCACAATGATCTCCTTTGTCTTCTGGGTGTTTAGCTGTAGATTGTTGGTGGCACACCACACAGCCAGGTGCTGCACCTCATCCCTGTAGGCTGATTCATCGTCATCCTTGATCAGACCTACCACCGTGGTGTCATCTGCAAATTTAATTATGGTGTTGGAGCCATAAACAGGAACACAGTCATGGGTGAAGAGGGAGTACAGGAGAGGGCTCAGTACGCAGCCCTGTGGCACGCCGGTGTTCAGGGTCATGATGGAGGAGGAGAGGTTATCTAACTTAACGGACTGAGGTCTGTTAGTCAGAAAATCTAGAATCCAATTGCAGATGGGTGTGCTGATTCCAAGCTGGCTGAGCTTGGAGATCAGCTTGGAGGGGATTACTGTATTAAATGCAGAACTGAAGTCTATGAACAGCATTCTCACATGTGTGTTTTGACTGTCCAGGTGGGTGAGGGCAGAGTGAAGTGCTGTTGAGATGGCGTCCTCTGTTGACCTATTGTGGCGATAGGCAAATTGGAATGGGTCTAGTGTAGCAGGGAGACAGGATTTTAAGTGGGATGCAACCAGTTTCTCAAAACACTTGGCAATGATGGGGGTGAGTGCAACAGGACGGAAGTCGTTAGGGACCGAGGCAGTGGAATGTTTCGGTACTGGTACGATGGTGGAGGTTTTGAAGATAGTGGGGACAGTTGTTTGGGCCAGGGACAGATTGAAAATGTCAGTGAAGACCCCAGCTAGCTGCTCCGCACAGGCTTTAAGCACACGACCAGGTATTCCGTCAGGGCCAGCTGCCTTCCGTGCATTCACCTTACGCAGAGTGGAGTAGACATCTGATGTGGAGAGTGTGAGAGGCAGTTCACTGGGTTGATGCTCAGCTTTGAGTGAGATCTCCTTATTATTTTGATCAAAACGAGCATAAAAGTGATTGAGCTCGTCTGGGAGGGAGGCAGAGCTGGAGGGGGGCACAGAGTTAGGTGGTTTGTAATCTGTGATAGATTGTATGCCTTGCCACATACGCCGGGGGTCTGAAGAATTGAAGTGTTCTTCAATCTTCTGTTTGTGTGTGTGTTTGGCCTGGCAGATACCCTTCCTCAGGTTGGCTCTGGCTGAGCTGTAAGCCTCCTGGTCTCCGGACCTGAAGGCTGCATCTCTTGCTTTGAGCAGGAGGCGAACCTCTCTGTTCATCCAGGGCTTCTGATTGGGGAAAATTTTAATTTTTTTGTGTGTGGTCACTCTGCTCACACAGCTGTTGATGTGCTCCATGACAGAGTTGGTATAAATGTCAATGTTAATCTGAGAGTTTGTGGTGGCCTGGACAGCAAACTCACTCCTGTCTGTGTGCTGGAATTGATGTTGAAGAGTGGAGTCAGCACCTTCCAGCCAGATTTTAGCAGTCCTTATTGTAGGTTTCACACGTTTGATGACTGGGGTATACTTGGGGAGCAGGAACAAAGAGAGGTGATCAGACTGACCCAGGTGGGGGAGGGGTGTGACTTTGTAGGCATCACTCACATTAGTATAAACGTGGTCCAATGTTTTATGTCCCCTTGTAGTGCAGGAGACATTTTGATGAAATTTAGGGAGAACAGATCTAAAAGTGCAGTGATTGAAGTCCCCAGCCACGATAAAGGCTCCATCCGGGTGCAGGGTTTGTAATTTGCTAATAGCAGCACAAAGTTCTTTCATAGCCACGTTAGCATTAGCGTCCGGAGGTACATAAACTGCAGCAGCAACAATGCAAGTAAACTCACGTGGTAGATAGAATGGCCTGCACTTGATAATCAGGAACTCCAGCTCAGCAGAGCAGTAGGTATCAACAATGACTGAGTCTTTGCACCATGATTTATTTACATAAATGCATACTCCACCACCCTTGTTTTTACCAGAGGTTGCTGCTACTCTGTCAGCCCTGAAGAGAGAGCGTCCATCCATATGCACCACGCTGTTTGGGACATCGTTGCAGAGCCATGTTTCAGTGAAGAACATAACATTACAGTCCATAAGCCATTTCTGTGTGAGGGTCCAGATCTTTAGTTCGTCCATCTTGTTCATCAGAGACCGTACATTGGCAAGGAAGATGCTGGGCAGAGCTGGTCGATGTGGGTTTAGCCTTAGCTTAGCACGCAGCCCTCCACGCTTTCCCCGTCTTTGTTTACGGTCTCGACGCCGACGCCGAGCACTTCCGGCCGGTACGAGTGATCCGCTTGTCCGCGGTGAAACGTCACAGACTATGCAAACATTTTTTCAATAAATTTTTGATACTTTTGGAGCTTTGGTGGTGCCGACTTTACATTTAAAAGATGATTCTACTTGTTTTTTAGTCAAGCACCCATTTGAGATCGATGTGTGTGCTGTTGCTTGCTCTCTGTCCTATGTAGGGCCAACAATTAGAACATGTATTAATGTATTTCATTTTATGTATTGTAGTTCCCCTTCAGGAACTTGAGCTGCGTCGCAAAACGCTTTGGGAACCCCCATATGTCCCCACACTCTGAAACATGTGTAATCAGTCCAACGGAATGGCGAAACATCACAGGAGGGGTGAAGTAGAGGCCAGAGAGCTTAAAAGCGCATCCGAAACAAGCAATGTTAGCTTCTGTGTTTTCAGATATCACTCTGTGTGAAATGTGTCAGTCTTATTTACTGTTTATCAGTCACAATCACTTCTATATGGCGAGCTACAGTGCTAAACTTTATGGGTGTGAATGCACGTGGTCGTTATGTTGTTTATTTGGGAGCGGAGCACGCACAGTCAGCTCTCGAGGGAGCTGATTGTGCATCGTGCTCCTGCAAACACGAACGCTCCGCTCCCGCCGGGCACACTTCGAGGAGTGTGTCCGTGTTTGCAGTCTTAGCGGTTCATGTCCTGCTGTTGCTGAGGCACGGCGGTGATTGGGTTCGCGGGGATTGCATTCAAATCTAACGCACTCTCAGTGTTGGGGAGTAACTAGTTACATGTAACGGAATTACGTAATTTAATTTCAAATAAAAGTAACTGTAATTAGTTACAGTTACAAAGAAAAAATGTGTAATTAAATTAGTTACTTATGAAAATGTTAAGGATTACAAAGGGGGTTATATCTGATTTTTTTACACACACTCCCAAATACAGAATTAATTGATTTATTTCATAAATTGCAGTGATTGCTCTAAAATATGAAACACCAACATGTTTATAACATGCTTATCCGATAACTCTTATATTTCCTATATGGGTTTATGCTATATGCTTTATTTTTTTAAGATTAGGTTTTTTTTCTAAGGCATTGTTAGATTCCAGTGTTTCCTGTCATAGCTATGCAAAAATGTGATTTCAATAACAGTATTATAGCTATTAAACTATTTCTTGTTATGATTTTAAATCTTTATTTATCCTCAGAATGATCTTAAAGTTAGTCTGATTTTGTGGTGGCTGTGCTTCAAAGGGGACATCGGATGCCCATTTTCCACAAATTGGTATGATTTAGGGTCTTCTCGAAATGGTCTCAGTGGTCGTGAAAAACAACAACCTTTTTACTTTGTCAAAAACAGCTCTTTTAACAGCGACTCGTTTCAGTGCATATCTCTTTACATGCTAATGAGCTCTGCTCACCCCGCCCCTCTCTTCTGTGGAAGAGCAAAGGCGATTTGCAAATAATTATAACAATTATAAAGAGTGACACTTCCTTCTTCTGGACGGGCAGCTGGATCATGAACAATGTGTACTGATCCATCCTTGAGTTTTAACTTTTTAACAAAACCTGCCTTGAAATGTCCCTCATTCAGAAAGCAGTCTGGAGTAAAATGATTTGTGCAGCCAGACATAAACGATTTTAGTTAAAGTGAAGTGAAGTGAAGTGTGGCCAAGTATGGTGACCCATACTCGGAATTTGTGTTCTGCATTTAACCCATCCAAGTGCACAGACACAGCAGTGAACACACACCCGGAGCAGTGGGCAGCCATATTGCTGTGGCACCTGGGGAGCAGTTGGGGGTTTGGTGCCTTGCTCAAGGGTCTCACCTCAGTCATGGTATTGAAGGAAAAAGAGAGCACTGGTTATTCACTCCAAAATCAAAATGGCTTTTGACACTGTTTAGGAGTGAATCTGTATCATTGTAGGGTGGCTGTGTCCACACACTGCTAAGACACATTTATATGCAAATGAAGATATTTTGCATCAAGTGTCTCCTTTAAAATTAAAATATAATCAAGGGATGAAGGACTTTGAAAGTCTGACAGTTATCAGTGTTGAGTACTACTGTTAGGTTAACCCTGCCTGGTTTACATGTTTTAAAATTATTAACAGTTTAAACATTAGAAATTTAGAAAAGTAATCAAAATGTAATCACATTACCGTTACATTACTTTAATAAAGTAATTAAAAAGTTACACTAATTATTACATTTTGAGTAGGGTAACTTGTAATCTGTAACCTATTACATTTCCAAAGTAACCTTCCCAACACTGCGCACTCTCTCTGGGTTTGGAAGCCCGTGGTGCGGTCTCTTCCCCTTTTGAGTGAGAGCTCTGTGCTGCAGCAATCTTCCTCCGAGGAGGTTGATGTTGTTAGCATTATTGTGGATGAGATTGAGTACTCGCCATCTCAATCTTTTGCATATGAAAAGCTTTCTGCATTTTAGATCGCTCATTTTTCCCTGCCCTCGCTATAATAAGCAGTGGGGATGCACGCAATTTACATGTGGTTTGTTTCGGAGCTGAGCACGCACAGTCAGCTCTTGAGGGGGCTACCTGTGTTCATTCATATTACCCCAAAGTGTACTAATGAAAATGCATTACCTTAGATGTGTAGGATATCAGAGACCAAATCAGACAAATTTAAGATTCGATCAGAACATCGAAACATGAGGAGCCGAAATTCCAGAGGGGCCCCAAGGCTGTAACAGGACGTCATAAATCAGATTCTCGTCTGAAGCAAATTAGAGGAGAATCAAATTAGCTCGTCTGAAGCAAGCGAGCCAACCAACTCTGTCAGTGAGCAGCTTGCAACATTAAAAAAAAAAGGAACACTTATTGATAATTCCAACTCAGGAAGGAGACTGTCAAATTTGGGGGCAAGTAATCAAGATTGATGGTCAAAGAGATGGCCATCACATGTGTTCCATGATAGAAATCAAGAGCTTCCTTAGATTTACTTTTCCCCCACATAGAAGACACAGACCCTTCTGAAATTCCTATGTCCCTATGTCTTACACAGAACTTCACAGAGACTGTTCCATATGCACGAAAAATCATCTTAAAAGGACTTCTATGCATAACTCCATTTTATGTATGTAACCCACACATTAGCCTATCATGTTTTATTCACATATTATGTATAAATTTATTTTTAATTGAACGGCCTAAGAGTTCATATTCATGTTTAGAATGTGTGTGTTTGAATCTTCTTGCTTAAAACGTTTCTTCCAATTAATTCTTTGTCAAATGTATCATATTCTGGTTATAGAAATCGCATCCAAAAGTATACTTTGCAAGAGCAAGTAAAATTCAGACCATGTGACTGATACATGATTTATGTATTGGGAGAAACAGAGCAACACCCCTAGCTAAGATAAGGTCTAATTGGTCAACACACCAGTTGGGAGGGGTCCAAAAGCTGAGTTTAAAAATTCAGGACACCATCAAATCCCTCTCTTTCCCTCTCTGCTCTTCTAATTTTTAGCCATGCTTTTTGTCATTAATTTCTGTGTTTTTTGAGTGCTATTCCAGCGTGCTTCGGCCTGCACGCCAGCTGCTACCACGATGAGAAGAAAAACCACCTAGTCTCGTTACATAATTTTATTCTTTTACTTTAGTTTCTTTTCTTTCCGTTGAGTTTCGTGTTCAAAAGTTAAGTTTGCTGCAAAGTCCAGTTCGACTGCACCCGCTTCAAACTTCAACTAGCAACTGACTCTGAAACCATCTCCAGCCAGCGCCCAAGATTGGCTTCCCAAGACTACAAACGACCACTGAACTGTCAGCCAATCAGCAACCTCGGGAAACCCGCTTTCTGCAACAATGACGACAAAAGGGAATCCCTTAACACAAAGGCAATGGAAGCAAGTAACTTCCAGATTTTTGCTGAGCTGGTGCATTTAATACAAATTTTAGCCTCATTGAGAAACTCAATGCGAGGGTTAATTATTCTGTTCAAATGCCCTATGAAATCTTAAATGATTCCCTTTGAGCTAAATTGACCTGTTTTCCTTTACATTACATATTACCTTACAGATGTTTAGCTCTGCTCCCGCTGGGGTTTCTTCTCGAGGTATGAAAATTTTATGCAAAGTAGAATCGAGTGGCTCGCACGTTGCCGGCATTACGGGTCTGCAGAAAAATAATGCTGCGGGAGGTTCTTCTTCTCTCTCTTCCCCCAAACACGTGCAAATGTATAATGCGTTTGCATGCTGTTATTCATCATTCTTTTATATTGCATAATATATTATAATCAAACCGTGTTCAATTGTCTGGTTGTTTGGCTGCATTTAATTCTGAGGAATTATTCTGAGGAATTAAATGATGTATATTCCTCTGGCTTTGAGAAGTTGAGAAGATATATATTATGGATATATACTGTCTGTATATATATATATATATATAATATATATATATATATATTAATGAGCACAGGAATCGGAGACGGGCTCCCCTTTCTCCTCCCTAACATTCTAATACAGCACTCTCTTGGGATATAAAATTGGGAGAGCACGGTGTTTACCTCTCTTCCTCCGAGGAGGTTGATGTGGTCAGCACATTATTACAAGACTTATGAGGAGTTGGTGGAGGTTGTAACTAGAAAAAGCATGCCATAGCATTCTATCACAACCTCCATGTCGGGACCTCTGGTTTTTCCCTGTCTCCACACCGAGGTGTTGAGAGCATGGGTTTAACCATTTTTTCATTCCAGCTCTTTTGCCCTTATTTAGGGGGCTGAATGAATAGGTTATAGGGCGATGTCTAAGGTGGGACACATGCTTGCAGGCTATCTGTTCCATTGCAGCATCACCCCTAAGGCCCAGACATTTTCCAATGCTGGACACAGGCCTAGGGGCTGCTGGGCCCAACCGTGTTCCAGCTCCTCATTCGGGGAGCGTCGCTTCTCGTACTCCCCCAGAATATCTGGAGTCAGAGCGGCACTCCCGGGTCGAAGGTTTATAAGCAGAAGGCGGATCTGCAGACCATCATTCTCACTAGATAGTCTTCGACTTAAAGGTCCTGATGCCTATGGCCCAGGATTTCTGAGGGTGGGCCCCTCTGGGTAGAGTGATGTACACCTCAGCATATGGTGTCCGTCTCTCCTCAGTGCCCTCAGGAGATCGTCTCGTTATCCCTGCCACCCCTGGTGCTTCAGGGCACAGCGGTCTCCAGCGAGCACAACTCTCAGCATTCACCCAGAAAAGTAGCGGTTCTGGGAGGCTTGTTACCTCCTAGGAGGTCTCCAGAGGAGCTAGATTGGGCGTCCCCTGCCGGTCCTCCGTTTCAGGGTACCGATCTTGCCGCTCTAAGCACACCACACGTCAGTCTCGAGAGACTGATTCCCTTAGTAGACTATCTGACAGCATGGAAGCTTCTGCTAAATGTGTCACAATGGGTCCTGTGCACTGTAGAAAGAGGCGAAAGACCTCTATTCAGCAGGGGTATTTCCCACTCTGGTGGGCCCCGAACAGGCTCTGGTCATGGAACAAAAAGTAGTGGACACTGTTTTGAGGAAGGAGGCCATCGAGGTGGTCCCTCCTCACGACAGAGAGTCTGGGTTTTACAACCGGTACTTCATCTTCAAGATGCATACTTCCGTATATCCATCCTTCCTCAACACGTGAAGTTCTAGAGGTTTGCTTTCGGGGGCAAAGCGTACCTATATCGGATTCTTCCTTTCGGCCTTGTTCTCTCACCCTGCATGTTTACAAGTATGTGGATGCTGCTCTGGCTCTTCTGTGATTCCAGGGGATCTGCATACTCATACAGTTTCAGAAACTGTTGGGTCTGATGGCAGCTGTGTCCAAAGTGATACCTTTTGGCCTGTTGTACATGAGATTCCACATGATCAAGGTCACGCGGCTAGGCTTACGGGCCTTAGACATGTGGAACAAACTATGTTTCCTGTCACAAGGCCTCGTGTTGGGGGCTCCGAGTCGTCACGTAACATTAATGACGGACGCCTCTCTCATGGTCTGGGGAGCGGTAATGAGTGGCTGCTCCACCCAAGGTCTGTGGGAAGATCCCCATCTCACGTGGCACATCAACTGCCTGGAGATGTTGGCAGTATTTCAAGCATTGAAACAATTTCTCCCAGACTTGAGAGGCCATCATGTGCTATTTTGCACAGACAACACATCAGTTGTCTTTTACATCCACCGCCAGGGGGGTCTGCACTCGCGCTCCCTGTACAGGCTGGCGTGCTAGAGGAGGAGCAGACATCCTGTCGAGACAGGGGCTGAGGCCCAGGGAATAGAAGCTCCACACCGAGGTGATGGAGCAGATTTGGAAGAAGTTTGGTCGAGCCCAGGTGGACTTGTTTGCGTCTCGAGAGACCTCACAATGTCCCCTCTGGTTCTCTCTGACTCATCCATCTCCACTGGGGCTGGATGCCATGGTGCAGACGTGGCCGAGGCTTCGTCTGTATGCCTTCCCCCCGATTGCTCTGCTCCCGGGTGTTCTGGAGAGAGTTCGCCGGGATGGGGTTCATCTCTTGTTAGTAGTCCCGTATTGGCCGGGCCGTCCATGGTTTGCGGACCTGGTAGCCCTTCTAGAAGACTCTCCATGGGAGATTCCCGTCCGGCAGGATCTGCTCTCACAGGCGGGGGGGGGGGGGGGGGGGGGGGTACCAATCTTTCACCCCTGCTCGGAGTTGTGGAAGCTGTGGGTGTGGCCCCTGAGGCCCTCCAGTCCAAAGCTCCCTCAATGAGGAAACTGTCCTTGAATTGGATTGTGTTCACTTCTTGGTGCAGAAATCGTCAGCTTTTCCCAGTTAACTGCCCAGTTGGTTAAGTTATGGAGTTCCTGCAGGAACGATACTCCGCAGGTTGGACCCCCCTCCACCTTTAGAGTGTTCGTGGCGGCCATATCTGCATACCACATCCCTTTGGGTGGTCAGTCATTAGGGGTGATACCCATTGGTACAAGTTTCTTTCGCTGTACTTGAGGCAAGGAGAAGTGTGGTACCACTCCAGACTCTCAGGTGCATCTGTCTTAGCTGTGCTCGCCATGATTTCACACTAGACAGGCATTTGTCAGTATGGTGACGTAGGCATTCTCGTTCCCAAAGCTTTTTACAACTCAGCTCGAGTTCCTGAAGGGGAACATACCAGGTTACATATGTAACCATGGTTCCCCAAGGGAACGAGACGCTGCATCGCGCTGCCATACTTCCTGCATCCCTGTGAGCAACTTGCTTAAACTTTTCAGAAGCTAACATTGCTTGTTTCAGATGCGCTTTTAAGCTCTCTGGTCTCTACATCACCCCGCCTGTGATGTTTCGCCATTCCGTTGGACTGATTTCAGAGCGTGGGAACACAGGGCCATTCCCAAAGCATTTTGTGATGCAGCGTCTCGTTCCCTGTCGGTCACTATGAGTTATGTAGTAACGACATTAGGGGATTCACTTGGGAGCCCCAATCATCTCTGACTTTAAGAGAAAACGCCAATGAATATTGGCTAGTGGATTTTGCATACCTGAGCCACTCCCCGTGCATACGGGTATAAATAGGTGACAGGTGCATCTACTCATCAGACAGGTGCATCACTCCCCGGTGATTCTGCTGTGCCTCACTATCCTCGATGGCGGGGCGGCTAGGAGGTACGTTGACATTCCCTAGGTGAAGAGTGTGGTTGTGGTGCACCTGTGCCTGCAAAACGCCGCCACTTGGAGGATTCGTCCTCGTCTCCCGTCTAAAGCCTGTAAACTGAGGACCGATCTCACGGCCAAAGCTTGCCATGTTGCGGGCCAAGCCGACTCTGCCCTGCATGCCATGGCTATCCTGTGAGCACACCAAGCCAAGGCACTAAAATGCACGAGGGTAGTACAATCCAAGGTTGATGCAGCTGCGCTTGGCGACTGACCTTGCCCTACGGGTGACGAAAGTCACAGCGCGGTCCCTCAGGACGGCGATGTCCACACTTGTGGCCCAAGAGTGTCATCTATGGCTCAGCCTGGCTGAGATGTCGACAAAGTGCGCTTTCTCGACACTCCCGTCTCCCAGGCTGGACTGTTCAGCAACACTGTCGAGGACTGTGTCCAGCAGTTCTCAGCAGTGCAGAAGCAGACTGAGGCCACCAACACATCGCGGTGTGATGCACCATTTGCCACCGCTCCGTCACGGGCCAGCCCCCAGTCTGCTCGTCACTGTGGGCGCCCTGCTGCATCCTCCAGAGCTGCTCCACCCCATGCTGAATCATAACCTAGGCCGGTGCGTCGAGCTTCTTGCAGGAGTGCGGCACCCCCCGTGCCCCAGCCGACCCCAAAATCGTCCAGGGTGGCAATAAAGTGGCCCTGACATGGGCAACCTGGAGCTGCTCTTTATCAGGAGACGGCGAGGACAGTGCCGCTCCTTCCCCCGGAGGAGGGTCGGGTGGAGAATCATGTATTCTGTTTCCGCTGCTGGCTCAAGGGCCAGCGGTATCCACATTGTCAAAGAAAGAGCAATTTCCTTTTCCTCCGGGTTCTCAGGCTCGTGGGCTGACAATGTTTAACGCAATGCCTCCTCACTCTCGCCCACGATGTCCCCTCTTGCCAGCGGCCAAAAACTGGGGTTGGAAGACACAATGCCTCTCCACGCATCTCTGGCCAGTCCCTCCGGGGACGCGGGGAGTTCTGCTGTGGTCAGTCAGAACGCGATGCCTTCTGCGCTATCCATCTCAACTCAGATTGTCCCTTTGGTACCACTTGTACGGAGTTTGGGGGCGTGGCTTTTGGGGACTCAGCTATGCGATTCAGTTCCCCAGGCGACCTCCCAAGTTCAGCTGCGTTCTCGAGACTTCGGTGGCATTCCGAGATGCACCTGTCTTGCCTGAGGAGATTGCTGTCCTCCTGGCAAAGGATGCAATCGGGCCGGTCCCTCCAGCCGATAAGAAGCAGGGGTTTTAGAGCCCTTACTTCATTGTACTCAAGAAAGAAGGTGGCCTACGGCCAATCCTGGATCTGCAAGTCTTGAATCGGGCCCTGTCAAGCTTCCGTTCAAGATGTTAACGCAGAAGCACATCATCAGATGCATCCAACCCCAGGATTGGTTTGCAGCGGTTGACATGAGGGATGCTTACTTTCATGTCTCGATTCGCCCTCGACACAGACCGTCGGTCTGTGTTCGAGGGTCGGGCTTGGCAGTACAGGGTCCTACCCTTCGGGCTCTCCCTGTCCCCTCGTGTCTTTGCAAAAGTCACGGAGGGCACGCTTGCCCCGTTATGGGAAGTGGGCATCAGGATCCTCAACTGTCTTGAGCATGGCCCGCGTGCGAGAACAGTTGCACGATCACAGGGACCTCGTGCTCCGGCACCTCAGCCAGTTGGGGCTTCGGGTCAACTGGGAAAAGAGCAAGCTCTCCCTCGTGCAGAGAAACTCTTTTCTCAGTATAGCGGTAGACTCTGTGAGTGTGGTGGCGCATCTCACCAACAAGCGTGCCCAGCCCATGCTGACCTGCCTAAGACCCTTCAGAGGCAGGATGGTGGTACCACTGAAACACTTTCAGAGGCTCCTGGGGCATATGGCATCCGCAGCCACAGTCTCGCCGCTCGGATTGCTTCAAATGGGACCACTTCAGCACAGGTTACACTCCCGAGTCCCAAGATGGGCATGTTGCCGCAGTACAGTTCGCGTATCCATCACGCCAATGCGTTGCCGCTCATTCAGCCCCTGGACGTACCTTGTCTTTCTACGGGTCAAAGTACCCTTAGAACAAATGTCTCGGCATGTCGTTGTCACGATGGATGCCTCCAGTGCGGGCTGGTGCACTACATGCAACGGGCAGGCAGTCTTGGGGTTCTGGACAGGGCCTCGACTGCTTTGGCACATCAACTGCCTTGAGTTGCTGGCAGTGCTACTAGCCTTGCAGCGATCCTGCTGCTTGGATAGCAGGTGTTGGTCCTCACGAACAACACTGCGGCTGTCTCGTACATCAAGACGTGACAGACTTGAGTGTTTTGTCCACCGGCGGTGGAAGACACTTTCACTCAGGCCAGAGCCCTCTCTACGAGGCGAGCTCTTGTCTTAGAGTTCAGTCTGTTCGCAATCTGGTGTTCTTCTCGCCAAGAAGACCCCTGAAGATGCATGACTGGAGTAGTGCTTTCTTTCCTGCAGGAAAGGTTCGAGCGTAGGATGTCACCCTCCACCTTGAAAGCGTATGTGGCTGCTATCGCAGCACATCACGTTGCACTGAACGGCCAGTCCCTGGGAAAGCATGATCTCATCGTCAGGTTCCTGAGGGGTGACAAAAGGCTAAATCCTCCTAGGCCACCCCTGGTGCCCTCCTGGGATCTCTCTATCGTTCTGCTTGGACTTCAGAGGGGTCCCTTTGAGCTGCTGGATTCAGTCGAGCTGAAGTTCCTGTCTGCTAGGACAGCGCTCCTGACCGAGCTCACTTCCATCAAGAGGGTCGGGGACTTCCAAGCATTTTCGGTGAGTGAAGAGTGCCTTGTGCTTGGACCGGACTACTCTCACATTGACATTTGTCTGTCACACATTTGCAATGCCATAAAGTTGTGATGGGGTTCAGGTTGTGGCGCTTTCCATGGACCCCTAATGTCGTCACGACAGAACTCGTTTTGACCGACAGATAGGGAACGTCTCGGTTACGTATGTAACCCTTGTTCCCTGATGGAGGGAACGGAGACATTATGTCCCTATGCCACAATCTTGAACCATCGCTGGGTGCGATGTTCAAGATTGTGTTCAAGATCAGTTTCTCGGCTCCTCAGCGGAAAACCTGATGAGTGGATGCACCTGTCGCCTATTTATACCCGTATGCACGGGGAGTGGCTCAGGTATGCAAAATCCACTAGCCAATATTCATTGCCGTTTTCTCTTAAAGTCAGAGATGATTGAGGCTCCCAAGTGAATCCCCTAATGTCATCACGACATAACGTCTCCATTCCCTCCATCAGGGACCGAGGGTTACATGCGTAACCGAGACGTTACATACGTAACCTGGGACGTTATTTATGACTGTTTTAAATCGCTGTGGAGGAATTCAGAATGGCTTCAGTTCAGCAACATTTGTCAAGCATAAATTAAGATGCTGAGTAGAATTTGTAGTTCCTTCAGTGAAGGCTTCCGAGTTCTGTTGCAGCAAAACGTGCCTATAACATCACCATGCATGCTCAACCTTGATATTTACCAAAAATTTCACTTTTTTGATTCATCTGTCCATAAGACATTTTTTTTTTTAATTCTTGATGATCATCCCCCTACTACAAATATAAGGCAATTTGTTGTGTTTTTTAAAGTGTGACATGGTTTTCACTTTACTACTCTCTTGTCTGTATGTAAAAAACTGTAAATTTTTAAGTGTGTTCATTATTATAATTTTTTGCCTAATGTAGATCATAAAAGGCTGCTGCTTTTTGACGGATTACTGAGTGTTCAGACATGTTCAGTGCAGGTGGGCTAATCACAACATTTATGACTGTAAAACTCCATGAGCCCGTCCCTGAACTCTGTACAGAACAAATCATTTATACAACAGAACAACATCAGCTGCACTGCTGAGCCAATTATTTATCTTTCTCTCTTTCTGTTTGTGACAGATCCTTGGATGATATTTTTCCTCACCAAACAGGGTTCACATGGGGTTATGCACCACTTCACGCCCTCAAACAATCTATCACCATTCAGCCTAGCCATGGCAAATCCCTAAAGACACAATTACCAAGCCCCTTTCACTTGAGAAATGACACACACAAACACACAACACAACACAACACAAAATACTGCTCTGCTCAGTTGTCTCCATTGTTATGTCAGTTAGGGCCTGTTCATTCTTCATCATGACCAGCAGTTTTAGGGGCTGGGACAGCACAGACTGTCTAAAACAGCGATTGTGGTTAAAGCTAAATATATTAGACAAAAAAAGTTAAACTATTGAATTAAATGGTTTGTATTAAATGGTTTGTAGTCATTCTGTAATATTAAATACTGTATATCAATTATCCAGTGACAGTAAGCAGTAATTAATTTGGTATTTTAACGCTAATAGCACATCAGTCAAATTTACCAAATGAAACAAGTTCAATGAAATATTAAGTTCAGTAAAATTGAGTGTTATTTATTTATTTAGCTGGCATAAGATTAGGGGGAAATCTGTCAGTGTTATGTAGTTCTGTTATGTTGGGGCTTAAAAGAGTTCATGTTATGTCTGCGTTTTGTGGGTAAACATTATGCTAGAGCCTGTGGTTCAAGGATGAGCATTAAGACTATATTGATGCTACTTTGTTTAAAAAGATTTTAAAAGTTCTCATTACTATTGGTTTCTAAACTTAAATAGATGGAGGCAATCGGTTTCCTCAAATGAAATTAGTTGTCTTAGCTGAAAGGGTTTTTACAGTGTATGCACTCAAGGGCTACTAGCTCATCTCTGCATATCCATAATGCATGCTATGGTTTTGCTAGCACAATGTGGTATATTCTGCCCATTGGTTTCATCATTCATGAAACTCCTTATCACTGGTTGCAGAACAGCTGGGCAAAGCTCAAAGCTTACAGTCTGTATTTATAAAGATCTTTATCAGTCTGATCTGAGAACAGGGCTAAATTTACACTCTGCATTTAGTAGGATTTTGATGATTCTTTGTGAAGGGATTTTGCTGTGGGCTGCATCCTTCCAGAAAAGCATCAATATCCTTCACAGAGAAAATAAGCGGGAAATCCTCCTCATGAAATGATAATGTGGACAGGGACACAAAATGCTGGGATATGTTTAATGGAAAATACAAACAAACAGCATGGATTCAAACACAATGGATGCAAACACAAATTATAATCCAAGAAAAGAAACACATGGATAAAAGATGTATGAGCCCATCACAAAGCCAATGAGCTGAAGAACATCTGAATCTTTTTCACTGTATTCATAACTTTCTCACCAGATTACTGTTATTCTTAATCATCTCCAAACAAAGATCAGTGTGCTCAAAACAATTAACACAGCCATCTGAACTGACTCTTAATTTAGTAAAACATTAATTTATACATTAAGTACTGTATTCTTTATAGCTACCACATATTTTACAGTTTTTGTTTGTTTATTTTTTTGTTTTTATCTCTGAGACCAATTTACCTAAGTCACTTTTAATAAAAACTGTTCAAACAGTGAGCCTCTTATTTGGCAGTATATTAGCAGTTTATTTAGGCTAAAATGTGCATCATGTCCTGTATAATTTAAATTAGTTAAATGAGGTACCGCATTAGGCACATTTCTAGGTTATCTATAAACAACAACAACAAAATAAGGTTTTTACAGTATGAAAAGTAGTTCTTCACAGAAGTGCTGATTAACCTGAACTTTGACTGTGGGTTGTCTGTGACATGCCATGTGAGGATGAGACCATTAAAACACTATTAACCTGTAAATGATGACATGTGCTCCTCTGTAAAGTTTCAAATGTTAATAGATGGCTGAGAATGTAGAGTTTACATATTCACGTTCACAAAAAAATAAAAAAATAAAAATAAAAAAATAACGTGAGGAAAAAAACAAACAAATCCAAGGTAGTTCACACGTATTTTGGGTTGCAAATTCAGATTCAGTAATAAACTCATCCAATTTTAAAGGTGTGGTTGAATGCGATTTCGCTTTTTTAACGTTAGTTAGTGTGTAATTGTCAGTCCTGTGCCGTGTGTTTCCCGCCTCTTGTGTCCTTATATGGTTATTTTCCTGTCCTCCTTTAGTTTGATTATGATTCCGTTCAGCTGTGTTTGATTACTTATCTAGTTTCTTCCTGTGTATTTAAGTTCCTGTCTGTTCAGTTAGCTTTCGTCTGGTCTACTCGTTACTCCCGGTGTTCCTGTGTGTCTGCCCAGCCTTATATTGCCCTGTTGAGTTGGATAAAAAACTGTTTATTTGAGTTTATCCTTGTCTCCGTGTTTCTCATTTCTCCTCGCTGTGTGCACCGTAAAAGTAATGTTGCTGTTTGAGCATAAACAATATCTGCAAAGTTACGACGCTGAAAGTTCAATGCAAACGGAGATGTCTTTTAAAATTATGGCAGTTTAATGCCTACAAAAATGACTCGTAGGCACTACAAAGAGCTACTTCCTGGGTTTGTGACGTCACAAACCCAGAAAAACCCCGGGAACATGCAACAAAGTGGTGAGGCCACGCTGCGCTGCTTTAGTGAAGAGGAAGAGAAAACTAGGGGTGCACGTAAAAATGTATTCATATATGAATCGCAATTATGTCTTCTAATGGATTCACAAGTTATAAAATCAGTGTTCTAAAGCAGCAGTTCTTAATCCTATTCCTCTTGTCCCCTGCTCTGCATCTCTCTCTCTCTCTCTCTCTCTCTCTCTCTCATGTAGTACTTCGATTACAGACCAAAATTACATCATGTTCCTATTCAAACTGTTCGAGGAAATAGCAGAGCAAGTGAGCTATCGTGTCATTGATGCGGAAGCAGTTCAGTTCATAGCGTGCGAGTAAAGTGTGAGATTTGTGAGAGAAAATATCCAAATGGCTAATAAAAAGTTGTACCGTGAGGATGTGTTGCAAATGTTATTTGCCGATTCTGACTCTGAAGGGGAATATTTGCCTTTCGGAAATGACAATCAGTCGTCCAATAATCGCGCTTCTCCCAGTACATCTTTGCAGATTTATTCATTTATTTTATTTTTATTATTTTAATATTTTTTATTTTGTGGTGCACGTGAATTTTTTTTATGCATGTGAATTTAGCTACATGTGTGCATCATATACTTTGCATGAAATATTATTGAGACTAATCTGGCTCCATGGTCCACCTGACATGAGACATCATTTCTCTCTATCTCTCTCTCTCTCTCTCTCTCGTTGAGTGTTCGTTTATATGTTCTGAATCTAATTAGTCAACAGTACTTCAACAGAACTGATCTGTCACGAATATATTAAGAGAGATTTTGGTGTTTAAATAACAAACAGTGAAAACATTGAACAGAAATAGTTTAGAGATTTTCTTCTTTTTTGTTCTCCACAGGGAATATATATATATGTGTGTGTGTGTGTGTGTGTGTGACCCTGGACCACAAAACCAGTCATACGGGTAATTTTTTCGAAATTGAGATTTTATACATTATCTGAATGCTGAATAAATAAGCTTTCCATTGATGTATGGTTTGTTAGGATAGGACAATATTTGGCCGAGATACAACTATTTGAAAATCTGTAATCTGAGGATGTAAAAAAATCTAAATATTAAGAAAATCGCCTTTAAAGTTGTCCAATTGAAGTTCTTAGTCATGCATATTACCAAGCAAAAATTAAGTTTTGATATATTTACGGTAGGAAATTTACAAAATATCTTCATGGAACATGATCTTTATTTAATGTTCTAATGATTTTTGGCATAAAAGGAAAATCTATAATTTTGACCCATACAATGTATTTTTGGCTATTGCTACAAATATACCCCAGCTTCATATCAAGCTGACACAATTTGCATTGTTAAAAGCGCTATACAAATAATAGTGACTTGTATGTGTGTGTGTATATGAACCATCTCACTTATGGTGAGATCAGATCTCAGTTGAAATTAGAAATGCAAACTGATATTTCTACTAATACACAATAGACCAAAAGATAGACATAACTGGCTTAAAACCATGCATCATATCACATGTATTTACTATATTTGACCCTGGACCACAAAACCAGTCTTAAGTCGCGCGGGTATACTTGTAGCAATAGCCAACAATACATTGTATGGGTTAAAATTATAGATTTTTCTTTCAGATCATTAAGATATTAAGTAAATATCATGTGCCATGAAGATATTGTGTAAATTTCTTACCGTAAATATATCAAAACTTAATTGTTGATTAGTAATATGCATTGGTAAGAACTTAATTTGGACAGCTTTAAAGGTGACTTTCTCTATTTAGAATTGTTTTCTTTTTTTTTTTCACACCCTCAGATTCCAGATTTTCAAATAGTTGTATCTCGGCCAAATATTATCCTATCCTAACAAACCATACATCAATGGAAAGCTTATTTATTCTTTATTTTTTAAAGACCCTTATGACACACAAACACACACATATATATAAATATAGTGCATGCATGTGATGGAACCCCACTTTACGTAAAATATCAGAAAAATAACACAAAAATATTGAGGTAAATAGAAAACAGCATAATGTCGTCAAGTTTAACAAACCTTGTACTGTTCCTGCACCTGAATTTCCTTAATGAGAATGTGTTTTTTAATAAAGTCCCTGATCATTTCAGCCTGATGTCAACAGTTTGGATTGCACATTTGGACTAAAGTTATTGTTAAAGAAGTGACAAATCTTGACTAACTTTAAGTGGACCCCAGTGATAAAAATAAAACGATGACAAACATCAAATAGGTCTTTAAACTAAGCCTTAACTAACCTGCAGTGACAATTTAGCTAGCAGTACAACTGCATGCAGCTCAGCTTCAAACATGACAGTTACAGAAAGGTGTTCTTCTAAATTCCTTGAACTTTACACAACTTATCCTAAATAAAAATGCTTGATTTCACTGGAGAATCTTCATCAGTGACAGCCTTCCAGGTCTGTACAGATGTTTCATGAAATTTAAAATAGTTTGTGTAGTTTTATTTTAAAGCTTCAGACTGCTGGAGAGATTCTGCATTCACTGATAAAATTTCTCAAATCACCATGACGGGCACATAAATCTGCCTCTGACGTTTTTGTTGCTGTGTCAGAACTATTCAGGAATATTTGCTGAGTGAACTGGCAACTCTCAAAATAGACTTCTCCTTGAAAAAAAATGCTCAAGTGATAAAAGGAGTGAGGTTTGATGTTGATGAATGTTCACTCATCTATTTCACATATACACTCTCCCCAATCTTAATAGTGGCTGTCTGAAATATGTTTCAGCATTAAATTCCAATGCCTAGAGGGCAGGTATGGCTTGGCCGATGTATATTTGTGTTATAGACTAATATCTTTCAATATTTTGAGGTACACATACTGTATAATGTACGCTGAAATTAAGTCAACATTTTATTGCTCAATATTTACTCACTAAAAATATTTAAAGACTGATATTTTGGAAATGACACAATGAAGAACTAACACATCTGTTCAACTGCCAATACTGGATATATATCTGTTTAGAAATAACATATTCTTTTTAGGTTGAGTTTATTCTGTTCGGACCATAGAAACTTCTAATATGAAACAAACTTTCAATAGTTCCTATTTTCTGTTACCCTGAGCTGTTTAATAGGAACCCAGTGTCAAGGCAGACTTTCAGGCTCTTAGCATCTTTTTGTGCTCTGTCTGATCCACGTCCTCTCCCTCTGTTAGCTCTGTCTGTCTAAGGAAAAAGTGCTTTTCACACACTTTCCAGGACTTCATAGTAATCATACGTTCAAAGGCTGCATGGAAACACAAAGGAGGGAGGTGGGGGATTCAAAGTGGGTTGCCATAGAAACAGTGTTACAGCCACCAGAAAACTGGAGACTCTTGGGATTCTGTACTTTCACTGTTCATCAGTTATTAACATTGTATTGTGCTCATGCCACATGAGTCTCCAGCAGAAATGCTGGAGAGAAAGTGTTGGACATTAGTGACTTCAGCAGGTTGAACAATATGAAATAAGTCCAGACTTGGAATTTCCTCTTGGCGTCTATTTCTAATTACCAGTTACCACTTTCACTATATTGCTTTTTTTTTTTTTTTTTTATGAATCTATGTGGACTGCATTTGTCTAACAGAAACTATGCAGAGCTGTAGGTCCACCCATGCAACCTTGCAATGCTGTTTGCAATGTTATGGTTTCTGGAAACATCAAATGGGTAAATGATGGAACTTGTAAGTTTGGGATGGAACTGCCTGTTATGTTGAACCAGAAATTGGGTTAAAGGCCCTTCTAACTGTCTTTATATACTCTCTTTGTATGGTAGGATGAAGATTTTTGTTATACATTGCTAGATCAAAACCTCATAGTGCTGGCCAACTGTAGTGATATTTCCACCTCCCAATATCCAACAAGACTTGATCATTTTCCAAAATGAAACTTATCCATAATAAATAGAATATGATTATAAAAAAAGAGCTCTGTGTTTAAAAAAAAGAGCTTTAAAAAATAGGCCATAAGATTTTTAAAATGTTGCTTTTTATCCTAAGGGATATACACTGACAACACACTGGTTTTACCAACCTCCACAAACAGCATGTTTACAATTACACTTCATTGCTGATCAATATAACACAATCAATTGCACTTCAAGGCCAGTGAGATACCCCTTGATTTCTGTTTTAGTAAGTCGCCTTAATAGGATGTGGTAGTCTTTCTAAATGAATAAATAGTACAGTGTCCCTCCCTTTTCCCTGCACCATTTTTAAAGGAATAATTCACCCAAAAATGAGCACTTCCTGAAAATGTACTCACCCTCAGTCCATCCAAGATGTAGATGAGTTTGTTTCTTCATCAGAACAGATTTTGAGAATGTAGTACTTGCTCAAATATGGATCCTCTGGTTGCCATCAGAATGAGAGTCTAAACAGCTGATAAAATCTAGCATATTGGCTGTTTATTATATTTATAACACATGTTAATGCCTTATTCTGCATGACCATATATAAGATCCCTTAATCCTACCCATACTGTACCTAAACTTGACAACTACATTACTAACTATTAATAAACAGCAAATTAGGAGTTCATACAGGCAAAAGTCATAGGTAATAGTTAGTTAAAGCTGTCCCTTCTGGCCAAAATATCAGTCCTTAATTCAGAATAATGTGAAGTCCATCCCCTGTTGTCTTCTCACATTAAAATCCACTGCTTATTAAAATTAAAATCCGCTGCTTGTAAACAGTGCTTGGTCTTTGCATATTTCTCTCCTGATTCAGGCGAGATGACTTTTCAGTATAAATTTGAAGATAAAAAGGTTTGAAGTTAAATACATAGTTGTTTATTACAAACATGCAGCTTTCCGCTTCACAATATGTTAACTGTACTGAAGTGGTATGGAATACTTCTGGATTATTGTGGGTTTTTTTTTTCAGCCATTCACTGCAGATGATCCATTGATGAGCAAGTGATGTAATGTTAAATTTCTCCAAATCTGTTCCGATGAAGAAACAAACTCATCTACATCTTGAATGGCCTGAGGTTGAGTAAAACGTCAGAAAATTCTAAAACTAAAACCATTCCTGTGACTTTCAGAGGCTTTTTGACTCAACATCAAAATAATACTTTTAACTGCAATCCAGGCTTAAGACAATGCATGATTAAAAATAGCAGACAGAATAACTTACCGGTCGTTTCAACAATACCCTCCAAAATCACGACTATTTCGAACTGTTCTGTCTGCATGGATCGCTGTGAGAGCTCATAGAAGGGGCTCTTGGTGTCGATCACGTGACAGATTGTGAGTGGTGACACGAGAAAGAGTTGGTCCGCTCCGGTGCTAAAGCCCACATCCAGCTCCAGCTGATCCAGGGGGAGGAACTCACCCTCGGGTGTCTGTCGGGACTGCATGAGCGAAAAGAGGGGAGATGGGGCGTAAAAATTGCTTTACATACTGTACGGTGAATTGAGCTGTGAGGATAGACAGTCAGGCATCAAAGGACAAAACAGGTAGGACATCAAATTAAAGCTCAAAATATACAATAAAGAAATAAATGCTATTTTTATACCGATCAGAAGTTACCAAGACACTATGCAGCAAGAATTTTGGCAGCATTTCTGGCCAGCATACTAAAATATAGGCCTAAACTGAAACATGGCAGACGTAGGGATTGCGAACCTATTTTCTGATGAACTTTTCAACAGTCTCTTATGCTTTTCTAATTGAAATCTATAACATTAAAGTGAAATAAGGTTCTTTCTCGCCCTCTTTTATTTGAACTATTTTTAATTAAATGAGAGAATGTCATGATTCACAACCAAGTGCTGGCTGATTATGTTAATGAACAACAGAGGGCAGGGTAACACTTTCCATTACAGTGCCCATGTTACACGTCTTTCATGTATTTCATGTAAATATAGGCCAAGCTACAACAATAATAATATTAATGAAGTTTAGCAGCTGTAGAAAGCAACGGTAGGTATAGATGTTTTGAAACATATGCCCCCCACAAAATTAAAATATATCATAATTTACTCACATTCATGTTGCTCCAAACCTGTATGACGTTTTTCCCTTTATGGAACATAATAAAATATATTTTGAAGATTATTAGTATTCAAACCATTTTCGTTCCTATTGACATCCATAGTATAGACAAAAAATACAATTGAAGACAATAGGTACCAAAAATGTCCTTCAAAATATTGTTTGTTATGTTCCACAAAAGAACGTCTCACAAGTTTTAAGTTACAGGACCTAAATTAAGATGAATAATGACACTATTGTCTTTTTTAGTTGCTTTACAGCTGAACTGTATTCATTTTATAACTGAATAGCTTTACAACAGTAACACTGTTATGTTCTTGCTTATTACGGTGAAGTTGCTTTGAAACATTCTGTATTAAATAAGGTGCTAAATAAATAAGTTGACATGACAGGTTTAGAACATCATGAGGGTGATTAAATGATAACAGAATTTTCATTTTGGGGTGGTCAATTCCATTTTTCAACAATACTAATTAAAATAAGTATTGAAAACACAAGATTTGTTATAATATCCATGTTAAACCTATTAGTACACATAAAACCAAACCACCATCCTAACCATACAGTAAGTACATGTAGTTACTGATATTACTCAGTACTTAAATGTATAATTGCACTGTAACACAGACACAAAAATGTAATGTAGCCCATAAACTCTAAGTGGACAAAAGGCAGACCCTTACCTTGAGTAATTTACACCGGATCTGGGCTGAAACCATATGGCTGTTGCGCAGATTTCCCACTCTGAACATTAGCGTGAGTTTGCCGTCGCGCATTGAGATGACTGCGTTTTCACTAAACATCAGAGTCTCTGCCCTCTTCTTGGGTTGAGACATCTTAATAAACATACAGCCTATTAAAAAGGCATCCACTATGGAGCCCAAGATGGACTGAAACAGGAAGAGAATGATTCCTTCTGGACATTTATCAGTGATATATCTGTGGCCATATCCTATAGTGGCCTCTGTCTCAATGAAGAAAAGGAAAGCAGAGGGAAAGTTATAGACGTTGGCCACGCATGGTGTGTACTTCTCATTGTGGACTCGGTTTAGGTCCCCTCTTATATATGCGATGACCCACCACATTGAAGCCATGAATAACCAGGCTACGGTGTATGTGAGGATGAAGATGAAGAGGTTCCATCGCCATTTGAGGTCTACTAAAGTTGTGAATAAGTCTGAAAGATATCTGCTGGTCTCCCCACCCAGGTTTCCATGCTGGACGTTGCATCGTCCGTTCTTGTCGACAAATCGTTGTCGTTTCCTCCTCTTGTCTTTCTGATGGCTGGAAGATGTGGTGGTCACTACCTGATAGTCGCTTCCAAATTTCTTACGAAGAGCAGACATTTTTATCCTGCAGAGACAGAAGTAAAGCAAACTTGACTGTCTGATATTTTAGTAGTGCATTAGACATGTCATGACCTTTTCACTGGATAAAGATGTTATAAGTAAAAACAAAAGCATAAAAGACCAAAGCTTGTTGTCACATGAATAAGTTGTCACATAGGCTTTATCTCAGTAAGTACTGCAGCATTTATTAATTTATTTTTTTTAGTATAATTCATAAATCATTAATTGCTGGTGAGTAAACAATAAAAAACACTACATTTTAGTACATTTCATCATCATTTCACTACATTTCAACAAAGGTTATCATTATAATGTACTTTTTAACTGAAAGGCTGATATGTCAGTTTTCACATGATTTATAGTAATATTATTTTGTTGAATAATTAGATGTTTGCCTACTCAGTAGCTTTATAGGTTACATTTCATTTCAAGATGTCGCTGATATACAAATAAGCAGTGCATAATATTACCTTACAAACTGTACTTACTATAGGTTTAGGGTCAGGTTTGAGATTACTTGCTTGTAATTATGCATAATTTACAGTTGTTACTTTAGTAAGTACGCGCAACAGGACACTGTAAAATAAAATGTTATAGCTTTCAATTTTCTTGGCTTTTTTCCTCATTGGCTGTTTTATTAATTGCCTTTGCTCCATAATTGCTTCATTGTTTACATTTTGCTGTGGAAGATAGCTTTTGTACTTAAGACAGAAATAAACAACAACTTAGAGTTAATGGACAGCAGATTCCATTGTTATAGCTGTAAAATATTTACTGTATCTTGGCCAGTAACGGGGAACCGACTTTTTTGGGTTACACTTTATTTTAAGGTGCCCTTGTTAATTATACATTTAAGTACTGAGTAAGATTAATTAACTACATGTACTTACTATTTGGTTAGGGTTAGGATTAGGGTTCCTTGCATGTAACTAAGAGTAATAGTATTTTAATAGTACATGTAACGTGTAACAACAACGCCTTTAAATAAAGTGTTAGCCTTTTTTGTAGTCAACATGGTCACACTTTATTTTAAGGTCCAGTTCTCGCTATTAACAAACCATTAACTATGATTTATGCTTCAATAAACTACTAATTTGCTGTTTATTAATAGTTGTTATATGACTATGATCAGGGATGTAGAATATGGTCTTGCAGAATATGTGCTTTATAGGTATAAACAGCCAATATTTTGGTAATAGGAATGCTATAAGCAACTACTTAATAGTGAGAATTGATCCCTATACTAAAGTGGGTAACACTTTAGAATAGGGAACACTTATTCACTATTAACTACGACTTTTCCCTCAATACATTCCTAATTGGCTGCTTATTAATAGTTAATAAGGTAGTTGTTAAAGGTATTGGGTAGGATTAGGGATGTAGAATAAGGTCATGTAGAATAAGGCATTGATATGTGCTTAATTGCTACTAATAAATTGCTAATATTCTAGTAACATGCATGCTAATAAGCAACTAGTTAAGAGACCCTAAAATAAAGTCTTACAATAAAGTGTTATCGTCAACATTGCCTTTCAAAACTCAACTTACAGTGCCCTGAGAAATAGTCAGCACAAATTATGAGGATAGCCCCTGTCTAATTAAAATATGAAGAATAAGAAGAGAAGACAATAATCTTACCGATTTTCACCGTACAGGGATTGTTCCTCTCTTCTCATTACATGCGTAGCATTTCAGACTGAAGCGAAGTTTAAAGGGAAAGTCGTTTATTTATTTTCTGAAACGGTGTAACGATGCATGTTTGCTTGTTGGGTCTGAAAGCAGAGATGCAGGGAACTCTCCACAGGCGCTGTCCAGCAGCTCGGTCTTCACTCATCTGTTAATTTGAGTTTCACAAACCCCAGCTCAAAGTTGTGGATGATTTTTCGTCAGTCTCATCACAGATGAACAGTCCAAACACAGATGAGCGAATCCTTCTGTCCAGCGATTTGCTCAACAACTGATGGGTACATGCTTTCTCAACACCTGGAAGATTTTTCTCCACCTCTGTCTGCTCTGCAGCAGAACATATACAACTTAACTAGATTACATTGCTCAAGAGCCTGTGTGTTCAAGCCAAACTGATGGTTATTAGTTCAACCGGACGCGCCTCAGACAGCCAGATTTACAGTAGGTTTCCTTCCCAAACCCAAAGCTCACTCGTTCCAGCGGTATCGAGCTCGTTTCAAGAGAATGAGACAAAAATGGCCAAACGGTCGCAGGGACGGCCAGGTCCTGTCCTTCAGACCCTCAGAGTGAGTGTGTGAGGCAGCTCTTTGTCTCTTCAGTTGAGCGTTTCTCTCGCCGCATCTGAAGCTCCTCGCAGGATACTGAGGCGTGTATCATTCACCAGGGGAGGGCGGAACTTCACAATCACAATTCACGTTTATTGGCTAAGGAAGTTACACTTACAAGTAATTTGACTTCACAGTTATTCATGATAACACAAACAATCTTTGTACCTTGTACATTAGTATAAGGTACGTTGCTTTAGTCTTGCTTCATAAGCATCAAATTTCAGTCAGATCCTGATTTATAACATTAAGTCTCATTTTCATTTCCTCTCCAAAATATGTCATTATTGATGTAAAAAAATATGTTATGAATGTTGTTTTGTGTAGCAATGAGTTGTTCAGTGAGTAAATGAAATAGCCTACACAACACAGCAGATGCAGAATAGTTTATCCATTGCAAATACAGCACTAAGTTTCAGTGGTACAGTATTAATGAAGGCCACACTCTCATACACATACATGGGCTATTTCAAATGCAACTGAACATCTAGGTGTTCAATTGCATCCCCCCTCTTTGCACAAAGCACAGCAAATTATGGTTTCTAGTTACACAACAAAGCAAACACAGTAATGCCCCAAACCTTTGAGTCAAACAGAAAAAGCATGATTTACTGTCTGTTGTCAAATTGCTATAATATTTATTTTGTCAAGATCAAACACCTTGTTGTATGTGTGTGTATATTTTTATAGCTTGTGTGGATGTCAAATGTAATTTACCCATCAAAGGAGAGCGATGACCAGCCACCTGCCTGGCATGTCGCTGTAGTCTACCTGCCTAATTTGATTTGTGTTGACAGTCTGATTTACTGAGGCCTTGGGAGGATGTAGATGCACACTGAAAATTCTCAACACTTTCTCCAAAGAGAAAAGCTCTTTAGATCGTTCCTAAATGAGACAGTCAGCCGAAGTAATGTATTCTAGAAGGGAGTTATTTGCTAGTATGTCTTGTGAAGGCATAAATTATATTATACATACATCATCCTGATTTAGCAAGGCAGTAAAAGCATATTTACACTCTAAAGCTGTTTTTCTGTTGGGCATTTGTGTGTCTGCGTGTGTATATGCCTTGTGTCACAAATCAAAAGACATTTTCCATTCCACTACACCTGGAGAAATGAGCAACTCCTCCCATCACTCAAGGATAAATAGATTATTGATCTGTGCTTGTTAAAGCAAGACACTTTCCTTTAAAACCACTGAAACTGACTACTAGACTACTGACTACTGAGAAGTAGACTGCAAGTATAACAGTAAATAATATGAATGCTGTCTTTACGTCAAACAGCTCACAAAGATAAAGACTGATTTCTCTGATTCTCTCTCTCCCTCTATCTCTTTTTAGATACATAAAAAAGAAGCTTCACTGAACATGTCAGATATTGTGCCAAAGGGAAATTGTCAGATGGGTTATTTTTCAGTAACTAGGTTTTGAGTCAACTTACTCAAATGCAAGTTTTCTCTAGAAAGGTTTCAAACTATTAAGTATTAAACTTTTAAAACAAAGCAGTCTGTCTCTTGGCACAACCTGACCTGCACTTTATTATGCACCTTTTATTTCACCTTTCCCTTTTGTATTTTTTCAAACACAGTCTGCATTTATGTTTGTATTTTGTATGGTCATTTGACAAAATCTGGTGACAAAACTCTCCAAACTGTTGTGACAAAGCTGAAAAATTTGCCCACCTTAGCAACAATTTATGGTTCCATCAGTATACAAATATTATTAAGTTTTAAACTTATTAAACAAGTTATTAAACATGATTTTATGAGTGCAGATGTACTTCCAATTGAAAAATGGATTTGAAAACAAAATGTTTTCGGTTAAAATTTGATATTTGATAGCTAATAAAACAGTTATGACCAGTTGTTTTTTAATAACAATGCTTTATTATAAATGTAGTGATTTATAGATGTCAGAGTCACCACAGTCACCGCAGTCTCCACCAATGACACTCAACAGATCCCAATCCCCTGATTTCTGATCACCGCCACCTGTCAGCACTAATCAGCAGCACTATATCCCTGCACTCCTCCCGTTCACTCCCTGTCTGGTCTCAAACTTTCCATGTTGACTAACCTGACCTACTTACCTTTTGTCTACTTACCAGTTCCTCCAGTGTTCCTATCCCCATTCTCCACCGCTCCAGTTCTCCACCGTCTCCACTCTCCACTGTTACCTCCGGATGCCCTGGAAAAGGAAAAAGGACATTCACACTCAGATAAGCCCTAGAGACATTCTGCTCATCTCATTACCCTCTTCTACTACTCAATAAACCTGTTGATTGTATTGTACTTACCTCTGTGTCCTGTGTCTATCTGCTGACAATAGCATTGTAGGAAAATCAGCCTGCTGAAATATCAGTTTTTAAATCAATTTGTTTATTGTCAGTTGACATATCACACTTTGCCCAGAGTGTTTCTGTATAGATATTTTCCCAGCCAATTTAGCACATTTTCTCAGTCTGCCCTTGAACGGATCAATATCAGTACAGAAGACAGCAGGAATAATTCTTCATAACATTCTAACTGAAATATACTGGTGTCTGCAATTAAAAATGTTTAATATTTTTGAATGTTTGGATGTAATGATAAAAATGTACATGTCGTTTGTCACAAGAACTGTGCACATTCACCACTTTTAACATTTACAGACTGTTGCACTATTTAATGGGATAATTTCAAGGAATATTTTGATTTCAGTTATATACAGATATATGCAATTAGTATCCAGATTCTCCTGGCCTTTTCCTTTCCTTCAGAGATAATGAACTTTCCCGTCGCCAGTCTTCTAAGTCTTAAATATGGTGAGTTGTCAGATAAGAAGAGCAGCAGCTACGGCTTACGAAAGCGTCAGTGGTTATTAATGAGTTCCGGGTGAGAGCAGGTCAGTGTAACGGCTGCTCTTCCATTCCTTAATGAGCGCAAGAGGTTCTGTTTGCCTTGAGTCTCTGCTAATGGTAGACTCTAAACAAAAGCATTTCACACCGGTGCTGGAGTATTTTAAGATCAGAGTAGAGTCTGACGCCAGCAAGGTATTTTTGAGCCCCAGAAACAAAACTTTAGATTTATGTGAAAATGTAAAAAAAAAAGAGCAGAGACACAAACTCATTGTAGCTAACTTTTCGTAAACAAACGTTGTTCCAAACCCTTGTGAACTATGCAAATGTACAGAATTTTGAGACTTTATTCTCATCAGTTGCACAGGCTGTTTTGAAATGTAGCATATACTGTATGAAGTAACAATATTCTGTATTAATACTGAAAATGCCATTAAGATCTCATTACAGATAAATGTTTAATAAAGCAGCATGCTAACATTAAACTCCAATTCATCTGTGTAAACATGCATAAAATTGACACATTTGACTGGTTTCAGAGTTTAATGCCATGAACTGTTCAACTTAAAAAAACAAAAAACAAAAAAACAAACATTCACTAACAGTTTAGAATAGGGAATACATATTCACTATTAACTACGACTTTTCCCTCAAACTCTTAATGTGGTAGTTGTTACAATTAGAAATGGGGTAGGATTAATGGATATATAGTCAGAATAAGGCATTTATATTTGGTTTATAAATACTAGTAAACAGCCAGTATGCTAGTAATATGCATGCTAATAAGCAACTAATGTAGTTAATAGCAAGAATGGGTCCTTTAAAATAAAATGTTAATAGACATTCTGGTCCATTCTATTCTATGATTTTGAACAACAGAAAGTATGTTCCTCCTTAGAAGTTAGGTTAAGGTGTATATTATTATATATATTGTTAGTATATTATGAAGGTAAATAAAAAATCTATTTAATAATTTGGCATATTAACATTATTTTAGTTAAGGGGTTGTTGCCGTATATTACCACAAATGGTATCACTTTAGTGCAAGGACCAATTCTCACTATTAATGTAGTTGCTTAGCATGGCTATTATTAGCATATTAGCGGCTTATTAGTAGGCTACTTATAAAGCACTTCATCTGCATTCTGCATCCTTAATCCTACCCAATACCTAAACTTACCAACTACCTCACTAACTATTAATAAGCAACAAATTAGGAGTTTATTGAGTCAAAAGTCCTAGTTAATGATTAGTTAATATTGAGAATTGCACCTTAAAAGAAAGCGTGACCCTATAAATTGAATGGATTTAAGGTAGAAGACACAAGGGCAGCTTACTATGGTTGGAAATAGAGATTGTTTGCATTTTTATAATGACAAGCAGCATGAAAAGAATGACAAGAATCTCAGGTTCTAGTTATTTTGTGGCAATACGTCAAACACATTATAACATATTGTACACACACACACACACACACACACACACATACATTCACTCAAAGTAAAACAAACACCGATGTTTTCATTTCCTGGCAAGACTTCCCACATTATCTTGATCTTTGTAATGCTCAAAAGCAGTCAGTTACAAATGTAATTTAACCGCTGTTATCTCTGAGATTCTCTCTTAAGTGGCGCATAAGCACAGTCTGAACTGGAGCGGTCCCCTCTGAGCTCGGCAGCATATGGCGAGGAGCATTTTGCTATTTATGGCCAGACTCCTGCAAGAGCTGTGACAAGGGATTCTTCTAGCACAGCTCCAGCAGAACAATTATTTTAATTGTGCAGATTATATCCCATCAGCAAAGAGCAATTAATGCATTTTAAACTTTCGCTGTTAACACAGCAGCCAAAAAAATCTTCCAGAGATGAGGGGGTGCAGTGGGTGAAGAATGATTTTGTGGTACAGACAAGCTTTGTAAATGATACATTAGACTAAACATGTTATGAACTATTTGCCAGACAATAAATTAACATAAAATAAAGACAGATTGATTTAGTTGACCAATAAAACAGAACTAGATTTTAATGGTGCTCGTGCATCAAAATACTAATAGGTTTTCCGATTAGTCGTCAGGGTGTTGCTATGTGGCTGCTAAAGTGTTCTTAAGACATGGTCACATTTTGCATGCAAAAACAGGTCCAGTGTCTAGTGTGAATCGTGTAGTGATGTATGAAGCAGCGCATGCCTAAGTCACTTTCTAAGCTGTTTTCCGTTGATCAGCGTGGTGAATTAGCATGATAAACTTGAACATAAGCTAAATCTGCGTGTCAAACTTTTCCGTCCTCACACGAAACTCCCCAATTCCTACTGAGGTCACTGGATTTCTCCTGCAAAATGTTGTGACCACACCTTTAGTGGTTGGAGGCCATATATATTCTAGTTTCTAGATATGCTTGGATTCATTGCATGTTCATGGAAATGTTTCACCCATTGCATCATCCACCAGGAAAAGCAGCTAAACATGCTGCTTGTCAAGCCGCATGATTTGAGAGATCATTTATGTCCGTATAGCAAACACCACTAATTAGGTCTTCGCCACTTTGGTGCAGAAAACTGTGATTGACTACCCCAATTCTATTTATTTCTGACTTCGATTTGCTGCCCCATTTCTATCTATTTCCGATCTTTGACAAATCCTATGAGAGCAATGACTCCTTATACCTCCTCTCCAAAACTGACACTCTGCTCTCCAGAGACCAGCAAAAGATATTTGTGTAACCCATTTCATAAAAATAGTCGGGTTAAGGCCTGGTGGGGGATCTTGGATTTATCTTATTAATATAATCAGCAAAGAAAGGGGACAAAAATTACTTAGATCAATTCTCTCGCATCACTTCCATGCAGGGTCACTCAGCCAATCACTCCAGACAATCATCCTCTCGTTTCCCACCATGTGCCTTAATCACTCTCATCAGAGTTATTGCATGAATTTGTTTGCCTCCATTGTGAGCGCAGAAAAGGTATTTTAGTGTCTTCTTTAGTGCCTCTCAAAGACTGGTGGGGTAGTGTGGGATTAGTTATTTCACAGATATTATTGAACAATAATATTGTTCAGTTGTGAAGGTATTGATTACCAATTATAGGTTTATGGATCACAATTTCTCATCTTGAGAGAGGAAATGTTATAGAAAACCCATTTACGATCCTCTTTGAACCTTTATTGGCTGTTTTGTTGATACCCTATCTATATGTTCTGTAATTTTGCTGTCGTGAAACCGAGTAAATGAACAAACAATTTTCTGAGACACCTGTTGGTGAGTAAAAGACACTGCATCCATAGCAAATTATTGTGGGTTAGCTTCCACGTCACAGAGTTCATTCATGGAGTTGTGTGAACAAAACATGACATTTGTGTACATCTGAGCACATGCAATTTTATCAGTGAGGAATAGACACAATTACAGTGTTTACATGCCTGTTTATTGCGATTAAAACTGGCATACACCACATATTTTAATATGATTATTGTTACTACAATTATGAGTTTAATCACTTCAGTTTGATCGAATTATAGCAGTTACATAAGGAAAAGTTTAATTATAATTTTGCCTAAATCTTACTATAATAACATTATGATGGTGCATGTAAACATAGTCATTGTAATTTTACCTAACAACATCAGTTGCATCTCTTGAATCAGATGAATGCTTCAGAATCTCACTGGAAGTAGTAAGTCTTCCATGTTCTTTTAGCCTACTATATAGTAGAGTAGTATGCAATTTTGGATGCAGTCCAAAATTCAGTACAACGGTAACATGGCTTATTTGTTTGTACATTGCACAGCATTCACTATAGTGCCCAGGGGGAATTCACTAAAAACAAATTCATTTATTTACCATTTTTCAGTTCTAAATGTGTGAGGTTATGTTGAAGACATAGGATTAACCCCATCTGGCATACTTTACTTGGACTGTACAGCATCTGTCACGGTGCACACAGCAGGGAGGACACAGGAAACGAGGATGAAACTCAAATAACATATTTACTAGACATCAGGCAGGGCAAGACAAGGCAGACACTGACAGGAACACCGGGGAGTAACGAGTAGACCAGACAAAATGGCACAACACAGACAGGACTATAAATACACAGGTAAATTAACTCAAACACACCTGGAACCAAATAAACTACTGATTACATGAAACGAGAACAGGAAACAAACCAAATATGGGCACAAGAGGCAGGAACACATGACACACACACAACAGTTCTCTTACATTACTCCCCCCTCCCGAAAGGCTCGTCCCGAGCCTTAACAGTTCCATCGGGGAGGGGGGGTGGGCGCTCTGGAGGCCTCTCAGGACAGACACGGACCGGAACACAGGACAGGGAACTCCAGAGCGATACTGACAGACGGAGACATCGGAGAGCTGGACGGGACCAGCGGAGACACAGGAGAGCTGGACGAGACCAGCGGAGACACAGGAGAGCTGGACGAGACCAGCGGAGACACAGGAGAGCTGGACGAGACCAGCGGAGACCCAGGAGAGCTGGACGAGACCAGCGGAGACCCAGGAGGCCATGGTGGAGCCAGGGGCTCAGGTGACCATGGCGGTGCAGGGAGCACAGAAGGCCAAGGCAGATGGTCTACGGAGCCTTGGCCTCGGACCCCTCTCGGCCCAGCCCCTACAGCCGGAACCCTACTACCCCCCCCAAAAATTTCCCTGGGGATGTAGGGGGTATCAGGAGCCCTCCGAGGCTAGACACAAGTTAAAAAGACCTCGGTCACTGGTCAATGCGGCGGCAGCCGGCTGACCATCCCAACGGCAGGGACCGGTGGGCTGGAGGCAGCCCCAACCGGTGTCGGGCCGAGTGACCTCGGACGGCGGGTTGGCTTTCCCCGCGAAACAGTGGGCAAGGTGAGCCGCGAACGGCGGCGTGATCTCCCGCGAACAGCGGGGTTGGTGAGCCGCGGACGGCGGCGTGATCTCCCGCGAACAGCGGGGACGGTGAACCGCGGCGTGATACCCCGCGAACGGCGGGGTCCTTGAGCCGCGGATGGCGGCGTGATCTCCCGCGAACGGCGGGCTGGAGTCAGCGGCGGTCCGGCGGGCATTGAGTCAGCGGCGATCCGGCGGGCATTGAGACAGCGGCGATCCGGCGGGCATTGAGTCAGCGGCGATCCGGCGGGCTTGACTAAGCGGCGATCCGGCGGGCTTGACTCCCACAAACGGCGGGTATGACACAAAACACAGGAACCAAAAAAAACACTAGAAAAACTTGGACGAAACAAAACGAAGTGAAGGGACGACGCTTACTGTACTGGTCTGGTCTTCTGTCACGGTGCACACAGCAGGGAGGACACAGGAAACACGGAAACGAGGATGAAACTCAAATAACATATTTACTAGACATCAGGCAGGGCAAGACAAGGCAGACACTGACAGGAACACCGGGGAGTAACGAGTAGACCAGACAAAATGGCACAACACAGACAGGACTATAAATACACAGGTAAATTAACTCAAACACACCTGGAACCAAATAAACTACTGATTACATGAAACGAGAACAGGAAACAAACCAAATATGGGCACAAGAGGCAGGAACACATGACACACACACAACAGTTCTCTTACAGCATCATCCTAAATGTTTAGATTTTACCATCACATATAAACATTTTAGCCACTGTTTAGATGAACTTACATTAAGCCTGGCTCCATTCCGGTTTGACACTTTTCACAAATCAGTTTCTGGTGGATAACATCACCCCCCCCCCCCCCCCCCACCCCACCCCCCCCACCCCAAAAAAAAATCCAATATGAAAATGCTGCATGAGGAAATGGCTCAGCAGTCTTAATGAGATTCCTAGTGGGCTACACTAGCAGCCTCACAGTGGTCCCTATCCACAGCAGTTATGCTGCTCTTATTGAGCAGTTTGTTTACAGATGTTTGGTCTTTTTGGTAGACTGTGAACTGATACACTCTGTGTAACAATATTATATCCATTCAGAGCTCACAGAAATGCTAGCGCTCATTTTAAGAATGAGTCTCATTTCCATATGGGAACAAGGGTATTTTTTTTTGCCACACTGAGGATTTAGAGAATGTGTCCAGCTATAATCCCACTCCACTGTCACTCAGGATCTGCCCTTCCCATGAGACTCATGCTTGTAACAACCACTAATTAAAACGCTTTTATTCTCTGGAGCAACCGAACCACAAGCCCCCGCCCCAATTAAAGAGCAGCAACATTTCTGAAATCAGCGGGAGAGAGAGAGATATGAGCTGAGACACTGACCTGCTTAGGCTTCTTTTACACTTTTACAATAATATCAAATTTATGAAACCACAGTACCTAAGGACACACACACACACACACAAATCACAAAATATTCAGATGCTGTGTTTTTAATCATGTCTCCCTCTGCATTTCACTGTCTTTCTCTCTGGAGAAATTATCTCCAGCAGTTATTTTGCAGTGTTATTTAAAGAAACACAAAACAAGTCTAAACATGAATCAAAGGGTCTTATTAACAGCCTGATTTAGAGAGGAGGTCTGTCAGTTTGCCTGCTGATCTCTCCTACGTAATACATTTTAAATGTCAGGTCACATATGACACCAATAAGATTGTCCATCCTGAGATGATATCATGAACAAATGAAAAGCGAATTCTCTTGGGGTCCCATTTAATAGCTCCAAAAACATACCTAACAAAGACAAATCAAGTTGATATACTTAATGGCTTTTACTAATTTTAGGTCTTGAAAAATAATACAATATTGTTTTGGTCTCATACAAGGCATTAACATTTATTCATTAAGCAGATGCTTTAATCAAAAATTAAGAAAATAACAATGTATATAAAGTAGAAAACCACATTAATAATGCTGTGATACTGAATTTCAAACTACTTAAAGATGTGGCCACATTAGTAAAATCTGCAACCAAAAAGGTCCATTGGAAATAGTACAGCAATGTACCAAACAGATCTCACAAAGTCACTTTTAAACCAAGCAGCTTTCTGTTGATCAACTTGGCAAATTTGAGTGACCATTTGAACCCATAGCAAAATCTGTATAGGGAAAAACTTTTGCCTTCACATAAAATTCCTGACTGCATAGACTGCTGTTGAAATGACTAGATATTGCCCTCAAAATTTTTCTGAACAATAGTAAATGAAAATGCAGAAGAAAAGAGGAAAAATGTGTTTGTGAAATTATTGAAAGTTGAGATGATCAGCAGAAGATGGGTGAAGGCTGGAATGCTCTGTTGATAGAAGGGTTCTGTGATAAAGAAAAAAATAAAATAAAATTGAGTGGTGGTGGTGTTATGTATGTATGGAGATGAAGAGGGAGCCCAGCAATTAACCCTGAGGCACCCGGTGAGACACCAACCCTTCAGAAAACTTAAAAGGATCTTGAACTTGGACCATCAGCAAAGATGGTCAGTTGAAAGTAGCAGACAGGTCTAGAAGGATGAGGACGAATGATTTGAAATTAGCTCAGGTCGCAGAGTTTGAGTGACAGGCAGCAAGAAAAATGTCCACTATTAGTCCAGGTTGGTTGCATGTGTTGTTTCCCTAAGATTTTTGTGTTCTGTGGGGAAAATAATGTTGAATTACTACTACTATTTTTAACCATACAGCTCCTGAAGACCTTGATGAGCTTGCTGTGATGTGTATCATCAGGGTTGAGCTAAACCCTGCAGGGCATTGGCCCTCTAGGCCAAGATTTGAGAAACCCTGGCCTATACTTATTCTGGTCAGGAAACAGTGAATTTGTTTTTCCATAGTAGTCCCCTCATTGTGCAATATATTTCATATAAACCCAAATAGGCATGAAAACAAATTGTTCATGCCACATTACATGTCAGTCAGACAATCTCAAACTAAGCTGGATCAGGCTTCACACAGAACAGGACAGAAGACTAAACGCTATAAAACACATCCACTGCAATAAACGGTATGTGACTATAGGCCTTTATCACAGTCCGCGTGTCGTCAAATCCGGGTCCGATTAGTAGCGTAAAGGAATTTTCCGCCTGCTTTATTGTAAATGGACAGACGCCAGTTTTGTGAAGAAAATTAAACTAATTTAGTTTAGTTGAACAGTGACACAATAAATGTCCTTGTTAAAACTGCGTATTTATTCCGATTCCATACCATGTATCATGTCATCCTTCATTTTAATGTGTAACATTAGCCTATCTGAGCGGCGTGACTGTCAGCGCTGCCAGTCAGATTAATGAAGAGCATGCAGTTACTGCCAGAGGAATAGGCCTACTCGGACTGATTTTATTTTATTTTTAATATTATTTTGTTTATTTTTTAATTATTGTAGGATATTAGAGCGAATCAGACCATTTAAGAATCGAAGAATCAATCAGATTGGTGTTAGAACCACCAAAAGAGCACATTCCACAGTGAGGCCCCAGGCCCAAAATGATGTCATAAATCAGATTCCTAGCTCCAACTAGTCTGAAGAAAGCCTAACCAGTAAGCCTCTTTCACAAAACAGCTTGCAGCATTGAGACAAAAGAATACTTATTGATAAGTCCAACTCAGGAAGTAGACTGTCAAATTTGGGGGAAGTAATCAAGACTGATGGTCAAAGAGATGGCCATCACATGTTTTCCATGATAGAAATCACGAGCTTCCTTAGATTGACTTTTCCCCCACATAGAAGACAAAGAACCAGCCTGAAATTCCTTTTTTCACAGAGACTGTCTTTTCCATATGCACCTAAAATCATCCTAAAAGACTTATGAGCAACTAATAATTTCTATGCCTAACTCCATATTATGTATGTAACCCACACATTAGACTATCATGTTTTAATCACATATTTCGGCCTGCACGCCAGCTGCTACCACGATGAGAAGAAAAACCACCTAGTCTTGTTACATCCTTTTATCTTAGTTTATTTTCTTTTCATTGAGTTTCGTGTTCAAAAGTTAAGTTTGCCGCAAAGTCCAGTTCAACTGCACCCGCTTCAAACTTCAACTAGCAACTGAAACCATCTCCAGCCAACACTCAATGATTGGCTTCCCAAGACATCACTAGAAACGACCACTGAACTGTCAGCCAATCAGCAACCTCGGGAAACCCCCTTTCTGCAAGGACAATGACAAAAGGGAATCCCTTAACACAAAGGCAATGCAAGCAAGTAGCTTCCAGATTTTTGCTGAGCTGGTGCATTTAATATAAATTTTAGCCTCATTGAGAAACTCAATGCGAGGGTTAAATAAGTGATTGATGGTTGTTCAGGTCTATGCAATAGCACATATTGCTGTATACTTGGGATATCACATTTTCATTCTCAAACTCATCATTTCCTCACTTTCTGTCTTTCTGCAGTGTGAATGTGTGAATTTTTTCAGCGCGTGAAAAAATTTGCGCATTATGTTTAATAGTTTGCCCTAAACCTTTCATTTAATCCTGCTATACAGCCTTTAAAGTCATAATTAATGTTTTATGCTTTGGCTAATTTTAATGCTTATTGATGTGATATATTTCTCGCTGTTCTGTAATGAAATAAGTTGATCAGACTGTGAAGAATTGCCTATACACATACAGTTTGGCTCGCTCGCTCCTGTTTAATATCTTGACAACATATTCCTTGGTTTCATAATACTCAATTAACTGTTGTAAACTGAGAGTAGTGTCTTTAGAAGACGTATAATTGCTGAATTCTACATAAATAATCCACAACAATGGCATGCTATGGGCACAGCCATTGATAGAGGCTGCAGCAGAAGTTCTTTTACGCTACTATTTGAATCTTCCGCTTTTCGAACGCGGAAGTGTGTTAAAGGCCTATGATATCACACAGTGAAAGTGCTCAGTTAGAGTTTCAGAAATCTTGCTGATGATAACAGATCTCCAATTGAGTTGATTATGTACTTGAGCTGACTGATTCTGAAGCCTTAAAGTTGGCACAGAATGTTAAGAATGATATTAAGGCCGTGTCTCCATGGAGAAATGGTTTTAAGGCTGGATACTCATGAGTAAGAGGAGGGGTAATGCTGGGCTTCGATGATGAAAATGTTTTGGCACAGGGGGATGTTGAACAGCATCAGATGAAGGAAATGTTACAGTTCTCTTCTAAACAGCCTTCTGATATCTTTCAGGGAGCTTTTATGAGACGTGTGTGTGTGTGTGTGTGTGTGTGTGTGTGTGTGTGAGAGAGAGAGGGAGAGAGAGAGAGAGCCGTCACAGTGGAGTGTGTGTTCATCATTATGAATAGATTGGGGAATTGGATGTCTGAGCACTCATGCAATGTGTTAGTGAGCGTGTGTATATGTATGTGTGCTCCAACAAGACATTAAAGTGAAATAATGTGGAACAAAAATGAAGATTGATTGTGGTCAGTTTATCTCTACACTGTATTTAGTGTTGTAGGTGTGTGTTATTGTTACTGAGAAGGTGTCCACTGTCCCCAATGTTCTGAAGCTTAACATTGCACACGATGAGGATCTACAGAGGTTTACGATGATATCATCTATCTCTCTACATCAAATCTTCTCCAATAATAGCCCCATGCAACAGTTTGAAGAACATAATTTTCACAATTTTGTGTCCCTTTTTTAAAATACTCAACAGGCTTTAGTGTATATACATGTAACAAAGCAACACGTACCAAAAGTGGGGTGGGAGATATTTTAACTAAAACCAATTCCTATAAAGAACCGACCCAAAGCAGCTTTAGCTAAATTACAATATCTCACAAATTACAGTTCAGTTTTGGTCAAACATTTATCTCTCCTCATTTCCGAAAACACTTACTGTACAGTAGAAAATAGGGGTGTAAAAAATATTCAAACCGAACCGAAAAACCCACAGTACATACAGCGATACTCTCATGGCCTTACTGAACAACCCAAGTCCAAAGAGTGAATCAAATAATAAATCAGCCTTAGTAGATGAATAACCTATAATTTTCTGTGCTTAATCATATTAATAACAAGATGATACATTACACAACAATGGTTTATTAGACTTAACAGTTGTATTATATTAATCTAGGAAACATGAGGTTAGTTGAGACTTAAAAAAGAAAGTACAAACAGTTAACATTAAGACCAGTACAAAGTCACACATTTTCGTTTTTTATGAAGCTGAAAAAACACAGAAAAGTAACATGCATGTGATGATAATAATGAAGAATAGCTCATATCAGTATTCTTGAATCTTGAATATTATTAATTGAGATATACTTTCATAGGACTGCTCCAAATTGCAGTGCAGTTTTAATTAGTTTTAACCAAGTTCATTCATTTTGTGAATGCATTACACATATGCATGTTAAAATGATCGGTAGCACTTTAGAATACTGTTCCATCGTTAATTAATAACTACACAAGAACACATGAGTAACGTAATATTAGCACTCTAGTAATTACTAGTAACTAGCAAGAAACTCTGATTAATGAATTAGTAAGTGCTTAGTCGACTGTGGTAGTTCACTATTAGCTAATCAATAACTATTATTTTTTCATGCCTCCCTAAGAACTACTTAGAACTACTGTATACAGGTTTATAATTAATATGAATAATACATAATGTATAATTAATTCTAAAGTAAAAGTCATGGTAACCCACTTGTAATGACTCAAGTATTACCAAATTCTTCAGAAGGAATTACTAACTATTTGGATCGGTATTCTAAAGTGAAGATCATGATTAATTCTCTAATAACGACTGAAATCTTTGTAAGCTTTTGAGAGTGTTGTAAAGCATTTGGTAGTAATTATTCAGGTGTTACTACATCCTAAAGGAATTACTAATTCTTTGGATCAGTATTCTAAAGTGAAGATTGTGATAACTCCCTAGTAATTACGGAAGTCATTGTAAACTTTTAAGGTTTTTGTAAGGTTTTGGTTCGTAATTCCTTTTGCTAGATTTGGTAACACTTAAATCATTACTAGCGGGTTACCATGATCTTCACTTTAGAATACTGATCCAAATAATTAGTAGTTTCTTCAGAAGGATGTAGTTACACTTGAGTCATTACTATCCAAAACCTTACATATATCTCAAAAGCTTACAATGACGTCAGTCAATATTAGGGAGTTATGATGCTTTTCACTTTAGAATACTGATCCAAGTATTTAGTAGTTCCTTTAGAAGAATTTGATAATTCTTTATTCAATACTAGTGAGTTACCATGATCTTCATTTTAAAATTAATTATACATTATGCATAATTCACATTAATTATGAACCTGTATACAGTAGTTAAAGTAAAGTAAAGTCGTGACGTATTGTCAAGTATGGTGACCCATACTCGAAATTGGTGCTCTGCGTTTAACCCATCCAAGTGCACACACACAGTAGTGAACAAATCCACACACACACACACACACACACACACACACACACCGTGAACACACACCCGGAGCAGTGGGCAGCCAATGCTGCAGCGCCCGGGGAGCAGTTGGGGGTTCGGTGCCTTGCTCAAGGGCAGTCGTGGTATTGAGGGTGGAGAGAGCGCTGGACATTCACTCCCCCCACCTACAATTCCTGCCGGCCCGAGACTCGAACCCGCAACCTTTCGATTACGAGTCCGACTCTCTAACCATTAGGCCACGACTTCCCATGTTCTTAGTATTTCTCCAGGATATATATAAAAAAAATATTAGTTATTGATTAGCTAATAGTGAACTGAACTCCCAGTTTCAACTGAGCGCTATTACTTACTAAATCAATAATCATAGTTTCTTGTTAGGTAATAGTAGTTACTACAATGTTAATAGTGCATTAGTGACTTGTTCCTGTGTAGTTATTCATTAACAAAGGATCAGTATTCTAAAGTGTTACCAAATTATCAAATAACTAAAAGACAGATCACCAATCCTTAAACCCCCTAAGAATTCATTTTGATTGAGTGCATTAAACAGACTTTGATATTGACAGAACATGGTGGATGCATTAGATGTGTACATACAGTAGCAATGCATAGAGCTGTACAGTATTTTTCAAACATATTTTATATACACCAAGCAGTATCACTCAAATTTTTCCTTTTGGAGTTTTTGGAATTCATCTTAAAAAAATATTTGCTTTAATATGTACATTAACACTCAAAAAGGCCTAGTTCATAATTTTTACAGATGTGTGTCCAGGACCATCCATCATTGACAGCTGTATTGTGGAGATGATGAAGGTTGGCTTTAAATGAATTGTTTTAGTGGTAACACTTTACAATACGGTTCCATTAGTTAATGTTAGTTAAAGTATCAACTAACATGAACAAACAATGAACAATACATTAAATTATTTATTCATTTTTATTAACGTTGCAAATACAGTTGTTCATTGTTAGTTCATGTTAATCCGCAGTGCATTAACTAATGTTAACAAGCACAACTTTTGATTGTAATAATGCATTAGTTAATATTGAAATTAACATTAACTAAGATTAATAAATGCTGTTGAAGTATTGTTCATTCTTAGTTCGTGTTAACTAAAGTAGTTAACTAACAAACCTTATTGTAAAGTGTTACCATTTTAGTTTTACGTGTGATATAATGCTGCTTGCACTGTGCCCAACATTTATATACACAAATGAAAGCATATTGTCAAATTCAGACACAAAATAACACAGATTACAGCATTTTCTAGAAATTATTTAATATTAAAAATAAAATGAACACTTGATGGATAAATCACCAGGTCTTATTGTAACCCAAAATAAAAAAATAAAAAAATAAAACAACAACAACAATAATAATAATGATAATAATTTGGATCATTAAGCATTATGACATTATTTTAATAAAGCAGTGTATTAAAATGAAAAATGAGTCCTAAAAATAATGATGACATAATAAAAAGTATCAGAATTTTTTCCCTAAATTTTCCAATTTACTTGAACATTTATTAACTAAATTCAGATGAAGTGGTGTGAAAAAGTGTTGGCCCCCTTCCTGATTTTTTTTTTTGCATTTTTGTCACACTTGTTTCAGATCATCAAACAAATTGATGTGTAGCTTTTGAGGATCTTTTGGTCTACTTCACTTTTAACTTTTGGCCAAACACTTTTTCACACAAGGCCATGTGGGTTTGGATTTTGTTTTCCATTCATAAAAAAAAAAAAACCCTTCATTTAAAAACTGCACGTTGTGTTAACTTGTGTTATCTGTGATTAATATTTAAATTTGTTTGATGATCTGAAACATTAAAGTGTGACAAACATGCAACAAAAAAAAATTAAATCAGGAAGGGGGCCAACACTTTTTCACACCACTGTAGATAAATCCTCCATAAACTAAAATCACATAAACTAAACTGTGTGGTATGATGAAACACTTTCAAAAAATAAATAAATAATAACAATAATAATAATTCCTGAAACAAAATGAATCAAGAGCTTTATGTCTGTTTTTCTATTTTTATTTATTTATTTTTTACTTACTTTTCTGTTTCCTTAAAGTTATAGTTGACACAAAAATGAACATTTTGTTATCACTTACTAACCCTGTGTAAATACCTTTCTTCTGTTTAACACAAAATAAGATATTTTGAAGAATGTTGGTAACCATACAGTTGCTGCTGACCATTGACTTCCATAGTATACAAATCACTGGCAAAACATTACTTTATAGTTAATTCATAGTTTATAAATTGTAGTTAATGCATTAATAGACTCCATACAACTAGTGAGTTCTTCATTCATTGTCACTGTAATTAACAAATTATTATTGTTTAATTAGCTCATATGTAAAGAGTTAGATAATGCTTTAACAACTTATTAACCACAAATACTTTACAATTTTACAAGCTTTGCATTCATTGCATTAGTATTAAGTGTTCTCAAACTAAGCTCATGTTCCACTTGTCACCATAACAGAAATGCTTCTAAATTAGCATAGCAACATTGAACATGACTACATTTTCCACTTAGCATTATATATAATTATATATACACCTACCCTTTACTCTTCTTTTCGAGTGCCATGGCAAAGCATGATGGGAAATAGAAATCCTTAGCCTGATTCCAGTAAAATTTAAGTTAAATTAAAATAAACAAGTTTAGTAAATTCAAAAGAATGTAACAATTGCAGTTACCTAAAATGTACCAGTTTTGTATTCAACAGAAGATAGAAACTACAGGTTTGGACTTGGAGTAAGTAAATGATGACAGAATTTTCATTTTAGGGCACATATCCCTTTAAGGCAGGTCAAGTACATATTGCAGCCTTACTGAAAGAGATCAAGTTAGTTTTGAGAAACAGCAACAAGTAATACAGTTGGCATACAATCCGGCCAACACACAATCCCTTCAGGTGCTGTAAGGAAAGCGAAGCAGAGTTAAACTTCTGCTCTGAGTGAAATGCACTTCAGCACAGTGGAAGCTGACACAATCACTCCATCTCCAAATAAACATAAGGGCTACTGTCAAAGATATGACGTGTAGGATATTAAGAGGCACCAGAACTCCCACACAGGATGAGCAGCATAGATAGCCAGTGACACATGTTCAGATCAGAGACAGCAAGCATTTAAACCTCGCCAAGAGCTGGTCATGGGCTGTGATCTGACCCCAGACCAGAAAATCTGAGAGCTAAAGGAAGCAGTCCAGACATGAACAGAGACACAAGCCTGGCCACAAATGGGTCAGCAAATGGGCTGTGTGTGGTTCTTCTGATCAAAGCCTGGCTGAACTTGATCATGAACCAGAAAAAAAACAGACAGTTCACAGAGCTGTGAAGAAGGCCATAAAAATGACTGCAAGTCTCATGGTGTGTGGTGTGTTACGAGACTCAGGTCTGAACTGGTTGTTGCCGGCTCTGTCAGACACTTAGCGTCATGTTCCTCAAGATCCACTGCTGTGATCGCCTGCCGCTGCAGTCTCTGAGAGTGGGAACCATCTTATCTTCTTCAGAAGGCATGTCCAGACACTGGTTACTGTTCACATGGAGCAGAGTCAGCCGCTGTGGGGAAACACAGATTTATAGAGAAATGAAAAACAACCAACACTTGAAAAATAACATGTTGTGGATAAATCTCACACTTCAGGTTTCATTATTTAAGCATGAGCTAACACTGAACAATATACATTTGTTCATCTTAGTTAAAGGGGACCTATTATGCCCCTTTTTACAAGATGTAAAATAAGTCTCTGATGTCGGAGAGATGAAAGACCATCTCTCCGATATGTGCCTGCATGACTTTCATTGTGATTGGGTGTCCTGCATCCAGTCAGGTCGTGAGTAGGGCTGCAACTAATGATTATTTTGATAATCGATTAGTTGGCCGATTATTCTTTTCATCAAAAAAAAAAAAACTTTATTTAAAAGAATAAATAAAATTATTGACAAAAAACGTACTATTCCATATTTTGTCCAACGTCCTTCAAACAAACATGCTATAATAAAGAGAAAACACTAATATTTTAGGAATCTGTCAAAAATTGTTTAAATCTAAAAATGTTGTTGTCATTTATTAGGCAAATAACAAACTGAAACAACCAAATAGTATTAATTCACACAATAACAAAAATGGCCTCCTATGCCTTGCAGGAGCTTGCACTCTTGCTGGCATTGTTTATGTACTTTTTGACTGTAATTGGGTATCTGAAAAAAAAAAAAACACTATAAAGCGCTCTGCCTTTCTTTCATAGCAACAGCAAAAATTATATTATAGCATTATAAATAGCCTATACTGTTACTAAAGAGCTTACGCATATTGGAGGACTAACCAATACAGAAAGCTAAAAAATGAATGGTAATCACCAATTCTGTTAGTTTAGAGCAGCAGTGGCACAAACCTTACATAATTTGTTAAAAACCTTACATAAATTTGTTAAGCATTGTATAGAGTTAAAATCTCTATTAAAAATTTAAATAATAATAAAGATAATAAAGACGAATAAAAACACAAACTCTTGTGTTAACCAACAGTAAGAGTAATGTTCTACAAGAACACGTTCACTTTGATCACAGTCACTGTTATTTCTTTATCCTGTTATAAGGCTGGATAATATATATTTATATTCAGACAATTACACGCTGTTATCCCTTAACACAGGGTTTCCCAAAGTGGGGTTCGCGAGGGAATTGCAGGGGGTTCATGAGTTGGTGTATGCCTAAGAGTGTATACCATTAACGAATTAATACAAAAAAAGTTAAATTAAATTAAAAGTTTTTGCAAATAAATGTTACCGGTTTGTACAAATGTGATGTAGGCTAAATGTAAAATCTTAAATGTACAAAAATAATTATCTTTATCGGAAACACTTTATTAAAAAAAAAAAAAAAAATGTGTAAAAAAATCTAATAATTACATTGTAAATTACAGTAATATGAATTTTAATAATTTGTTGAGTGTAATAGCAATAGCTATGAAAACACTACTGAAACCTTAAAACTGATAAAAAAAAAAAATGTTTTTAAAGTTAAACATGCAAATGTGCCATTAAATTATTGAAATATTTACTTAAAATCTCAGGGGGTACTACAAGTAAATAATTTAGGTCAAAGGGATTCGGCTGACAAAAAACTTTGAAAACCCCTGCCTTAACAGTTCCTACTCTCATAAAATACTCACACTGCAAGTTGACTTTTAAACCTTAATTTAACTTTCAACAACAGATATATCAGCACAATGGATAGTTTTGCACTGAATAGCCTATTAATTTTCTGGCTCTCTACTGTATTCGCTCTGTTTGAAGCGGCTTTCACACAGGACGCGGAAAGCGCTGCGCTATGAAACCCCTTAATTTCAATGGCTTGCGCCGCGTGAGGGTGGCTCATTGACTCGCCGCAGCGGAGCGCACCACCAGTGAGCTTGCACGTGTACCCTCTGTAACGGGGTGAACGAGACGTGAGACGTGTGGATCCATTTGCAAGCTTTTATTAATAAACATAGAAAAATAACAGGCAGGGTCAAAACACCAGCAAACGGGTATGGCACGGGCAAGACACAAGAGTAATCCAAGGGCATGCGTGGGTCCTCGATCGGCGAACAATATCCAGATGGCTTGAAAAGAGGGATAGTACAATAACCTAAGCAATAATCCAAATGAGTTATACACAGAGTCCGAAATGGTGAGACAAGGGTAAATCCACGATAAAAGGGCGGGAAACAGGAAATGAGACTATAAACAAAACAAACTAAACTTAGACTTAGAAAACACAGAATGGCTCAGTAAGGCTGCTAACACTAGGAGAGTATTATACGCAGAACCAGACTCAGAGCTAAACATGAACACAGAGGGCTCGGTAAGGCAGCTAACACTAGGAGAATGTTACACGCAGAACAATACTCGGCAAAGACAGAGAGGAAGTTCAAGGCTTATAAAGTGTGTGTAATCAGCTGTGTGATCAGAGCAATGTGAGATTGGTGACAGCTGTGTGTCGTCAGTGCAATGGATGATGGGAATTGTAGTTTGTGGGTGAAGTGCAACAGTAGTGTGGTGCAAATATCAATGTGATGGAGGAGTGACCTCTGGTGGGGAATAAACGGAAGTCCACAGACCAGATTCATGACAGAGCCCACCCCAAGGAGCGGCTTCCACACACTCCAAACTCAGAACAATCAAAGAGACCTGGAACTGAGGCAAAGCCGGCAGAGCAGGGCACCAAGGCGGAACAGACGGGACTAGAGCCCACCAGGGCGGAGCAGATGACCAACACGGCGGAGCAGATGGGGCAGAAGTCCTCCATGGCAGAGCAGACAGAGCAGGAGACCTCCACGGCAGAGCAGACAGAGCAGGAGACCTCCACGGCGGAGCAGACGGAGCAGGAGCCCACCAGGGTGGAGCAGAAGACCACCAGAGCCAAACTGAAATCCACCACGGCAGAGCAGAAGACCGCCACAGCGGAGCAGAGACCCAGGGCAGAGACTGAGACACAAGAGACAAGCAGGGCATATATGGCCTCAAGGACCGAGGCAGGGAACACAAGAAGTTCATTGATATTTTCTTTTGTGACAACAGAGCGGGTAGACAGTTCATAAGTAAGTTCACTGATCGAAACTGGACAGTTTAAGACATAACTCATTGACAATAACTGAACAGACAGGCAGTTCAAAATTTGACTCATTGACTAGGACTGGCAAGACAGACACATTTGGAGAAACAGAGCAGGAAGACGAGTAATGAATGGTCTCTATGGCAGTGACAGGGTTAACAGGATAAACATGTAGTGCGTCTACGGTTTCTGGGCTCACAACTGGACTAATGGGGCAGATAACAAGTCTCTTATTAGGAACTGGACAGACAGGTGGTTCAACATTAAACTCATGAGGGTAATTGGGACAGACAGACAGACAATTCAACAACTGATTCATAGGTTGATCCTGGGCAGACTGACAGTTCATGATCGGACAGATTGACAGAAACGGGCAGGACAGAGAGTTCAAAATCAGGATCCAGACAGACAGAGATCACAATCAGCCTTCAAGGCTGATTCAAAACAGGACGATAGTTCGGAGATGGGCCCATTGGCCGGCCCAGAGCAAAGCAAGAGTTCGCAGGCGGCCTCCTTAGCCGTGACAGGGCAGGACGAGGATTCATAGGCGGCATCCATAGCCGTGACAGGGCAGGATGAGGATTCGCAGACGGCCTCCATAGCCGTGACAGGACAGGACGAGAATTCATAGATGGCCTCCATAGCCGTGACAGGGCAGGACAAGGATTCATAGACAGCCTCCATAGCTGTGACAGGGCAGGACGAGGATTCACAGACGGCTTCCATAGCCGTGACAGGGCAGGACAGGAGTTCAGGGACAGCCCTTCTAGCTGTGACAGGACAGACAAAGTGTTGGTGAGTGGATACTACTGACACCTCTGAAGGTTCTGCAGCGGTTGCCGCCACCTCTGGAGGTTCTACAGTGGTAACAGTCTCTTGGACCACAATACGACAGGATGAGAGTACATTGCTGGGCTCCACCACCATACAAGGAGCTGAATCGAGCACCACCGCTTCGGGAGGTTCTGCAGCATGTGCTGCCACCTCTGGAGAAGCTGCAGCAGGTGCCATCGCCTGGGGCGGTTCTGAAGTAGTGTACACAGCCCAAACGCAACATAAAGCAATCCCCATCATGGGAAGCGCTTCGGACAGGGGAAAAGGTGCAGGAACAGGAGGGTTAAAGTGAGCTGTTGTGGGTATACCAGCTGCATGTGCAGACACCAGTTGTGCATCACTCACACTGGATACCAGACTGGGAAATTGAAGAACTGACCTTGAATATCTGGGTGTTGCAGACAGGACGTAACAAGACTCTGGCTGATCAGCTGTGATGTGAAGAGACTCTGGAAGATCAGCGGTGATGTGACTTGCCTCGTGACGATCAGTTGAGACTTGACTTGACTCGTGAAGATTAACTGTGACTGGACTTGACTCATGAAGATTAGCTGTGACTTGATTGGGCTCATGAATGGCAGCTGTGACATGACGGGGCGTTGTTGTGTCAGCCATCTTGCAATCAGACTCCGGTGCGACCACCATTTCACGAGCGGGTTGAATCACCGGAGTAGCGATCAGTACACTTGAATGTCCCAGAGCTTGCGACTTACTGAGTTCAGCAGCCGCCATTACAGGCACAGACACAGTGTTATTTTCCTCCTCTGCGACACCCACAGTAAATGAAGAGCCAACACACAACAGAGCATAGTCCAAAAACTGACTTAGTGAAGAACGGTGACCCTCACACATAAGCTTTGACTTTAGTGGCTGATTAATGCTGTCACAAAAAAAAAATCGATCAAGACATCATCCGGGAAATCAGAATAATTAGCAACGTCTAGATATTTTTGAATGAAGTCCTCAAGTGATCGCGTACCCTGCTTGAGGGCTAATAATAGTCTTGCAGTGTACATACCTGGCCAGTATTGTTCATGAAAGCCGCTGGATCCTTGGGTGGCTGAATAGTCTGTAACGGGGTGAACGAGACGTGAGACGTCTGGATCCATTTGCAAACTTTTATTAATAAACATAGAAAAATAACAGGCAGGGTCAAAACACCAGCAAACGGGTATGGCACGGGCAAGACACAAGAGTAATCCAAGGGCATGCGTGGGTCCTCGATCGGCGAACAATATCCAGAGGGCTTGAGAAGAGGCGTAGTTCGATAACCTGAGCAATAACCCAAACGAGGTATACACGGAGTCCGAAACGGTGAGACAAGGGTAAATCCATGATACAAGGGCGATAAACAGGAAACAAGACTATAAACAAAACAAACTAGACTTAGAAAACACAGAATGGCTCGGTAAGGCAGCTAACACTAGGAGAGTGTTATACGCAGAACCAGACTCAGAGCTAAACATGAACACAGAAGGGTCGCTAAGGCAGCTAACACTAGGAGAGTATTATACGCAGAACCAGATTCAAAGCTAGACATACACACAGAAGGCTCGGTAAGGCAGCTAACACTAGGAGAGTGTTACACTCAGAACAATACTCGGCAAAGACAGAGAGGAAGTTCAAGCCTTATAAAGTGTGTGTAATCAGTGCAATCAGCTGTGTGATCAGAGCAATGTGAGATTGGTTGCATCCAAACAAGCGCCAAAATAAAAATGGATGAACAGCTGATTCTCTGTGTGTCTGAATTTCCAGAGCTATACAATAAGTTTGCAGTCAGGAGCAAAGCTGTCATGGAGACACATCTCCATTCAAGTAGGCATGTCAGGTGTGTTTAAAGTCAGGTAGCTTATTGTAGATAGGCAGTATGCATCAGTTTGTCACGTGAAATAGACATGGGCAGCAGCAGAATTGTGTTAAAAGCCTTTCCTCCTCTAGCCTCCTCCACTACTTCGTTAAAATAATGCGGTTTTACAAATAAACTACACCCACAGCCTCTTCTTCCTTGCTGCTCTCTTTCTTCTTATTACTAGCAGGGCTACTGCTATCGCTCGCTTCTTAGCACGGGACAGATACATGTTTTGCTGCTGACCGAAAGGTGGAATAACAATCAAATGACTATCAAATGACTAGACGTATAGAACTCCCGCTAAAAAGTTTGAAAACTCTGCCTACTTCGCTCTGGCCAGTGTAGCGCAAATCGCCTTGTATCTGAAGGGCTGCGCGAAACCCAGCGGCCGGCGCAGCGCATGCCGCGTCCTGTGTGAAAGGGCCTTGACACGAGTGCACGCGTCAACGCTAATTCAGTAAAGATTTCAACTTAACTGTCACGAACTCAGCCTCTGTGGCTCCCTCCGATCACCACCAGAGGGTGCCATCACCTGAGTATTAACCATCATTGGACTCCATTTCCCACATACCCCGTACCTGTGGCTGATTACACTCACAGGTGTTTTCCATTGACTCTGATCTATTTAAACTGTTCTCTCTGATTCCTCATTGCGAAGTCTTGTCTTGCCATGCAAACATTTCCGAGCGTTTATTCCGTGTGTGATTCCCCGTGTATGACCTGGACTGTTTACTGGACTCTGATTCTCTGCCTCCTGCCTATTCAAATTCAATCTGCCTTGTCATTTGATTCTCCTGTGTGTTTGCTGCCTGCCCTGATCGCTAGCCTGAACTTTGACTTTGATTGTGCCTTATCTACGATGTGTTTGAAGCCCGTGATTGAACTTGCATTCTGTCTTAATAAAGCTGCACATGGATCCTAACGTCACTGACTCCTCGTTACATTAACGCAGACTGTCAGGACTGACCTTTATGCAAAAATGGAAATGCTCACGTGAATTTGTGACATTTACAGATAAGAATATGACCGTAAACTGAAAGTTTTTGCGCTGAGGATGCACACGCATCTGTCAAAGCGCCTGACATGGCAAGCCATTATGCTAATGCATTAATTTAAATCTTAAAATAAAGAATTCTCATGTTGTGGACAGCTTGGATGACGTACTTCTCCCGCAGCATCTCATTCTGTTTCCTCCACTATTTTGGAGTGATCATTATTATTAATGATCTCTGTGAATTGTGCGTGTTCACTCAGATCACCCCCCAGTGGCAAACCCTTCAGTAAGTATGTTGGTAACATTGGTAATTTTATGGACCATTTCTCACTATTAACTTTTTGTTTATTAGCATGCATATAACTAGCATACTGGCTGTTTATTAGTTTTTACAAAGCACATATTAATTCCTTATTCTGCAAGACCATATTTTTAGATCCTTTATTCCGACCCCATACCTAAATTTAACAACTACCTTACTAACTAAATAAGCAGTAAATTAGCCGTTTGTTCAGGGAAATGTATTCCCTATTCTAAAGTGTTACCAGTTTATTCAGTCCATACATCAGTCTAATATACCTGCTGCTATCTATGTCGTCTATGTAATTCAAACAACCAAAACGCACTCACTGCTTTTGACGGAATAACACTTGTAGCATATTTAATCCATATAGTGTAGACTAAGCAGTTGTTATTTTATATTTGATGACTTTGCTTAATTTCTTTTTATTTTATTACTGATTGTTTGATTGTTTTCTTCAGTAAAGGCTTGGAAATGTACACACAGCCCAAATAATTATTTTATAAATATTTTAAATACTGTATTGAAAGAAAGAAAGAAAGAAAGAAAGAAAGAAAGAAAGAAAGAAAGTAAGAAAGAAAAATAAATGCATTATTTGCAAAGTATTAGAATTTACATGAATTTCCAAAACCTTCCAGTCACACTGTAAAATCCTATGGTCTCAAAATGACAAGGATCATACAATAAGTTTACATTTTATTTCTCCAATTCTCTAATTGTGAGGTAAAGGATCTTGCATCTTGAAAGATTAATGAGACATAATTTTGGTGGCTCAAATGTTAAAGCTATTTGAGTCTACAGAGTAGGTATTCAACACAGCCTCTGAAAGCATCGTGCCATCCAGCAGAACTCCAGAGGCGGATAATGAAAGCTGCTGCCCTGCTGAGTCCAGACACCCTTCCAAAAAGCCTGGAGCCTGCGGGTGATTGCTCCTCAACAGCTCTGAATGAAGGTAATCAGTCACTGTCTCACACTGAGAGATAGGTGAGAATATGCACTGTTCTGCCTCTCCTCAACTGTAGACTGCTCAGACTCTGACACTATTTTACAGTTCATGCAGCAGACAGCATGGCAAATGAATTGACCGCATGCGGTCTCAGGTTTGGTATGAATCACTGAGCATTTTGAGTTCATAATGAACACCAGCTAGTTAATATCCACACATAAGAAGCATGTGTTGTGTTTTAGAGCTCTCACAGAGCTCTCAGTCATTCCTGCTTCAGTAGCACTTTAGTGCAAATACAAAATTCATTTGCACTTGTACATATTCAGACCTGCTGAAATTTGTATTTTCAGCAAACAAGAATCCTTGATTCCTCGATAGCTATTGTATGATGCATAAGATTTGGAATACAGCACAAAAGTCAAAAACATTTATGATACTTGTATGGTGCTTTTTGAAGCATTAAGTAAAAACTTGTACGTGCTTACCTGAATCCTACCTGTAAATACCTATGTGTGTGTGTGTGTGGATTAACCCATATAGCCATTTACGTAAAAAAGCTTTAAGCTAATATTCATGAGCCCACAGCCTGTCAAGCTTAAGCACAACAGAGACTGATATGCTGACAAAATGCAATCTAAGGCCATAATCCACCATCTGCAATCAACCAGCTCATAATTCTCAAAACAGTATGAAAAATATGCATTTTTAAATTTCTTTTTGCAATCAGATTAAGTTCTATTATAAAAATGGTTGCTTGACTGATGTTATTTAAATAGTTTCTTTAGGTGTTATGCTTTCAAATTAATTTCCATATCAATGTATCAAACTACATGCATTTAAACTGTGCTGTGTTGTGAAACAATTCATGATGAAATTTAAAATCACTTCTTAATTTTTACTATTAACATGAATAAAATGAGTAAACTGTTGCTGTATGCGAAAAGCTATTTAATTTGTATTTATTAAAACAACAAGAACAACAAAACTCAATTATATCATAATAGCTGAAATATTTCCCCCATTGAAAGAACTCAGATTCAAATTAGGTCCCTTACCTAATATACCTGACCACTGGAATCAACAACAACATACTCTCTTAAATACAACATTCGCATTAAATGAAAAAAGTCTGTATAATGATCAAAGAGTTTCTGAAATCTTACATTGTTACAGTTCTGTTCAGCATATCAAAGAGAGTATTCCTACATGACAGTAACTCAAACACACAACAAAAATGACAAAAACTTATTCTTCACTGATATCACTTTTTTTTTTCATTGACATAATGTGGAAAGAAGATAAAATACCATCTGGGCATAAACATCATTTACCAGCAAATGATGCCTATGCCCAGACTAGAGCCCTGCGCGGGACTGTTTTCTTCATCCCGCTCCCGCCCGCGCCCGCCGAATTTCTGACCAATACCGCCCGCTCCCGCAACGTGTGTGTTACACTCCCGCCCGCACCCGCAATATGTATGTCCACTCCCGCCCGCACCCGCAAAACTCTGAGAATTTATTCCCGCACGATAATAGAGATGCATTGATTTTGTGTCTTCTCCCGTCCCGCAGGAAAAAAAAACGTATTGTATTGCAATTATTAAAGAGATTCATGTTTGTTCCTTTCCCTGACCTGCATGTATTCTGACGCACTGGTAGGGAAGATGAATATAGCCTGGGCTATCGGGGACATCTAAAACGCTTAGGCTACCGCGCGTTTCTTTAGACTTCAAGTACTTTGATTTTGTAGACAATGACATCATGTCGCTAGGTTACCTCCCGATCCCGCAGTGTTTTTTTTTAGCCGCCCATTCCCGCCCGCAGCAAAGTTCAAACCGCCCGCTCCCGCGAGATTTGCGTTGGGTCCCGCGGGACCCGGCGGGTCCCAATCCCAATGCAGCCCTCTAGCCCAGACCTATTTATTTATGTTGTACTTAATCTTACATTTTATTATAAAAATGTCCAACCTTTTTAAAAAAAAATATATATATTTATTTTATTTGTGCATTTTGTGTCTGTTATCAGCTAGTGCTGAAAAATCTGCACACAGACATACAGTATATCTACCGCTTTTTCAGTTTTTCTTTTTTTTTTTTTTACCACGTCAGATAAGGTCTGCATGGTTTCATTCTTGTTACACCTACTGTATATTAGCTTCTTTTATGGTTAAAAAAAAGTTATCGGTATTTTGTAAAATGGCCAATATTAATTTAGATAACAATACTAATAAAACATCAATAAAAAAATGGGTTATCCACTTCCAGCTATTATACTTGTACTGATAACCGTCCGGTATGCTGCTAGGACTGCAAACCGGTAGTTATATAATTTTATGTATTATGGTAATCATATATTATTTGGTTTGTAGCGCAAATTGTTTTCCCATTTACTAACTCTGAGAAAATTGTGTGCATCTGAGTAGCAAAATAAGGTGGATATAGTGGCAATCTAGTGAACAACAAAAGTTTGGAAATGTGTTAATGCTATATGTTTGAGAGTAACACAATGTCCGGTTTCACTTTATTTTGATGGTCCCTTTAACACATTCTGTTGACTATAAGTAATGTTGCACCTACATATCTACTAGCTCTCAATAGAGTGTACTTGCAAAGTTACTTGTAGTCAGTAGAATGTCTGCTGGGACACCGTCACAACAAAAAGTTATCAGATATTAATCAGACAGTCTACTAATGTTCTATTGAGAATTTGTTGACATATAAGTGTCATGTGCAACATTACTTATAGTCAACAGAATGCTCAAACGAACCATCAAAATAAAATGTTACCGAATGTCCTTGGTCAGAGTAGGGTGGAGAAATGTATGGCGGTGAGGAAAATAATAAGCAGTAATACAGGAAGCCATTAGATTAGACATGTTTTTTTCTACACTGGCAGTCAAAGTCTGCGTGGTTCTCAGTGACGGACGTAGTATCAGTGTGAGGGGGGTTACAGAGATCTCTGTGTGAGACGCTTTTATCTATGTGCATCTGAGCAGAACACAGACATCATCGCCCTAGTGACAGCATCAGCTGTGTGCTCTTCACTTAAGTCAATAACACTCCTTCGAACTTGTGCCTCTTTTAGCAAGAACATAAAACATGTATCATTCCTCTATAATACAGGGGTGTTTGAAGAAGTGGTTGATTATATCATAAGATGATTACATACACAACATATAAGGACGTCCACAACCTTTTAAAAATTCTAATTTAAAATGCATCTGCCATATTTGAGATATATTCAGTATATGGGTTTTATTTTTGGGAAAGAAAGAAAGAAAGAAAGAATAAGTAGCGCAAAACTATTCTTTCTAAAAAGTTATAAAAGTTACATATTTTCATGAGCTTATATCAATGCTATATATGTATGTATATATATATATATATATATATATATATATATATATATATATATGACACAGTGGTGTCACGGTTCGGTACGTTTTCGATACGGGAGGCGGGGCAATTGGTTACATCGCAATGTTGAAAATATTTACATTTACATTTATATTTACATTTATTCATTTTAGCTGACGCTTTTATCCAAAGCGACTTACAATTGCTATATATGTCAGAGGTCGCACGCCTCTGGAGCAACTAGGGGGTTAAGTGTCTTGCTCAGGGACACATTGGTGTCTCACAGTGGATTCGAACCTGGGTCTCTCACACCAAAGGCATGTGTCTTATCCACTGCGCCATCACCACCCCATATTTCTGTTTTAAACCATGAAGGCGAGCCAATGGATATCACACAAGCATCAAGGTTTTCACGTGCAAACTTTGCGCAAGATTTATGCTGGTGAACGTCTTAATCTCAGTCAATTCACTATAAGCAGAAAATGAAAGTAAAAACGGAATGACAGAGTAATGACGGAGCTTTCGGCATCTGACGCCGCATATTCTCTTAGAGACAAAGAGAGACAAATCTACTTCAACATATGCTGATAATGGTATAGCCTATAGCTCTTTTCATTTATTCCCTTTATATTTCTCTTGTACATAGTAAAAAAAAAAAAAAAAATGAGAAGAAACGTATTTTGTGTTAAACAGGTTGTTTTTGAAAGTCGGTGCTCGAAATAAAAGCTTTTATTTAATTGATTTTTTATTGATGACTGCAGTGTTAATATTTTAATTATAGTACTATAATTCATTGTAGGTAGCCATAGCCTATAGCCTAATAGACCTGTTTTAAAAGACCTTTTTAAAAAACATTTTAATTGAGGAGTAAATAGCCTAATCTTATCCTCCCAGTGTGTCAGTTATGCGGTAAAAATTGCGGGGCAAATTTATTGTACTTTTAATTTAATAATAGGCCTACATTAATTGGAAATGCCAAATCCTCTTAATATTGCCAATAATTGATGTTTTTGACAATATCTCTGGCGATACAAGATCATCGTCTATCGACGCACCCCAGCAAGGGGAGGTTATCGCGGGGCAGAAAGTACGTTGCCTGTTACGTCATTTGGGCTCCGTTGAGCGCAGTGGCACTGATATTTCACACACTTTAAGCTCCTTTGAATCTGAATTACTCCACTGTTCTTACAGTGCTGTTCATGATGGTGAGTGGGGGGAGTGCAGGGGGGTTTCTCCTGAAGTCCACGATCATCTCCACAGTTTTGAGCGTGTTCAACCATTCCGGTTCTCTCTCAACCTCACTCTAAAAACACATGCAGAAGGCTACATAACGCGGCTAACCTGTGCCCTATCTCTACATCCTCCACTGCACCTCTTTCTTTCTCTGTGGGTCTCTGGAATTGCCAGTCAGCTGTCAACAAAGCTGACTTTATTTCTGCTTTTTCCTTACAATCCGCACTCAGCATCTTGGGCTTGACTGAGACCTGGATTCGTCCAGAAGACTCAGCAACCCCAGCTGCTCTCTCTCACAATTTATCTTTCTCTCACACCCCAAGTCAAGTTGGCCGGGGTGGTGGCACTGGTCTGCTCATTTCAAACAATTGGAAATACTCAACCCACTCTCCCCTAGGCAATCACAACTCATTTGAATCTCATGCCATTACTGTAACAGCTCCTATAAAACTCCAGATTGTGGTAATCTACAGTCCCCATGGCAAAATTCTAGCCACCTTCCTAGAGGAGCTGGACGGGCTGCTGTCCTCTTTCATGGAGGATGGCACTCCACTCTTTGTCTTTGGCGATTTCAACATTCACCTAGACAGGCCTTATGCTACGGACTTCCATTCACTCCTAGCTTCATTTGATCTCAAATGCCTTACCACTACTAGCACGCACAAATTAGGCAACCAACTTGATTTAATTTACACACGCAATTGTACTACAGATAACATTCTGGTACAACCACTACATATCTCTGACCATTTCTTCATTACATTTACTTTACATTTTGCTACCCGGGTGCCACCATCTCCCTTACCGGTTACTTTCAGACGTAACCTACGCTCCCTTTCCCCCTCCCTTCTTTCCTCTGTAGTATCCTCCTCTCTTCCCTCGCCTACCCATTTCTCATCTCTGGATGTGAATGCAGCTACTGACACTTTATGCTCTACCTTAACCTCTTGTCTAGATGACATCTGTCCTCTCTCCTCCAGGCCAGCACAGGCTGCCCCCTCTAACCCCTGGTTATCCGATGTTCTTTGTGAGCATCGGACCAAACTCGGAGTGGCAGAGAGAAAATGGCGCAAATCAAACAATCCGTCGGACCTGAGTAGGTATCAGTCTTTGATATTTCCACAACAAGATCAACAGCGCCTCCAGACATACGCAATCTCTTCAGAACATTTAATTCTCTCCTCTGTCCCCCTCCTCCACCTCCCACCACTTCGATAACTGCTGACGACTTTGCCACTTTTTTCACAGACAAAACTAGAAGAATCGGTAACCAGTTCTCAACTCACTTCAGTCAACACACACAGGACCTCCAATCAACCACATCCACTGCTCTAACTCCCATCTTCTCCATTTGTCCCCTCACCGAGGTGGAAGTATCCAAACTTCTCCTCTCCAGCCATTCTACAACATGTCCTCTCGACCCAATCCCCTCACACCTTCTCCAAATAATCTCTCCCACACTCTTACCGGCACGCACACACATAATCAACACATCTCTCCTCACAGGCATCTTCTCCACAGCATTCAAGCAGGCTCGGGTAACCCCACTGCTCAAAAAACCTACATTAAACACTTCTCTTTTAGAAAATTACAGACCGGTCTCTCTCCTTCCATTCATAGCGAAAACACTCGAACGAGTTGTCTTCAACCAGCTCTCACTGTTTCTTTCATAGTACAACAAACTGGATGCTAAACAGTCAGGCTTCAGGAGTGGCCATTCAACAGAGACTGCGCTACTCTCAGTCACTGAAACCCTGCAAATTGCAAAGGTCGATTCCAAATCATCAGTCCTCATTCTGCTGGATCTTTCTGCTGCTTTTGACACTGTCAATAATCAGATCCTCCTGTCTACCCTCTCATCACTGGGCATCACTGGGATTCCACTTCACTGGTTTGAATCCTATCTCACCAGTAGGTTTTTCAGGGTGGCCTGGGGAGGGGAGGTATCCAAACCACATCAACTGGTCACTGGAGTTCCTCAGGGATCGGTTCTTGGACCCCTCCGCCGATGACACACACAGCTCTATCTCTCTTTTCAACCAGATGACCCAACGGTAGCTGCACGGATCGCAGGCTGCCTGGCGGACATCTTGGCATGGATGAAATAACATCACCTGCAGCTCAATCTGGCAAAGATGGAGCTTCTTGTCTTACCTGCCACTCTGAATCTATAGCATGACTTCACGATTCAGTTAGGCTCATCAATGATTGCCCCATCAACTTCGGTCAGAAATCTTTGATGACCAGCTGACCTTCAAAGAGCACATTGCAAAGACTGCTCGATCCTGCAGGTTTGCACTACACAACATCAGAAAGATCAAGCCCTTTCTGACAAAGCATGCTGCACAACTTCAAGACACTGATGCTTGCATACAGAACTACCACAGGCTCAGCACCCTCCTACTTCCACTCACTATTACGAACCTACATCCCCTCCAGAAGTCTGAGATCTGCTAGTGAGCGACGCCTTGTGGTACCATCACAGAGAGGCTCAAAATCACTCTCCAGAACATTCTCGTTCACCATTCCTGGCTGGTGGAATAATGTTCCCACCCCTATCCGGAATGCTGGATCCCTGTCAATCTTCAAGCAACAACTGAAAACTCATCTCTTTCGGCAGTACTTGACTTCATCCTAAACTAAAAAAAAAAAACCTCACTCTTTCCCTCTCTTTCTCTCCCTCCCTTACTAGCTAGTACTTATTTAAACAATGACTGAGACTAGGTGTTACGAGCACTTCCTCTGTCTGATTACCTCTTCAAGATGAATCGCTTTTTGTATTCCCCAATTGTAAGTCGCTTTGGATAAAAGCGTCTGCCAAATGACTAAATGTAAATGTAATAAGCAACTAGTTAAGAGACCCTAAAATAAAGTTTTACCATAAATTCTGTCCAATATTATTGTAACTTTCAGTAAAATTGTGGCTATTTTATTGGCTTGAGTTTTTCAAATTCAGTATCATTAAAATTGAGTTAAATTAAAAAGTCTTACAAAATTACTTTATATTGTTTAATAAAATAATAAATAATCACTGCAAAGCATTTTCGGATTCGGTTTCCAGGTCAAGTGCATCCAGAATTTTCGGTTTCGGCATGTATATGTGTCAGAGTTTCAGTCACCACAGTCACTGCAGTCATCAGGACCCACGTTTACAAGATCACAGTCACCTGCGTTCTGATTCCCCGCACCTGCTGCAGCTAATCAAGCTCCACTATTTCTGCACACTCTCCACACTCCTTCCTCGTCCGGTCTACCGTTCACATACCTGAACCAAGCCAGACCCCTTTGTACTTACATGTGTGTTACCTTACCTCTTGCAGGAGTCCGCTCCCCGGAGATTACAGTCAGTCACTGCAAGCTAAGCCATCAGGACCTTGTCACGTTGTGCTTCACTCACCTCTCCTTCCTCCTGGTTACTCCTCAGTCTCCTTCAAATAAATACCCTTGTTTGACCACATACCTCTGTGTCTCCTAGCCTGTGTCGTGACAGAAGACCGGACAAGGACCGTACGCGTGTCATGGAGCCCCGGCTACCCGCAGCTGTTGACATGCTGGAGGAATTGGTCAATACCCTCCTAGCCTCCCTCCTGCTGGCTCCAGCTCCGGCACCTGCCTCTGTAAGTCCCATGGCCATCCCTGCTTCCAACACGGGTGACGCAGCTGGGTGTGGCGGCTTTCTGCTCCAAGTCTCCCTCTTCATTGAGATGCAGCCACAGAAGTTCATCACCGAGCGATTGAAGGTAGATTTTCTCATCTCCCTGCTAAGTGGCAAGGCGTTGCTGTGGGCAAAGGTGATCTGGGATGCCCAGAGTATTATTATTAATTCCTATGAAACCTTCTCCAACCATTTCAAGGAGGTCATAGTGTCGCTGTGGGACGACTATCCGTGCAAGACCGACTCCTGCGATTATGTCAAGAGGAGTCCTCCATTGACGTCTACACTCTAGAGTTCCGGACACTTGCTGCCACCAGCGGAGGGATTGCGGCCACACTGCTGAGTGCATATCGTCTGGGGTTGAATTCCCGTCTTCGCTCCCAGATGGCGATCTACGACGACAATGTGGGCTTGGAAAGCTTCATTCAGCGTGCCTCCCGCATTTTGCAATGCCTCACTGCCTGTGAGGAGGACGCAGCCGCACACCAGCTAGCCTCACCCGCCTCCAGGCTTTCAGTACCAGAACCCATGCAAGTGGACTCGTCTTTCCCGCACGGAGCGTGCTCGCCGCCTCACGGCCGGACTGTGTCTGCACTGTGCTTCCCCCGGATCGGACCTCCATGAGACCTCCACGCCCAGCGATGAGTACACTTCAACTTGAACCTGATGTTTCCACATTATCCTTACTGCCAGTGCAACTACTCATCCAGAATCCTCTGTTTCTGTCTTCGCCCTCGTCGACTCGGGCTCCTCTAGGAACTTTTCTCCTCTTTTAACTTTTAATTTCTCAAGCCCTCCTAATCAGGCGCAACCTACCTCGTAAGCGGCAGCCCCGGGAGCTCCGTGTCGAAACCATTCAGGGAAAACCGCTCGGGCGTGGAAGGGTTAATTATCAAGCTCCCCCACTGAAGCTCCGAGTCGGATGTCTGCACGAAGAAACCATTTAATTTCTGCTACTGGAGGGACCCACGGTGGATATCATCCTGGGACGCCCCTGGCTCAACCAACATTCTCCAGTGGTCAGATGGGATCCTTGTGAAGTCACTCGCTGGAGTGAGACATGTTTCCAGAACTGTCTGTCCTCGATTCCTAAGCCACCCAAGAAATCCTCACATATCCAAATGTGTTTCTTCCTCGTCGAAAGCCCTGAGCCTCAGGTGAAGTGTACGATCCCATCTGACTACCAGGCGTTCCAGGATGTGTTCAGCAAGCAGGCAGCCACCCGCCTTCCACTGCATCGGCCATGGGACTGTGCCATAGACCTGCTGCCTGGAGCTAAACTCCCCAAGGGTAGAGTTTACCCTTTGGCAATCCCGGAGCGAAAGGAAATGGAGGACTACATCAAGGAGACTCTACAAACAGGGATTCATCCGGCCATCTACATCACCCGCCGCCTCAAGCTTCTTCTTTGTGGGCAAAAAGGGCGAAGGGTTGAGGCCAAGTAGTGATTACCGAGCCCTGAACTCATTGATTACCGAGCCCTGAACTCACAGACAGTGAAGCTGCCGTATCCACTTCCCCTGGTCCCAGCCGCCCTCGAGGAACTCCGTGGAGCCTGCATTTTCTCCAAGTTGAACCTGCGGAGCGCGTTTAACCTCGTGTGTATCCGGGAGGGCGATGAGTGGAAGACGGCATTCATCACACCCTCAGGCCATTATGAATATCGGGTTATGCCGTATGGCCTTCACAACTCACCGTCCGTCTTCCAGTGCTTCATGAACGAGGTTTTCCGGGAGTTCCTCCATCAGTCCGTGTTTGTTTGACGACATCCTTATATACTCCCGGAACTTGGCCGAACATCGCCACCATGTGACGCAGGTCCTTCAGCGGCTCAGAATTCACCATCTATATCTGAAGTTGGAGAAATGTGAGTTCCATCGCTCCACAGTGCAGTTCCTCTGATACAACATCAGCCCCGACGGGATCCAGATGGACCAGGGGAAGGTTAATGCCATCCAGGAGTGGCCTCTTCCACAGTCAGTGAAGGAACTGCAGCGATTCCTAGGATTTGCCAACTTCTATAGACGGTTCATCCACCTATTCAGTCGGCTCACAGCGCCCCTCACCTCGATGCTGCGTGGCAAGCCCAAGTCTCTGTCCTGGAGCCCGTAGGCTCATGAAGCCTTCCAGCCTTCTCAAGGAGGCGTTCAGCACGGCCCCCATCCTTCATCACCCTGATCCTCAGGTCCCCTTTGTTGTCGAGGTGGATGCCTCGACCACGGGCATCGGGGCCGTGCTGTCTCAGTACCATGGTGAGCATCCCTGCCTCCATCTTTGCGCTCTTTTCTCCCGGAAACTGACCCCTGCGGAGCAAAACTACGACATCGGAAACCGGGAACTGTTGGCCATCAAGTTAGCTCTGGAGGAGTGGCGTCACTGGCTGGAGGGAGCTTCATCTCCGTTCACCGTCATAACCGACCACAAGAATCTTCAGTACCTCAGAGATGCAAAACGTCTCAACCCCGTCAAGCCCGTTGGGCTCTGTTCTTCACACGTTTCCTTTTTTCCATCACCTACCGTCCCAGAAGCCAAAACCCTAAGGCCGATGCACTCCAGAATCTGAACCCATTCTCCCTCCAGCCATCACTGTCAGCCCCATCCAATGGGAAATCACTGAATGCATTTGTGACGCCACCCACACCGAGCCAGCTCCGCAGGGAGGACCTACGTTCCATCTTCCCAGCGAGTAACCCTTCTGGGCTCAGTTCACAAAGTACCGGGCTCTGGACATCCAGGCAGCCTGCGAACCCTCTCGCTCCTACAAGCTCGGTACTGGTGGCCCAGTATGGCCGAGGATGTCATCAGGTACGTCCGCAGCTGCTCAGTCTGTGCCATGTCTAAGTCCCCCTGCCATCTTCAAGCTGGCAAGCTGGTTCCCCTGCCTGTTCCCCAGAGACCCTGGTCACACATCGGGGTAGACTTTGTCACAGACCTTCCCAATTCTGAAGTGCATAGATGCGGGCTTGTGGTAGTGGACCGTTTGTCCAAGGCCTGCAAATTAATCCCCCTAAAAGGCCTACCCACGGCACTCGAGACAGCAGAGAGTCTCTTTCACCATGTGTTCCGAAATTACGGTCTGCCCGAGGACATTGTCTCAGACCGGGGTTCCCAGTTCATTTCACGGGTATGGAAGGACTTCTTTCAGCTCCTAGGGGTGACAGTTAGCTAATCTTCCGGATACCATCCCCAGACAAACGGCCTGACTGAGAGTAAGATCCAGGAGCTCGGTCATTACCTTCGGTCATACTGCTCAGATGATCAGCACAGCTGGAGCCGATTTTTCCCCTGGGCCGAGTATGCCCAGAACTCCCTCTGACAATCCACCACCGGCCTTACTCCATTTCAATGCATACTCAGTTACCAGTCCCCACTCTTCCCCTGGACAGAAGAGCCCTCTGAGGTTCCAGCTGTGGACTACTGGTTCCGAGAGAGCAAGAGGGTATGGGACTCGGCGCACATCCGCCTCTAGCGTGCAGTGCGGAGGCACAAGTTCTTCGCAGACGTCCGTCGGTCAGACCCCCCTCAGTACCAGCCAGGCGATCGGGTCTGGATCTATGTAGTCCCCGCTACATAGATCCCTTTCCAATACAGAGGCAGGTCAGTGAAGTCACGTACCAGCTCCAACTCCCATCAAGGTATAGAATCCATCCGACTTTCCATGTCTCACTCCTGAAACCCTTTTCCCCTTCCACCACCGGACACACCTCCTCCCCCAGAGGTGTTAGAAGAGGCCGCAGTCTATCAGGTCAGTGACATTCTGGACTCATGGCGACGGGGCGCCCGGCTCGAGTACCTGGTGGACTGGGAGGAATACGGACCGGAGGAAAGAACCTGGGTGGCCCGGGACGATATCCTGGACCCCTTACTCCTGGAGAAGTTCCATCGAAACCACCCCAATCGTCCCGCACCCCGTCGTCGTGTTAGGGCATCAGGAGCCGCCCCTGGGGGAAGGGGTAATGTCAGAGAGTTTCAGTCACCACAGTCACCGCAGTCATCAGCACCCACGTTTATAAGATCACAATCACCTGCGTTCTGATTCCCCTGCACCTGCTGCAGCTAATCAAGCTCCACTATATCTGCACACTCTCCACACTCCTTCCTTGTCCGGTCTACCATTCACATACCTGAACCAAGCCATACCCCTTTGTACTTACCTGTGTGTTTCCTTACCTCAGAAGTTCTAGTTTCTCCACCGCTCCTGTTCTCCTCCGCTCCCCAGACTCCTGCAAGAGATCACAGTCAGTCACTGAAAGTTAAGCCATCAGGACCTTGTCACGTTGTGCTTCACTCACCTCTCGTTCCTCCTGGTTACTCCTCAGTCTCCTTCAAATAAATACCCTTGTTTGACCACATACCTCTGTGTCTTTTAGCTTGTGTCGTGACAATATGTGCATTAATGTGTGATATATTTGGCAGTAAATTTATTATAAATTCAGAAATTCAAAACAATAAATGTTGTATCCTTTGGAAGTGTGTATCAATGAGTGACATTATCCTGTACTGCCATCATTCATTTGCTAATGCTTGATGAAACGAAAAACCTCTGAGTGAAAAACACACATAAAGACACAGTCATTAATGAAGCGTAGGTGGCCAAACATATGCCGAAAAAAAAAGCTGATTTAAAATAGCTGGAGTGGCCATTCAAATTCAGGGTATAGACAATTAAAAACCCCTCATTCTGTCTGTGCTGAGCGCTGCTGCCGTGAGAGTGTGTTAGTGCAAAGGGTCCGTCTCCACAAGCCCAGGCCATGAAAGAAACCTTCACAATGAGATCACTTCAAAAGAGCTTGTAAACAAAAGCAGGCACATTTCAATCCACCACGAACAGATAATCAAGCTTAAATACAACCACCTTCACTGATCTGATGCTAAATAATAGTTGGAAGAGGTGGCCATGGTGGCTAAAAGTACATTTTCATTTCACCATAAAATGTTTATGTAATAAAAACACATTTCAAATTAAATTAAATTTGACACAAAGGTGCTCTGAAGGTCCTTGAAATAGCAGCATATATCTAGCAGCTCCTATGATGTCTGTTATTGCATTTGTGTGTCTTTGAGTTGCTGTCCCCTCCCATTTCTCTCAAAAGGTCAGCAATAATTGCTCCTAAATGCATGGAAACCTGCCTTGACTGTGGACTCACATCACAGCCTGAGCTCCATAAACCAATTTCACATCAAAAGGCCTCACATTCAATAAATACTATAACCACAAAACTATTTCACAATTTAAGATTAAACTAATCTGTGTGAGGTTCATTCTCAGGAAGGAATTTGTGTTCTATGCGTCTTTCCATGACTTGGGATTTTTTATTTAAATAAAATAAATTGTGTTATATTTAAATATATTTAAATATTTAAATAATTTTAATGAAGAACGTAACTCTATCCAGTGTTATTTCTGTATCATATTTATTATTTTTCTTTTAAATACATTTATTTCAGCTAACATTCTTTAAACTCACGTATATAGTCTATTTATTAAGTAGTAGTGGTTGGGACACACCCCCTTATTTTGGTCCCCAAATGTCTGGTAGAAAAAGGTTCAGTAGTAACCTTTTTAACCCTCAAGCATCCTTCATATAGCATCCCTTAATTGGTCCTTCCTGGAAAAATGTGGGCACGAAGGTCTCATGTAAGATACCAATTTATATTTTTAAATAAATGTCATATCACTGTCTTTAATAATATAAAAACGAAAAATGTATGCTTTTTTGTGTGATTTTTGGTGGGTTTTTTATTTATTTACCTGTAAAAGTACCATATTTGTATGTAAAATATACTTATATATATAATATTATAATAATAATATTATATATAATATTTATAATAATAAATATACTTAAATATACTTGTTATATTTAATACTATTTACTTCTGAAATCAATCAATCAATCAAGTAAGTTTAGAAAGCCAAAACCTAAGAATTTGGGGACTTTGGAGACATCTGGTGACATATCATGGCATAAAAATATAAAAATATCCAAAATATCAATAGCCTCTATATGTAGTACTCAATAGATGCATATAGGCTGAAATCAATACACCATTGTTGTAACGAACTTAACCTCTTAAGTTTTAGATTTGATCACAAGTTAAAATTGTAGAAATTGTTTAAAAAACATTTGTGTTGGGCGAGACTATACAAAGATGGAAGACAGAGTATTAATTTATTTCTAACAAAAACAAACAAAAACTAATCAAATTTCAGTAACTCAAAAAAAGTAAAATGGGTAAAAATAAACAATAATCCTAACAAGTACCATGTTTCAGATATGTTTTGTTTGGAAGCATTCAAAACGCTTATAAATCATACAGAGTGATATTTTTTTTTTTTTTTTTGCGAACGTAAAAATGCACAGTTTCCTGTGAGGGCTAAGTTTAGGTGTAGGGCAACAGCACATGCGGTTTGTACAGTATAAAAACTTTTCACAAAAACAAACGTGTGTGTGAGCACACACAGTGACTGATTGGCTCAAAAAATGGTCAGTCATTGCCTCATTCAATTCTTTGGTTTTGTATGTGTGTTTTTGTTCAACAAAATTAAAAATTAAAAACCCACTGTGTTATAGGCTCATTCAACGCTTTGTAAATGTGTGCGTGTGTTTGTGTGAGTGTTTTCCTCATTGAGAATGTTTTATAGGCTCACCCCTTCAATTATGTATATGTATGATCTGCATTGTGTTGGATTTATTGATTTTTATCGGTCAAAAAAAAAATGCTCTGAATTATAGTATTTCACAATTATTTCCTATGGGTTCCTATGGGTGTGACAAATTGAGTTTTGTTTTTGTTTTGTTTTTTCTACAACCACTTAACTTTGCTGAATCTAGTCTTAATGATTTTGCCCAAACTTGTCATGAAGGATGCTTGAGGGTTAAATGAAATAATACACCATTTCCTGAGAATGTCTCGTGCCCAGTCCATGCATGACATCTTTACATATCCAAAGTAAACTAAAAAGTAAAGTAACAGCCAAACTAAACCCAGAATCATGTGCAAGATACTCAGGACTTCAGATACACCTGATAGTTCTGTCAACAATTATATGAACGTGGGGTAAAGCACACTATTCACTAAGACAGCTCTAATAACTACCTACACCTTCCTCACCTCTACAGGTTGATTTTGGATTGGGCTACTGGCGCTTTCAAAACTGACCTGCCATCAACAGGAAGTTGTGGTAGTTACAGAAAGTAATCAGTTGGGCTGTAGTAGAACTTCTTATAAACCTCCTGTCGGGTGAAGTTTCGGAGGATCCAGGCCTGAAGGGGGCTATCCTCACAGTACTCCACCGTTGGGCCGTATGTCCCGTCCTCCAGCCGACTGATGGTCAGACACGACTGGGTGATGATGTGCAGGAAGGTGCGTTTCTGATGGTTTCCATGAAAACATGATGACAATAAACCAGGTATGGGTATTGATAAGGAGGTCAAAATGTGTCCCAGTCTTTTACATAATAAATATTTGTTTTAATAGAAGTATACTTTAAAGAAGTGCACTTTCTTTAAAGCCTGACTAAACATTAAAGCACATGTAAAATACTTGATTCGAATTTTAACGTTAAAGGTCCCATGGCATGAAAATTTCACTTTATGAGGTTTTTTAACATTAATATGAGTTCCCCTAGCCTGACTATGGTACCCCAGTGGCTAGAAATGGCGATAGGTATAAACCGAGCCCTGAGAAAATGAATGCTCAGATGGCCCGATCTGGAATCTTCCCCTTATGTCGTCATGCGGGGAAAGGTTACCTCCCATTTCTCTGCTTTGCCTGCCCATGAGAAAATGAGCTACGACCGTGCGAGGCGAGCGCAATTTTGTTTAGAGAGAGACATCATGGCTTGCAAACGAGCGAAGCACTGTTTTGCGTCTGAGTAATAAACTGCGCATATTAACAGACAAATTATGTTCATATTTAAAAGTCCAAACAGTCAGTAAGCGACAAGTGATTAAATTATTTATTGATGAGTCTGCTGCTTTTAGGCATACTGAAAGCGTTGCTTCTCTGCCGCTCGCTGCTCAGAACAGATGCCGAGAGAGGCGACACTGCGCCGGGAGAGAGACCTCACGGGGCAGTACTGGAGACATCTTCCAACTGAATGATAAGGTTTTTTTGTTTTGTTTTTTTTAAGTCGCTAGGTTTGTTAGTATGTACCCGTTATGGGAAAAAAGCCACCTAAAGGGTCTGAAAGTTACTAAATATTGTGCTAAAGTCGCGCTCGTGTGTGTGAGACGTGGGAGCTGATGGCAGCGGGTAGTGGATATTGTTGCTGCCCGCCCAGGTAAAGTCTATGTGTGGGAAACACTGACCGTATCAGCCACAATATTTTAAACTAACCATTCGGAGACGTCCTGCTGTAGCCGCTGAGTTGCAACTTCTTCATCTGCTGCTTCTCCATCCGGATCAGATTCTGGGTCAAACTGAAAAGCTTGAAGGACTGCGTGTCTATGAGCCATTGCGATACATCCACTGTCAACATTAGGGCATGATACCGTGGCCGCAAGCTGCAGGACACACACCCACCCTCCACCTTGCCCCGCCTCTCTCCTCATCATTAGCATTTAAAGCTACAGACACAGAAATGGCTCGTCCTAAGGATAACTCATTTTGGGACTGGCACGTAGTGGCTGAAATTCTGCACCAAGGCTGAATTTCGGGAACGAGACTTCAGATACAGTACTAGAGACCAGTTAGGCCTATATAAAAGCTTCCAAAAAACAGCATGTCATGGGACCTTTTTCAGTATTATATTTAAAGACAATATATTTTAATACTAAATTCATCATTACTAATGTGCAATTACATGAGAGAAGTATATTTTAGTTTACCATAAAGACTTGTCAGTACATTTGGCACTTTTAAACCATATTACAAAGACAACAGACATTCTAATGATGAAATCACGTATAAAAATGTACTTTAAAAAAAAAAACATTCTAAAGGTCAGTTAACTGGATTTAATAAAAATGAATTATAGTTAAAATTTATATTTAATTACAATTAATATGCAATTAAGTGTCCAAAAGGTAAACAAAAGGGACTGAGACCTCAAATGAAAATACATAAAAATTATTAAATTAAATTTTTATTATTATTTATTTTTTTTCGCATTAATGACAGCAGTGCTTGAGCTGACATGGACAAAATCTCATGATCCATGTTAACTTGTTAATTTTGAGGTTTAAATTTGGCTTTTGAATCCCAAATTTTCAATGTGGTCTCAGACTCCACTGTACAGTATATGTACACACAGAGGCTCTAAGGGCACAAACTAATGGGGGTCACGGGAAAAGGTCAGATGTGGAAATGTAAACGTAGGGCTGGAATGTCAGGGAATAAGCGTGGGTGTGTAGTTTGTGTTCACTTGTGTCTGGTAATGACAGAAATAAACTGTAATGGGGCTGACTTAGGTGGAGCAATTCTGCATTAATGCCTCTTTACCTTCTAAAATAGCTATTTAATTGGAAACAGTGCCAGAAACTGAGCAAATGGCTCAATCTCGGAAAACCCAAATCATCCATTTTCACACGCAGTGTGAAAAACCTGACAGCTATTTTTAAACAAATGACTGTATCTGGTTGCTAGTAGCATATGGATTAATGGGAAAAAGAATCACAATTTAATGATGGGAGATTCTAGGATGCAAAATGTTGTCAGTATCATCTTTCTTCATATTTTGATCATTAAGTCCTGCAGCACAAGTCTCCAAGCGGTAGAATAAATGCAATGCCCTGCATTACAGACAGCTGAGATGTAAAAACCAAACCCTGGATACGTGTTTGTGTCCAACATCAAAATCAAAGCCACCGAGGGGATGGAGATCTATTTTTAGACGGCTTCTGATTTCTTGAGCCCCTTTGTGATTCAACACTAAGGTCCCTTACGGCTCAAGTGTGATGTCCTTTTAAATAAAATTACTCATTTATTTGGAAATATAAGCACTAGAATCGACCCAGCTGACAAAGAAGTGCAATATGTTATATTAACAGAAATATCAGTAGCACCAATGAACTCTAAAGCTTCTTATTTATTCAGCTGTGGTGTATGTGGTATGTGTTTCTTGATATCTTGAGAATGCTGTAATGAATCTCAGATATTGATTACGTTATAGTCACTGAAAATCAATGCCTGATGAGGTTTGTGGAAATGTTCTAGGGCTGTATAGTAAACAAATATATTTCTCCTTGCCATATCTCTATGAGTACAGGCCTACAAATATTTCTGTATTTACGTAATTGTGTTTCTAAACCACTGACAGTGTGACTCAATTACAGTGGGAGTCTACTTCACAAACACCTCTACCAGAATATTCAAACAACACACAGGGAAACATAATTCAGATGATCTTACCTTAAAGTCATACTCCCATTTGCCAACATACTAAGATATGTACAGAAAGAATAGTTCATCAATTTCCAAGGCCAGTAAATGCACAGCATCTCAAATGCTGTGCTGCACCAAGACGATCAATATCCAGAGAAGACAGAAATACAAAATATCCCAAACATACAGAAAGTGAATAATAATGTGACATACAGCACCATCTGGTGGTTAAGATCAGAGTTTTTCAACTAGCTGCAGGTCTAATGTGATATTGTAACACTTTATTTTAAGACCCAATTCTCACTATTAACTAGCATGCTAGCACACTGGCTGTTTATTAGTGCTTATAAAGCACAGTTTTTTTCAACTTCTAACATTTTCAAAACTTTGCCTCTTTTTTTCAAAACTTTACACACAAATCCAAGAATTGCGCACATAAAAAAAAAAAAAAAGCTTCTGTAGGATATCAGAGACCGAATCAGACAAAGTTAAGATTCGATTCAGAACATCGAAACATGATAAGCTGAAATTCCAGAGAGGCCCAACAGGACGTCATAAATCTGTCCAGATCCTAGCGCCAACTAGTCTGAAGAAAGCCTAACCAGCAAGCCTCTTTCACAAAACAGCTTGCAACATTGAGACAAAAGAACACTTAATGATAATTCCAATTCAGGAAAAAGACTGTCAAATTTGGGGTGAATAATCAAGACTGATGGTCAAAGATATGGCTATCACGTGTTCCACGATTGAATTCACGATCGCCTTTAGATTGACTTTCCCCCCACACACAGAAGACAAAGAACCAGACTGAAATTCATTCGTTCACAGAGACAATCTTTTCATATGCACTAAAAATCATCTTAAAATTACTTATGAATTATTTCTCTGCATAGAAATAACCTATAATATGTTTGTAACCCACACATTAGATTATCATGTTTTAATCAAATATGTATGTTTTTTTAATCACTATTGAATAGCTGAAGGATTCAGATGCGTGTTTGGTATGTATGAGTTTGAAAAATCATGCTTTAAATGTTTCTTCCAATCAATTCTTTGTCAAATGCATCATAGTCTTGTTATAGAAATCATGTTCAAACGTATACTTTGCAAGAGCCTGTAAACTTTGGACCTTCGGACTGAACAGATAACATGTTGATTTATTGATTGGGTGGAGGAACAGGGCAACACCCCAAGCAAGGACAGTATCTAATTGGTCAAGACGTCCAGATGGGACGGTCTGAAAGCCGAGTTTAAAAACTCAGGACACAAACTCTTACCCCCTTCTCCTCTTCTTCTCTTTTGCCACCGTGTTTTGACGCTACTCTTTGAGCGTGCTCTGCCCTACGTGCCAGCTGCCACCACAATGAGAAGAAAAACCACCTAGTCTCTTTACATCCTTTTATTCTTTTACTTTAATTTATTTTCTTCTCCGTTGCGAGTTTTGTGTACTCAGTTAAGTTTTGCCACCACGCCTCGTCTCCGAGTTCAACTTGAGTCTGTGATCGCCTCAAAACTTCTACCAGCCACAACTCCGCATCCTCAGCCAACCCCAACCATTGGCTTCCCAAGACGTCACTTCAAATACTACTGAACTCTCAGCCAATCAGCAACTTCAGGTAACCCCCTTTCCTGCAAGACGATGACACAAGGGAACCCCTTAACACAGGCAATGCAAGCAAGTAGCTTCCAGAATTTTGCTGAGCTGGTGCATTTAATATAAATTTTAGCCTCATTGAGAAACTCAATGCGAGGGTTAAATAAGTGATTGATGGTTGTTCAGGTCTATGCAATAGCACATATTGCTGTAAATTTGGGATATCACATTTTCATTCTCTTAAACTCATCCTTTTCTCACTTTCTCTCTTTCTGCAACGTGTGGATGTGTGAATGCTTGTGTTCATGTGTTAGATTAGTTTATGTCTTAGGTTTATATAAATAAAATGTATTTATATTGAAAAGAGAAGTATCTTGTGTTTTGTGCTTACGAGTTAATGTCTTAATCTGCCAATCTTATTACTGTGCTATTAAATAGTGTTTTCACTATATTTTGGATTTTAATATCCAGTGCAGAGTTGATGTTATATGGCTTTGTCAGTGAATCGTTGCCGCCTCAGTGATCAGCTGTAAAACATTGATTCTGTTCAAATTCCCTATAAATTATAAATGATTCCCTTTGAGCTAAATTAAACTATTTACTTTAAAGTACATATTACGTTTTTACGTTACACCTCACATCTATTGCAAAATGAAGCACTGCATTCAAGATAACACAAACACATCTCAAATGCAAACATTTGCATACACCTTTGCCATAATATTAATTCCTGTAATTTTTTTTGTGCTACATAGAAAATTGTGTGTTGTTTTATGAAATGAGTCAAGAGGCTGATAATTAATGTATGGTTTTGCAGATTTGGTGTGTGGTTCTGGTGTTTGGATGTCAGGTTTCAGAAATTGTGTGACAAGTAAAGATTTTGTGTGTAAGCAGTTGAAAAAAAAAACACTGTAATGCCCAAAAGTGTGTGAAGATTAAAATTCAAAGAGACAGGATAGTCTGTGCATGACCTGATGTTTTATTCGTAGCCAGAATGAGCCGATGTGTACAACACGGAGACCTCAACACTCCCATGCAGTGTTTCATTCATTCAGAAATTCCAAGACAGACTCATAGAAGTAATAACAAAGCCTCTAGAAGGCAAGCCTGCATCCTTTAGCCAAAAAAGTGTAATGGCTAATGCTAACAGAAAGGAGACCAGAATTTTGTTTGAATGGATGTCAATGGAGGAAAGGTTTCACTATGCTGAATTAATAGCTTTTTAGAGGAAACGGCTTATCATTTAATGAATCGACAGCCTATCTGCTAATCTTCAACATGTTTTACACTAAACCATACTTTTGGATTGAACTATTTTCAGAGTTTACCTCAGAAAAAAAAAATAGTTTTATAAGAGAAGTCACTGACTTTTTGTGACAGGTGGGATTCAGCTTACGGCACTTCCCATTTATTCCTATGGTATCCGTAAACAGCGACTGAGTATTTTAAAACTCTGACTGAAATTCAGTGACATCAGGGCTGTAATGTGATTGATTATTAAGGCCCACATGATCCAAGTTAGCCGTTACGCTTTCTCCAATAGTAAGTAATACAGACCCTCTCATCTCCCTATAGTAAACAATCTCTGGTAATAATGTATCTTGTCAGTGTCTGCGCTTGCTTGGCCATTTGTTGTGGAAAAATAAGTAAAGTGTGTTCAGCTAAATTCAATTAGTATTTTGTTAGATGGGTATAAAAAAGCTTAGTTTATCGTGGCAGTTGTCGTGTGAAGGCCTCCTTGTGTGATGACCGAAGAGTGTAAAGACCATTGACTCTACCGTGCGACTCCACCGGTCTGGGACACCGGCAAAGGATCTAAGTATCACTTTTTATTTCTCCTCTTTTCTACTACTTGTTTCATTTCTGTTTCAGTTTTTATAACCATTTCTTACTATGTGTAATTAAGTTGTTGTTTTTAGCATGTGTGTTTGGCAGTGTTATTTCTTAGGATTTTATCAACTACACTGTCGTGATTTGTATTTGTTAACTATTTTAATTTTAGTTAAATAATGTCTGAATTGATTATGTCTTTATGATTCTAATGAGAATCATGAAGTCAAAGGAACTGCCTGAAGAGCTCAGAGACAGAATTGTGGCAAGGCACAGATCTGGCCAAGGTTACAAAAAAAATTCTGCTGCACTTAAGGTTCCTAAAAGCACAGTGGCCTCCATAATCCTTAAATGGATGACGTTTGTGATGACCAGAACCCTTCTTAGAGCTGGCCGTCCGGCCAAACTGAGCTATCGGGGGAGAAGAGCCTTGGTGAGAGAGGTAAATAAGAACCCAAAGATCACTGTGGCTGAGCTCCAGAGATGCAGTCGGGAGATGGGAGAAAGTTGTAGAAAGTCAACCATCACTGCAGCCCTCCACCAGTCGGGGCTTTATGGCAGAGTGGCCCGACGGAAGCCTCTCCTCAGTGCAAGACACATGAAAGCCAGCATGGAGTTTGCTAAAAAACACCTGAAGATTTTCTGGTCTGATGAGGCCAAGATATAACTTGTTGGCCTTAATTCTAAGCGGTATGTGTGTAGAAAACCAGGCACTGCTCATCACCTGTCCAATACAGTCCCAACAGTGAAGCATGATGGTGGCAGCATCATGCTGTGGGGGTGTTTTTCAGCTGCAGGGACAGGACGACTGGTTGCAATCGAGGGAAAGATGAATGCGGCCAAGTACAGGGATATCGTGGACGAAAACCTTCTCCAGAGTGCTCAGGACCTCAGACTGGGCCAAAGGTTTACCTTCCAACAAGACAATGACCCTAAGCACACAGCTAAAATAATGAAGGAATGGCTTCACAACAACTCCCTGACTGTTCTTGAATGGCCCAGCCAGAGCCCTGACTTAAACCCAATTGAGCATCTCCGGAGAGACCTAAAAATGGCTGTCGACCAACGTTTACCATCCAACCTGACAGAACTGGAGAGGATCTGTGAGGAGAAATGGCAGAGGATCCCCAAATCCTGGTGTGAAAAACTTGTTGCATCTTTCCCAAAAAGACTCATGGCTGTATTAGATCAAAAGGGTGCTTCTACTAAATACTGAGCAAAGGGTCTGAATACTTAAGACCATGTGATATTTCAGTTTTTCTTTTTTAATAAATCTGCAAAAATGTCAACAATTCTGTGTTTTTCTGTCAATATGGGGTGCTGTGTGTACATTAATGAGAAAAAAAATGAACTTAAAGGATTTTAGCAAATGGCTGCAATATAACAAAGAGTGAAAAATTTAAGGGGGTCTGAAAACTTTCCATACCCACTGTATATATATATATATATATATATATATATATATATATGTATGTATATGTGTGGTTGTACATATACATATATATATATATATATATATATATATAGTTGTTGTTTTTTTGGTGTTTGGACTAGTGTTATGTTAGAATCATTATTATACTCGTATACCTTTTGTTCTTTAATATTTTGAATTGTTTTTAGCTTTATTTTTTTTTATTATTTTTTTCATTTAAATGTTAAGTTTTGAAATTTTGTTGTATGCATTTGTCTTTTTTTATTTCTTTATTTTTAAAATGTGTATAGGTAGTATTTATAAAGTTTTAGCTTTTAGTTTTGGATCTGTTTTTAGTTGTTTCAATACTACAATTGATTGCTACTGTTGTCCTTATTTGTAAGTCGCTTTGGATAAAAGTGTCTGCTAAATGACTAAATAATACTAACTTATGATATGCCAAGAAATCCCTAATATGGAAAAAAGCATCCAGCTATCACTGTTTACTGAATAAAAAGTAGAAACTTGAAGACATTAAACACACGACTGCAACAATATATGGTTTATTTCTGTTTTTCAAGTTATCTCCAGGTAATAAATTAAGTATATGAATAATGCAGTGCTAATTGGCATTGCATTTAGTATAGTATAGAAACTATTCTGCCATATTCTGTGATTTAAAAAAAAGAAAAGAAAAAAAGGGTTTGTGTTTTTTTTTTGAGGAGGCACGAGTTGGGGGGGGGGGGGTCATCATGTGACACACAGCAGCCAACAGCACTTATGATTTATTTATTTCTTCCTTTCTATTCGAAACATCCCCAAACACATTAACTATATCATGAAATATCTTGATTCTCACCTTTATAGATTATGTTGATCTATAGTGGGCTATGGTCAAAAAATAATGTATCTATTAACTATGCATAAAAACCTGTCTGTTTATGGGTGTCATGCCATACCATATTTTTAATACAACTGACTTTATATTTAATGTGAATTTAACATTGAAAGTTAATGTGAATAAAAACATTGAAAGTTGGGCTACTAATCATAACACTTTCATTGTACAGAAAGAGAGCAAAGAACATTTGCATTATCACAGAACATTTTCACTGAGTCTAGTACAAGCACTCTCAAAATCTCCCATTAAAATCACTGAAGCTGTTTACACTGTGAAATTAATATCTTACATATTCGTACACACATTTGCACTTTATTGCTTCTGACGAGAGAATTTGCCAGAGAGAGGTATTCAGTCAGCGAGCGAGTGAAGAAAACACTGGCATTATAGCGACGACTCATCTGAATGCCTCTGATTGGTCCTTGCATTCATAAGCTCAACAGAATCACGTGTGATTGGTTATAATGTACAGCGCTGTACAAATAACGTCTGTATCTGGCTCAGCGCCAGCCAGCGAACGTAGATTTGAATTTAGCAGCTGGTGATTTGATGCGTTGAACGTTCTAATCACGCTGGTGTGATTGTATCAAATATAGAAAATATTAATCAGCTATTTTTTCTGTTTTGGAAGCTGCATTCAAAATCCACTTGGCTCAAAAATCTGAGGGGGCATGTGCCCCCTCACTCTGTTTGTGGTACATAAACAAATCATAAAGTTGTTATTAGAAAAATATAAGAAACTATTATAGATACAAAATATTGGTTATTGCCCAGCAGTGTATTTGATTTCTTAGCCAAGTAAAAAATAAGATAATTTTATATTTAATTTAATATTACTCGTATATAATTTTTGAGAATAATTAATGGCATTTTGCCTAAGCTTCTACAGCTTATTAAATCATCTTTACAGTACTCTTCTGTAAAGGAAGACATCCCCTGTTTAATGATAGGTGGTATTGATTTGTTAGATAAAAAAAATTCAATAATATTCATATCAGAAGAACATTACTCTCTATATTGCCCCTAAAGCACTGTCTTCGTGGAATTGGATGTATCCTTCTTTATCTTTGTGTAACATATGGTCTGTTCATAATAATTTTGTGATACCAAACAAGGTTAAAGAAATTCATCTTAAAATCCTTCACAGTTTTTACCCCTGTAAGTTATTTTTATCTAAGTTTATGGATATTCATCCAGAATGCTATTTCTGTGGATCTGAAAATGAATCAGTGCTTCATTTGTTCTTTAAATGTCCCTTCACAGTACCATTTTGGACTGAGAATTCAATTTTGATCTTTACATCCTTTAATAACCTCATTGATATTACGGAAGAAATTGTCCTGTTTCTGTTGTGTAATACTGGCTCTATATATATTTGTTATTGTTCTTTATTTTCATTTATTTTATCTGGTTGGTTTATTTATCTTATGTTCAACTTGTTAATACTCTCAATCCCTCGCAACAGGTTGCTTGTTCTTACGCACTGTTAAAATCCAATTCAAATGTTACTTGCAATATATATATACATATATATATATATATATAAACGTATGCTCCTTTGGTACCTGTGTTCATTGTCGGTTGTTGTTTCTGTTAAGTGCACACCGTTACATGTTTTGAATTTTGCTCATTAAAAAGACCTTGGTTTCTGAACCTTCGACTCTTGCTTATATGTGACAAGTGAGAATTGTACCTTAAAATAAAGTGTGACCAAATGTTCATAAACATATTTTGTTTACTTGCATATGTGGCCACATGTAATTGGATTGATTATGCATGACCAATCAAGACATTACAAGTTTGAATAGGCACAAAAAATAATGATATTTGAGACCAACAGTTGGAACTTCATAAGTGTTAGGAATAACATAAATGACAAAATCTTCATTTCTGGATGAACTATGGCCACATCTGATTTTCATAACCCACGTTTTCTGGAGTTGGATGTCAAATGGACACGCAATTGTTTTACTTTTATCCAAAACAAATATAGGTTCAGTTCCCCCGGAACATTCTGAAGTTAAATGTCTCCTGAGAGCCCATGTGATCTTCGTAGGGCTCAAACCAACAGCTTTTTGATAACTAGTCATATACTAAACTGAATATAGTGTACAACAAACCTAAAGGCACCCCAGGGTAAAAGGTGCCTTTGATATTACTTTCCTCTAAACCACTAGATGCCACAAAAACTTTCCGTAGCACTTTCCAAAACATTCGCTTTTCAAGATGAACGTGCAAAAGTGGCTGATCCTTGACGCGATCACGGGCAGCAGCACAAAGTTGATTCTGTGCTAACTTGATCTAATATGTGATTTTTTTAAATGTTGTAGATTTAAGAAGCAAATTAGTTTTTTTTTTCTTCCTTCTTTCTTTTAAGGTGAGTAAAGCAACAGTTTTTCAGTAATGAAAGAATATGTAAAATATTGATATTTGGGGTAAATGTGCCCCTGCTGTTGGGGCTAAAGGCACAATAATTAACATAATTAATAGATGGCTGACTTTTCCATTTGGAAATGACAAGATCAGATTCAGATAGTAAATATCATATACTATGATGGGTGTTCATCTTAATCATAACGTCTAGAATGAAACCATCATATTTAAAAACATGATATTATTCATATCATATAATAAAATATAATTTGTTATTACTACTGTAAATCTATATTAAATTGTTATGGGAGCTCCTTCAGTGCTTTCAGAATTTTAAATTTTTAACATATTTTAATGACCGTATATTTATTGAAAAAAAAGTAAATAAAAATCTATCAAAATATGTAGACAATAGTACAAAGTTTTCTAATATCTATACAGTCATGGCCAAAAATATCGGCACTTTTGGTAAATATGATCAAAGAAGTATTTACATAAATACTGTGTGCCTTTTTCCCCACACTGCACCCCCCCCCCCACCCCTCCCACCCTTGCCACGTCATACAGTACAAAAAAAAAAAATCAACATTGTATTTGGTCCGGACCAAAGCAAGTGAACTAGCAAACTTTTCTGGTGTGAATACCCCCTTAAGTGTAACAGAAGTGAAAATTGGATACATAACTAGTTTGCATCTTACACATCTCACATCTTAAATGAGTTTTTATTTTGTAATGCGGCTCTACTGTGAACTGTAAGGTATACTATTAGTTTAGTATATACTTCTGCAAATATACTTGTTTTCTTTAAGTAAACTTAACATAATTTGTACAGTTCATTATTATGATAAAGTTAAATAGACTTTCAGTGAACTGTGTACAATACCAGTGAATTTATACCTTTGATTGATGTACTACATAAAAAGACTTGCTCCTTTTTTTTTTTTTTTGGACTAATTATTTGTGATTAAATTTAGAGGAAGTCAGTATGAATCAAGTGTGTTACAATGGTCTCATACCTTGAAAGAACTGTTTATAAAATCAGCCAAATGTTTCTGTGTTTCCGTGTGGGTTAATAGCACTGCGTGCAATAAAAAAAAAAAAAAATAAAAAAAAAATTAGCTTTAAGTTTAGCTCTATCTATGTACTAGTTACTCTAAGTTACTCTTTGTCACTACAAAGCTGACTTGTTACTATAAACCTACAAGTTTATAATAGCGTGTAAGTAAAATATATGCTAGACTACAACCTCAAAGATGCAAATATGTGAGAACATAGTATTTAATAAGGTACTCTATCAAAAGAGTAAACACAACTACAAGCCAAGTATATTAAGAAAACTAAATTAAACATTTCTTAAGTATATCTTGATCAAAAAATTAAGTACTACTATAAGGCTTCATAAGGCATTTACATGAGTATAAATTCTTAGACTTTTCAGGACTGTACACTTGTTAGTATAAACCATGTGTACTTTAGTATATACCGTAGTTTAACAATAACTATAGTATAACTATAACATATATAGTGTAACTATACTTTATTCTATATATTTCATTACATAAAAAGTTAACTAAAAATATAAAGTCTTATTTCTACTTAAAAAAAACAAGTGTAATAACAGCACACTTGAAGTATCTTCTTTTTTGTAAGGGAACCTATGTGTAATTTGCTGGTTTTATTGCATTGACTTGTTGGTGTACAATAGTGATGTTGTTGGTATGTGTGATAGTTTCTGTGTGATGTGTACCTCTGCATCGTACTCAAACATCTGGTTTCCTTTCATGTGGTGGCACTTCAGCATAACAACAGGTCCATTAAGCCGTGATGCATCCAGACACAGGTCATCGGTTCGAATCTCTTTGTCAGCCGTATATGAGAACACCTGCAAACAGATTAATCAGATTGGAATTAGTTACTGCATGTTAATTAATAGGAAATTACTTTCATTCTTTTAAAGCCTCAGTCCCAATGCATCGTCCATATTGTTTTGCATTTTATATATATATATATATATATATATATATATATATATATATATATATATATATGTGTATATATATATATATATATATATATATATATATATATATATATGTGTATATATATATATATATATATATATGTGTATATATATATATATATATATGTATATATATATATATATGTGTGTGTACAGTATAGGCTATATGTACAGTATAGGCTATATAATATATATATGTGTGTGTACAGTATAGGCTATATAATATATATATATATTTGGTCGAATTATTCTGTTCAGTAGATTTTTAATTAGTTTTATGTTACATTTAAATTTATTTGTACAGTTACCCTTTAATTTGCAACTTTCTTACCTGGTTGCCACCCATTCCATGACAGTTGAAGAAGCCAACCTTTTCATTCTCTTTACGGCCCATGTTATCCACACACTGATTTGTCTCAACATTTCTGATCTAATAACATAAAAGGACAAAGTCTGAGGATTTCATAAAATGCAGTGTTCTTTTTAGTCGAGCACTGTTTGTAAGTCATCTTTTTTTTTTAAGTTGAACATTGTCCTTGGTTTTTATGAGAACATATAACTGGTGCAAATCTTTAAATATATTTATTGCAGACAGTAGAACTGCTCAGCACAAGAAGAACAACACTGGCTGGACAGGAATTGAAACTGTTTTATATTGCAGAGGTCTTGGCATAACCGCACACATAAAGCTGCACATTTAATGTGCAAAATGACAAACTGAAACAATTTATTAACAACTCTGATTCTTTTAATGGCAATGTCAAACAAGAAAACAGTGAAACTCTCTTACCTCCCCAAGTGAGTAGTATCTGCGTGGAATCTGAGAGTCGGGGTAGATGTTCTCCAGGTACCATGAGAAGGGTTTACACTTCAGTGAGTCTCTCAAAGCCTTCCGCGAAGAAACATCGCCATAATCCACCCGAACCACACCTGGAGAAATACACACAATCAACATTCATCATATACTGGCCTTTCAAATCAGTGAAATGAAGAGATAGAAGAGGACATATACAGAAATAAGGAATTCACAGAAGCATCTGGAAGACCGTGATCCATATTCAACCCGAAGTAAACATGTTTAAGTCATATTTCAGCAATCTAGAGCTGTAAAAATGAGCCAGCACCAAATAGGAACATGTAATAGACATAGATATGTTTATACAAAAAAACAGCATTAATACAGCATTGAAGTCTAATCATGGATGCAACGTGTCAGAGTTTTTGCTTTGTAATGTTTTATTTTGGCCACTAGAGGTCCCTATAGTACTCTCATGCCAAACTTGCGCCTCTTGTATTAAATGCTATTGTTTTCACATGTACCTTGTTCTGGGCTGTGTATTTAAGCTGATCACTTCCTTTGAATCTTTGCTTGGTTATTGTTGTTCCTAAGCCAGTTGCTGCCGTAAGTCTGCTCTAGTTCTAAGAACTATACTTTGAAAGACTTTTGTATTGTTTTCCTGTGTTTAATTTTTGCTGTTTTTTGGTGTCTTTTCCCTGAGTTTTTGTTTTGGAGATTATTTTTCTCGTTTTGGATCTTTTTTTGGACTGAAGATTTTTCTGTTTTGTGGCTTTCATTAAGAAAAGGATTTCTGTAACCTTTTTGCTGTTTTTGTTAAATAAACTCTTCTGAGTTAATTTTAAAATGTGTCTGACTAATGGGCTCAACTCCCTTCTGTGGCTCAGTGGTGGAAATTAAGACTCTTGCGCCAGAGACCCAAGTTCGAATCTCAACTTTGACAGAATAACCAAGCCAACATTATGCACCCAGAGATGCCTATTTCTCAAGAACTCCTTGCCACAGTTGTTCAGTATAAGTCCACAGTCCAACAGCATGAGTTAGTTCTGGTTCAGCAGGAGACTTTAATGGCTGAACACTCACAGGTGCTGTCTGATCTCATGGCAAGGCAAGTTTATTTACATAGCACATTTCATACACAGTGGTAATTCAAAGTGCTTTACATAAAAGAAAGTGAAAAATAATAATCACAGCAATAAAAATAAGGAATTAAAAATAATTATAAAAACAAGGAATTTTAATCTCATGACTTCTATATTGTGGATTGCATGGTAATTTTCGCTCCGCTTGTCCTGAGCTTTCAGGAAACAACCAGTCCCATACAGGCAAGCAAGGACTGTAATGGGAGTTACATGCACAGCTTCACCTTCCAACTCTGGGTTGTTTCTTCCCATCACACTCACTTAGGGAGATCAAAAACACCAACTACAGGCACTGATTGATTCTGGTGCTGCTGGGAATTTCATGGATATTTCCCTTGCCAAACGTCTCCAGATCCCTACTAATTCCCTTCCTGCCAACTTAACTGTGACAGCCTTGGAATGGAAGAGCGTTAGTTCTAGGGAAAATAACCCACCTCACTTTTCTCCTTTGTCTCGTCACTTAGCAGCACCAGGAGAGAATGTGCTTTCACCTTATACAGTCTCCAAAGTTCCCTGTTATCCTCGTTTACCCCTGGTTCCTCCAGCATAACCCACACTTTGACTGGTCCACTGGCACTGTTCTCAGTTGGGGTCCCAGCTGTCAGACTACATGCTTGGCCCAGAACTCCCCTGATGCTGTTCTTGAGTCCCAAGAACCCCTAGATCTGTCTCAAGTCCTTGCTCCGTGTTACCACCTCAAATCAGTATTCAGCAAAAGGAAGGCCACCTCCTCATTGCCCCTATGACTGTGCCATTGCGCTACTCCCAGGGACCTGTCCCCCCAGAGGTCGTATATTCTCTTTGTCTCCCTCTGAGTGAACTGCTATGGACAAATACATTAACAAAGCCCTTGCGGCATGTATCATCCAACCATCCACTTCCCCTGCTGGAGCTGGATTCTTTTCGTTGGGAAGAAGGATGGCGGACTTTGGCCATGTATTGATTACAGGGGCCTTTAATAAAGATCACTATTCGAAACCACTATCCTTTGCCGCTAATGGCCACTGTCTTCGAAATTCTACAAGAAGCCTCCATCTTCACTAAGCTCGATTTGCGCAATGCCTACCATCTCGTGCGCATCAGACAAGGAGATAAATGGAAGACCGCCTTCAACACGCCCACTGGGCACTATAAATATTTAGTTATGCCCTTTGGTCTCACTAATGCTCCTGCAGTATTTCAAGCTCTCATCAATGATGTTCTCAGAGACACGCTCAACCAATTTTTGTTTGTCTACTTTGTTCCCTCCAAGAGCATATAAAACATGTCAGTAAAGTTCTCAGATGCTTTTTTGATAACCATCCTTATGTTAAGTCCAGGCCCTGATGGTGTTGGAGGCCACATTATTAAAAATTGTGCAGAACAATTGGTAGATATTTTTTGTTTCATTTTTAGTATGTCATTGCACCTTAATAAGGTTCCTCGTCTATGGAAAGAATCTATTATTGTACCTGTGCCTAAGAATAATGTACCACACTGTTTCAATGAGTACAGGCCAGTAGCACTTACCTCTCTGATTATGAAAACATTTGAGAGGGTTGTGAAGGATAAGCTTTTGACCATGGTACAGGAAAATTTAGATCCGTTTCAGTTTGCTTATAGGCCCGGCAGGGGTGTTGATGATGCGATAATTACTCTTCTAAACATGATTTTAGCACATCTTGAGGGTGCAAAAACTTTTGTGCGATTAGTTTTTATTGATTTTTCATCTGCTTTTAATTGTATTCAAATGAAGTGAAGTGAAGTGACATTCAGCCAAGTATGGTGACCCATACTCGGAATTCGTGCTCTGCATTTAACCCATCCATCGTGCACACACACAGCAGTGAACACACACACACCGTGAACATACACCCGGAGCAGTGGGCAGCCATTTTATGCTGCAGCGCCCGGGGAGCAGTTGGGGGTTCGGTGCCTTGCTCAAGGGCACCTCAGTCGTGGTATTGAGGGTGGAGAGGGCGCTGGACATTCACTCCCCCCACCTACAATTCCTGCCGGCCGGAGACTCGAACTCGCAACCTTCGGATTACAAGTCCGACTCTCTAACCATTAGGCCACGACTTCCACTTCCCCTGCTGGAGCTGGATTCTTTTCGTTGGGAAGAAGGATGGTGGACTTTGGCCATGTATTGATTACAGGGGCCTTTAATAAAGATCACTATTCGAAACCACTATCCTTTGCCTATTAATAAAGATCACTATTCGAAACCACTATCCTTTGAAGGCTGACCTTCGGATCAGCCTTCGGATCAGCCTCATATCTTAGCAGAAAGGTTAAATAACAGTTAAGATTTTTAACTGTTAGGTCTCAACTTGTGAAAGTAAATGGGGTTTTATCTGATGTACTTTTTTCCTCGACTGGGTCACCGCAAGGATGTGTTCTCTCACCTCTTTTATTTGTGCTTTATACTAATGAGTGTCAAACGCAATTAGAGAGGCGGCGTATCATTAAGTTTGCGGATGATTCGGTGATTGTCTCCGTTTTAAATGGTGTGGATATTGATCATGGTCCTGTATTGACAGATTTTATTGATTGGTGTAATTTGTCCTTTCTGGACATTAATGTACTTAAAACTAAAGAGATGATCATAGATTTTGGGAAGAATCCTATGGTCACCTCTCCTGTGGTTATTAATGATCATGTTGTTGAGGTTGTACATCAATTTAAATACCTTGGTACTGTAATAGATGAAAAGTTGTCTTTTGAGACTCATGTGGATGCTGTGTGTAAGAAAGCCCACCAGCGTATGTTCTATCTGCGGAAGCTTTGTAGCTTTAAAGTGGACTGTACTTTTATGAAGATGTTTTATTCTTGTTGTATTGAATCTGTTATTACTTTCTCATTTGTGTGTTGGTATGGGTCACTTAATGTTAAAAACAGAAACAGACTGCAAGGTATTGTTAAAGTGTGTGGTAATATTGTTGGTACCACTTTAAATGAGTTGAACGACTTGTATAAGGTCAGGATTTTCAAGAAGGCTGAGTTAATTATGAATGATCCCAGCCATCCCTTGCAGAATGTCTTCAAGTTGCTTCCTTCTAGTCGCAGATATTATATGCCTTTATGTAGGACCAATAGATTTAAAAATTATTTTATGTCAGCTGTCATTGGTTTCCTAAATTACAAATGATCTTATGTATATTATTATTGGAAGTCATTGTTTTTGTTTTTTGTTTCTGTTTGTTTTTGTTTGCGTGTTGTGGTGTTTGTTGTTGTTTTCTCCTGGCTGTGAAACAAATTGCCCTTCGGGGATAATAAATTTGCCTAAGACTAAGACTAAGACTAAACCTGAGAAATGTGAGTTTCATGTGACCGAAGTTCAGTTCCTGGGGTTCATCATCAAGCCTGGCCAGATACAAATGTACCCTCAAAAGGTTCAAACAGTTGTGGATTGGCACTCCCCCTCATCGGTAAAAGAGGTACAGCATTCCCTTTGCTTTGCCAAATTTTATCGCAAGTTCATCCTGAACTTCAGTACTGTGGTGGCTCCCTTATCTGCCCTCACCAAGGGGAACACAACCAACTTTTATTGGGTACCTGAAGCAGAGTTGGCCTTCAGCAAACTCAAAAGCCATTTTACCTCTGCACCTATTCTCATTCTCCCTAACCCAGATACACCCTTCATCATGGAGGTCAATGCTTCAGACGTAGGGGTTGGAGCTGTGCTGTGTCAAAGGGGGGGGGGGGGGGGGGGGGGGGGGGGCAAAAAGCTGCATCCATGTGCATTCCTTCCTCACCATATTACACTGACTGAGAGGAACTATCATATAGGGGATCGAGATTTACTGGCAGTTAAGCTAGCACTTTAGGTTTGAGGGGGCCAAACACCCATTCCAAGTACTTTCGGACCACAAAAATCTGGAATACATTCAGCAGGCAAAGCGACTTAACCCCCGCCAGGAACATTGGTCCTTATTCTTTAACCAATTCCAGTTCATCTTGTCCTACCGCCTCTTCTCTAATAATCTAAAACCTGATGCGTTGTCCCGAGTATATGTAAACACTCCTCAGGAAGATGCCATTGCATCAATTATCCACAGTTCCAAGATAATAGCTCCTATCAGGTGTGATCTGGAAAATACTGTAAAACAAGCCTAAGCCCGAGAACCTGACTCAGGAGGGGGGCCAACCCACTGTCTGTTTGTCCCAAAAGCTGTCCGCTCCCAGATCCTCCAGTGGGGACACTCCTCTCATCTCACTAGTCATCCTGGTACTTCTCGCACTCTTGAGTTCCTCCAAAGATGATTTTGGTGGCCAACTATCAAGGAGAATGGGACAACATTTGTAAATGCATGTCCCACATGCAACACTAGATGGAGTTTAACCATCACTTTTTATCACTTTTCTCAGTAAATGCTCAATTTATATAAATTAATGGATTAAAACAGCATCCATTCATTCTCCAAACAGCTTGTCCTCTTGAAGGTCGCAGGGATACCAGAGCCTATCCCAGTGTTACAGAAAAACTGAGCATGTATATATGTATATTTTTAATCACATTAAAATCCATCAGCAAACAAATGCTAATTCTCTGTCTTTCTTTTCAGTTCATATTAAACAAACATGCACATTTAGGGATGATCTAGATGGGTGGTCTCTTCTATATTCGTGACTCTGCAGAGAGGGTAAAATGCATCTGCACGACACACACACACACACACACACACACACACACAAACACACACACACACACACACAGACCTGCTGACGTCCCAGAGGCCTCGGCAATCAGAGCTAAGGATGGGCGATACCTCTTATTTTATTTTCGATAAGTATCGTCGATATCGATTCCGATACCGATATCTGTAAACTAAAATGATCTTTTAAATTATTAAAAGAATATAATCAGTAATTATACTCACTTAATATTAGATTTTAAAGCCATGTTTTTTTTGTTGATCTTGTGTGCTTCAGTAGATGCCTTGAGGCAGAGCTGCTAGATGTGATCACTGGGTCTAAGTTATGTGCTATCTCCCCCCTCTGGGTCTCAATAGTCTCATTTAAAAGAATAGTTTATGCAAAAAAAAAAATAACAATCATTCACTTTCTCTCACTGTTCTTAACACATAAAATGCCCCCCCCCCCCACAAAAAAAAAGTCCTGCAGCTTCAAACTTCAAAGAGGATTAATATATATATATATATATATATTATATAGATATATATAGATACTGTAAATGTATCATATATATATATATATATATATATATAGATACTGTAAATGTATCATAAATGTAGTCCACATGAAGTCCACATTAAGTTAAAATTTAACAAACTGAAATGCATGTTGTTATTCACAGAAAATATTTGTTGTAGCTCTCAAATCTCGTTAAAATTTCGGGCATGTCACATTTGTTTTGAAACGCACATGAACCAAACTTGTGCACCCTTGCAAATTTTGTAATGAGACTTGAGATTTATAGCAAAAAAAAAAGATTTTTCTGTAAATAATCACTTATTAAATCTGTTCTTTACGCAAAGCTATCATATGGGTTCAGAAAACTTAAGGGTTAGTTCACCAAAAAAGTTTGTCAATTACTCACCCTCATATCGTTCCAAACCCATAAGACCTTCGTTCATCTTCGGAAAACAAATTAAGATATTATTTATGAAATCTGAGAGCTCTCTGACCCTCCATTTTTGGCTGAACTAACCCTTTAATAAAATGAATATTGTCCATGAATCATATGGACTACTTAAATACTGGTTTAACAGTACTGTTTTGTCCTTTTCATAGCTTGACTGCATGAACACAGCCCAGATTTGGCATGCATCTGGCACAGCTGGCATTCATCCGGCACTGGAATACAGCATGCGGGCCAAACATGGCCCAGATTTGGCAGAGGTGGTACCGGGTTTAAGACAGCAAACAAGACATGGGCCAGATGTAAAATGTAGTATTTGGCCCAGATGTCAAATATAGATATGTGGGCCACATAAGTATGACCGATCTTGACCCACATGTAAAATCCATTTCAAATATTTTTGAGTAAAATGCCAATGTTTTCCCTTACAGAAAGGTAATATATTCACATATATGTGAAACACTGTTAAATATTTTTAAATATATTTTGAAAATGCATAACATAAAGCTCATGTTGCGTGTTTAACTGTGTTTACATATATGAGAAATTATATGTATGCCTCATATGATATTATATCGTATATTATAGAATAGTATATCCTGTTGTTTTATATATATTTATATGGCTGCGGCTATTTGCACTAAGTGCAAATAGCAATAGATGCTATTTACACTCGGTGTAAATAGCAATTAGATGCTATTTACACAAATAGCATATTTTTTTAGTGACAGATGCTATTTACACTAAGTGCAAATAGCGATGGATTCTATTTACACTATGTTAAAATAGCAAGATTTTCTGCTATTTATACTACTTATTGCAAATAGTGGCAATTATCTGCACCTCCGTATTGTAGTACATTATAAAACAGGACGCAATAATATCGTACTGAGTGTAAATTATAATTTTATGGATGCCACCTTATTGGGACAATAAAGCCCTCCATACACCTACCCTAACCCTACCCGATACTTTATTTTCAACTTTTTGATTATTTCCTTAATTTTTATTGAAAATAAATGCCTTTCTGATGCAATATGAGATTTGAAAAGGGAGAAAAAAATGTTTGGCAAAAGGTGGGCTCGAAACTCGGGTCGCTCGCGTCAAAAAGCATATGCCTTACCATCTACACCACTGAAACTGATGTTATACTAGCTTCTTTTTTTAATGTTGACTAACCCAATCACACGTTAGTGGGTGGAGTTAGTGTAAATAGCCTTTGCCAACAAGATGGGCTATTTGCACTTAGTGTAAATAGACACTCCGTATTTATATACATTTATAAACAACTGACTTCAAACAATGTTTTGCATGCACTGCTTTCATATTCATTCAATTTACAGTTTGATGTAGGCCTACTATCCACTTAAACAATACATGATGAAGTTTCAGGACATTTTATTTGACTTTTATGTACTATTTATGGCTCATTCCAGAATTGTGGGGACATTTCAAGCTGAATGATTTATTTTTTATTTTTTCATATAATACACTTTAAATTTAACATTTTCTATATTTGCTGATCTTAAACTTGTAAGATTTTAGATATTTATTCTGAAAATCAATGCACTAACAGAAAAATCTCTCAACTCCGTTGTAGACAAATTGGGTCAAACATATACAGTTAACAAATGTAACAATTTAAAAACCTGTCCTCCCTAAAAGATTAATGTCTCTTAATCCATTAATTCAACTTGAAACCTAAAGATATATAGACTTTTTTTAGAGTAAAATATCAACACGTTTAACTGAAAAGTTGCCAACATGGTGTGCATTTTCTCTATACATAGCTTTAAAAATGAATGAAATTCTTACAAATTTCAGGTAGAAGTAGTACTATTTAGGCTAATAAGCTGCTGATCAATTTGTTAACAATAAAACACATATAATTATCATTTTTAAAGCAAAACTTTAAACAAACTGAGTTGACATTGATGGTAACAGAGTTAACATCAGAAAACAGAGTTGTAGTTAAAAGACCAAAAACAGCAACATTTTCTGCCAGATTATGAAACTGAAACCATTTTAAATGTAACAACTATTTAATTTTATAAAATACATGTGAATTACAGATCTTTCATGTAATTGAAAATTAACTTCATGTGTCCGAAGTTCTGGAAAATAAAATGACAGAGCTGCTCCCTCAACCTGGGCATGCAAATTAGTTATTGGCAATTTCTGCCCATGTCTTTATTTAGTATTTAAATATGCACTATGCAAGTTTTTTTTTATAGACTTAATAAAAGACATAGGTCTTCATTCAAGGAATAGCAGTTTGCAAGAATTTTATATTTACATCGAAGCCATATGTTTACATTAGTATTTATAAACATAGCAAAACAAGCTTGTATTTTGAGTAGTGGTGCTTTTTTTATTTTTGTGCGTCTATCTCTGTCTATTTTCTGCCTTCCTTACAGGGTCAACATCAGTGTTAATTTCGTTGACGAAGACGACAACGAAAAATATTCGTCAACGAACCTTTTTCTGTGACTAAGACGAGACGTTGACGAGCTAAAACTAATATCTGATGATAAAAACTATGACGAAATTTATGCCACATCTTCGTTAACAAGACGAGACGGGACTAAAACGTTATTTGAGGACTACCGGACATTCAAAATACATCCTATAGGCTAAGTTAACTGTCTTGTCTTTCAAAATGTGCGTCTCTGTCATTGGATAAGGTGCATTTGCACGGCAGCCGCAGTGGACGGATAGCCTACCAAAACGCGAACTAGCGATCTGAAACAATGGCCTCAGCACCTGTTTTTTTATTGTTTTTAAAAAGTGAATGAGAGATTCACTGCAAAATCATAATAACACTTTTGACAAATAATTAATCTACTATTAGTGTATCCTAAACATTTTGTACAAATAAATGAGAATTAAGAATAAATACATACATCAATGCCTTCCAAAGATTCCTAACAAAGGAAGTGACCACACTTTTTTCTATGAATGCTTTAAAGATTGTTATGCCTTTTTATAACTGAAGTAAAAAAGTTGACCAGAATGTAGGGACAGGCACAATTTTTATTTTATTTTATTTTGTATTAATGAAATGACAAATATTACAAAAATTAGATATTTTATGCAATTTTTTATGTAACTTAATAGAGTAAACCCAAAAATATGAAAATTAGACTTAATTATTTCATGATAATTCAAGCTGAATGTATGAATCAGGAGGCGAAGACAGTCAATAATAGTAGTGGCAGTTTTTCAGTTATTATTTTCAAGACAAAATGTCTCTTAAGGGTAAGTTTAGTCCCTAAAGTTACATAAATAATACATACAACCATTACTGACACTTTCTTACATGTAATTGACACATTTCTGTTGAATCTTTCCTTTACAGGAATGGTTTAGTGTCTTCAAACAGACCATTAGAATCACAACCGTTAACTAGCTATAGAGGCTAACTATTAGAGGTAAGATAACGATAGATTTGAGCTCTTATTAATGAACGTTTGAGCTTTTAAGCACATTTTATGTGTAGATGAGCGGCTTTGATACTTTTGTATATGTTTTGCTGGACATTTGTCAATAGATAAATGGAAGTCACTATAAACTAATTAATTTAACCTAAAGGTCTGCACTGTGGGGTCAATCGGTGACGTCACTTACATGGGCTAAAATGGGCTGAAACTATTTCAAACACGTTTTTAGCTTTCATTGCAAACAAACATTGACAAATTGTACTCTGATTTCAGGAGCGTCACAACCCTGACTGATGGCTGAACTGATGGCTGTGCTTCGGAGCTCCTGTTGAAGAACATCTCCAAAGCACCATGAACCATCTGACTAGTAAGTAAAACCTCAAACATTCAAAAGTTGATCAAATATTCAAAATAATATATCAAGTAAATATCAAATATTTCCTGTATGTCCTACGAGGCCATCTTGTTTAACTCTGCTCTGAGGACACTTCATACATAACAACCTACAGAGGGGTCCATCATAATTCGAAAAAAGACACAGATGATAATAAAAAAGTTATTTAAAATTAAAATGAATAATGGTAAGACAGAACCTGCGTACCTTGAACGTACCACACTTCAAACGGTAACGGTCTGTATGTATATTATTTTCTAAACTTTAAATGTAGTGAAGTTTTTGTTCAAGTAGACTTTGTTGCTTGTGGAAACCTCACGCGAGCCTGAAAGGTACTTAAAATTTAAAATCTTATTTGCACTCTTGAAGACTGTTCACCAAAGACTAAATTTTAGTCTGGCAGAATGTTCTGCACATTTCACCACTGAGGCCAAAATGAGCATTGTGAATGTAAGAGCCTCACACTACATTGTATTTCAGTGCAGTTCGTGAAGACAGATAACCTGGACAGAAGTCAGTTCTAGATCCTGCCTCCATACCAGACTTCTCACTCACAAGGATTGCTGTCTAATAGATAATATGTGTACTCTTCAGAGTGAGGTGCATTCAGATATTATTCAGGGACATGAACACTTGAATATTGCAAAAATAGAGAAAGTACCTTATCTAAGAATTTTATGTTAATTGCGTAAACATATCATTTTTTGTTTTGTTTTGCAAAGCACCTAAAAGCCAAATTAACACTGCCATACTCCAACAGGGTGAAAACACTGACCATGCAAAACAAATAAGCATGTTAGTTTTGTGGAAGTGTGAACTGATCATAATGCTGTATGTTAGATGTGAGATTCATTCAACTTGGTTTGCTGATTAAACATGATTAAATATTTGTTCAGAATATCGTTGTTGTTGTGACTATTCATCTGGGAGGGGTGTGTCTCTCAAGTGGCTTGGTTATGGTTTTGTTGAGGCTGACACGTGGAACCCATCTGGTCCAGAGTATAGGACCAGAATAAGGCCAGCAATGTCATACAGGACCTTAGATCCCACATAGCAATTTTTATCTGGCCCAGCTCCGGCCCACACAATCAGCTTTTGCTTGGCCCACATACCACAATGAATTACGGTCCTAGTGTGGACCAGGTCTGGATTCCAGACAAGGGCCACGCATGGGCCATAACTGGCCCAAGTATCAGCCAATTTAATTACCCATAACTGGCCCTTAATTGGAATCCAGACCTGGTCCACACTAGGACTGTAATTCATAGTGGTATGTGGTCCAAGCAAAAGCTGATCATGTGGGCCAGAGAAAATTGCTATGTGGGAATAACCATTTTCATTGTATGAATAATAGTGTGAATTAGCAGTCTTAGCATACTTGGACAGAATTAGCATCCTTGGACAGCTCTTTGGTCTTGGCCATGGTGGAGAGCTTGGAATCTGATTGATTGATTGCTTCTGTGGACAGGTGTCTTTTCTACAGGTAACAAACTGAGATTAGGAGCACTCCCTTTAAGAGAGTGCTCCTAATCTCAGCCCCTTACCTGTATAAAAGACACCTGGGAGCCAGAAATCTTGCTGATTGATAGGGGATCAAATACTTATTTCACTCATTTAAAATGCAAATAAATGTATAACTTTTTTGAAATGCGTTTTTCTGGATTTTGTTGTTGTTATTCTGTCTCTCACTGTTCAAATAAGCCTACCATTAAAATTATAGACTGATAATTTCTTTGTCAGTGGGCAAACGTACAAACACTGGTTTTGTAATATGACAAGAGTGAGCCCGTTATGCAGAAAAGACCCCGGGCGTTCAGATTATAAAACCTGGTAAATGTGGATGGCGAGGCCCAACCGGCCGCCGCACAAATCTCTGCAATGGACACACCGCTAGACCACGCCCAGGAAGAGGCAACGAGGCAGGTGGGGCACACAGAGAGATCCTGCAGATCTCCCAAATGCTTTACCTATGCTAACGCCAGTAGCAGAGGGCCAACACATCCTTGTCATTCGAAAAATAAGTTGGGCAATGAGAGTTGTCTCCTAAGGCGAAGAGGTCAACTTCTGCCCTGCTGAAGATCTCCCAGATTCTGTAAACCGTTTGTGGGTGGAGCATCCACTCGTCCGAGGGGACATTGCTCCATGATAGCATGTCTGCTCCCTAGTTCAACCTGCCCGGCACATGCATTGCTCTCAGTGAACGCAAGTTGAGCTGAGCCCATTCCAAGAGGCGCTCTACCAGAATAAAGAGACGCTTCGAGGAGAGACCACCCTGGCGATTTATATAGGACACCACCGTCATGCTGTCTGAATGGACTAAGAGGTGGTATCCCGTTAGGTGTGGCAGAAAGGAGCGAAGGTCCAAACACACTGCCAGCATTTCCAGGCAGTTAATGTGAAGCCGAAAACCGGTTTGCTGTCGCACAGCGCTCTCCAACCTGTGTTGGAAGCATCTATCGAGACCACCTTCCTTCTGTAGACGATTCCCAAGGGCACGCCTCGTTCCATCCACTGAAGGTCTTTCCAAGGGGCCAGAGCTCCTATGCAGACCTGGCCCACCTTGACACAAAGACGTCCGAGACGCCAGGCGTGGTGTGGAACACGTGGTTTCAGCCAGTACTGAAGGGGCCGCATGCGAAGCAGACCCAACTGAAGTACCGGAAATGCATGAGGCCCAGCATCTTTTGAAACACCTTGAGAGGGCGAGAGGCTCCAATTTTGAATGAAGCCGCGAGCTGCTGAATGGCACGTTCTGGCGCGATTACCTCCCTCATTTGATCCGAGAACTGTTCCTAGGAACGATCTCCATAGGCTGGGGGACAGAGCGCTCTTGGTAAAATTGACCCTGAGTCCCAGGCATTATAAGTGGCTGTGAAGGAAGGATCTGTGAGATAGTAGCTCGTCCTCCGTCTGGGCCAGAATGAGCCATTTGTGAAGATAATTCAAAATGCGGATTCCCATCTGTCTCAGCGGGGAAAGAGCTTTGTGAAAGTGCGAGGAACTAGGGACAGTCCAAAGGGAAGTTCCGTGTATTGATAAGCCACTCCCTCGAAGGCAAATCTCAAGAATCATCTGTGGTGGGGGACTATATGGATGTGCAAGTAGGCGTCTTTCAGCTCCAGCGAAAAGAACCAGTCCCCTGGGTATACTTGTGAGAGGAAACAACGCTGCTGAATCGCGGGGGTCTTCGAGTGAATTGAAGTGTATGACCTCATTTTATTATCCCCAAAACCCAGTCTGACACTCCGGGGATGGCCTACCAGGCCTCGGCCTGTGTGGCGAGCGCTTAAATTGGATCGAGCGACAGGCCACCTTGCAGGGACCTGACACTCGTGATAAGAGGAAGAGGAAATTTGCTCTCTTATTGAAAATGTTTGTGTTTTATTTTTCTCGCTATAACAGCGATCAGATGTGTGGGTACTATTTGATCACGCCCAGAGTTCACAACGGTGTTTACCACAAACACATTGCCGTCGGCACCCGGAACTGAACAGGGTGCTTGGAGGCACAACAGAGGCTGCTTGGGGGGTGGTCCGGCTGTGGCGAGACTTGGCCCCTTCCTCTTTCTATCCCTCTGGTCACTATCTCGGGCCGGGGTCCCTGGGCCCGGATGCATGAAAGTAAGTAATTTGACTTAGGGGTATCCCTAAGGGTAAAAAAATCCCTGAGGTAAGGGAATTCTTTAAGAGCGTTGCAACAAACATCTTTACAGTCAACCCTTACCTAAGTGTTTCACAATAGTTTCTGGCGAAGTTACTACATCTCACAATAAACATAGATGTGTATATCTCTGACAATAAACAGAACATAACCAAATACAAACCTAACCAACTAAAACACAAACAAATAAACGAGCGCTGCCCGTTTCTGCGCTGCTTTGTGTAGAGTTGTTACCATGGAAACCACTTTGTAACTGCAGTTAAAGCGCCTCCTGCTGACCAATGACGGAAATTTTACCAAATGTGAAAATTAACCCATGTTTTGACGCTGCAAACACGCAGAGTTGTAAATGTGAACAGGTGGCTCAACAAGAAGATAATGCATTATAAAAATCTAAACAATTAAGGCATACATTACATTTACATTATTAATTAATGTAATAATTGATCAATAATAATTGTTTAAATTAATATAATAATTGAAACAACTCATCCATTTTCTTAAATTATATATTTGTATATATATTATGTTTTGTGAAAACCTGTAACCAATGCTTTTTACAGTCATTTTACAGTTTAATATGTTACCATATCATTGCCCTACTATGCTTATATGATATTTTATTTGTGCAGGTGTTAAATGTCGTAAGTCTTACATTTGATCTTAAAAATCATAAAAATACTGAGATTAAGATGATGTAAGGGAGCTGTTTTGGTCCCTTAAATTTATCAAGGTGAAATAGTTACTAAGGACTCTGTAGCAACACTTAAGGGAGCACTTAGATAATTAAGGGGAATACTTAATGACAGCCTTAAGGTTACTTAAGTTGACCCTTAGAATTTTTAGCTTAGGGATTGTGCAGCTGGAGGTGCGAACTGCTGAGTTGGTGCTGTCTTGGGGCGACTGGAAGCAGCTGCAGAACTGGAGTGCTTTGGCAAGAAGTGTCGCATTGCCTGGGACGACGTCTGCACGGTGGTGAAGCATTTCGTGAAACCCTTAACCGCAAGTCCAAACAGGCCGGTGGGTGAGACCGGGAAGTCTAGGAAGGGGACTTTATCTGCATCCTTGATCTCCGTAAGGGTTAACCAAGAGTGTTTTACAGTATTTGCTAAATATATGGTAGCAAATAGCTTAATTATACAGAACATTAATTAGGTAAAGTGATACACAAATTGAAAGGGGAAATAATAAAATATTACAATTATATGAAATAAATATAAAAATATATCCCTATCAAGTTAATATAACCTAATAATAATAATAATAATAATAATATACAAATATTAAATTAAATGTTTAATGTTAATAAAAAATACTTTATCCATCTCTGATAATCCCGGGTTGCTATGGTCATGTAGGTTTGTTTATGCATTAAACTCGTGGCCACGACTAAATTAAGTGAACCGAAGACGTCCCCTCCCGTTCACCGTAGTCATTAGTATTAGTAGACCGTCTGCTTAATACCTTCTGACACTTTATTTTCATGGGTCCACAACATACAACATACTGACTATGAGAAACATTGCAAGTGTATGTCAACTTATTCTACTAACCCTAAACTTAACCTAACAGTCTACTCTGAGAGTTTGTAGACATGTAGCTGCCAATTAATGAGTCAAAGTCAAAATTAATTTATAAAGCACTTTTTTAGAACGAACGACTCAAACCCGAGACTCGATAGACGAACTAATCAATTCTCTTTCCGGCTCAGGCTGCATTGGTTAAGCGTATGGGGCTGTCACGTGATGAACGAACGACTCAAACCCGACAATGCTGTGCAATGCGCATGCGCGACTGAACGAATCACTCCCCGAGACGACTCGTTCTTCCCGAGTCACATTAAAGATTCGTTCAAAATGAACGAATCGTTCAAGAACGACCCATCACTACCCATCACTAGTCACGAGACTCCGTTCATCTCTGCTGCTGTTCGTTTCTGGAAGAAGACGCGCTAAGTAAAGGCTGGATTTACCTCCGAATAAGAGCCAAGAGTTCATCCAGAATACATCGATCTGATAAGTAAGTAAATGCTTCTTTTTTGCATTAGTTAGCATGTTATTGTGACAAACCTGAACGCGTTTAGTTGGGTTTTCCCCAAACGACAACATGATGAATGCTACGCATCTAAGAATGTTTACTGTTCACAAATAGATTTAATACCGTGCTAAACAATAACAATTCGTTTCTCAGATATAAAATATCCTTTTTTTAATGGTACAAAGTACATCCTTTTGTAGTTCACAGCATACTTGAGTCTATGGCTGGAGAATCATAACAGCTTCTATAAAATCATACATACTAGACTATATGACTGCACAATCATAGTTGTTTTTCTCCCAAACTGTAATTCCAGACTACAGTGTTTGAATATGATGGACAATTCATTGTATTTCAATTTCTTACAGCACAATGATGTTTTCATGCTCTATATAAAACAATAAAAGTAATATGAGAGTATACTGTAACATGATGAATGCCACGAGTCTAAGTATGTTTACAACATGTTTATTATTAATAGTCTTCTCTGTTCAAAAATAGATTTAAATAACGTGCTAAACAATAATAATTAGTTTCTCAGTTATAAAATATTTTTTTATAGTACAAATTACATCCTTTTGTGGTTCACAGCATACATGAGTCTATGGCTGCAGAATCATAACAGCTTCTATAAAATCATGCATACTAGGCTGTATGACTACAAAATCATAGTTGTGTTTTTTTTGGTTTTTTTTCCCCAAACTGTTGTTTTCATGCTCCATATAAAACAATAAAAGTAATATGAGAGTACATTGTAACATGATGAATGCTACGAGTCTAAGTATGTTTACAACGTTTATTATTAATAGCCTACTCTGTTCAAAAATAGATTTTAATAACATACTAAACAATAATTAGTTTCTCAGATATAAAATGTATTTTTTTGTGTACGATAGTACAAAGCATGCATGAGTTTATGCTCACAAATGTGTTTTTTTTTTGGTTGTTTGTATTTTATTGAATCAGGTACCTGAACCACAGATGAATCCTGATGACTTTCTTCAAGATGTTTTCCTCTGAGAGCGCTGTACCAACATCAGATGGTCAACTACACTGATATTCTATGGTAAAACAAGATCCTTGACAACTGATTGTTTTTTCTTCTTGAATCCATGGAAATAAGTAAATGTCAGGTATTTGTTTCACTTGTTGAACAGAAAATGTTGCAGGAATGACTGTTCACATCTCTGTGGTTAGATCAGTGTACACAATAATGTGTCTTTGACCTTCATTATGTATGTTTTGATTATACTGTGTTGTAAATAAAATACAAATAATTTAAAAACACATTTTTTCAGTCTCCTCACACACTCTCTCTTACCTGCCTCAGTCACAGTCACACTGATGGACCATTAGCAGCTTTAGGGGAGGGCCCTTTGTCTCTCAGGTGAGAATCACTTAATATTTAAGACCATTACCACTCCCTCGCATATACGCTTTCGATCACAAAACATGTCTTTAAAATTTTTAATCAATATATTGTTTTCTGTGAATGAGTAAGCTGAATGATTTTCACATAATTGTGAAGTAAATATTCTAGCCTAGAAGACTGATTACACAAAAGTCTTATTCAGGACTATTTAGTGTGGCTTTTATGCCTTATTTCAGCTACATTTTTTCCCCAAAACTTACTAACCACGCATGATATTTTTTTTTCTAACAAATGCAAACATGTACATCCACCTTAGTCACATATTATTGTAGCATAGTTTGTGCTGAATACAAAAAAAATACATGTTTAATAGTATATTATAAGTAGCTGAAATAAGCACAAATATCAGGGCATGTCAACACATCTCAAGGGCCCCAAAATTACATCAGACCCCAGAGGGTTAAAGCTACAAAGATAATGTGATGGTCCATCTCAGTAAGTGAAGTGCCATTTATTGATTTCCTGAAGAGTATTACCTGGTGAGATGATGTAGAAGAAATCTTTGAACTCATCCATCCAGACTTCAGCCAATCGTCTGTTGTTTTTGTTGATCACCTGACCAGTTCCACCAGGGAAGCTGTATGGTGTGGCCTTCCGGAACACATGGCCTACATGAGAACATGTGACTATCTCTAGAGATCCTCCACACTGCCAGATCTATTCACACACATACAAAATAAATACAATTAGAATCATCAAGGATCTTTAAAACTTGGCCATATACAATTACAATATAAAACTTCCAGCATGTATTTATGAATATAATATTGCAGAAAAACATTATGTAAGACATTTATGACCGTTGCTATTTTTTTATATTTTAAACTACCGAAAAATGGAGCTCTCACCCTAAAAGACATCTCAAGATTTTCTCCTCCCCATATGTCCATGCCTGAATCATAGGTGCCAATATCTTCAAAATAAGTTCTGTCAATAGAGAACAGACCTCCTGCCATTGTGGGAGTTCTGTGGACAAGATTCAAACCTTAAAATGAATTAGTCTGACAGGGTGTATATACTGTAGGATATATATATATATATATATATATATGTATATAGCTAGGTTAAGTGATGTGAACCACTGTAGTCTGTGTAAGGGAATCCTCTGATCAATAACCTTCTTTATAGGGGTGTAATGATACATCGATAAGGATCATTAAATATCAATCAAATGACTACCAATATGATGTAGAGATTCAATGTGTTATATATATATATGTATGCATTTTCCGTATTATTATTATTTTTTTAAATTGCATACCTCATTTTGTTGTTTATTTCCTAATGTGGATACTAGATGTACACATTTTACAGAGTACAGAAAAATGACAGACTTTTTTCACAACTGTCATTGCTTGTCCCATTGAACAAGCCAATGATGAGCTGTCATTAGATGACTACTGATCTCATGCATGTCTAAAGGTTTGGTTGTTGTTATTTTGGTTACATTTGTGAGTTGTAATAAAAATGTAACTGTGTAAAAACAACATACAGGTTGATTGCAGGGCTCAAAAAAAAAAATCAAAATCATATTACCATGTCAATACACTGTACATATTACATATTGCACGTCCAAATTACAAGACTTTTGCACTGACAACTCTTGACTTTTGCACATCATGTTTGGAAGACATAAAGTAAAATTAATTCAGTTTAAATCAATCCTTTATAAAAATCCTCAGGATAATGAAAGAACTGTTTTAAAGAGTTGATGATATCAGATGTTAGATTCACATCTTACTTAATGATAATGTAACTGGCAGTGCTGCAGTGACAACAACTAAACAATTGTGGTGCCTACATAACATGCTGTCTGCTCAATTAACCAAGAAAAATATAATTATTTGGAACAAAGGCTCTGTGTCTTTACCATTGTAATGCATGGTGTGTTTGAAAGAAACAATGTAGCACAGATTATTTCATGGGTTATTCTCACAGCCATTTGTGAATAATTAACAGAATAATGTGCTTACATCATTCACGCTAAAATTGAAAACAAAATGCTTTAAATTGTATTACCTAACAGGAAGGGTTCTGTCCCCCTTGCGTCGGTCCATCTCTCTCTGAGGAACTGGATACCATCTGAAGTTGAGCTTCCAGTTGAATCCCCCATAGGTCATATCTGAGCCGGCCATGTACTCGAATGTCTCATCACTGATGACATCAATGATTGGACAGACCACAGCCCTCCTAGAATGACAAACAAAAATAACCCTTTCACCTTCAGCCCAGTGTTGCAGTGGAAAATAGGGCATTTTGACAAGAATTTTTAACATATCAAATTATAGGCTTATACAAATGATAATTACAAAAATAGCATAAGAAAGCTACGAAAAAAATGGAGAATAAAAAAGAATAGTTAAAAATTCCTTCTCTGCCAAACAAAATAACTGCTTTTTAGTTTACGTTACTTTAAGATTAATACATTTTTAAACATTTCCATGTTCATACCTTTTCATCAACAAACATACTCCTATAGAATGGCTGTATAGTATTTAATTTAGTGTAGGGACCAATTCAGTTGCTTATTAGTATGCCTATTATTAACATATTGACTGTTTATTAGTACTTATAAAGCAAATATTCTGCATGACCATATTCTACATCCCTAATCACCTAAATAAAGTGTGACCTAATGGCTCAAATGGTCACACCACCCTAAGATCCTGGATTCAGATGAATTTCAGGTTTAAACTGGAAGCTTTAGCTATAGTTAACAGTCCAAAATGACTTTGCATCAGGTCAGCCTACATAGGTTTATTTTGCAATAATGCCCAACTGACTAGACATTATCCTTTGTGCAGCAGAAAAGACCCAGACACATTTCCAAATAGAAACAGTCCACATTGTAGCTCATGCTTCCAGAATGTTAATTGGATAAACACCTCCAGCACCACTAGACCAATTCTGATCAATGCAAACTCAATACACGGACCGCATTATGCTATACACACCGAAATGATCAACTTATCCCTTACTGCTTTGTGATTTGGCTGGACGTTGAAATAAAAATCTTTAAAGCATGCAGCACAAAGCACATGCTCACACAGATAGGTTTCCTGTATTAAAGCACCTGAGTGAATGTGAGTGTCTGACTGAGTGTGCTTGTAAAAGTAACAAGATATCCTCAGTAATGTAATTCTGAATCAGTGTTCTGTACCTGAATCTGTGTGAACGTAATAAAGATTACTTTACAAATGGAGGACACGTCACACTTACTGACAGGTAACAGTATTATACTTTGAGAGACCATGGACTAAAGCAGTTGGAAAGGTAAGCATGCCACGCAAGGTAAATAAGCAATAGAACAAATTTATGCCTAAGTCGATTACTGGTTCGAATTTAATTGTGTATGGACATTTATGTGGACTTTCACCTAAACATCCAAACATTTACCCAGACACTTTACCTATTTTTGCAACATTAATCCACAGGCAACATCACCACTGCATTTGTAAGTATCTTGGTAGTGATGCATTTTTTTTCTAAACCAGGAGTCCGGGACCCACTAGGGCCACAAGATGGCTTAAAATGATTAAACATGAGACAAAACACACTTTAAAATAAACTAAAACAGCTAAAAATCAAGATGTAATCTGACATATTTTTATTGTAATTCATTCCCTCAACAACTGTCATATTTATTGAAGAACCAGGGTTTCACAGTTTTGGTAAACTTCATTTAATTTACATTTTAAAAAATCCTATATTCCATTTAAAAAAAATCCTATATTCCTAAATGACTGGAAAAAAACAAGTAAATAAAATGAATGGTAATAAAAGGTCTGAAATCATGGGACTGAATTAACTTGAATTATTTTAATATATTGCCACTCCTAGTGTAAATAAAATCATACTTACATGAGGGTCTTTGAATATTGTCTTTGACAACAGGGTGCCTTGGATTCAAAGAGGTTGACAACCACTGCTCTACAGGACATTTATCTGCTGTCTGACTAGACGTTTATTGTAAACATCTTTTGCTGAGTACTATATTTAGTTTATCTTATGGCAAAAAGCACGAGAAAAGGAAAAGCAAAAATAACTTGGAAACAAGGCTTGGTCTCAAGTCTTTAAAACAGGGGTGTCAAACTCATTTTCACTGAAGGCCACTTCAACATTATGGCTGCCATCAAAGGGACGGTTGTAACTGTAAGACTGTACAAATGTTACTACTCCTTTAACATAGTTAAATAACTGTATCTTTATTTTATTATTAATTATTTAATTTGCAAATATTGCATATGCATTTGCATAGATGTAAAATATATGTTATTGCTCTGTTATTTTAACAAATCCTTTTAATTGATCAGGTTAAGAAATCCAAAATACTCCATAAATAAAAGTAAATAAGGACAATTATCATCAAACACAGGTCATTACATTAACTTTGTTAAAAACCTTTTTGTTACATTTATGGTACAACAAATAACTGAACCCGGTCTCATGCGAAAATGCATATAAACAGTACGCCAAATAAAAACGAAAACTCATGGTATTGATACGCAAAAATGGACTTTGGCGTACATATGATACGAACGAGTTCGGCGTGCATAGCCTATAATATGCAGTTTTCACGTCCATATGATACAAAATTTGTTGGAGTGCATACGATTTCGCGTACATACCATACGCATCTACCCCACAACCCTAATCCTACCCATCACGTAGCATATACAAGACAAAGTCAATTTTTGCATGTAGGTACCAAGAGTTTTCGTTATTAATTGGCTTACTATTTATACGCACTTTTATGAGATCGGGTTAAATAATTGTGAGCTGCAAAGAACATGTGACCGATATGGCATTTAAAAAACAAACGAGCCCTGTCTCATAAAATGCGTATCAATAGCACGATTTTCTGTTTCTATTTGGCATACGATTTATCTGCAGAAATTGACTTTGGTGTACATATGCTACACACGTGTTTGGCGTACATGATACGCAATCAATGCCTGTAGTAGAAAAAAAGAAGTGGCGGTACTGAACCTCACTCCCACACACTGTTAAAAATATATTGTAATTTTACAGGAAATTCCTGGTAACTAATTGCCATGAATTGTGTCGTTAAATAACAATAATTTACTGACATAAGTTTACAGTTCATTTACAGCTCTTCATTTTTACAGTATGTTACTGTTACACTACCATGGAAATTAACTCTGCTCCAATTGCTTCAAACAGTTTGAGTTTAAAATACTAGTATTCATACGGTGTTAGTAATTTAATAAGTGAAATAAGTGAACTAAGAAGAAATATTTCATAGTATAAAACTGCAAACACTTTAAATAACTAAAAACATGTCTTTAACTCAGATAGTTGCAGTTCATCACCAGCTATAGCACATATGCATGCGTTAAAGTACTTAACAAAAAGATCATCGCTGCTTAGGCAACTGCACTGTTACTGCCTTTAAATAAAGCAGCAGAAAATCAGTGTTTGTGGCTCAATACACAAAAAATGGCGCCGCTGATGGCAGCTATTGTGCCTTGCTCTTCAGTGTTTGTACTGTTTTTGTTTGTTTTTCAAATACGATCAGTTTTACCAGGGATGACCTGCTGAACATTCGGCAGAACACACCACAAAATCTTTTACCGGATTTAGATTTTTCGGACGTTTTGCTGGACATTGTAGTTGGCGGAGCCGTAGCTCTGGTCAAACGCTACAGGAGGTGCAGACGGGGGAAGCGAGCTGGAGCACTCGTCAGCGCGGATTTCGAATGGCGTTGCCTAGCATCCATCTGGCGAATCTCCGCTCTCTACCCAACAAAACGGATGAACTCCTTCTGCTCACCCGGACAAACAAGGATTTTTCTAACTCTGCTGCCCTGTGTTTCACAGAAACCTGGCTGAATGGCAACATACTGGAGAGCGTGCTACATCTGCCTAATTATCAGCTGATCAGAGCAGATCGCGACGCAGAATCAACGGGGAAATCGCGCGGCGGGACGTGCTTTTACATCAATGAGAGGTGGTGTACAGATGTAACTGTGTTAATGAAGATGTGCTGTTCAGATCTAGAAACGCTCTTCATTAACTGCAAGCCGTTCTATTCGCCGCGGGAGTTCTGCTCGTTCATTCTCGTGAGTGTCTACATTCCACCGCAAGCGCACGTGAGCACAGCTCTACAGAAACTCGCTGATCTGATCACAGAGAGTGAGCAACAACACCCGGACTCTGTTTTAATCATTCTCGGGGTCTTTAATAAAGCAAATCTCTCCCGCGAACTGCCAAAATACAGACAGCACATTACATGTCCCACCAGAGACAGTAATATATTGGATCACTGTTACACAACAATAAAGGACGCATATCACTCAGTTCCACGAGCAGCTTTAGGACTCTCTGATCACTGTTTGGTTCATCTTATTCCATCCTACAGGCAGAAACTTAAGTTTGCAAAGCCTTTATTAAGATCTGTTAAAAGATGGACTAACGAAACAGAGCGGGATCTGCAAGCCTGTTTCGACCTCACTGATTGGACTGTTTTTGAAGCCGCTGCCACCGATCTGGACGAGCTCACAGAGACTGTAACATCTTATATCAGTTTCTGTGAGGATATGTGGATTCCTAACAGGACTCATCTAATCTACAACAATGACAAACCATGGTTCACTGCAAAACTCAGACAGCTCCGTCAAGCCAAAGATGCTTACAGAAAGGGGGATAAAGTCTTGAACAAACAGGCCAAATACACACTGGAAAAGGAGATCAGAATGGCAAAGATGAATTATTCTGACAAGCTCAGGAAAAAATTATCTTCCAGTGATCCTGCTTCAGTGTGGATAGGAATGAAGGATATCGTCTCGGTTACGTACGTAACCCTCGTTCCCTGATGGAGGGAACGGAGACGTTATGTCGTGACGACATTAGGGGATTTACTTGGAAGCCCCGACTGCCTCTGATAAGAGAAAACGCCAATGAAATTTGGCTAGTGGATTTTGCATACCTGAGCCACTCCCCATGCATACGGGTATAAAAGGGCGACAGGTGCATCCACTCATCAGGTTTTCCGCTGAGGAGCCGAGAACGTGTCCCTGGCAACCAGCGATGGTTCGAGATTGTGGCATGGGGACATAACGTCTCCGTTCCCTCCATCAGGGAACGAGGGTTACGTACGTAACCGAGACGTTCCCTATCTGTCGGTCACTACGAGTTATGTCGTGACGACATTAGGGGTCTATGGAAAGCGCCACAACCTGAACCCCGTCACGACCTTGTGGCATGCAGATGTTGACAAGCTAGCGCGTGACAGACAAATGCGATGCGAAGGTCGCAACCTTCCCGTCGCCCCAGCGCAAATTCGCTAACCTTGGTGCCCGCAGGGACCACTGAGTACATTGCTGCTGGAGATAGCCAAGCCGCTGTTCCTTTCCCCAGAAATCGGAAGGGATTTCGACCTTCTATGAAAGACTGCTTCAAGTCTTTCCTGTTTGTTGTTACAGCCCGGCAGTAACGACGGGGAAGCGAGCCTTCCGGAGAAGGGCGCTACGGAGGCCACACCCTGACCGAAGGGAGGTAACGTGTGGAGACACTGGTATGGACTGGCCCAAGCCTGGGGCAGTGCTACATACGCCTGGACCCTGGGGCAGATCCTACCTAGAAGAAGGGAGGAAGGCTGCCAGCAGGGCCTGACAGAGCTCTGTCAAAGGGAAGACACGGGTTTACCATGAGGGAAACCGTACCGTGGATGAATACACGTGTGGGATCACCCGAAGGGAATCAGGCCGCACGGGCACCTAGCCGAGTACAGGGGCTGACCGGAGACCCGGGCAAGCTAACACCGGTACTGGGCCTGGCGTCAGACTGCTCCGCCCAGCCTGACTGCCGGGGGTGCTGGAGGAACTCCGCCAGGGTTCGCCGTCTGGGGAACTAACTGGAGGAGAGAATAGGCGCTCATATCCCCGGGTAAGGGGGAATGGCGCAGCAAGCGTGACACCGGCCAACTCTTCCCGCCACTTACCTGTTACCCAACACACGGGAAGAGACTGGCTCAACGCGGAGACTGTAAAATCTCGCGAAGGTGTTCGGTGTCGCCCAGCCCGCAGCTCTAGAGATGTCTGCCAAAGAGGCGCCGTGCGCCAGCGCATAGGAGGAGGCAACACTCCGTGTGGAGTGAGCCCTCACCCCGAGGGGGCACGGCTCGCCTTGGGATTGGTACGCCAAGGCGATGGCATCCACTATCCAGTGGGTCAACCTCTGCTTGGAGACAGCCTTCCCTTTCTGCTGACCTCCGTGGCAGACAAAGAGCTGCTCAGAGCTTCTGAAGCTCCGGGTGCGGTCCACGTATATGCGCAGCGCTCTTACGGGACACAGCAACGCCAAGGCTGGGTCTGCCTCCTCCGAGGGCAGTGCTTGCAGGTTCACCACCTGATCGCGGAAGGGCGTGGTGGGAACCTTAGGCACGTATCCAGGCCGGGGTCTCAGGACAACGTGAGAGTAGGCCGGCCCAAACACAAGGCACTCTTCGCTTACCGAAAATGCTTGGAGGTCCCCGACCCTCTTGATGGAAGTGAGCGCGGTCAGGAGCGCTGTCTTGGCCGACAGGAATTTCAGCTCGACTGAGTCCAGCGGCTCAAAGGGACCCCTCTGAAGTCCAGCCAGGACAATAGAGAGATCCCAGGAGGGCATCAGGGGTGGCCTAGGAGGATTTAACCTTCTGGCACCCCTCAGGAACCTCACGATGAGATCGTGCTTCCCCAGGGACCGGCCGTCCACTGCATCGTGATGGGCCGCAATAGCAGCCACGTACACTTTCAAGGTGGAGGGCGACAGCCCGCGCTCCAACCTCTCTTGCAGGAAAGAAAGCACCACTCCAATCGTGCATCTTCGGGGGTGCTCCCGCCGAGAAGAACACCAGTCCGCGAACAGACTCCACTTCAGCCTGTGGCAGGCCACTCAAGTCTGCCGCGTCCCATCCAGGAGCCGCACATGGCGGTTCCACAGACCTGGACGCGGGTGCCGTATGGTGCCGAGCCCCTGAGAAAGAAGGTCCTTCCTCAGAGGGATGCGCCAGGGAGGGGCTGTCGCGAGGAGGGTGAGTTCCGGAAATCAGGTCCGGGTGGGCCAATATGTCGCAACCAACAAGACCTGCTCCTCGTCCTCCCTGACCTTGCACAGTGTCTGTGCGATCAGGCTCACTGGGGGAAACGCATACTTGCGCAGAGCCCGAGGCCAGCTGTGTGCCAGTGCGTCCGTGCCGAGGGGGGCCTCGGCCAGGGAGAAATACAGCTGGCAGTGGGAGGACTTGCGGGAAGCAAACAGGTCTACCTGAGCTTCCCCGAATCAACTCCAAATCAGCCGGATCGTCTCGGGATGGAGTCGCCATTCTTCGGGGAAGTGAGCTGTCGTGAGAGCGCGTCGGCTGCACGATTGAGCTCCCCCGGAATGTGGACGGCGCGCAGCGATTTGAGCTGTGACTGACTCCAGAGGAGGAGATGGCGGGCGAGCTGTGACATGCGGCGTGATCGTAGACCTCCCTGCCGGTTGATGTACGAAACAGCCGCAGTGTTGTCCGTGCGGACCAACACGTGCTGGCCTAGGAGCAGTGGCCGGAACTGCTTTAAGGCCAGATGCACTGCCAACAGCTCTAGGCAGTTGATGTGCCAAAGCAGTCGAGGCCCCATCCAGAGCCCCGAGGCTGCCTGCCCGTTGCATGTAGCGCCCCAGCCCATGCTGGAGGCATCTGTTGTGACAACAACATGCCGGGACACTTGTCCTAAGGGCACCCCGGCCCGTAGGAAGGCAAGGTCCGACCAGGGGCTGAAAGAGCGGAGACACGATAGCGTGATGGTGACACGACGTGTCCCGCGGCGCCATGCCCATCTCGGGACCCGTGAGTGTAACCAGTGCTGAAGTGGTCTCATATGAAGCAACCCGAGCGGCGTGACTGCGGCTACGGATGCCATATGCCCCAGGAGCTGCTGAAACTGTTTCAGCGGAACCACTGCCCTGCCTCTGAAGGAACTCAGGCAGTTCAGCACTGATTGGGCACGCTCGTCCGAGAGACGTGCCGTCATACTCACAGAGTCTAACTCCACACCGAGAAAAGAGATTCTCTGCACAGGGGAGAGCTTGCTCTTTTCCCAGTTGACCCGAAGCCCCAACTGGCTGAGGTGCCGGAGCACCAGGTCCCTGTGACCACCCAACTGTTCTCGCGATCGGGCCAGGATGAGCCAATCGTCGAGATAGTTGAGGATCCTGACGCCCACTTCCCGTAACGGGGCAAGGGCGCCCTCCGCCACCTTCGTGAAGGCACGGGGAGACAGGGAGAGCCCGAAGGGGAGGACCCTGTACTGCCATGCCCGCCCCTCGAACGCAAACCGTAGGAACGGCCTGTGTCGAGGGCGAATCGAGACATGAAAGTAAGCGTCCTTCAGGTCGATCGCTGCAAACCAATCCACGGAGTGAACTCATCTGCGTCAACATCTTGAACGGGAGCTTGTGTAGGGCCCGATTCAAGACTCGCAGGTCCAGGATTGGCCGGAGGCCACCGCCTTTCTTGGGCACGATGAAGTAGGGGCTGTAAAACCCCTGCCTCATCTCGGCTGGAGGGACCGGCTCGATTGCACCCTTTGCCAGAAGGACAGCAATCTCCTCGCGCAGGACAGGTGCATCTCGGACTGCCACCGAAGTCTCGAGGATGCCGCTGAACCTGGGCGGCCGCCTGGCGAACTGAATCGCATAGCCGAGTCAAACTGTGCGAATGAGCCAGCGAGACGGGCTGGGTAGCGCAAGCCACGCCCCCAGATACCGTGCAAGCGGCACCAAAGGCCCAATCGACGTGCCCGCAGTGGTGCAGCGAGGGGGAGTAAGGTTGGATGGAACAGAAGGCAGTGCGTTCTGACTCATCCCCACAAAACTCCCTAAGTCCCCGGGGGGACTGGCTAGAGGTGCGCGGGGAGGCATCGCGTCCCCAGACCGCACTCTCTTGGCCACTGGCAATATGGGTCCCGGGTGAGAGTGAGGAGGCATTGCGTCGCACACTGTCAGCCCGCAGACCTGGGAACCCGGAGGAAAGGGAAATTGCTCTTTCTTTGACAATGTGGGTACCACTGGCCCTTGAGCCAGTGGCGGAACAGAAACCACAGGATTCTCCACCCGGCCCTCCTCCGGGGGAAGGAGCGACGCTAGCCTCGTCGTCTCCTGGGAAAGAGCAAATTCCTCCATCTCCGGGTTGTGCGCGTCAGGGCCGCTTTGTCGTCTTCCTGGAGGACTTGGCGGCCGGCTGAGGCGCAGGGGGCGCCGCACTCCTGCGAGAGGCTCGACGCACCGGCCTAGGTGACGACTCAGCACGGGGCGGAGCAGCTCTGGAGGACGCAGGAGGGCGCCCACGGCGACCAGCAGACTGGGGCCTGGCCCTTGGGCCAGCGGTGGCAGCTGGAGCATCCCGCCGTTTAGGGAGGATGTGCTGAATTGCCTCCGTCTGCTTTTGTACTGCCGAGAATTGCTGGGCAAAACCCTCGACAGTGTCGCCAAATAGCCCCGTCTGGAAGATGGAGGCGTCGAGAAAGCGTACTTTGTCGACGTCCTTCATCTCGGCCAGATTGAGCCAGAGATGGCGCTCTTGGACCACTACCGTGGACATCGCCTTCCCGAGGGACCGCGCCGTGACTTTCGTCGCCCGGAGAGCGAAGTCAGTCGCCGTGCGCAGCTCCTGCATCAACCCCGGGTCGGGACTACCCTCGTGCATTTGTTTTAGTGCCTTGGCCTGGTGAACTTGCAGGATGGCCATGGCATGCAGGGCAGAGGCGGCCTGGCCCGCAGCGCTGTAGGCCTTGGCGGCGAGTGCGGCCGTCAGCTTACAGGCTTTGGACGGGAGACGCGGACGATTCCTCCAGGTGGCGGCGTTTTGCGGGCACAGGTGCACCGCAACCGCTCTCTCCACCTGGGGAATATCCACGTACCCCCTGGCCGCCCCGCCATCGAGGGTAGTGAGGACGGAGGAGGGAGACGAGCGGCTTCTGGTCGAGAAAGGGGCCGTCCACGACTTCGTCAGCTCCTCATGCACCTCCGGGAAGAAAGGCACCGGGGCAAAGTGCGGCCGCTGGTCACGTTTTTGCGCCGATGAACCAATCATCCTGCCGCGAGGGCTCGGGACTGGGCGGTCTGTTGACCTCCAGCCCGATACTCACGGCTGCCCGGGCAAGCATGGCCGTCAGCTCTGGGTCCGGATCGGCAGTGGCGACAACACCCGAGGGGGGCAGCCCCGCCGATCGTTCATCCTCAGAGGACGAAAGCCCATCCCCCGATGCCGCGATCGACATCTGATCCTCGGGCGGCGCACCGAATGAAATGCTGGCGGCCCCGTGAGGCGAACCAGCGAAATCACTCGGGAACCGGACGGAACAAGCGCTGCGGGAGGAGTAAGAGGTCCGTGGGGGCGTGCCCGGCGGAGAAGCTCTTACTGTCACCCTCAGATCTCCCAGAGCGCCCGCCGGCGGTCCTCTGCTCGAGCCAGAGAGACCGGGACGGGTGGCGGCAGAGGGTGCCAATCCTTTCAGAAAGGAAAGGCGAGAACGCAGCGTTGCCATGTTCATACGCCCACAACAGGCGCATGACTCATCCACAAACGCATCTTCAGCGTGCTGGATGCCCAGACACTGAAGACAACGCTCGTGACCGTCATCCGAGGACAGGAAGCGACCGCAACCAAGAGAACACGGACGGAACGGCATCTTTAAAAAGACGCGAACCGCCCAGTGTTTTAGAAATTTGCTCTTTCAGGTGAAGTGCCCAGGGGAATCGCTGCTGCAGGGACACCGCTGTCTGCACCGTAACGCCACCCAGGAACAAACTTCGAGGCAGACGGCTTTGTGGAGATCTGATCTGTTTTGAAGATTTCTCATCCACTCGGCTCCGAAGCAAAAATCTGATGAGTGGATGCACCTGTCGCCCTTTTATACCCGTATGCATGGGGAGTGGCTCAGGTATGCAAAATCCACTAGCCAAATTTCATTGGCGTTTTCTCTTATCAGAGGCAGTCGGGGCTTCCAAGTAAATCCCCTAATGTCGTCACGACATAACTCGTAGTGACCGACAGATAGGGAACACCAGTTACAAGTCACTATCCCCCAGCACTCTGGAAAATCAACACCTGGCAGACAACTTGAACGACTTTTATTGTTGTTTTGAAAGATCACCCCACACCCGCCCTGAACACCTCTCCACACAACCATTCACACCTCCAGCAACCCCTCTCTCCCCCACACCTACGATTCAAATCAGCGAAGAAGATGTGTGCCAGGTCTTCAGGAAGAACAAAAGAAGGAAAGCACCAGGCCCAGATGGTGTGTCACCAGCTTGCCTAAAAACCTGTGCTGATCAGCTGGCCCCCATCTTCACATAGATCTTCAACAGATCACTGGAGCTGTGTGAAGTCCCCTCATGCTTCAAACACTCCACCATCATCCCCATCCCAAAGAAACCCAAAATTACTGGACTTAATGACTACAGACCTGTGGCCCTAACGTCTGTAGCATGAAATCATTTGAAAGACTGGTTTTGGCTTATCTGAAGGACATCACTGGACCCTTACTGGACCCCCTGCAGTTTGCCTACAGATCAAACAGGTCTGTGGATGATGCAGTTAACATGGGACTGCACTTCATCCTGCAGCATCTGGACAGACCAGGGACTTATGTGAGGATCCTGTTTGTGGACTTCAGCTCCGCTTTTAACACCATCATCACGGAAACCCTTCAAAATAAACTAACCCAGCTCTTCGTCCCCACCTCCGTCTGCCAGTGGATCAACAGCTTCCTGACAGACAGACAGCAGCTAGTAAAGCTTGGTAAATTCACATCCAGCACTCGTACCATCAGCACTGGAGCTCCTCAGGGCTGCGTTCTCTCCCCACTGCTCTTCTCCCTCTACACCAACGACTGCACCTCTAAAGACCCCTCTGCAGAGCTGGGTAGTAACTGATTACATGTAATCTGGATTACGTAATCAGATTCCAAAAATTAAGTACTTGTAATCAGAGTAAATTACATTTTAAAATACTCGTAATCAGACTACAGTTACTTTTTTATGGATTACATGATTACATATTATTCACACAATAGCAATAAATTATTCATAAATCATTGATTCCCCCTAATTTCTCTTTTTCATCTTTTAAATTTTCCTTTCTAAAATAGTCTACCGAATATATACTTATTATATATGTATAAATAGTCCAGTCTTGCGGACATTCACACAAAGATCAGTCAGTAATCAAACTCTGTAGGTTTTTTAACCATGTATTATTAATTATAACTAATTAAAATGCACATATTCACGTTATTTCTTAGATACATGTAATGCAGGCATTCCAAAACTTTTTGTTATCTAAACCTTATTCACCAAATATATTTGCTTTAAGTACCCCTGAGATTTTAAAATAAATATTTCAATAATTAAGTATCACATTTGCATGTTCACGGTTTCTTTGATGTTGATTAATGATCACATGGCATGCAGGTAAATACAAATATTTAATCTTTTTTAGTAAGTGTTTTATTTAAAACAAAGACTATAGAAACACAAAGACTGTTCACTCCTATACTTATGAATGGGAGAAACTGCAACACGCAATATGGAGGAATAGTCCCACCTTCGAAATGAAAGAGCCAAATTTCCCCATAGAAACCTGACTAGACCAACCAATGCACATGCACAGTATAAGCAGGTTATGATTCTGCATGCACATTGCCTGGTCTAGCCTGAAAAATAAGCTTTTTAAACGCTATTTGAGCATAAGAAACAACATTCATGGGGCAATTAATGATGGAACAATGATGGAAGCTGACAAGATGGCGTTGGCGTTCCAATATCAAGTAATGACTCACTTGATTTTGTGCAGTGGGTGCAAGAGCCTACTCATGCTCATGGTCACACGTTGGATTTGGTTTTTTCACGTGGATTTCAAATTTCGGACATTGAAATCACTGAAACTTGTTTTTCTGACCACAGATTGGTACTTTTTTCTTCTCATCTTCCTGATCCAGTTGCTGCCTCATGTCCAGTAACTCGTTTGAATCGTTATTTCTCCACTCAGTCATGTGAGAGATTTGCATCCTCCTACGCTATAACTGATCCACCTTTGCCTGAATTGTTCTCTTCTCTGCAGGATGTGAACAGACTTTTTGATTTCTTTAATCAAAAATGTTTGTCTACTTTGAATCTCATCGCTCCGTTAAAACCTAAACGTATTGTCACCAAACATCAGCCTTGGCTTAATGATTCAACTCGTTTGTTTAGAAAGGCCTGTAGAAGAGCAGAGCGAAAATGGTGCAAGGATAAATTACAGGTCTCTTATGAAATTTGGAGAGATTCCTTATTTGTGTATCAGAGAGCTGTTAAGGCCGCCAAGTCCAAGTATCTATCTGAGTTTATTAGTGACAACTCTCACAGACCTAAGGCACTCTTCTCTGCTATTGACTCCGTGCTCAGTCCCCCTGTCATCATTTTTCCTGATTCTTCCGTATCACTGTGTGAACAATTTTGTACATTTTTTAACGAGAAATCCTTTCAATTAAGATCTAACTTGCCCTTGGGGAACTCGGCCCAACCTGTGAGATCAAGTGGTCAAATGCTATGGAATAACTTTCAGCCTGTTTCCTTTGAATTCTGTAAAGGCATTGTTGAACGTCTAAGACCAACTTCGTCTTCTCAAGATATTATTCCATCTAGATTTTTAAAACAGATTTTCAATATCATTGGACACGATCTTCTATCAATCTTTAATACTAGTTTAACTACTGGGGTTGTTCCTGACTGCTTAAAAACAGCTACAGTAACTCCATTATTAAAGAGGCCTAATCTTGATTCTTCAAATTTTAATAATTTCAGGCCTATATCAAATTTGCCATTTCTTTCAAAGATCCTTGAGAAAATTGTGTTGACTCAGCTACAGTCCCATTTGATGTCAAATAATATTCTTGAAAAATTCCAATCGGGTTTTAAGTCTCAACACAGCACGGAAACTGCACTTCTAAAAGTTGTAAATGATATTTTAATAGAAACAGATAAAGGGAATGCTGTAGCTTTGGTGCTTCTAGACTTAAGCTCTGCATTTGATATGGTTGACCACACGATCTTGATTTCAAGGTTGGAGAGTTGTGTTGGGTTACAAGGAAAGGTATTGAAATGGTTTCAATCTTTCTTAGCAAACAGAAGTTTTAGTGTCTCCATTGGCCAACATAGTTCGTCCTCACACCCACTTGTCTGTGGGGTGCCTCAGGGCTCAATTCTTGCCCCAGTTTTATTTTCTATATTCATGCTACCAATGGGTGCTATCTTTGAGAAATATGGAGTGTCCTTCCACTTATATGCGGATGATACTCAGTTGTACTTTCCCTTGAAACACAAAAGTAAATAATTTTTAGGACCTCTGTTGAATTGTTTAAACGAATTGCAAATTTGGCTAAAGCAGAATCTTTTAGTGTTAAACGAGAACAAAACTGAAATCATTCTGTTTGGTTTAAAGTCATATGAAGACTGTGCCCTTCACTTTGGTCATCTCTCTTCCTACCTTACACCCTGTGCCAAAAATCTTGGTGTTCTTTTTGACTGTAACCTGGGTTTTGAGAAACAAATTACCGCAGTGGTCAAATCAAGTTTCTTCCACTTACAGCGTTTATCCAAAATTAAATCCTTACTCTCTGTAAAACAGTTTGAACAGATTATTCACTTGTTTGTTTTATCTCGTTTAGACTGTTGTAATTCACTATACTATGGTATAAGTCAGTCTTCTATAATGCGTCTGCAGATGGTCCAAAACGCTGCTGCAAGATTAATGACAGGCAGACGAAGGTTCGATCACATCTCGCCCATTCTCATTTCACTAAACTGGTTACCAGTTAAATTTAGAATTATCTTTAAAATTTTAATTTTTGTTTTTAAATCTCTGCATAATCTCGCCCCGTCCTATCTTTCTGAGGCAATTACTACCTATAAACCTAACAGATCCCTAAGATCCAGTAACCTTGGTCTCTTCTCTGTTCCTAGATCGAGGCTTCGCTGCAGAGGTGATCGAGCCTTTGCTGTTGCTGGCCCCACTCTGTGGAACAATTTACCAGCTTCTATTAGAGCTGCGCCCTCCTTGCCGGTTTTTAAGTGCCAGCTTAAAAACCATCTTCTGTCAATAGCTTTTACATAGCCTTGTCAATTGTATTGTTATATTGTGTTGTGATGTACTTTGGTTTTATATTTGTTGTATTTTTAGCTGTACTGTACAGCACTTTGGATCAACTGGTAGTTGTGTGAAAGTGCTCTATAAATAAAAAGAAAGAAAAGAAAGAAAAATAAATTAATTTCAGATTTTTTTTTGCTGATTTGACATAATGTGAGTTTGACATAATGTGAGTCAGATAATGCTATTTAAATCAATGTGATAAACGAGTTAAATCAAAAGTAATCTAAAAGTAATATCAAAGTAATCTGATTACATTACCTAAAATGTGTAATGTAACAGATTACATTACTGACTACAATTTTTGTCATGTAATCTGGAATCAGTAACGAATTACAATTTGTAAGTAATCTACCCAGCTCTGCCCCTCTGTCAAGCTCTTGAAGTTCGCAGACGACACCACACTGATCGGCCTCATCCAGGATGGTGACGAGTCTGTTTACAGACAGGAGGTTAAGGAGCTGGCTGTCTGGTGCGGTCTTAACAACCTGGAGCTTAACACGTTCAAAACTGTGGAGATTAATAATAATAATAATAATTCATTACATTTATAATAGTGGATTTCTGGAGAGAGTGCTGTACATTCACTACCCCACCTACAATCCCTGCCGGCCCGAGACTCGAACTCACAACTTTTGGAGAGTTGGATCCGACTCTCTTACCATTAAGCCACGACTTCCTGTATGTCTACACAGAAGAAAACGCTGTCTAATCTCTGCCCCGGTATGAGTTGTGTCGAGCTATTCATTAATCTGGTTGTTTGATGAGAAAAAAGATTAAATGTAGCTGCAATAAACGCATCAAGAATCCTTAAATCCTTTTTCGTTTCTTGGAAAAAAATGAAAAAATGAAAAAGGAGCTGTTTTCTCATTTTTCTACATCGAATATTAGTGAACGCTCGATTCCCGATTTTGTTTTTATAATTTCAAAAGGAAAATCCATTGGCCGCCAAGTACACGGACCAAATAGTAATCCATCTGCGAGTAGAGAGATTTGCGCTCGTGCATTGATACGCTCTCGCATTGGCAACAGTGTTAATTTTGGCAGGTATTTTTGATTTAGTCTTAGTCTTTATCCTGAGATGAAAATGCTTAATAGTCTTGGTCACATTTTAGTCACTTGAGTCTTTCATAGTTTTAGTCGACGAAAAGTCGTTGCATTTTTGTCAACTTTTATTCATTACCTTTAGTCAAACTGCAGTTACCCACATTTATTTTGGTAGCTATTTCATGTAGTATTCCAACAAAATTAGTCATCAATTGTTCTCTCTTTAGACCAAATCAATTAAGCTTATGATAAATTTGAATCAAGGACTGAATTTGGAAAAACTGGAATAAATTGAATTTTTTTGGTAGAGATACAAATTAAACTAATTTTTCAGATACAGTAGGTTTACGTAACAAGTCTACATTTATTTAACATCTTTTGTTGGTTAACAATTATGACACAGATAATTAGGAATGCTGTCCATTTAGCCCTCTATGGGATAAATGGCGCTAAGAAAATTGCATTTAAAATACAATGTTAATGTTCAACCAACAAAATTTTATTTTAGTGATGTTAAATTACATCCCCTTCAACCAGTAAAATAAAAATTTATGGTAACACTTTATAATAACGTCCAGTTATAATTAATTTATAAGTGATTAGTTAATGATTAAATAATCGTTTACAAAACATTCATAAGCAATTAATAAGTGATATGCTAACAATTTGTGTATGTTTTGTTAATTCATTTAAAAGTCATTTACAAGTAATTAGCTAATGATTAACTAATCATTTGCAAAACATGACTATGCATTCATAGATGATTAATAATTGATATGTTAATATTTTTATCTATGTTTTGTAGAATAAGTTTTGAATCATTTACAAGTGATTAGATGATGATGAACTAATCATTTACAAAACATAACTATACATTCACAAATGATTAAGTATATGCTAACAATTTATAAATCTATCATAAGTTATCTTTAAATATAGCATCATGAAATAATCAAACAGATCCTTAATGGTTAATAGTTAATAGTTAATATATTATTAATCACTTATAGATCATTGAAATGTCAACATTGTACTATTATCTCAATAAACATTATAAATCATTTACAAAGCTTTCTGCATCCCCTAATCTAAAGTGTAAACTAATCATCAGTTGTAAATGTTTTACAAACTTTATGGTTTCCAGTCGTGTGTGCGTAAATATATATATATATTCACAAACAACCTGTAACCTGGAAGGTTTGTAAAACATTTACAACTGATGAGTAGTTTACACTTTAGATTAGGGGAACCGCAGGGCTACATCATGTGTCATTCACCGGTGAGAAAACTTTATAGCACAGTTAGTAAATGTACTACAATACCAGGAAGGAAGATCGGGTTGTTGATTTTTGCCTGCCATTCTTGCTCTATCTGCACAGCGTGCGTGAATGTGCTGATGACGTATCGTGTCTGCGCGAACAGGGTGCGCAGAGGTATGCAAATACATACGTTGACAGGCAGGTAGGAAAGCCAATTAAATCGCTCGGACCGAGCATTTTGATTGGACGAACATTTCTTGGTCCTACACATTCCACAGAATATATAAATACAGATAAATACATTTAGACCACTTAAATTAATGACTGCTATCAGGATGTGAAGAGACTTTCAACCAGAATAACAAAAAAAATTTCTGAAGACAATCACCTATGGCACCTTTAACTTAGCCTAAAGGATGTATTTTGAATGTCCGGTAGTCCTCAAATAACATTTTAGTCACGTCTCGTCTTGTTAACGAAGACGCAGCATAAATTTAGTCATAGTTTTTATCATCAGATATTAGTTTTAGCTCGTTAACGTCTCGTCTTAGTCACAGAAAAAAGGTTCATTGACGAATATTTTTAGTTGTTGTTTTCGTCGATGAAATTAACACTGACAGGCAATATAATGCACTCTGGACATTTGTCATTAAAATAACTCAATAGAAACTGCCTCAAAAGAACTATTAATATGAGAATGAAGTCGTGTCTGAAAGCAGCGATTGATTTTTTTTATTCGTTAAATGAATGGAGAATATAGTGTTTTTCCATTTCCTTCGGTGGTGCTCGAGCACTGAGGTCCGCACTTATTCCTTTGAGCGTCCACCCTGTCATCATAAACGGAAAACCCCTACACCCTTAATCCTAACCGTTGCGTATCATATGCGCTCCAAAGTAAAACTATCATTTGTAAAACTGCATTTTTTTCATCTTAAAAATATATCTAAATTGAGACCTATGCTCAAATTTCAAATGCAGAAATGTTAATTCATGCATTTATGACCTCAAGATTAGATTATTGTAATGCTTTATTGGGTGGTTGTTCTGCACGCTTAATAAACAAACTCCAGATGGCCCAAAATGCAGCAGCTAGAGTTCTTACTAGACCCAAGAAGTATGACCACATACCCGGTTAGCCCGGTTCTGTCAACACTGCACTGGCACTATTGAACATCGCATAGATTTTAAAATCTTGTTAATTACTTATAAAGCCCTGAATGGTTTAGCTCCTCAGTACTTGAGAGAGCTCTTATCGCATTATAGTCCTCCACGTCTGCTGCGATCTCAAAACTTTGGCCATTTTATAATACCTTGAATATCAAAATGAACTGCGGACGGTTTATCCTTTTCCTATTTAGCGCCACAACTCTGGAACAATCTACCTAACACTGTTCGGGAGGCAGACACACTCTGTCAGTTTAAATCTAGATAAAGACCCATCTCTTTAACTTGGTTTACACATAATACACTAATACGCTTCTAAAGCCCTATTTGGACGGTAATTGTTTCTCAGGGGGACGTAAGTGATTTTTACCATTTACAGGAAGTAGTTGGTTATTGATATCCTGGATTCGGACAGAATTTAAGTGTTTTTCTCCCACCACCCCGTAAAAATCCCCGGCCGAATTACTGTTTTTTGACAAACACCAAGGTCGTGTGGTAATTAAATTGCCGTCCGAATCCACATCTCTGAGATTACAAGAAATCAAATCAAAATTAAAAAAAAAAATTTGGGATTTTCTCCCAAATACCGTAAGTTAACGTTGTACTTCGCTGTAATTTGCATACTGTACATATTTATTTCTGAAATGCTGGAAAGTATTTAAAAGAACAATACTTCATATTCATAACTGCACCATAGCGACTGGGAGCAGAAAGAGAAGAAAAGCACGTAAACATTCGGTCTTTATTATGGCAGTAGCAGATATGCAATACAATTTTAAAATGTGTACTACAAACAGTTGTATATCGCGTATAATTATATACAACTATAGCACGTCTATTTTCCTATTTTTAAACAGGAGATTTAAATAATAAATAAATAGGATTATACATTATAAAATATGCTTGGAATAATAAGAATACATTTTCCATAAGTATTTTTAAATGCATTTTACACAATAATAACAATAAATTTGTAAATAAAATAAATACATTTTATTTACAGCAGACAATCATGTGATTGTGCGTTGTGTTGCGTTACGGGGTTCGTAGGATCACAGAACTCGCTCCTCCACTGTGAATAAATCACCATCCGAATCCATGAGTTTTATCACTGAGGTGATATGTAAATTTATTTTTACAGACGTCCATATGAGAAACAATAACTGTCCGAATCGGGCTTAATATTCAAATCCGTTAAAGGATTGTTAGGCTGCATTAATTAGGTCAACCAGAACCGGGAACACTTCCCATAACACCCCATGTACTTGTTACATCGTAAGAAGAATGGCATCAACGCTAATATTAGTCTATTTCTTTCTTATTCCGAGATCACCGTAGCCACCCAATCCAGTCCGTATCCAGATCAAATGGTGGATCAGCATATAAATAGAATGCCAAATAGAAGCAGAAACTTGTGGTATTGATACGCACTTTAATTTATGATATAAAGCTGCATAGATTTATTTTTATTTTAAGACAATCATATGCTCTCGCGGGCCACATAAAATGATGTGGCAGGCCGGAATAGGCCCGCAGGCCTTGAGTTTGACACATGTGCTTTAAAATGTAAAGTTTGGGGCTCAGGAATATATTGTCTTTACACAGTCAAGCACACTCACCTGTCCTCTTTGATCCGGGCCAGCAGTGGCTCCAACCACCCTACAGTGCATTCACAGTGGGCATCCAGGAAGGTGATGACCTGTCCTCGCGTGGCGGCCGCCCCTCTTAGTCGTGCTCGAATCAAACCGGATCGCTGCTCCATCCTTAAAATTTGCACCGGAACCTCCAGAGTTGCAACATGGTCCTCTAATTTTTTCTTAAGAAAATCTGCAATCAATCAATCAGTAAAGGCAGAGGTCATCTACAGAGATAAAATTATGGTGGACAGCTCCATGTTACACACATCTTAATGTTTCCTCACTCAGGTCTCTAAGAAGCTGAATGACATTTATGGACTAAATAAATAAAAATAATATTTACTGCCAACATTCACATAAACGTTGACACTGAGGATATTCTGCCATTGGCCAGTATAGTATACTGATGGAATAACTCAACATACAAACGTAATTAAAATGATCAGTTAATTAATTAATTGATGTGATTATGACCTCTCTCGCTGGCATCATCCACTAGCAGTATCTCGAGAAGCAGGTGTCTGGGTGAGCGGTTTATGGCGCTGTGTATGGTTCTCAAAAGTGTACTCCAGGCTTCATTATGAAACACGATCACAATGCTGGTGTTTGGAAGGTCATCGGGGTACTTTTTGGTTTTACAGCTGAGGAACACACAAGAACAGAGAAGACAAAAAAGTGTAAAAACAAACAATTTTTAGACATACAGAGTCAAGTTCTTTGCATAGCGCTTTTCACAATACACATTGTTTCAAAGCAGCTTTGCAGAGAACCCTGATGTTAATTTTTATTACTAGAAGGCTCTGTGGAATACTCGATTCTGCTTGGTCAGTCACCACATTCTGAGGTATGTTATTTCCCGTTAAAAACCGGTAAAAACTAATAACACAGGGTCATCCGGGAAACTGCAGTCGGCACTATTCACTTGCTGGGAAATTTTTTTTCTTTGTGAAAGCTTTTTGTTTGGTTGGCTAATAAAATATTACAACTAAAATCAATATTTAATTATGTGATCCTGGTATCACGGACTTGCATGTTTCATAATGCTGCCATTTTGCGATAATTGTTTTTTACACTGTAATGGACTGTAAGATAACTAACAAACTGGTAAGAATTTAAAACAGTTTAATCTTAAATCGATATATTTTATCACAATTATTCATGTGTATGATTAACAGAAATGTTCATGACCTCGAGGCTAGATTATTGTAATGCTTTATTGGGCGGTTGTTCTGCACGTTTAATAAACAAACTATAGTTGGTTCAAAATGCAGCAGCTAGAGTTCTTACTAGAACCAGGAAGTATGACCACATTAGCCCGCTTCTGTCAACACTGCTCTGGATCCCAATTAAACATCTAGATTAAAGACCCATCTCTTTAACCTGGTGTACACATAACACACTAATACCATTCTAATATTCAAATCCGTTAAAGGATTGTTAGGCTGCATTAACTAGGTCAACCGGAACCAGGAACACTTCCCATAATACAAAATGTACTTGTTACATCGTAAGAAAATTGACATCTACGCTAATATTAGTCTGTTTCTCTCTTATTCCGAGGTCACTGTAGCCACCCGATCCGATCCGTATCCAGCCCAGATGGTCACTGCAGTCACCAGATCCAGTTCGCATCCAGATCAGATGGTGGATCAGTACCCAGAGACGACCTCTACAGCCCTGAATGTCAGCGGAGACCAAGACACCTAGATGAGCCCCAGAGACAGATCCCCAGTGAGGACCCCACCACTTAGACAGCCATTGGGAAAAGACCACTGGAACCAGTTGAGCCCTTATAATCTGACTTTGCTGCAGTTGGAATTGAACTGCTGGTTCGTTTGGCCAGAGGAGAACTGGCCCCCGGACTGAGCCTGGTTTCTCCCAAGGTTTTTTTTCTTCATTCTGTCACCAATCGAGTTTTGGTTCCTTGTCGCTGTCGCCTCTGGCTTGCTTAGTTCATTTCCAGCGATATCGTCAACCTAATTGCAAAGAAACTATTTAAACTGACCTGAGCTGGACGATGACGTCACTGAATTCAATTATGAAATGCCTTTAACTGAAAATTTAGTGTTTAATCTTGTAATTTTACATTATTGACACACTATTTTCCTATTTTGATATTGTGCAGTTGCTTTGACACAATTTGCATTGTTAAAAGCGCTATATAAATAAAGGTGACTTGACTTAACTTGACAGCAAAGTCCACTAAAGGAGGTAGAGCTTTTTCACATTTGGCTCCCAAACTCTGGAATAGCCTTTCTGATAACGTTCGGGGTTCAGACACACTGTCGCTGTTTAAATCTAGATTAAAGACACATCTTTTAGCCAAGCATTCACAATGTATCTCATTACTTCAGCTAAATCAAATGCATCAAATGCACATTTTCATTCTTTTGCTTAGGTTGAACACATCATCTCTATGTGCTTCTCTGTTTTGGGACTTGCATCCCGAGGTAACTAGGAATTACACAAGATCTGAGATGACCGAACACTAATAATGGAATCAACAATCCACCTACTGAGAGTCTTCTTAGTGGCAGGTAAACCTCTCTTGGAAGGACCATAGCAAATGAATAACTGGTCGGACTTCCTCCACATGGCAGCTCTGTGGACTTGCTTGCACTGGACACATAGCTTCTGCTGGTCAGGCTCCCGAAAGGGAGGAGGACAGAATGCCTGAAGTACGACGGGCCGTGGCACTGAGGAGCACTTTAAGGACGTAACCTGGCCGTTTTTTTTTTTTGTTTGTTTGTTTGATTGTTTTTTTTTTTTGTAGCTGAGAGTTGATAAATTGTTTAGCTTTGGGTAAAATTAAGCAATTGTCACTTTTTACCCAGCCGTCCATGAAGGAGGGGTGGGACAAATACGACACCGATTAATCATCCTATTTGTACAACGACTGAACAATAATAGAGAAGTTAATATTGCTGGTTACACTGCATGAAAAGGGTCAAATCTGGTCATATCTGGCCATGGTAAGCTGCCATGTAATTTCAGGTTTGCCGGATGTATGTGGAAATTACCTGAGCCTGTTACACAGAACAGTAAATTTCCAGAAATACTGGTGTACACGGACATATACAGGAATCTGTGAAGTTTTATGGACATAAAGCTGAAACTCTGCTGTTTGTGAGGACTGGTGGCTGTCAGACCTTTCATATGTTAATGACCAGCAGTTAAGGTGCTTATTGTGTTCTCCCAGGTGGAGGGAGGGGGTGGGCCAGGGAAGTTTCACAAAACAGCCTCAAAATAGTCTTAATATTATTGAACTCAAACATAGCTAGCCTTATTATTTTTGACAGAGCCGTTAGAGAACATATCTATGTAGTTTAATAACTGAAGGCATTCTCTCTCCCCAGTTTCATTCTTTCCATATTATTTCACAGAAATTATGACCTGGTCATTTACTGGTTTATCAAGAGAAGTGGTTTCAGTATCTCTACCAATAGTGATTAATGCCCCCCAAAAAGTCAGTACATGTTATGAGTTATTTATATATTTATTTATTTAGTCATTTAGCAGACGCTTTTATCCAAAGCTTACAAATGAGGACAAAAGAAGCAATCAATTGTAGTATTAAAACAACTATAAACAGATCCAAAACTAAAAGCTACAACTTTATACATATTACCTATACACATTTTGAAAATAAAGAAATTAAATAAAAATGACAAATGCACACAACGAAATTTCAAAACTTAACATTTAAATTAAAATAAAAAATAAAGCTAAAAACAATCCAAATTAAAGCTGCAAGCAACGATGACGGGCCCAAGCCATCAGTACAACTGCCACCCCCGTGGCATCAGGAAAACGGTGCACAGTGAGCACATGCATTACAGTAAACCTCTGGCAGTTTGGATTTTAGGGATTCGGCAATGAAAGGGTTAATCCAAACCAGCAAGACTGTGAAACATACACACAGACAACAATACATAAAACTTCTGTAACACTTTAAATAAAGTTTCAGTTACTAACATTAACTATATTAATTAACAGGAACAAGAACAATACTTATAATATATAATATATAATACTGTATAAATATATTTTTCATTGGTAGTTAATGTTAGTTAATACATTTACTAATGTTAACAAGTGAGACATTATTATAGTTACCAAAGCTTAAAGCTTAAGTATTTTTTAATTATTTATTTTTCCATGAACTTTTTACCGTTCATGGAAAAATAAATCCATGAACGGTAAAATGGTAACGGTAAGTTCATGGAAAATGAACTTAATGTTAGTTAAGTGGGGAAGTTGTGGCCTAATGGTTAGAGAGTCGGACTTGTAATCCAAAGGTTGCGGGTTCGAGTCCCCGGCCGGCAGGAATTGTAGGTGGGGGAAGTGAATGTCCAGCGCTCTCTCCACCCTCAATACCACGACTGAGGTGCCCTTGAGCAAGGCACCGAACCCCCAACTGCTGCCCACTGCCCACTGCTCCGGGTGTGTGTTCACGGTGTGTGTGTGTGTGTTCACTGCTGTGTGTGTGCACGTTGGATGGGTTAAATGCAGAGCACGAATTCTGAGTATGGGTCACCATACTTGGCTGAATGTCACTTCACACTTAATAATTTTTACTAACTTACTAATTTTTACTTTTTTTACTAACAAAGAAAGTAAAAAAAATATTGTTAATACTTAATGTTATTTGTGAATTAACTGAGGACAGCATTAAAAAACAGCATTATTTAACTATTGTTAGTTAACATCATTAATAATTATATACCATTTAATGTTGACCAATAATAATTCCAAAATGTGTTAATATTTTATTAAAATTTAAAGTTTTATCTATTGAACATGACTATTTTTCTAACATTAAAAATATTTTGTTCCTTGTTAGTTCATTGTAAGTTCATACTATCAATGAAGAATTAACATGCTATAAAAAAATATTTTTCATTGTTAGTTCATGTTAATTAATGCATTCCCTAATGTTAACAAATGAGAACTAATTATAAAGTGTTATCAAAACCTAATGATTTATAAGCATTTTTTAACGACTTTATTAATCTAAGCATTCGTGAAATATTTTTGCCTGCATTGCAGCTTAGTCTGCATCTGTCAGCCTAACTGTTTTACTGTTACTTTTAAACCACTATTAAAGCTTAAACAGACCCTCTCTCTCTCTCTCTTTCTCTCTCTCACCCACCCCCTCAACCCACACTCAACTCACACACTCACCCCCCCATCCCACACACAGAAGCAGAGTAACATCAGAAGTTTTTTTTTAATTTTCTGCTCTCAATAGTGTATTGTAAATTCATGGAATTAATCACATTTCCTCAGAATGACTTGTTCTGTGTATGTAATTTTTTATGAAGTGTTTGGAAGCTGCTTTTAAAAGATAAAAAAAAGTGCTTTATTTTTTACTGTAACTTTAATAAATTGCCATTAAAACACTGTTCAGGATATCCTAAATCTGTTTGCAATTTAGCATCTTCAGTATCTTGGCATCATGTTGAAAAAAAATTGGTGTGAATTACTTGTTTCTGCTTGGAGGAGTATGAATTAATTTGAAGCCTGAAATTCCCAAAAATTTACATAAAAATAAAAATAGCTGACTTCCTGTTGGTCGTAGCTAATGACTGTAAATTAGAAAGTTGTCCGGCTTGATAAGAACAATATATGTACCGAGATTGGTGTCTGTAGCTAAAACTAACCCCCCCACTTTTGACAAAAGGTGGCGCTATAGAGTGCCTCCTCCATGCCCGTTTATGAGCTTTTTCCAGTGTCTAACTATCATTAACCTGTTAATCTTCGCCCCCCATTGTGGGCCTCACAGGTGAAAATAACCTACCTAAATTAAAATGGTAACAGTTCCTGACAAAGTGTGCTACACAAACAAATTAGGTATCTTTGGAAAGAAGACACTCTAGGCTTTACTATCTATCATCCAGAGTTGATAATGCTCAAAAAGATAAAAAGTTATAGACACTGACGTGCCTTGAAAAATATTTTTCCACACTGAATGTTTTTTTATTTCATATACAAATACATGAAATAAGTCCTGGAGCAGTCCAGAAAAGTAATGGATTGAAAGCCAAATGTCTCATGAGTTCATATTTCAGATTTTGAAAAGATACCATTAAAAATTAGATTCCTGCAATATTTTTTCTGAAACTATTTATAGTCCCACCAGCCCCCCTGTTTGAGGAAAAATAACCACCAAATGGATTGCAAAATTATACAAACTATTTTAGTCATTATACATATTCCTGCATAGTTTTTCAATTATAAAATAATAGACAGATTAATTTGAGCATTAAAAAATACAAAAATAATTATTTGAGTAATAAAAAAGGGAAAAAAATAGAAAAAAAATGCTTTGTATTGTAACGGGCTGAAGAATCACATGACAGTTTGCAGTGCAATAAAGACCCCGGAGGGTGTATTTATTGAGACAAAAGTAGTGGGTGGAAGTGCCAACGTGTTTGATGTCCGTCCCCAGTGTTCGGTGATCAAGGTTGCCGGCCGGCTGAGTGCAGGGTGCTCCGTGTCCTGTGCTGGTGTGGCGGGCTGGTCGATCAGCTGCTTTCTGTGGGAATGAAAGACACAACATTAGTCGGCTTCTTCCTGGAGTCGTAGCTCACCAGCGTCTGTTGTGTCGCGGCTTTTGTAGCCCTCTCCTGATCCTCTTCAGCTGGGTTCGATCAGCCCGCCGTGATTGGGAGCAGGTGCATCTCCTTCATTGCCAGGGCGACGCTGATAGGTGCCCGGGACACATGTCACCCCCCCAAGCGTCGTCCTGGTCCTCCGAGCGAGGGGGGAGGTGGGGGCTGGAGGAGGGAAAAACCCCGACAGACCTGCGAAAGCTGCCCACAGGCGGGAGAGTCCGTCCGCATTGGCGTTGGCTGCCCACTTGACGGCCAACGCCTCCTTCTCCACCGCCGCGTATCGTTGTTCTGTCGGGGACAGCTTTCGGCTGATATAGACTACCGGGTGTTCCTCACCGTCCTGCATCTGGGACAGCACGGCTCCCAACCCGGTGTCGGATGTGTCCGTCTGCAACAAGAAGGGACAGTTAAAGTGGGGAGCGCGCAGTACCGGTTCGGAGGTGAGCGCCGCCTTCACCCTTTTAAACGCGTCTTCCTCGCTGGGTCCCCACTTCACCTTCTCTGGCTGTCCCTTCTTGGTCAGGTCTGTCAGGGCCGCCGCTAAGGAGGAGAAGTTAGGGATAAAGCATCTGTAATAACCAGCCAACCCCAAAAAGGCCCGTACCTGTGTTTTAGAGGTGGGCCTCGGGGCCGAGAGAATTGCTGCCACCTTCTTCTCTTGCGGACGGATCAGGCCCCGGCCCACCTGGAAGCCGAGGTATTTTGCTTCGGGTAGGGCTAGGTGGCATTTCTTGGGGTTGGCGGTGAGCCCAGCCCGCCGCAGCTCGAGAAGCACCCTCCGGAGCCGCTCCAGGTGGTCCTCCCAGGTCTCCGAGTGAATGACGACATCGATGTAGGCCGCTGCGTACGCCTGGTGGGGCCTCAGCAGGATGTCCATCATCCGCTGGAAGGTGGCTGGGGCCCCGTGCAGCCCGAAGGGGAGAACCTGGAACTGCCAGTGACCACTGGGGGAGGAGAAGGCGGTCTTTGGTTTGGCGGTTTCCGTCAAAGGCACCTGCCAGTAACCTTTGGTGAGACCTCGTTTAGGCGGCGGAAGTCATTACAGAACCGGAGGGTGCCGTCCGGTTTTGGGACCATGACTATTGGACTGGACCATGGGCTGCGGGAGGGCTCGATGACTCCTAACTTCAGCATCTCCTGCACTTCCTCCTCGACAGCGTGTCGCCGGGCCTCTGGGATTCTGTAGGACCGCTGTTGCACAATAGTCCCTGGTGGTGTGCAGACGTCGCGCTGGAGGACATGGGTCCGCCCGGGGAGTGGGGAGAGCACATCAGAGAATTGACCGACCAGATGTTGGAGCTCCGTCTTCTGGGCGGCCGACAGGTGGGGACTTATGTCAACGACCACGGGAGTTACGGTGGCCAGGGCAGCCACTTGAGTTCTCATCCCCTCCCAGCGTTTTAGGAGATTGACATGGTAGAGTTGACTCTCCTTCCTCCGTCCGGGTTGGCGTACCCGGTAGGTCACGGGCCCCACCTTCTCCGTGACAACGAAGGGGCCTTGCCACTTGGTCAGGAATTTACAGGCTGCTGTAGGGAAGAGAACTAAGACATAATCACCGGGTTGGAACTCCCGTGGCTGGGCCGCCCGGTCGTAGTGACGACGTTGCGCTTCTTGGGCCGCGGCCAGGTGCTCCCGGACGAGAGGCATGACGCGGTCGATCCTCTCCCTCATCTCTCTCACGTGCTCGATCGTGGACAGATGGGTGGCTGGCTGCTGCTCCCAGGCCTCTTTGGCGACATCGAGCAGGCCGCGGGGCTGTCGCCCGAACAGGAGTTCGAATGGTGTAAATCCGTTGGAGGCCTGGGGGACTTCCCGGATGCCGAAGAGGACGTAGGGCAGCATTTGGTCCCAATTCCGACGGTCGTCCGCAGCCACGTGACGGAGCATCTGCTTCAACGTCTGGTTGAATCATTCGACCAACCCATCGGTCTGAGGGTGGTAGACGGTGGTATGAAGCTGTTTTACCTTTAGGAGGCGGCAGAGGTCAGCCATCATCCGGGACATGAAGGGGGTGCCCTGGTCGGTCAATATCTCTCGGGGTATGCCGACCCGGCTGCACAGCAGGAAGAGCTCCTGGGCGATGGTCTTGGATGTCGCTTTGCGCAGGGGAATGGCGTCGGGGTACTGGGTCACATAATCCACGATGACCAAAATGTGTTCGTGTCCCCGGGCAGATTTTGGCAGCGGCCCTACTAAATCCATCCCTATCCGCTCGAAGGGCACCTCAATGATGGGCAGTGGGATCAGCGGAGAGGGTGGAGGGGTTCGTGGCGACGTTCGTTGGCACTCCAGGCAGGTCCGACAAAACCGTTTGGCCTCGGCGTCCAGCCCAGGCCAGTGGAAGCGATCTCTGATTCACTGGACTGTGTTTTGCGCCCCTAGGTGACCGACCATAGGATGTGCGTGGGCGAGCTCCATCACAGTTTCTGTTTTAGACCGGGGCACCACTAGCAGCTTCACCTCCTCCCCTCTCCGCTGTGCAACGCAGTACAGCAGGCCATTCTGAACGATAAAATGAGGGGTCGGATGAGGTGGCGGCTGGACATCCTTTCCGTCGATCACCCTCACTTGCTTCCAGCAGTGCTTCAGCCGATCGTCCCCGACCTGCTCCTTCGCGAAATCGCCCCCTCCCCTAACCTGCTGGAAGATATCATAAAAAGGGTTAGAATTTTGGGAGGGGGACTCACCATCTTGTGCGCTGTCCGATGCTAGGAGGACGGGGCGCTGTCGGGAACTTCTCTTCTGGCGGTTCCCGGCTGGCCTGGCAGGCTGTGTGATCGCGGCCAGCAGTTGTTCAAACCCTGGCCAGTCCCTTTCCGAGGAGCACGGGCACCGGCAGATCCTTAACTATGCTCACCAGAGACGGTGACCTGGCGGGTCGGCACGGTCCGTGTATCTCCGTGCACGCACGTGATAGGTAGACAGGCTTTGGTTCCCGGCCGCGGGGGAAATAGGGAGGATTGAACTAAGCTCACCGAGCTGGCCGAGTCCAACAAAGCCTGGCATGGACGGCCATTCACGGTTACCTCAGCCTGGGGAGCTTCCCGCGGTGGTGCCTGGTGCACTACACAGCCTGCCAGCCAGGCACGATTAGGCGAGAGAGGTGGGTCGGTGGGCATTGGCTCGTCCGGCGCGCCGGGAACCGCTGGCCTACTGACTGCGCGCTGGGTGCCCTCCGGAAAAGGCGGTGCTCGCTCCCCAGCCTCCCGTCGCTGCGTCACCTCCCCCAACTCAATAGCTTTGACTAATTCTCCTAGGGTTTGCGGGTTCCGCATACCGACTGCCTGCCGAAGAGGGCGTGGTAGTGCATGCAGAAACCGATCCACGATGACGCGTTCTGCCACTTGGGCGGCGCTGGGATCCCCGGCGAGTAACCAGTGGTGGGCCAGGCGGGAGAGTTCGGCAGCTTGGGCGCGGGCTGGCGATCGGCTGTTGTATTCCCAGGCTCGAAACAGCTGCGCCGCGGAGATGGGGGACAACCCCACGCGGCCCAGGATCTCTTTTCGCAGCTCGTCATAGGAATCCACCAGTCTCACGGGCATCGCAAAATAAGCTTGTTGAGGCTCACTGGTTAACAGCGGCACCAGAATCTGCGCCCATTCCTCCCGTGGCCAGTTTTCCCGTGCAGCGATGGCCTCAAACATCTGTAAATAATTTTCCACGTTGTCGTGGATGGTCATCTTCGGCAGGAGTTGGGTGGCCTGGACACGGGGGTCTGGTAGCGGAACCCGCTGGGCAGCAGCTACGCGGAGAGCGGCGACCTCGCGTTCGGTTTCCCCTTGCCATGCCTCCATGTGCTCGACGATTTGCTGCTGCCGAATGCTCACCTCCGTCAGGTGCTTTAGGAGCTCTTCCATGTCTGGGGAGGAGTCACCGCCTGACGATAAATCCAAACAAAAAAGAAAAAAACAGGAGAAAAAAGACAAATTGTGGTTACGGGGTTTGGGTGAGTGTCGGTGATTCTTCAGCAATCTGCCCGCATTCTCCACCAGTGTAACGGGCTGAAGAATCACACGACAGTTTGCAGTGCAATAAAGACCCCGGAGGGTGTATTTATTGAGACAAAAGTAGTGGGTGGAAGTGCCAACGTGTTTGATGTCCGTCCCCAGTGTTCGGTGATCAAGGTTGCCGGCCGGCTGAGTGCAGGGTGCTCCGTGTCCTGTGCTGGTGTGGCGGGCAGGTCGATCAGCTGCTTTCTGTGGGAATGAAAGACACAACATTAGTCGGCTTCTTCCTGGAGTCGTAGCTCACCAGCGTCTGTTGTGTCGCGGCTTTTGTAGCCCTCTCCTGATCCTCTTCAGCTGGGTTCGATCAGCCCGCCGTGATTGGGAGCAGGTGCATCTCCTTCGTTGCCAGGGCGACGCTGATAGGTGCCCGGGACACATGTCACAGTATATAGTATGTATACTGAAGTATTCTGATTGCCAGACATGAAGTGATATTGGCAGACATGGTCATAGAGTCAGTAATCACACGCTGATGTGCTTCCATACAGATGATAATCATACAGATGGGCAATATAATCAATAATAGCTGATCATTGAATTACAATGATAGCCGTCATAGAGTCGGTAATAAACACGCTGATGTCCGTCCATACAGATGATAATCATGCAGATACGGCCACATTACAAACAATACACACACACACACACATTTGTGTACTGCTTACACAAATGTAGCAAATACATTCCTTATAAGCTTTCCATCGAAAAACAGCGATCTGTCGTCGATGCTTGAGGCTTAGACCTTCAGAATGATATATAGTTTGTGAAGATTAATGATATTCTTTCACGGTAAATTCATTCATAAACATTAAACTAGTGGGGAAAAAATACGCTTCAGTGTGCCGTCGCTCTGGCAAACGTTAACAGGTTAATACTGACATGTGTGTTGAGTTTCATGACATTCTAAACATGTTATCTACCTCAAAATCACCAGAAAATAATTTTCAAGTTTGACAAGTTGCCAAGGCAACAGAATTTTAGATATCAATATTCCCTTCACAGTTTTACATCGGCCGTGTTTTAATCCTTAGGAAAACAAAAGGCCCCTGCGCCTTAGAGGCTTGGCCCTAAATATTAAAAAACAAAAGGTATAAGAGTATAATAATGATTCTAACATAACACTAAGCCAAACACCAAAAAAAAAAAAAAAAAACTATATGTTTATGTATATGTATATGTATATGTTATGATGTGTATCTTTTCCTGGGCAACAGTGGAACTGTTCAATAGTTATGTTTAGTCAAAACTAGCAAAGAGAATATATACATATATATATATATATATATATATATATACATTCTTCTCGTTTGGCTCTGTTCGAAGGCGGTCGCATTTTTCTTCCCTCCCTCCCTCCTGAACTTCCCTGCTTGCTCTCTTGTATTGTCCTGTCCTTCTTAAGAGACTCTCGCTGCACTATTTACAAAACCGAAATTATGGATCTGATCAACTGGTCTCTAAATGCAATTGACACCATCTTCTCGACTAGGAAAGCGGGATCTGGAGAACCGGAATGTCCCGCTGGGACGTTTGCTGCTGGCTACACGATGGACGCATGGGAGAGATGGCGGGTCGTGTGTCTGGCGGCTCTCTCCGTGGAGAACATTGAAGACATCTTCTTATTCGGAACAATGATAACTGGGTTTCTGCTATTTGGATTAGGCGTTGCCCTAAATTATCAGAAAATTAAGGAGACGGGACTGGCTATCCAAAACCTCTCACGGCTGCCCGTCATGATGGAGTCTGTGGGCAGAGCGGTCGCTTCGGAGACTGAGGCGATTAACCGCAATATGGATTTGATCACGGCTAAGCTCTCGGCTTTGGAAAGAAAAATTGATGGACAAGGAGATCAGAATGGACAATGAGAATAGCTGTGAAACTGGAAGACAGCTGTTCGCACTAAGACAAAACAATCTTATCTCTTTCCGGCTTCCCACAACAGAACGGCTTGGCAAGGCCGCTCTGGTATCAACTCTCCGGTGAATACTGCAGGGAGACGCTCTTTCTTCCATTCCCCCTCCCAAAAACACCTTGTTATTGTCGGGCGCTTGTGCTCTGTCCAAGGTCGTTTCCATGGCAATTGCTATGTCGCATCACAACCTGCGAACTGAGTCGACTGGTTTGGAGTGCTGGCGAAACGGATTTCAAGGCATACGAACTCACTCGAACTTACACATACACACACTCATACACCTCCCTACCCCCATCCCACGCCTTCGTCGCTTCATCCTGTCAGGTGTTAACGGGTCCGTGGGTTTGCGCTGTAATGGCTGCTGGCCGGATGGCTGTTTCGTCTGAACTAGGATTACTATGCAAGTTATGTTCCTGTGTTGACTGTGCTTTATGCTGAGGTTTTTTGTCTGTTCTCACACTGCACTCTCTTCCAAGAGCGTAGTGTGAGGACACTTTTTTTTCTCCTCTCTTTCCTCATGTTATGCTGTATTTCTTCTTCCCTATTGCATTTCGTTGCCTTGTACCTACATGTAATATATTTATAATTATACACTAAATATAGACAAACAATACTTTCAAAAAATATCTGCCCTGATAAATATTTTATGGAAAAAGTGTGTCAAATAGCACTGGTCTTCAACATATCTAAATCTTCAATATATCTAAATCGCGTGAAATGGTGCGTGGCTTGTGCTGCCCAACCCGTCCCGCTGGCTCATTCATACAATCCGACGTAGTTCCCAAGTTCAGCGGTGTTCTCGAGACTTCGGTGGCAGTCCTGTCTGCAAAGGATGCAATTGGGCCGGTCCCTCCAGCCGAAAAGAAGCAGGGGTTTTACAGCCCTTACTTCATCATACCCAAGAAAGGTGGTGGCCTCCAGCCAATCCTGGATCTGCAAATCTTGAATCGGGTCCTGCACAAGCTTCTTCATGTCTCGATTCGCCCTCGACACAGACTGTCAGTTTGTCTTCGAGGTTCAGGCATGGCAGGACAGGGTCCTCCCCTTCGGGCTCTCCCTGTCCCCTCGTGTCTTTGTGAAAGTCACGGAGGGCGCCCTTGCCGTGTTACGGGAAGTGGGCATCAGGATCCTCAACTGTCCCACGCATGAGAAAAGTTGTGCGATCACAGGGACCTCGTGCTTCAGAACCTCAGCCAGTTGGGGCTTCGGGTCAACTGGGAAAAGAGTAAGCTCTCCCCTGTGCAGAGAAACTCTTTTCTCAGTATGGAGTTAAGACTCGGTGAGTGTGGTGGCATGTCTCACCAATGGTACCACTGAAACACTTTCAGAGGCTCCTGGGGCATATGGCATCCACAGCCACCATCTTGCTGCTCGGATTGGTTCATATGGGACCACTTCACTAGGGTCGTGGCCTAATGGATAGAGAGTTGGACTTGTAACCTGACGGTTGTGGGTTCGAGTCTCACGTCCGGCAGGGATTGTAGGTGGGGGAGTGGATAACCAACACTCTCTCCACCCTCAATACCACGACTGAGGTGAGACCCTTGAGCAAGGCACCGAACCCCCAACTGCTCCCCGGGCGCCGCCGCATTGGCTGCCCACTGCTCCGGGTGTATGTTCACTACTGTGTGTACACTTGGATGGGTTAAATGCAGAGCACAAATTCTGAGTATGGGTCACCATACTTGCCCACACACCACTTCCCTTTCCCCTTTCCCTTTTCAGCACAGGTTACACTCCCGAGTCCCGAGATGGGCATGTCGCCGCGGTACAGTTCGCGTGACCATCACGCCAATGCGTTGCCGCTCATTTAGCCCCTGGACGGGCCTTGTCTTTCTATGGGTCGAAGTAGCTTTAGAACAAGTGTCTCGGCATGACGTTGTCACGATGGATACCTCCAGTGCGGTGGCTGGTGCGCTACATGCAAAAGGCAGGCAGCCTTGTGGTTCTGGACAGGGCCTCGACTGCTTTGGCATACCAACTGCCTTGAGTTGCTGGCAGTACTACTAGCCATGCAGCGGTCCAGTCATCCGGTTTGTCGGCACGAACAACATTGCGGCTGTCTCATACATCAACTGGCAGGGTTGTCTACGATCACGTCGCATGTCACAACTCGCCCGCCATCTCCTCCTCTGGAGTCAGGCACAGAGCAAGTCGCTGCGCGCCGTACACATCCTGGGGGAGCTCAATCGTGCAGCTGATGTGCTTTCACAACAGCTCTCGTTCCCCAGAGAATGGCGACTCCATCCCAAGACGAACCGGCTGTTCTGGAGACGATTCGGGGAAGCTCAGGTAAACCTGGTTGCCTCCCACAAGTCCTCCCATGTCCAATTGTATGTCTCCCTGACCGAGGCCCTCTCGGCACGGACGCACTGGCGCACGGCTGGCCTTGGGTTTTACATAATTTTGTGCTTCCCCCAGTGCGCCTTCTTGCACAGACACTGCGCAAGGTCAGCAAGGACGAGGAACAGGTCCTGATTGGCCCACCCGGACCTGGTTTTCAGAATTCATGCTCCTCTTGACAGCCCCTCCTGGCCCCTGAGAAAGGAAGGACCTCCTTTCTCAGGGGCCTGGCACCATGTGGGACCCGCGTCCAGATCTTGGAACCTCCATGTGTGGTTCCTTGATGAGACGTGGCATACTTGAGTGTTTTGTCCACCAGCGGTGGAAGACACTTTCACTCAGGCCAGAGCCGTCTCTACGAGGTGAGCTCTTGCCTTGGAATTGAGTCTGTTCGCGATCTGTTGTACTTCTCGCTGAGAAGACCCCTGGTGCCCTCCTGGGATCTCTCTTTCGTCCTGGCTGGACTTCAGAGGGGTCCTTTTGAGCTGCTGGATTCAGTTGAGCTGAAGTTCCTGTCTGCTAGGACAGCGCTCCCGACTGCGCTCACTTTCATCAAGAGGGTCAGGGACCTCCAAGCATTTTCGGTGAGTGAAAATGAGTGCCTTGTGTTCGGGCCGGACTACTCTCATGTTGTCCTGAGACCCTGGCCTGGACACGTGCTCAAGGTTCCCACCATGCCCTTCCGCGATCAGGTGGTGAACCTGCAAGAACTGCCCTCTGAGGAGGCAGATCCAGCCTTTTTCATCGCTGTGTCCCATAAGAGCACTGTGCATATACATCTCTGAGAACCTGACTTGGACTGCACACATCCAAACAGGTTAAGAAAGCCAGGCAAGGACTGTACCATCTGCGACAGCTGAGGAAATGCAGGGTCTCACCAGCAATCCTGAAAACTTTCTATTCAGGGATCATAGAAAGTGCATCTCAGTGTGGTATGGAAACAGCTCAAATCAGGACTGCAAAGCACTACAGAGAGTTGTGTGCTTAGCTGAGCGCATCTCAGGGTCTGCTCTCCCCTCTCTGCAGGACATCTACCTCAAACGCTGCAAAAGTAGAGCTGTCAAAATTATCAAGGACTCAAATCACCCTGGTAACCGACTATTCACTTTGCTTCCATCTGGTAAGCGCTTCCGTAGCCTGATAGCAAAAACTGAGAGACTTCGGAGGAGCTTCTTCCCCCAGGCCATCAGGCTCCTAAACTCTAACTCTGTGTCATAACATCACTTGACTCCATGTTAACATCACTATATCAATAAGCTATTCATAATTTTTTCTATCTCATATGCTGCTAGTAAATACCCTGTACAACATTTTTGCACATTCTTTTGCACATTACTGTTATAGTACTATTTATGTCAACAACATACTGACCTGCACATTTATATTTATATTTTTTTATCTTTTATTTTATTCTTTTTATTTTTTTTCTACTTTTCTTTTTCTTAGTATTTGTCTATACAATTGCACTGTCCTTGGAGCGGACCTGACTTACATTTCACTGCTGGTTATACTCTGTATAATTGTGTATGTGACGAATAAAAATCTTGAATTTTGAATCTTGAATATACGTGTACCACACCCGGAGCTTCAGAAGCTCTGAGAAGCTCTTTGTCTGCTATGGAGCTCAGCAGAAAGGGAAGGCTGTCTACAAGCAGAGGTTGGCCCACTGGATAGAAGCGAGCCGTGCCCCCTGGGGGTGAGGGCTCACTCCACACGGAGTGTTTCCTCCTCCTATGCTTTGGGGTACGGTGCCTCTCTGGCAGACATTTGTAGAGCTGCGGGCTGGGCGACACCGAACACCTATGCGAGATTTTATCGTCTTGTCGTTCAGCCAGTCTCTTCCTGTGTGTTGTGTAACAGGTAATTGGCGGGAAGAGCTGGCCGGGGTCATGCTTGCTGCGCCATTCCCCCTCATGGGGGAATGGTGCAGCAAGTCAATCCTCAACTTTACTGGAGGAGGATTTTTTCAATGTCTATGGGCTGCAAAAATCACAAAAATAGGACACTTGATACCTGAAGGTGAATGGCTATTAGCTGAAACTTTTGCTGAAAAATTGGGCATAAGATCAGAGTTTTTAGACTTTCCACAGAGTTATAGATTTTCTTTAGAAACCTATAATGGAGAGATGGACACATTTGACTTTCCAGAATTGGAAATTACATCTGAACTTGAAAACTGGGAAGAAACTGAGGGTGGACTATTATCTTTTAAGACACCTCAGTTGGGAGTCTTCAGCAATACAGGAAAAAAATCACTGTATACATTGTGTGTCAAGATACTGCATCTTCATGCTCTCACAAACATAAAGGAGTCTAAATGGCAAGAGGTGTTTGGATTAGGTGTTTCCCCCAAGGGCAGCTGGAGGACCTTGTACAAACCTCCTATTGAAAAAAGAACTGGAGATCTTCAGTGGAGGTTAGTGCATGGTATAATAGCTACTAACATACACAGAGCACGTCTTGTTCCTCAGGTGAGGGAGGGATGCCCTTTCTGTGGTATACAAGAAACAGTTTTTCATTTATTTTTAAATTGTGCTAGATTACAACTGTTGTTTCCAACAATAGATTGGTAGTGTCAGAAACTGGGAGAAGTTTGTTCACCAATGTGTTTTATATATGGGCCTAAATATAAAAAAAGTAAAAAGGAGTTTCATGTTTTATTGAACTTTTTATTTGGGCAAGTTAAATTGGCCATTTGGTTATCACGGAAATAAAAATAGTCCGGTAATGAGTCTTGTGAAGTTCATTCTGTACACATATTATAAATTGGTTAATGACCTTGAAACTTTTACATATAAATGGGGTGTAAATAAATATGTTTGTGATGTCGATTGTAATGGGAATTTTAAATATATATTTTAGTTATGCCCCCCCCCCCTCCACTTATTTATGATAATGTGATGTTCTGAAATATGATACTTAATTACCTTTATGCTTTATTTGTGGCAAAACCTTTTATTTTTTTGGTATTAACGTCAATTAAAGGATCTCTCTCTCTCTCTCTCTCTTTCTCTCTCTCTCTCAGATCATCAGCTCAGTGAATACACTTATTTTCACATACTATAGCTATGAGAAGCATTATACATGGATGCGTGTGCGGGTGCCGTATACTGTATTATAGCTTTAATCAGAATAAAACTGTATATTAAAAGCTGATTAAAATATTAAAGTGATTAAAATATTAAAAGTGATCTAAGATGGCGCCGCAGATGGCAGCTACTGTGCATTGCTCTTCAGTGTTTGTACTGTTTTTGTTTGTTTTTCCCTGTTTTTTGTTACTCAAATCGATCAGTTTTACCAGGGATGACCTGCTGAACATTCGGCAGAGCACACCACAAAATCTTTTACCGGATTTTGACTACTCGGACGTTTTGCTGGACATTGTAGTTTGCGGAGCCGTAGCTCTGGTCAAACGCTTCAGGATGACGCGCAGACGGGGGAAGCGAGCCGGCGTACTTGTGAAGCTCAGACAGTGCGGATTTCGAATGCCATTGCCTAGCATCCATCTGGCGAATCTCCGCACTCTGCCCAACAAAACAGACAAACTCCTTCTGCTCTCCCGGACAAACAAGGATTTTTCTATCTCTGCTGCTCTGTGTTTCACAGAAACCTGGCTAAATGGCGACATACCGGATAGCGTACTACATCTGCCTAATTTCCAGCTGATCAAAGCAGATCGGGACACGGAAACAACGGGGAAATCGCGCGGTGGCGGGACGTGCTTTTACATCAATGAGAGGTGGTGTACAGATGTAACTGTGTTAAAGAAGATGTGCTGTTCAGATCTAGAAACGCACTTCATTAACTGCAAGCCATTCTATTCACCGCGGGAGTTCTGCTCATTCATTCTCGTGAGTGTCTACATTCCACCGCAAACGCACGTGAGCACAGCTTTACAGAAACTCGGTGATATGATCACAGAGAGTGAGCAACAACACCCGAACTCTGTTTTAATCATTCTCTGGGACTTTAATAAAGCAAATCTCTCCCGCGAACTGCCAAAATACAGACAGCACATCACATGTCCCACCAGGGACCATAATATACTGGATCACTGTTACACAGTGATAAAGGACGCATATCACTCGGTTCCACAAGCAGCTTTAGGACTCTCTGATCACTGTTTGGTTCATCTTATTCCATCCTACAGGCAGAAACTTAAATCTGCAAAACCTGTAGTACGAATTGTTAAAAGATGGACTAATGAAACAGAGCGGGATTTACAAGCCTGTTTCTCTCTCACTGATTTGACTGTTTTTGAAAATGCTGCCAACGATCTGGATGAGCTCACAGAGACTGTAACATCTTATATCAGTTTCTGTGAGGATATGTGCATTCCTACCAGGACTCATTTAACCTACAACAATGACAAACCATGGTTCACTGCAAAACTCAGACAGCTCCATCAAAGAAGATGCTTACAGAAATGGGGATAAAGTTTTGTATAAACAGGCCAAATACACACTGGAACAGGAGATCAGAGTGGCAAAGAGGAATTATTCTGACAAGCTGAAGAACAAATTATCTTCCAGTGATCCTGCTTCAGTGTGGAAAGGTATGAAAGATATCACCATTTAGAAGTCACCATCCCCCTGTGCTCTGGAGAATCAACAACTGGCAGATGATTTGAATGACTTTTACTGTAGGTTTGAAAAAACAACCCACACCCGCCCTGAACACCTCACAACCATTAACACCTCCAGCAACCCCCCTCTCCCCCACACCTACAATTCAAATCAGTGAAGATTATGTGTGCCATGTCTTCTGAAAGAACAAAAGAAGGAAAGCACCAGGCCTAGACGGTGTGTCACCAGCCTGCCTAAAAACCTGTGCTGATCAGCTGGCCCCATCTTCACACAGATCTTCAACAGATCACTGGAGCTGTGCGAAGTCCCCTCATGCTTCAAACGCTCCACCATCATCCCCATCCCAAAGAAACCCAAAATTATTGGACTTAATGACTACAGACCTGTGGCTCTAACGTCTGTGGCCATGAAATCATTTGAAAGACTGGTTTTAGCTTATCTGAAGGACATCACTGGACCCTTACTGGACCCCCTGCAGTTTGCCTACAGAGCAAACAGGTCTGTGGATGATGCTGTCAATATGGGACTGCACTTCATCCTGCAGCATCTGGACAGACCAGGGACTTATGTGAGGATCCTGTTTGTGGACTTCAGCTCCGCTTTTAACACCATCATCACGGACACCCTTCAGAATAAACTGCTTCAGCTCTCCGTCCCCACCTCCATCGGTCAGTGGATCACCAGCTTCCTGACAGACAGACATCAGTTAGTAAAGCTTGGTAAATCCACATCCAGCTCTCGTACCATCAGCACTGGAGCTCCTCAGGGCTGTGTTCTCGTCCCACTGATCTTCTCCCTCTACACCAACAACTGCACATCTACAGACCCCTCTGTCAAGCTCCTGAAGTTTGCAGATGACACCACACTGATCGGCCTCATTCAGGATGCTGACAAGTCTGCTTACAGACAGGAGGTTAAGGAGCTGGCTGTCTGGTGCAGTCTTAACAACCTGGAGCTGAACACGCTCAAAACTGTGGAGATGATCGTGGACTTCAGGAGAAACCCCCCTGCACTCCCCCCACTCACCATAATGAACAGCACTGTAACAACAGTGGAGTCATTCAGATTCCTGGGCACCACCATCTCTCAGGACCTGAAGTGGGACAATCACATTGACTCTATTGTGAAAAAGGCCCAGCAGAGGTTGTACTTCCTTCGCCAGCTGAGGAAGTTCAACCTGCCACAGGAGCTGCTGAAACGATTCTATTCTGCCATCATTGAATCCGTCCTCTGCACTTCAATAACTGTCTGGTTCAGCTCAGCTACCAAATCTGACCTCAGAAGACTACGGAGAGTAGTCTGGACTGCTGAGCGAATCATTGGTACAACCCTCCCCACTCTCCAAGAACTGTACTTATCCAGAGTGAGCAAATGGTCTTGTAAAATCACTCTGGATCCCTCACATCCAGCACACTCCCTCTTTGAACTGTTACCGTCTGGTCGATGCTACAGAGCTATGAGAAACAGAACGACCAGACACAGAAACAGTTTCTTCCCTTAGGCAATCCATCTCATGAACACTTGACAATAAAACGCAGAACACACAACTCTATTATTTATTCACCACACTTGCTTACTTCTTTATGTATCTAATTTTTTCATTTCAAATTTGCACATATCAGACCTGTACACACATAATTGTTTATATTATATATTGTGTTTTTGCTGTTTTGTGCATTGCCTATTTGGATATTTGTATTATTCTTTATTATCTGTGTTCTGTCCCGTTGCTGTCTTCTCTGTTGAGAAGACTGCCTCCTGCTGTCTTCTCAACAGAAGCACTGTGGCACTGTGGAGCTTCTGTCACTAAAACAAATTCCTCGTATGTGTAAACATACTTGGCCAATAAAGCTCATTCTGATTCTGATTCTGATTCTAACAGAAGCAGTAGAATTTACAAATAACAGCGTATGTAAAAGTTTGAGATGACAACAAACAAAAAACTTAGGCCTACCATTAAAAGCTGTGCTTGCAAAGGTTCTGCGCGATCCTCTTCACTAATATGCTCTGCATCTGAATCTGGCTCAAACAGGAGAACATGCCGCTGAGCTGAGGGGCGGGACATTCAGACGTGCACTAGAGACTAGAGACACTAGCCAATTACAACACACTGGGTCAGCTAATCAATCTGAGCCCATCACGTATTTCTGAGGAAGGGGCTTCATAAAACCAGGAAATGATCAGCGCGTTTATCAGAGAAGGGACAGAGTGGTGTGGAATAAAGTTAAAATATGTGAAAAATAGCATTAACACATGTTAGACTGCACCCCATAAACACAATCAAACCTAGAAAATAAACAGTCAACCACCCCTTTAAGGAAATGTAAAAATCTAGTAGTTTTTATTGTGGAGTTTCCTTGAAGCATTTAACTGTCACACAAACTATACATTTCCTCAAGGTTTTACAATTGCCTTGAGGAAATTGCATTAAGTATTAAAACAAATTAGAAGACATGAAGTAAAATGCCAGGTCTTTGGTTAAATGTAGAGTAAATGTTTCTTCCAAGAGAAACATACATCAGTGAATGCAGGGAGGGAAGGAGTGAGTGTATGCGAGTGATGGCCTTCAGTGTGCTGAATGGTGGCATAACTCAAACACACCAGATGAATGTGGCATGTTTTGCTCTAACAGCTCTCTGGGATTTCTTTATGTAACTCAAATTCCATAAACAAAGACCTTATTCACTGCACTAAGACAGATAGAGGGATGAAAACTGCTGGCTTTCAAATGTGTCTACAAAACCACAAAACTTGTACCACTGCAATGTTCAAATACCATACTGCATCCATGAGAGTTGGGAAACACAAATATCTCTCTCTGAAGCTGCTGAATTGTGTGATCATCACATTTAGCCTGCTGCTTTTATTTTGAGTAAGATGCAAGCTGAGTCACTTTCTAGAAAGAAAATGTAAGATATCAGAGACTGAATAAGAAAAATTTAAGATGCATCAGAACAATGAAACCTGAGAAGCTGAGATACCAGAAAGAGGGGGCCTCAAGCTGTAACAGGACAACATCATAAATCGGATTCCTGGCTCCAACTAGCTGAAGCAAGCCTAACCAGCAAGCCTCTTTCACAGAATAGCTTACAACCTTGAGACAAAATAACACTTATTGATAATTCCAATTCAAGAAGGAGACTGTCAAATTTGTTGCAAGTAATCAAGACTGATGGTCACATGTAAACCTGTGATAGAAAATCACGAGCTACAGACTCTCTTGGGTGGGTCTCCACACACAGAAGACAAAGAACCAGACTGAAAGTCCTTCGTTCATAGAGACAATCTGTACTAAAAAATCATCTTAAAAGGACATACGAGTTATTTCTCTGCATATAAATAACCTATATTATGTTTGTAAACTACACATTAGATTATCATGCTTTAAGGCGAGACACGGCAGGCAAAAACATCGTTTTTTTTTTTATTGGTCAATTTTGAGATTTTTGGATATTTGTCTTCAATAACATGTCTTCTTTTAGACTTGTTGTGAAAAAAAGTCAGAAATACACATTTAGGTCTTTATTTTACTGCACTTTGTCTGTTTGCGTCTGTAGATTTCTCATAAAGTCAACAAAAGTTGGCGTTCTAAATCAACATGCTGCTCCGCGATCTCTGCCTGTACCCAGTCATCACGTACACTGCTGGAAAGCTCTCTCTCTTCTGTACAATGCTGTCGGATCCAAATATGGTCATTTCCTTTTTATCAGCAACCAATCGTGAAAGTAAAAGAGGGGATTTAACTCTAAATGCGCAATCTCATTGGCTGAAGACAATTTCTGACAACGTGATTCGTTCAGAATCGTCACATGCAAATATAGCCGATGCAAATATAGCCGTTACATGTAAATATAGCCGAAATCACAGCACAGGAATGGTCTTATCTTATCTTGTGTGTATTATTTGATTTCATCAGACGACGGCTCGATTATAAATTAAGATTTTTGTGCAGACTAACTTCTTGGGAGGGAGAGCTGGTTATGTATTCTTAAAGGGCTGTGTTTCAGTCACTATTTCATATTTATCCCGTTGACTGACAACATAAACAGTAAAATATATAAAGGAAAACAGTTTTATTGAGAATTTGGCTGCATTAAAATACAGTATGAGCACAGAGAGACAAACAAATGTAAAAGGCAATATGACGCGATGACGTCATGAATATGCTAATTAGTGCATGACGTCATCAGCTACTTTCCATCGAAAGAAGTTGGCAACACTGATTCGAGCTCAGTCCCATAGTGGACTTTGCAAGTGTAGTCAAAAGACAAACTGCTGCAACCTATTTCTTGATATTTGCTTGGCGAAATTGCTGGCCAATTTTCATTATACATTTCACACAATTATACACCACATTCCTTGTTTCAGTTTAACCTAATTCCCACATTTCCTCCATCGAGTTTAATGTTTTTTTTAGATTGTTTGTTCATTCATTCATTCATACAGTAGGCCAGGCGGTGAACTAGCCAGCTAGCAAACTGCACACGATGGCAGAATTTACGTATAAATAAATGGACAATTTTTATGATGTAGGCCGAAAATGAGCTTCCCCTCTTTGAAAGACCAGCAGCCGCCACTGGTGTGCATCGATATTTTTACGGGACTGGTGATCGACTTTGAGGTTCTATCCTCCTATTGCCATGCTTGTGCCCTTAAAGAAGCTGCCAGGCATGAGGGAAATATTACAGATGAGGAAATTGACAGCTGGAGAGAAACGCATGACTTTGCACAAAATGTTAGGGGCTCAAGCAAGGCTATGGAGCAGGAGGCAGCGAAGAGGATGTGGGCCAGGTCTGTGAGTCGCCACCAGCTGAGATACATTCAGATGCTGTCAGATGGGGACAGTGCTGCATTCAGGGAGGTGGTATCCCTCAACCAATACCCTGGGCATGAGGTAGTAAAATTAGAATGCATCAACCATGCCCATAAGCGTATGGGCACAGCACTACGAAAATTAAGTGCTGAACGCAAATTGGGAGGGAAGGGTCTGGGAAAATTAACGGCCAAAAAATGTAAAACATTACAAAATTATTACAGGGGGGCAATTTTAAATAACCAGGGTTCCATAGAGAAAATGAAAAATGAGATCTGGGCTGGTCTCCTCCATAGCATGTCCTGTGACGAAGTCCCCTTGCACACCAGGTGCAACCTGTCCTGGTGTTGGTATAGGAGAGCGGAGGAAAATGGAGAAACTCCAGAGAGCCACAGGCTCCATGCAGGAAACTTTTTGTCTCGGGAGGTGGGCCAGAAGCTGATACCTGTATACCACCGCATGTCAAGTGACAGCCTGCTGCAGCGCATGCAGCATGGTGGCACTCAAAATGCGAATGAGTGCCTCAACTCCGTCATTTGGGCCCGCTGTCCAAAAACAGTGTTTGTAGGTAAGAGTAGAGTTGAGGCAGCTGCAAGTATGGCCATTTCAACTTTTAATGAGGGGGCCTCTGCCATGCTTGCTATTATGGATAAGCTTTGGCTGGAAAGCACTGTCGTTACCGTCACCACCATCAGGGAAACCGACATGCTGAGGATCACAAAAGCCGAATCCATCCAGTCTGAGAGTGTAAAACATTGCAGAAAGACTCTGAGCACAGCTAAAAAGCTGAAAAGGCATCAGCAAGAGGGGTGAGGGGCCTACATATGGTGCAGGCATGGTGAGCTAGGCTTTCAACCCTCATGGGTGAACTTTGTGTTCCGATGGACATAGATGACTAGAGTTGCAGTTCTGATGATAAGTTTGTATCTGTATTTGTGCTTCTCTGTGGTTAGTTGAAGGTCTTATTTGGCAATGTCGTTTTATTCAGTTGTCATTGTTCATGGTCTACATTATTATAAACAATTACTTGGCCAGTTGTTTTGCTTGTTAGCAATGTTTTCATATAAAAATGTGTGGATTTTTACAATATAAATCTTTAAAGCCCGTTTTCTCAAAATGACTTTTCTCTCATACTCCAAGTCCGAAATCTCCACTTCAGTAGCACCTATATACACCAAACTTTCCAGTCTTGTACCTAGTTATATTATGAAGACAATTACAGAGGGATTTGTAAATATATTATTCCTAGCCTGATTTATATAACATTTTATTCCAAAAAACATGACGAAAATACATTTTTTAAGGCTATTGACAGTATATTCTGATTTACAGGATAACAAAAGTAGATATCCATAAATCCCTCTGTAATTTTTTTCCCATCTAATATGTGAACACAGTGAAAAAATAATTTTGAACCTGGCTTTATCCAATTCTGAGATTTCGTTTTTTTAAATATATGCAAATTAGCGCATATTTAATTAGATAATGCCTAATTTGCATATTTAAACATAAAATTACAGAAACTTTGTAATAAATTTTTTTCTCATCTTAATGTAGGTAATCAACTGGGAAAGTTTCATGGTGATATCTGCTAGTTAAAAATCTTACCCTATTCACCTGTAGTGTCTCGCCTTAATCAAATATTATGTATGTTTTTTTTAATCACTATTGAATAGCTGAAGGATTCAGATGCGTGTTTGGTATGTATGAGTGTGAAAAATCATGCTTTAAATGTTTCTTCCAATCAATTATTTGTCAAATGTATCATAGTCTTGTTATAGAAATCATGTTCAAAAGTATACTTTGCAAGAGCCTGTAAAGTTCGGACCTCTGACTGAACAGATAACGTTGATTTATTGACCTGGTGGAGGAACAAAGCAATACCCCAAGCAAGGACAGTATCTAATTGGTCAAGACGTCCAGATGGGACGGTCTGAAAGCCGTGTTTAAAAACTCAGGACACCATCAAACTCTCTCTTATTTTTCTTCAAAAAAATGCTTTCTTAGTCCCTCTTGCTCTCTTAAGCCCGGCTCACACTGTGCGATTTTGGCCACGATTTGTTCGTCTGAGACAAATTTTGAAAATCCTAAAAGATTCCTATAATCCTAGGCTAAAATCGGTTGTCTAGATCGCTGGTTTGACATGTTCACCAACAGCCGATTAATGGCCGTTGCGATCATTTTTTTCCTCCGATTAAATTCTGGCAGTGTCAGAAGATTTCAGACACTTTCCTCAAGTTTCCTGCAGTGTGACATCTCCTACGACGACCGTCAAACCAAGAACCAATAGGAGCACTGAACTTGATGACACAATTAGCGCGACAACTTCAAACCATTCATTATTTGTAAAAACAATACATCTACAAGGTAAAGTTTACTTAAAGTTTATTTATTAAGGGGCAGGATGTTTAAACTCGAATAACAAAATTACCTCAAGTTCGCTCTGTAGAACTGGAAGTCCATAAAGTCCTCTTTTGCCCAGCCATGACTTGCTCCACACACGTCGTCTTTTTCGTTTTTTTTTTGTTTTTTTTTTAACATCAAGGCATGTAATTAATAAAACTAACGCTACACGTTGCTGTTGTTTGCTTGCTACCATTATAGTGAGAGAACGCGGGTCACGTATTGATGACGTAAAACTCCGGACAAGTCTTCTTGAGTACGTCTGTTTTTATCGCGTCTTGACTGTCGTACAGTCTGACATTAAGACAACTGAGATCCTACAGTCTGACATGGGGATCATGTTCGTACAGTGTGACAAGCAACAATCGCAAAAGACTTTTAAAAATCGCACAGTGTGAGCCCGGCTTTACTCTCTTACGCCCTCTTCTTCTCTTTTTGCCACCACGTGCTGCTCTTTGAACGTGCTCTGGCCCACGTGCCAGCTGCTACCGCGATGGAAAGAAAACCAACTTAGTCTTGTTATATCCTTTTATTTTTATTCTTTTACTTTAGTTTATTTTCTTTCCGTGGAGTTTCGTGTTCTAATGTAAGTTCGCTTCAAACTTCGACCAGACCAACTCCACATCCTCAGCCAACACCCAAGACCTCACTTCAAAGACTACTGAACTTCCAGCCAATCAGACACTTCGGGGAACCCCCTGTCTGCAATGACGACACAAAGGAAACTCCTTTACACAGGCAAAGCAAGCAAGTACACCTCCAGGTTCTAACTGAATCAGGTGCAGTTAATATAAATTTTAGCCTCATTGAGAAACTCAAAGTGAGGGTTAAATAAGTGATTGATGGTTGTTCAGGTCTATGCAATTTAACATATTGCTGTAAACTTGGGATTTCACATTTCCATTCTCTTAAACTCATCCTTTCCTCACTTTCTGTCTTTCTGCAACATGTGGATGTGTGAATGCTTGTGTTCATGTGTTAGATTAGTTTATGTCTTAGGTTTATATAAATAAAATCTTATTTATACTGAAAAGGGAAGTATCTTGTGTTTTGTGTTTACAGGTTAATGTCTTAATCTGCCGATTTTGTTACTGTGCTATTTAATAGTGTTTTCACTATATTTTGGATTTTAATATCCAGTGCAGAGTTTGTTATACGGCTCGTTCAGTGAATCACCGTAACAGTGATTCTGTTCAAACCCCTATAAAATCATAAATGATTCCCTTTGAGCTAAATTAAACTATTTCTTTAAATTACATATTAATATTACTTTTATTACGTTACAAAAAAGTTCACAGAAAAGTTTGTGCTGGCTGTTAAAGACCTTCAACCAAAGTATGTAAAATAAAGTCTCAGATCCATTGGGTTCATGAGAAGAAAAATTCACTTGAAAAATAACAATTATACTGAAAATGTGTCATAGTTAAAATGAGTCCTTGAGGCAAATTTGTTTCCCATGATGGCAGGGATTCTCATGTGAAAATTTGAGTTTCTAATTTAAACAAAGTAGTGGGGCTGATGACAAATTTAACCATTAATTTCTAGGTAAGTATCCATCCCATAATTACAGTAAATGCAACTAACCACAAAACCATGTTGTGTACATGTCCCATGTTGTATGAGTATAACTAATTATTGCTTATTATAAATTTAAAAAGAAATATAATTTTTTTTTGTCATTGTCTTCCTAATGAATGCTGATTTGTGTTGTTGAGATTGCCTTGGCAGCTGATTGGATCCTCCGATTAGTGTCATTAATGTGATCATGGAGTATTTGTCTGCACAAACACACACACGCTCACCCATCCAGCCGGACATCTGGCAGACTCCTGTTGAGTGCGATCATGTCACTGGCCATAAGGTTGAACTGATTTATTTTAAATAGCTCTTTCATCTTCTCCTGCTCTTCTTTGGGAATTACCACAGCCTTCCCCATTTCACCTGGTGCCTCATGGGTGCGGGACATCACCACTGGAACACAGAAAGCAGGACGGCAGTCAGTGTGAATTATTTATAACCATTGCTTAGTATCCTGGCCAAAACATGTGCCCCTGTATTTATTATATACATTTTCTCTCATGTCGGTTTGTTAGAAAAATGTCAGCTATGACATCTAAAAAGGTGCAATGTGCAATTACCATGCCTATTCCCATGCTAATAGTTGTTATGGTAATAAGTTGATCTACCTTATTTTCATCTTCATATTAAAAATGCACTTTAAAGCCAAAATGAAATCAAAATGTATTGTTGTGATTCGCAGTCTTGGTCTTTTTGCACAATAACCTGCTCCGCCTCTGAAACTATACTTTCTGTTTCATCTAACATTACAAACCCTTCTTCAGCCACCTATCATATAGACATTCTTTTTCATTCGTCCAATTAATTCCCAATGTATAAAATGAATCCCGCCTTTCATTATTTCTTGTTGAGTGTGTAGCGTCTGTGTAGGCTCATTGATGGTTGATTACACTTGGTTTTAAGAGACCCTTTTAGTCTTTTGACATTTGCATATAAATTACCGACCCGGCCCCACTGTTTACATTTATATGGGTGCTAAATTGCCAATGGTTTTTCCCCACTATCAAAAGATGCTAAGCAGATCACCTCTCTGGTCTCCCTATCAAACTTCAAACACATTCCGAAGAGAAGTGAATGACCCCCGTCCCAGGCACCAACGGCCTGACTAAACCAGTGGTCCGTATTCACAATTCCAAATACACATCACGCACACACAAAGACATTTTCTTTATTTAGGCCATAATTAAGCAGTTATAAAGGTATCTGGTATATCCATGTGTTGTATGTATATTCCCTTATTATATTAACCTAGTTACAAACCTTTACTTGTGTTAGTTAGACTTTAAACGCCTATATTCAAGTGTTTGAGTGTATCTCTATTTTAATATCGTTTAGGAGTTACTTTCTTGGTATCAAAATTATATTTTTTTTATTCCTCAAACAATGATGTACACTATGTGATCATGAAATGCATCATACAATTTTTACTATGCTTTTACTTGTAAAACTGCTCCAACTCTCCAGGCCAGCAATAAAAAATAGGCCATAAACGGAGACAAAGAAAGTTTCTCCCGCTCAAAATTCATGCCTCTGATTGGCCACTCCACCCAAAATGTGGGTGCGGCTATGAACTATCAAAAGTTACAAACTCAGACTAATCGGCGATCAAAACTCTTCTTCTTCTTCCTCTTGAGTTTAACCTTCAAGTAACTTTGTGGACTTGCTGTGGACTTTCCTATCTCAGAAGAACCAGAGGAAAATCTTCAGCTCACTCCTAAAGAAATCATCAAGAACCACTTGTCTACCGCATCAAGACTCTTATTCAGCAACAAAACCAATGCAAGTAACCGTTTACAACTATTTAGATGCGTGTTTAAGTTTGAACCCCTTTTAAACTGAATTGTGATTCTCTGATGATTCTCATTTAGGTTGTGGTTAATTGATGTGAAATACTGCCATTCTTTTGCTCTTCTCTCTCTTTTCCTTACTTTCCTTCATTCTGTATATACTGTATATATGTTTTGCTTAGTTTAGTTGTATGTTAGCTGTAGTTTCATTTATTAAATCCCTTATATTCACAATTGATTGTCTCTGTGTTCTGCTCACGATTCGAAGTCACTGAATGCTGCTCCTTGCTAAATGCTAAACTACTGCTTGTACTGTATAAGTAGGAAGGCTACTGTTCCTTGGCCAGGAAAATAATCTTTCCTAGAATTGATAAATAATTATATTGTCTGCTCTGTGGACGGACAGATCAAATAATTGTAATATCGATTCTGCTACAGTTAATTCTAAGATCTAATCTAAATATTTATTAATAATTATAACCAGTTATAATTAATGATAAATAGTCCCCTTTTGAGCTAAATTTGCCCACGTTTGGACGTTAATATTTACAGTTTACTTCACATATGGAAATAAAATTGGTTGCAAAAACGTTGACTTAGAAATAAGATAAAGAGGCTACAAATTAAAATAATAATATAAATTCAAATGGATATACAAGTTAATATAAATAATATTAAAACGAATAATAATATAACAATAAAAAATGAATAAGCTCAGAAAAGCACAACTGTCCGTTTGACTGATATACCTGTATAGTGTGGTTTGAAATGAACTGAGCAGATTTTCAGTGGCTCCACTGCAGGTAACCCATCTACACTGGCAGCAGTGTTCTAAACCATTGATCCATGTTATAGGATCTGTCAACATAGACACTTTCTGTCCTTGAAATTTGACTTAACACTCTTATCAAACAGAGACTACAAAGACAGCAAGCAAATCAACATGAACACAGTACATTAGCTACATTAGTTACATTCTCATCTGAAATCTTTTAGAACTGACATAAAAACAAAGGGCTGTAAAGCTGTATATATGTAATAAAAAATCTACAAATCTATTAAAACACATACTCTGTGTGTTTTTGTTGTATCATATTTGATACATCAGGCTTTTATGGCCCATATAGTATGATATAGGAAACAGAAACACCGCTATTTTACTCAGAGGCACAAAGAGAGCAAAAAATATGCAATATGATGCTGATGCGGATATTTATATGGCCAAAATGTAAGATGAAATTCTGATGGCTATTAAAGTAAATCAAGCACATGTTTTATAACATTATATCAAAATGAAGGTGAACATTAGTAAGATAATATTTATATGCTTAGTTTTATGATCAAAGGAGTTAGGAGAACTGTGAGCCTTTGGGTCTACGCATACGCTGATTTGTGACTGCGTGTTTTGATTTTGAGCTCCATCAAATTGATTCTTTATCGTCTATTTTCTATCTTAAAAACAATTTTATACACAATAATTTTCGTTTCTATAACGTGTGAATATATCCCCTATAGCATTCTAAAACAAAACCAATCAGAGCGCCTTGTTATTACTAGTTTTATTTTGATTTCTCGAGTCTGCTATTAGCTTATAGCCCGTTAGCATCGGCAGCTTGGCAGCTATAGCCCCGGGCGACAACCTCTCCCCCTCCGCCACCTCCGGTCTTCGAGATCTCCACCCGGAACCGCTTCGCTCCCATCCGCAAGACGGAACGCGACGCTGTGATCGTCGGAGACTCCATCGACCGGCATGTCCATGCTATGTTAACAGAAGGTAAAGTGCACACTCACTGTTTCCCCGGTGCTGGTGTTCTCGATTTTTCTGCGCAGATACCCGCGATCCTGAAGAGCGACGAGAGCATCGGTGCTGTCGTGCTGCACGCGGGGGTTAACGACACCAAGCTGCGGCAGACGGAGCCACTGAAGAGGGACTTCAGGGAGCCTGATCGAGACGGTATGCAGCACATCACCCGTGATGACGATCATCGTGTCAGGACCGCTTCCCACGTACCCGACGAGGACATGAAAGGTTCAGTAGACTGTTTGCTTTAAACTAATGGTTATTGTCATGGTGTAAAGAACAGCAACTGCTCTTTGTTAATAATTGGAATCTTTTCCTAGGCTTTTTCGTGCTGATGGCCTGCACCCCTGCAGAGTCAGAGCAGAACTCCTGTCGGACAACATCTCCAGGACGCTACGTTCCATCTAACTAATAAGCCAATTCTCAAATAACTGCTATGATGACTTTTGTTCTACTCACTTAAATGATAGAAGTACTTGCGTTGTCCAATCTATACAGACTGTGTCTGTTCCCCGAATAGCGAGGTCAAAATATAAATTTAATGCAGGATCTAGAAAAAATCTGATCGTGATTAAACCATAAAAACGCAAAATAAATGAACAAAAACAATTTTTAAAGCTTGGGCTCCTAAACATTAGATCACTCGCACCCAAAGCAGTTATTGTAAATTAAATGATCACAGATAATAATTTTGATGCACTCTGCCTGACTGAAACCTGGCTTAAACCAAATGAATATTTTGGTCTAAATGAGTCTACTCCACCAAGCTACTGTTATAAACATGAGCCCTGTCAGACTGGTCGTGGCGGCGGTGTTGCAACAATATATAGTGATATTCTCAATGTTACTCAGAAAACAGGATACAATGTTACACTGTTAGATATGCAAAAGAAATCTCTCCTATCTCTTGCTCTGGCTATACTGTGTATAGACCGCAAGGGCCATATACAGATTTCCTAAAAGAATTTGCAGATTTCCTCTCAGATCTATTGTTTAATGTTGATAAAGTGCTAATTGTCGGAGATTTTAACATTCACGTTGATAATACAAATGATGCATTAGGACTTGCGTTTACTGACCTAATAAACTCTTTTGGAGTCAAGCAAAATGTCACCGGGCCCACTCATCGTTTTAATCATACGCTAGATTTAATTATATTGCATGGAATTGATCTTACCGATATAGATATCTTACCTCAAAGTGATGATGTTACTGATCATTTCCTTGTATCTTGCATGCTCCGTATTACTGATATTAATTATATGGCTCTGCGTTATCGTCCGGGCAGAAATATTGTTCCAGCCACCAAAGACAGATTCACAAATAACCTGCCTGATTTATCTCAGCTGTTCTGTGTATCCATAAATACACATGAACAAGACGAAATGACTAGCAACATGGGCACTATCTTCTCTAATACATTAGAAGCTGTTGCCCCCCTCAAATTGAAAAAGGTTAGAGAAAAACGTACTGTGCCATGGTACAACAGTTATACCCATTCTCTCAAAAAAGAAACTCATAATCTTGAGCGCAAATTGAGAAAAACTAACTTGGAAGTTTTTAGAATTGCGTGGAAAAACAGTATGTCCAGCTATAGACAGGCTCTAAAAGCTGCCAGGGCAGAGCATTTCCGCAAACTCATAGATAATAACCAAAACAATCCAAGGATCTTATTTAGCACAGTGGCTAGATTAACAAATAAACACACTCCACCCAATCTAAATATTCCCTCACAGTTTAATAGTAATGACTTTATGAATTTCTTTACTGATAAAATAGATAACATAAGAAATACAATATAGTCAGCTGCAAATATGGCTTGACCCCAAAAAAATTCTAACAAAAGGTTTCTCAGTGGTTTACAGTAGTATCTGATGTACTTAAAAACATACTAAAAGTTTACCAAAGTTTGACTCCAAGAAAGGCCCCATTTTCAAAATGGCGGCTGTCAGGTCCTTAAAATGACCATTACTCCTTTGTATTCCTTCTAGACCAGGAATACTGGTGCCTGATACATGTTTTGGCCATGTAATATTCTAATTAGCATATTTGCATTATAGATAAGTGATTACAAGTACAATTATATATTAAATCAATTGGTTACAAGCATATTTATGCGAAAAATAAGTACAATTCCCCTTAAGTAATTGCATATTTCTCCTTTCTCATATTGTTTTGCCTAGTGTTGGTGGTTTCTGTGGTTCATAATTCTTTTGATTCCAATAAAGAATAAATTCATGAAAACTGTGTGGTACTGTAAATTTATTGTTTTAATAGTGTTTTATTTTTTTAAATATTTTTTTATATTTTTTTTAATGGTTTTATTTTTTTGCCTTTTGTTTTTTATATATATTTTTTATACTTTTCTAATTTTCTTCAGTTGTTTCCTCTTATTCTGGTTTATATTTTATACTTTTTTGCACTGTGACCTTCACTAGATTTACCATTAGTCGTCACACTCTTCCTCCCATAGAGGTTGATTATAGTGATTCTCACAATTCCCAACTTGATATGGTCTACAAGTACCCCTTTTCCACCAAAGCAGTTCCAGGTGCTAGTTCAGAGCCAGTGCTATAGCCGGTTCTTAGTTGGTTCGACTGGCGAACCCTTTAAGAACCGGTTGCTTTTCCACAGGCTAGAGAGCCAATACAGAGCCAGGGCTTACGTCACTGAATACGTTTCATGTTTCGGTTCACTAGCGCGGCACAACAGGCTTGTTCGAGGTGCATCAGCGCCATGCAGATCGATCGGCATACAACACACTAAAGCACCGCGAGAGCGATCCAAAAGCTTAAAGAGCCGTCTGCTTTCCAGTCGCTCCCACAGCACCCCGATATGCCTCGCACCGAACGGTCCGCGCAGCGCCGATCCATCCCGGACAAGCCTAAACAAACTATCATCAATGGCGGACGTTGCGTTGCTATTGATGTTCATGGCTTTGCGAACTTACATCGGCATCCAAACACGGCGAATCAAACGTGTTAGCGTTTAGCTGCTATTTCAAATATGGCGGTCCAAGTTTCTGTTCGTCTTGTTGGTCACGGTAACCCTGCCCCCAGCCCCTGACGCAAGAGGTTCTTCCTTCTAGCCCAGCAATGTTTTGGTGCTACATACGAACCACTTTTACTGGTTCGGAGCTGGTGCTTTGGGTGTCGAAAAAACAAAGAACCGGTTTGAAACAACCGCCTCTGGCTCCGAACCAGCACTGGAACTGCTTTGGTGGAAAAGGGGTAAAGCAGGCATGCACCGTAGTCCATATGCCCTGCAACTGCACCGTTGTGTTCGGCAGGCAGTTGTGCAATTACAGTGGATCATCTGCAGGAGGCTTTCTGGGGCAGCAGTCTTACTGGTCATAACTGGCAGGAACCGGTTGTTCACCAGTTTCCATCCCCAATCCACTGTGTTCATGTCTTTCTTTCCAATCCAGTGAAAGCCCATTGATCTGCACGATTGTCACAACACTCAAGAATGGACTCTGCGAGCGTATCAGTCTTAACACTACTTGTGTCTTTACTTCCATGTGTTATGTGAAGTGAAGTGACATTCAGCCAAGTATGGTGACCCATACTCGGAATTCGTGCTCTGCATTTAACCCATCCATCGTGCACGCACAGCAGTGAACACACACACACCGTGAACATACACCCGGAGCAGTGGGCAGCCATTTTATGCTGCAGCGCCCGGGGAGCAGTTGGGGGTTCGGTGCCTTGCTCAAGGGCACCTCAGTCGTGGTATTGAGGGTGGAGAGGGCGCTGGACATTCACTCCTCCCACCTACAATTCCTGCCGGCCGGAGACTCAAACTCGCAACCTTCGGATTACAAGTCCGACTCTCTAACCATTAGGCCACGACTTCCCCCGTTATCGTAGTTCCACAGAAAAGACAATCAGTTTGGCTATTGAAAGGACCAGTTGCTTCTCTGGTACTTCTTTTTGGTGGCACAGATTTATTATCTTGTTGGATTTTAATGTCTTTTTTATTTATGTACTTCTGTCAACATTTTGAGTGTACTATTTCACCAGCGGAAATGTGTACGTCGTCGTCTCTTTGTACACTTGCATTGTTGATTCCATCAGCTCCCTTCTGATGAACCTCAACCACATCAGAGCCATCTCTTAAGTTTTTACAGCAAATGGGGCAGGTTTCTTGGTTTACAACAACATGACTCATGGTCAAAATTGCATTTGGAGTGCACTTTTTTCTCAAGCTAATTCAACAATGTCATCCTCTCTTAACACACTCACACATTGTTGGCCTTTTTCATGTGTTAGAAATCTTGGTGGGGGGGTGGGTGGTTTAAGTAGTCAAGGATGAATTTTGTTTGCGCAAAATGGTATACACTGTGCTGTCAACAACATTTCAATGAGACAAGCAATATCAAATGTCAGTATTCTCTTCCACCATCTTCTGAATTGCTGAAAATTGTGAATTTAGTTTTGCTGGGATAAGTATAATGCCACCTTTATACTCAAAACATCTATAGAGGAAAACATCTATTTAGCCAAAAAATGGGTATGTGTCCAAAAACACTTACTGAGTAGGAGTTACATGACATAGGCTAAATCGTTTACATCTCTGGTTCACCCCAAACAATGATAAAACCTTACAGTAATCTCACAAAATCATGTATTCCATAAGTATGTAATCATGTCAGTGCAATTTAGACAAGTCCAATGGATTCATAGACCAAGAAAACATGGGGTTAGATACCAAGATTACTTGGCTAGGTCAAATAATGAAGGAGTTAGGATATTTTAAGGGCTTCCTGCCCATCTTGGACACCATCTTGAAAATTACACCTTTCTAGTGGTCAAACTTTGGTAAACTTTTAGTATGTTATTAAGGACACCTAATATTACAAAAAACAACTGAGAAACCTTTTGTTAGAATTTTTTTAGGGTCAGGTGTCAGGTTTTTTCATATGTGCAGCCGCCTAATAACAAATGTAGATTCTACTGCGTCTTGTATTTCAGCTTCATTCATCGCACCCAAAGAAAAACTGCAGTGCTTTACAACTATAGGACAGGAAGAGCTAAATAAACGTATCAGTGTATCTAAACCAACAAAATGTTTATTAGATCCTGTACCCACTAAACTACTGAAAGAGTTGTTACCTGAAGCAGAAGAACCGCTTCTCAATATTATTAACTCATCGTTATCTTTGGTCACGTCCCAAAACCATTCAAGCTGGCGGTTATTAAGCCTCTTATTAAGAAACCACAACTAGATTCTAATGAACTGGCAAATTACAGACCCATTTCAAATCTTCTGTTTATGTCTAAAATCTTTGAAAAAGTTGTGTCTGCTCAATTGTGCTCCTTCTTGCAAAAAAATGATCTCTATGAAGAATTTCAGTCAGGTTTCAGGCCTCACCATAGCACAGAAACTGCACTTGTTAAAATGACAAATTACTTGCTTCTTGCTTCAGACCAAGGTTGCATCTCGTTGCTAGTATTACTTGATCCTAGTGCTGCGTTCGACACTATAGACCATGACATACTCATAGATCGATTACAAAACTATACTGGTATTTAAGATGGTTTAGATCCTACCTGTCCGATCACTACCACTTTGTTCATTGAAATGGGGAGTCATCTCAATTATCACCAGTAAAGTATGGAGTACCACAAGGATCTGTCCTAGGTCCTCTGCTATTTTCAATATACATGTTGCCCCTTGATAATATTATTAGAAAATACGGGATTCGTTTTCATTGTTATGCTGATGATACTCAACTATATATCTCAAAAAGACCAGATGAAACTTCTAAACTATCTAAGCTAATAGATTGTGTAAAAAATATAAAAGATTGGATGACCAATAATTTCCTCCTATTAAATTCAGATAAGACAGAGATATTACTTATTGGACCAAAAACCAGTACACAAAATCTCTTGGATTACAATTTGCAACTAGACGGATGTACTGTTACGTCCTCTAAAGTAAAAAATCTGGGTGTTATATTTCCCATGTTACAAAAACAGCATTCTTACATCTTAGAAACGTTGCCAAGCTTCGAAACATGCTACCTGTTTCTGATGCAGAAAAGCTAGTTCATGCATTCATGACATCTAGACTGGACTATTGTAATGCACTGCTAGGTGGTTGTCCTGCATCTTCAATAAACAAGCTACAGATAGTCCAAAATGCAGCAGCTAGAGTTCTTACCAGGTCAAGAAAATAGGATCATATTACCCCAATTTTACAGTCTCTGCACTGGCTACCTATTAAGTTCGCTATCATTTACAAAATATTATTACTTGCCTATAAGGCCCTAAATGGTTTAGGTCCTGCGTACCTAACTTGTCTTCTACCACGCTACAATCCAACCCGCTCCCTAAGGTCGCAAAACTCTGGACTTTTGGTAGTACCTAGGATGGCAAAGTCCACTAAAGGAGGTAGAGCTTTTTCACATTTGGCTCCCAAAGTCTGGAATAGCCTTACTGATAACGTTCGGTGTTCAGATACACTTTCTCTGTTTAAATCTAGATTAAAGACACATCTCTTTAGCCAAGCATTCCCATAATGCATTTTATAATCTTGTACTGCAGTTATATCTGATCAAATGTACATTATTATTATTCTTTAGCTTGGGTTGAACAAATCATTTTTGCTTAGATGGAACAGCAGCTACACTAATTATGTTTCTATTTGTTTCTCTGTTTCTGCCACGGGATTAACATCCCATGGTAACTAGGAATTACAGAAGCTTCAATCTGGATCCAACCCTTAAATGATCTGAGATGGCCGAACACCTGAGAAAAGATGATGCCAACCCCTCAGAGGACCTCAGAGGATGCCAAAGCTCAGACAACATACAGAATTACCAAATTTTTCCATAAGTTAAATATATTAAGGTTCTGCAATATATAAATATATTGTGGAAACTTAATTTCCTGTAGAGCTGCTTTGCAACGATTTGTATCGTAAAAAGCGTTATACAAATAAACTTGAACTTGAACTTGAACTAAGATGGCGGCGCTCACAGACGCAGCTGCTTTAAGCTCTCCTGTTCGGTGCTTTTCGTTGGTGTTTTTGTTTGTTTGTCTACTCGTAATTGTTGAAATCAGTCAGGCGAATTACAGTTATAGCGACTAGATATATTAAACATTGGTTTTAGATGTAATCAAGCGGTTTCAAGCGAATGTATGGAGCTACACAACATACCGGAGGAGATAGCCAGGACACCGGGATCTCCATGGATTGTTATCGGCTCTAGCAAGCAACGAAGGCGGAGGACATACAGTAAGCAAAAGCGTGGATGCCGGTCGGGCCTACTAGTTCGGCTAAAGAAACAACCACGTAAACCACCGCTTCCAAGTGTATTTCTCACTAACGCCAGATCATTTGCCAACAAAAGGTACGAATTACAACTGCTGATTGCCACGAACAATATCATGAAGGACTGCTGCATTCTTGTTATAACAGAGACATGGCTGAACCCGCTCATACCTGACGCCGCTATGGAGCTAGCTGGATGGATAGCATTCCGCTGGGACAGAAACAAAGATTCTAGTAAGACCAGGGGTGGTGGGCTCTACATTTACATACACGAGGACTGGTGCACCAACGCTAAAATCATAGACAATCACTGTTCTCACGACTTGGGATATTTAACTGTTAAATGCAGGCCTTTCTATCTGCCTCGGGAGTTTGCCGCTGTTTTGGTTACAGCTTTTTACATCCCACCTGACGCTAACGTAAACACGTCTCAAAGCTACTTGCTGCACGCTTTAAACTCCAATCAGACTATTCATCCTGACGCCTTTCACATCGTAGCAGGGGATTTTAATCATGCAGAATTAAAAAGAGTTCTTCCCAAATTCCATCAGCACATCAAATGTGCAACAAAGGGGGAAAACATCTAGGACAAGGTGTACTCAAACGTCAAGAACGGTTACAGGTCAATTCCACTGCCTCAATTAGGGCAGTCAGACCACCTTTCTGTGTTTTTAATCCCTGCATACACCCCTTTAAGAAGGAAAGCGCCCACCACTACCAAGATTGTGAAAAAAATGGCCAGAATGAGCCTCTTCTCAGCTCCAAGACTGCTTCGAAAGAACCAATTGGGATGTCTTTGATAATCAAGATTTGGAGTAGTACACATTAACAGTACTCTGTTATATTAAGAACCGTGTCGACAATGTCACTTTTGACAAACGCATCCTGATTTATTCTAACCAGAAGCCATGGATGACCAGGGAGGTCAATACCCTTTTAAAAGAACGTAATGCTGCTTTCAGATCCAAATATAAAGCCCTCTACAGTGCAGCCAGAGCCAACCTTAAGAAAGCCATCAAGGGTGCAAAAGCAGAGTATAAAAGAAAGATTGAGAACCACTTCACCCACAACGACTTTGGAGGGGGATTCAACACCTTACAAACTTCAAAACCATTAATCACAAAATCTCTGATGCTAATGTCTCATTGGCAGAAGAACTTAACTGCTTCTTTGCCCGCTTTGAGGTGAAGGCAACAGAGACGGTCACATCACTCACACCCGCCCCCAGTGGATACGCACCCCCATTCACAATACAGGAACACAGGGTGAGGAGTGTGCTCAGGGCTGTCAGTCCAAGGAAGGCGGCAGGCCCAAATCGAGGGATGGGAAGGGTGCTCAAAGAATGCGCAGATAGCTCTCTGCAGTCTTCACAAAGATCTTCAACCTGTCCCTGTCAACAGCCACCATCCCATCCTGCCTGAAGTCAGCAATAATTATTCCATTACTGAAGAAAACAGCCATCAGTAGTCTTAACGACTACCGTCCGGTTGCACTTACCCCAGTTATAATGAAGTGCTTTGAGAGGTTGGTTCAGCAGCACATCAAAGCCAGCCTCCCAGACACTTTCGACCCATATCAGTTCGCATACAGAACCAATAGGTCCACAGAGGATGCCTGCACACAGCATTGCTCCACCTGGAACACCCAGGCAGCTATGTGAGGATGCTTTTTATTGACTATAGTTCAGCGTTCAACACAGTTCTTCCTGACAGGCTGGTAGCTAAACTGCTGGATTTAGGTCTCTCTCCATCTATCTGTCACTGGATTAAGGACTTCCTGACTAACCACCCTCAGACGGTTAGGCTAGGCTCTCATTTCTCCTCCAATTTAACTCTGAGCACAGGCACCCTACAAGGCTGCGTGTTGAGTCCACTTCTCTATGTCCTTTATACTCATGACTGTATTTCAATCCATCCTACCAATGCTATCATACAATTTGCAGATGACACAACCATAGTTGGACTCATCTCAGGAGGAGATGAAACAGTTTACAGAGATTAAATTCAGAGGCTGACAGAATGGTGCACAGCAAATAACCTGGCTCTGAATGCTTCAAAAACCAAAGAGCTCATCATTGACTTCCGAAAGCACAACACAAACCTTACACCATTGCACATCAGCGGGGTCTGCGTGGAGAGGGTTCCGGCTTTTAGATTTTTGGGCATAAACATCGCTGAGGATCTTTCCTGGAACACAAACACTCCAGCAGCGGTCAAAAAAGCACAGCAGCAACACTCTTTCTCGAGGACACTGAGGAAGAATCATCTGCAAGAGCAGTTGTTAGTGTCCTTCTATCGCTGTGCCATTGAAAGTGTGATAACTAACTGCATCTCTATGTGGTACGCCAGCAGCTCAGCGGCAGACAAGAAAGCTCTTGAGTGGGTGATCAATTCAGCACAAAAAATTATTGGCTGCCCTCTGCCTTCCTTAAACTTTACACTGTACGCTTCCTCGGAAGGACAGCGAACATTTTAAAGGATCCATTCCATCCTGGACATCATTTGTTTGAATTGCTGCCCTCTGGTAAACATTTTAGGTCCATTAAATCAAGGACCAATAGACTGAAGAATAGCTTTTACCCCAGTGCTATACGGGAGCTGAACACCGTCAGCATACACACACACAACTCAAACACATAATAAATGAGAAATGCACCAATCTGATGGGGCATTTTATATCTTAACTGACATAGGTTAACAACACCCTCTGTATACCTCTCAGTGTGTCTATTTAGTCTATTAGTATAAGTTTACATTGTATAATTTTTCAGTTTGTGTTGTGCATATATTCTGTTGCACATACCTCTCTTTTATTGTGTGCAATATCATGCACCACTCTCTGCTCACCGTGCAATATTCCTGTGCAATATCTGACTGTTCGTTTTCTACAATTTTTATTTTTATTTTATATATATATATATATATATATATATATGTTTATCTTACACTAATTTATGCGTGATTGCACTGTATACGGATTACTCTAATTTCGCTGTACTTTTAGTATAGTGACAAAGAATCTTGAATCTTAATTGAAAGCCCTGTAGGGTGTGATTTGAAACACAGCCTCTGAGTGTCGAATCTGAGCGCTGTTACTTCAAGGACTGCAGAGGGCTACTTTCTCGAAAACAACCAATTTTACCCAGAATGCATTGTTTTGTTTTGTTTTTTTCCTGTTGTAATGAAAAAAACAGGATGCTACTGTCAGAATATGGCCGGTTTTTTAAAGCAATTTTTAACAGTACACCCAAAAATAAATAAATACAAACTACAGTACCAAAAAAGTACTTTTTAATCTTCATAATTTGCAATGAACGTCTACCTGTCTGTAAGCGCGCATATAGTCGTGAGTTTCTGCTCGATGTCGGCAGAATCACATTTTTTGAGTTAAACTCAGCACACGCCGAAGAGCTGCGGGACCTCGGTCTGTTCCGAAAGCCTACTCCATCACCGACCCCCACTACTGCATCTCGCCCACAGCGGAGGCGCTACAAGCGGCGTGAGAGGAAGCAGAAGAGGGGTAAGCGCGGAGGTATCCGAGCTAGGCTAGCGGCCAACCCACACAAGCCAGCTATCCTCACCATCATACTGGCGAACGTACGCTCTTTGGACAATAAACTGGACTACATCCGACTACTCCGCTCCACTCAGAGGACTGTAAGAGACTGTTGTGTTTTTGTGTTTACGGAAACATGGCTTAACAACAGCGTACCGGACTGCGCCATACAGCTCGACCTGCTAACATGCTATCGAGCTGACAGAGCTCTCGTCGAGGGAGGTAAGATCCGCGGTGGCGGGCTTTGTGTTTACATCAATGATGCATGGTGTCGCGACGCTGTTGTGGTCTGCAAACACTGCTCACCCCTGGTGGAGTTTATGATTATTAAGTGCCGGCCGTTCTATCTACCGAGGGAATATTCAGCCATACTGCTTGTTGCTGTATACATCCCTCCCAGCTCCAACAACAACATCAGGAGTGAGGCGCTAAATGAACTGAACCAGCACACCAGTGAGCAGCAGACAGCCCACCCAGATGCTTTTCTCATCTTGGCCGGGGATTTCAACCACGCAGACTTAAAGAGTGTGTTCCCAAAAATACATCAACACATAGACTTTCCAACAAGAGGAAAAAATACCCTGGACTTTGTTTACACCACCCAGAGAGGAGCTTACAAGGCCCTCCCCCTCCCCCACCTCGGAGCCTCAGACCACATCACTGTCATGCTAATGCCTGCATACAGACCGCTCGTTAAAGCCATCAAACCAATACACAAACAGATACAAGTGTGGCCGGAAGGGTCGTCAGAGGCACTTCAGGACTGTTTTGACACCACTGACTGGAATATGTTTAAACAGGCTGCCACATACAACAACACTACAGACCTCCAAGAGTACTCGGAGACTGTCACTGCCTACATCTCCAAGTGCATTGATGATGTAACAGTCACAAAGTCCATCACTGTCCGGGCCAACCAGAAGCCGTGGATGACAGGGGAAGTCTACAGACTGCTGAAGGCTCGGAACGCTGCCTTTAGAGCTGGAGATGAGGAGGGCCTGAAGACAGCTAGGGCCAACCTATCCCGCGGCATCAGAGGGGCCAAGAGACAGTACTCCAGGAGGATAGCCCATCGTTTCAGCGACAGCAGAGACTCTCGGAGCTTGTGGCAGGGGATACAGACCATTACGGACTACAAGCCCCCACCACAGACCTGTGACAGCAACATCCCCCTGCTGAACGAGCTGAATGCCTTCTTTGCTCGCTTTGAGGCACAAAACAGCACCACTGCACAGAAGACTCCACCTCCTCCCGGCGACCAGGTGATGACGCTGTCCCCGGACAGCGTGAGGAGGTCCCTCAGCAGGATCAATGCACGCAAAGCTCCGGGTCCTGACAACATTCCTGGGCGTGTACTGAGAGATTGTGCAGTGGAACTCACTGATGTCTTCACAGACATCTTCAACATCTCACTAAATCAGGCCATTGTCCCCACATGCTTCAAAGCTACCACCATCATTCCAGTCCCGAAGAAGTCATCTCCATCCTGTTTCAATGACTACCGTCCAATAGCACTCACTCCTATTCTCATGAAGTGCTTTGAACGGCTAGTCATGCACCACATCAAGTCTGTCCTCCCCCCCTCACTTGCCCCTTCCAGTTTGCATATAGGTCCAACCGCTCGACCGATGATGCCATCGCCACTGCCCTCCACCCAGCCCTCACACATCTGGACAAAAAAGACTCATATGTCAGGATGCTGTTCATAGACTTCAGTTCAGCATTCAACACAATCATCCCTCAACAGCTCACACACAAACTGGTCCAGCTGGGGCTCAACACCTCTCTGTGCAACTGGCTGTTGGACTTCCTGACCGGAAGACCTCAAGCAGTACGGGTTGGCAGTAACACATCCAGCACCATCACACTGAACACTGGGGACCCCAAGGATGTGTGCTGAGCCCCCTCCTCTTCACTCTGCTGACCCACGACTGCACACCGTCACACAACTCTAACCTGATCATTAAGTTTGCGGATGACACAACTGTGGTGGGTCTCATTAGCAACAGAGATGAGACAAACTACAGGAGCGAGGTGAGCCGCCTGGCCGGGTGGTGCAGTGACAACAATCTCTCTCTGAATGTGGAGAAGACGAAGGAGATTGTTGTTGACTTCAGGAGAGTACACACTCAGCATGCCCCTCTGACCATCAACGGTGCGACTGTGGAGAGAGTGAGCAGCACCAAGTTCCTGGGTGTGCACATCACAGAGGACCTCGCCTGGACTAACAACACTGTAGCACTGGCCAAGAAAGCACAGCAGCGTCTCTACTTCCTCTGCAAACTCAGAAGAGCCAGAGCCCCGACCCCCATCATGTGCACCTTCTACAGAGGCACCATCGAGAGCATCCTAACCAGCTGCATCACTGTGTGGTATGGCGCTTGCAACGCATCCTGCCGCAAGTCACTTCAGCGAATAGTGAGAGCAGCTGAGAAGATCATTGGTGTCTCTCTCCCCTCCCTCCAGGACATTTACAGCACCCGTCTCACCCACAAAGCCCTCCGCATTGCAGGTGATCCCACCCACCCGACACACAGCTTCTTCAGTCTGCTGCCATCAGGGAGGAGACTGCGGAGTCTCCAGGCGAGGACCAGCAGACTGAAGGACAGCCTCATACATCAGGCTGTCAGGAAGCTGAACTCCCTCCCGTCCCTGACCCCCCTCCCCTCTTTTTACAACACTGAACTCTGACACTATGAGACTCCCCCCCCACCCCCCCACCCCCCCCCCCCCCCCTCCGGCTCCCCACACCCCCAGGACCAGCCACCCCCACCTACTTACAAACTATGACCAGCACCTCTCACTTGTGCAGCATTGGACTGATCACTACCTCATCCAGCATTGACTGCAAACTACCTCCTTGGATAGTCTCATAAAAAGACTGTTCTCCTGTCAATTTAACAGACTGACAAGCTCTTTTTGCACTACACACATATCTGCACAGTTTTTGTTTTATTTAACTGGTTTGCACTCTATCTATTCTGCCATGTGCCTTATGTCACTTTATCTATCTTTTTTTTATTTTTCTACAATGTCCTCAGACTGACAAGCTCTTTTTGCACTACACATATATCTGCACAGTTTTGGTTTATTTAACTGGTTTGCACTCCATCTATTCTGCCAAGTGCCGTCACTTTATCTATCTTTTTTATTTTTCTACAATGTTCTCAGATTGATAAGCTCTTTTTGCACTACAAATATATCTGCACAGTTTTGTTTTTATTTAACTGGTTTGCACTATCTGCCATGCGCCTTATGCCACTTTATCTATTTCTTTATTTTTTTTTCTACAATGTCCTTACTTGTAGAAAAAATTTGTGGGAAGTCGTGGCCTAATGTTAGAGAGTTGGACTCGTGATCCAAAGGTTGCGGGTTCGAGTCTCCGGCCAGCAGGAATTGTAGGTGGGGGGAGTGAATGTCCAGCGCTCTCTCCACCCTCAATACCACGACTGAGGTGCCCTTGAGCAAGGCACCGAACCCCCAACTGCTCCCCGGGCGCTGCAGCATAAAATGGCTGCCCACTGCTCCGGGTGTATGTTCACGGTGTGTGTGTGTTCACTGCTGTGTGTGTGCACGTTGGATGGGTTAAATGCAGAGCACGAATTCCGAGTATGGGTCACCATACTTGGCTGAATGTCACCACTTCACTTCACTTCACTTGTATAGCTATAGAGTTGTATGTACATATGTTTAAACTGTATTATCTGTATTTGAACGTGTTTAATGTTAACTGTTTACACCAAGGGTCTGAGGGTAACGCAATTTCAATTCTCTGTATGTATGTGCTGTACATGTGGAAGAATTGACAATAAAGCAGACTTGACTTGACTTGATAGTGTCAAAATAAGTAAATAAATTAATTAATAATTGTTTGCAATTCAATTCACATTTATTTGTGTAGCACTTTTCATGATACACTTTAACGAATCAGCTTCACAGAAAATTAACATCTCTACATTACATTTAGTAGTTTACAGCACGTTTAATAAAACAAATTAATGAATTGCCCTAACCAATCTGCGATACCAAAGTGGAACACAAGGGGACGCCAAAAGACCACTAAACGAGTTACCTGACCTGACTGATCCAGATTTACTAAACCACTGACTACTGCATAATCTAAAACACTTTCAGCCAGCATCCAGTATAAAACACTCCTGCTTTAAGCCAAATAGCTTGATGTTTATTTTTTATTTTTTTACTGACATCTGTAGGCTACTTAACAGTATCTCCGCCATCTCGGATGAAATCGGCCGTGTTTTCTATGCATTAGTGCTGTTTTGAACTTACTGTTTGAATACATTGGCTTACTGGACTTTCCAGGAGTTTACCGGTTGATCTGATCGCAAAAAAAAAAAACGGATTCTTTTTCTTTTCATAAAGTATTGCTTTCGTTCAAATTTACTGATTCAAATTAGTATTATTATTATTATTATTCTAATTGTCTGGGACAATGCGGGACACATTTAGACTACTAATGTTATGCTATGTACAGGTCCTTCTCAAAAAATTTGCATATTGTGATAAAGTTCATTATTTTCTGTAATGTACTGATAAACATTAGACTTTCATATATTTTAGATTCATTACAACACAACTGAAGTAGTTCAAGCCTTTTATTGTTTTAATATTGATGATTTTGGCATACAGCTCATGAAAACCCAAAATTCCTATCTCAAAAAATTAGCATATCATGAAAAGGTTCTCTAAACGAGCTATTAACCTAATCATCTGAATCAACTAATTAACTCTAAACACCTGCAAAAGATTCCTGAGGCTTTTAAAAACTCCCAGCCTGGTTCATTACTCAAAACCGCAATCATGGGTAAGACTGCCGACCTGACTGCTGTCCAGAAGGCCATCATTGACACTCTCAAGCAAGAGGGTAAGACACAGAAAGAAATTTCTGAACGAATAGGCTGTTCCCAGAGTGCTGTATCAAGGCACCTCAGTGGGAAGTCTGTGGGAAGGAAAAAGTGTGGCAGAAAACGCAGCACAACGAGAAGAGGTGACCGGACCCTGAGGAAGATTGTGGAGAAGGACCGATTCCAGACCTTGGGGGACCTGCGGAAGCAGTGGACTGAGTCTGGAGTAGAAACATCCAGAGCCACCGTGTACAGGCGTGTGCAGGAAATGGGCTACAGGTGCCGCATTCCCCAGGTCAAGCCACTTTTGAACCAGAAACAGCGGCAGAAGCGCCTGACCTGGGCTACAGAGAAGCAGCACTGGACTGTTGCTCAGTGGTCCAAAGTACTTTTTTCGGATGAAAGCAAATTTTGCATGTCATTCGGAAATCAAGGTGCCAGAGTCTGGAGGAAGACTGGGGAGAGGGAAATGCCAAAATGCCTGAAGTCCAGTGTCAAGTACCCACAGTCAGTGATGGTCTGGGGTGCCATGTCAGCTGCTGGTGTTGGTCCACTGTGTTTTATCAAGGGCAGGGTCAATGCAGCTAGCTATCAGGAGATTTTGGAGCACTTCATGCTTCCATCTGCTGAAAAGCTTTATGGAGATGATTTCATTTTTCAGCACAACCGGGCACCTGCTCACAGTGCCAAAACCACTGGTAAATGGTTTACTGACCATGGTATTACTGTGCTCAATTGGCCTGCCAACTCTCCTGACCTGAACCCCATAGAGAATCTGTGGGATATTGTGAAGAGAAAGTTGAGAGACGCAAGACCCAACACTCTGGATGAGCTTAAGGCCGCTATCGAAGCATCCTGGGCCTCCATAACACCTCAGCAGTGCCACAGGCTGATTGCCTCCATGCCACGCCGCATTGAAGCAGTCGTTTCTGCAAAAGGATTCCCGACCAAGTATTGAGTGTATAAATGAACATAATGGCCATTCTTTTATTGGTCGGATGAAATATGCTAATTTTTTGAGATAGGAATTTTGGGTTTTCATGAGCTGTATGCCAAAATCATCAATATTAAAACAATAAAAGGCTTGAACTACTTCAGTTGTGTTGTAATGAATCTAAAATATATGAAAGTCTAATGTTTATCAGTACATTACAGAAAATAATTAACTTTATCACAATATGCTAATTTTTTGAGAAGGACCTGTAAATACTGATTTATATTACTTGGCATATAATTATGCGCCAATGTTGGCTATGTTTCTGCCAGTGGATGCCCACACTCCAAGTTGCGTTTGTTAACCTCAGGAGAGAATATAGTTTTTGAACGCACGCATATGCGTGTCTGTTTTCCGTGTGAGTGAAAGAATGGGAATCCATCTGCGCGCAGAGAGATTTGCGCTCGCGCATTTGATGCACTCTCGCATAGGCAATAGAATGCACTCTGGACATTTGTCATTAAAACAACTCAATAGAAACCTCCTCAAACAAACTATTAAAATGTCATGTCTGAAAGCTGTAATCGATTTCTTTTTTTTCAATTCGTTAAATGAATGGAGAATATCGTGTTTTTCCATTTCTGTCGGTGGTGCTCGAGCACTTATTCCTTTGAGCGTCCACGCAGTCATCATGAACGGAAAAACCCCACTCCCTTAATCCTAACCGTTGCGTATCATATGCGCACCAAAGTCAATTTCTGCTTATAAATAGAACCCAAATAGAAACTTTTTATTTTAAGACAATCATATGCTCTCGCGGGTCTTGAGTTTGACACATGTGCTCTATAGTTTTGTTGTGTAGTAAACCTAAGTTGCTTCTGTCCAGTACATGTTCAATTTTATATTATTGATATAGTCGTACCCCAGTTTGAGAACCACTGAATTAGGCTAAATAGTTAATGATGCAATTATTTTTTTAAATGATTTGTAAAGTTTAATTACAGTTCTTATAAAGTCATTATCAAGTCATACGATTGGAGACTGATTTAATTTAGAGTAGGCTATTCGTTCTCAACTCAAAAACTCAAGTAATTTTCTTAATTTATTAGAAATCTTTAAATTTGCAAGTGCAGTCATGTAACTCAAGACCTCCACCTCTGATATTTACTTTTTAAAGTGTGGAATGTGAGATATTCATCATAGATTTGCTTCGGCATCTCAATAGCACTTTGCGTACCGGCCAAAAAAAATAAAATGCCACTATGCCACTGTATATTAGTAACATTATTTAAGTTATTCTTATGTTTTATAAAATTCTATGTTTCTTTATAAAATTCAGCAAACATTTCACAGCACAAAGTTACATCACAACCTGAATGTCTTTTAAAATTAGCTATATTACTGTAGCTTTTTAGAATTGTACTATATTATTGTACTTTTTAACTATCTATCAGGCAAGTCAACAAAAGGCATGTAGATTATGTACAACAGATTTTTCAGCAAGGTTTCAATAGTGTTTATAACTTTTTTCTTTCTTTTTTTTTCCTATATATATTATATATATATATATAAAAAACTGTAGGCTTTATAGTGTTAAACCCATGTTTGGGTACTCAAGATGCTCTTTTAAAACTCTAAAGTAGCATATGTCTGCAAGGACTAGAACATTAGTGAATCATCTCAAGGACTATCAACATTCTACAGACCACCCTGGATCTTATTACTAGGAAATACTAAACACAAGAACAAATTCATAAATTAAACCACCAACAGATACAAACTCATGATTTTTCCCTTGCAAAACTAACCGCTACAATAGGATGCATTCTAAGTGATTTATATTCTACAATATTATTAGAGGCTGCTCTCTATCGACTATATTTATCACCGCCTCCTTCTATAAGCCAATATTCTCAGCTCTCCCAAAGCCATAGAACCATCCGCGGCTGACCAGGTTAAGAGGGTTCAATCCAAACCTCTCACAGCCAATCACAGGGCACATTATTGGCTTGTCTGATTTGATGGGTTTCTCAGTTAAGATGTCAGGGTGAATCTGGAGGTCTGCAAGAACAAGTTTCGGCAAAATCACCCAGCTTTATGCACAGTTCTGACAGAGAATTGCACATGATAGAGCGTGCAGCAAAACACACCAATATGCTGTAATCGGGAGTGCTGTGACTGCAGTATGATGAAGAGCAACTCATCAGGTCTCTGACAATAACGGCGAGAATGAAACTCTGCAGCATTGCTTCTTAACGTCCCTCTTCAACCTTCACAGTATTTCAAAGCGGAACACCGGGGATTTGATATACCCTCATACACTGCTGTCTTACTTAGCTGCTTAATCCAAAAATAGCCTCCATTTGGGCACAAGGACAGCCCATAATATCATGGCATTGAAATAAATCTGGAAGCATTGTCCCATTATGAACACTATCGTTCTGTTCCAAGACCTATTGTGCTGCCTCCATAAGCAGTATTTTAAGGCATCATATTTACAATTTCAATGCAAAAGCCACCACGTTTTGGACAAATTTCAAGGCAGCAATGTTTGTAGCCTTTGTGGAGAAGACAATGTACTGTGCTCGAATGTACCACATTGTGTTAAAAAAAAATACTGTAAGTAATCCAAGATATCAGACATAGTTGAAGAAAGTTAGCTCCAAGTCAATATGGTATTAAGGTTAAGATTAAGTTAAGGCTGGAATACACTATATGACTATTAAAAAAAAGCAGAAACAGATTTTAAAACACTATGCATCAAACACTTTCCAACTTCACAAAATTTATAGGAGGAGAGTATTTAAATGAATCACATAAGGTGATTAACTAAGGTTTGTTGTAGTCAGTTATTTGCTCCATTATTTAACACCCCAAAAACAGCATGTCTTAACCCACCTTGCAGTTGTGTTGTTAGATTTTTCACACATTCTCTTATCATCGGCTCTGCTTGTTTATGACCCAGCACTAATTTGTGATGCTCTTGATATATTGGGTTGATCATTATGGAAGTGAGCTGGCAGCATCTGTGTTCTTTAATTACTTGTGTATTCCACAGAACTTTCCCTGGCTCTATGTGTTTTAAAATCATCTCAACATGTTTGATATCCTCTGACTGAATGGAATCAAAGTCTGAGACATCATATATTACGTGATTTTCTGTGAAATCTGTCAACTCAGACTGTACATAATCCACAAACTCACTCTGAATTTCAGCAACTAGTACGGACTCGTTCAGACTACAAATCTGAGAAAATGTCTTGCCAAAAATCATGTAACATTTTCCAGCCTTTAAGATGCTACCTTGGAAAGGAAATGCAGATGTAGGCAGCTCATTATGTTTTGGAACAGAGTATATCTGACCTTTTTAAAGAGATTCCCTGCAGTTATTCATGAAGATATATAAAATAATTTAAATAATTGATGTCCATTAAGCACCAATTCTTTGGTTTTATTAGAATGTAAAGCTGTTGCATCATCAGTTTAAAATACAATCTGGGAAGAGGGTGATGCATACTTAATGATGTGGCAATTTAGACGGAGAAGCAATTCCCCACTGCATTTCTGTATTGATCCCTGTATGGTATTTATTTAGCAATAAGATCATATTTGAAGCAGCCCCTGTGCTCTCTTTAAGGTGGCTGTTTAAGTGATACATCTACTACAGCCATTCAAAGAGAACAACAGAACAACTGGCTGCATAGTAAAGCTAAAAATAAACCAAAGGTTATGAACAGACTAAAAGCAAAATTATCTACCCTGGATAGGATATTTGAAGATCTGTCTCCAATAGATTGAATTCTGCACATGTAAGAAGTGAGGTGCTGCACAGCTGCATAGTAAAGCTAAAAATAAACCAAAGGTTATGAACAGACTAAAAGCAAAATTATCTACCCTGGATAGGATATTTGAAGATCTGTCTCCAATAGATTGAATTCTGCACATGTAAGAAGTGAGGTGCTGCACAGCAGAAATGTAGACTGAAGTAGACTGAATCTATTTTTGCTACACAAAGCAAAATGTTTCCAGATTCACCTTCATCTATTTTTGATAAAAGTAAACACACTTTGCTCTCTGCTCACAGGATGTTATACTTTGAAAGTGTGCACAGTGTGCAAGAAGCAACGTAATATCATTTTGCAAAATGATCTCCACCCTCAAAACCGCGACTGAGGTGCCCTTGAGCAAGGCACCGAACCCCCAACTGCTCCCCGGGCGCCGCAGCATAAATGGCTGCCCGCTTCTCCGGGTGTGTGCTAAATTCTACTTTAGAAGACGAGATTGCTGCCGAATGTCAATCATAATTGCAAAAATGAGGCTGCTGTCCCCACTAATGTCAGAATAAAACCTATACCCTTGCTAACAACACTGATTGTGACATTTATTTATTTATTTATTTTAATTGTATTTCTCTCTCTCTCTCTCTCTGTGTGTGTGTTTGTTTGTTTACACAATGTTCTGCATTATGAAGTAGTATAAACTATTGATTACATGCCAGAGAAAGTGGAATTCTTCTTCACATTTATTTGATTAGGCATTATACGGAAAGATTCATTTCAGAAGATCAGTGATATACTGTGCCAATTACATTTTATATCTAAGATATTTTCTAGCCAATAAAGTTAAACTTTGTAATTATCTAACTAATAAGGAGAATTAATATGTGATAAGATTCAAGCAAAGAGATAAAGATCATAATTATCATATAGATTATATATAATTATGGATCCAAAATCATTATAGTGCACTTTGGTACATGTACTGTATATGTGCATTACTGAATGTATAAAATTCCCTGCTTGAAACTGAACTTTCAAGGTCTGTGTTAGGTGCTTAACCTTTAGATAACCACCTCTTGCCATCAGGGCTGAGCTAATCACTGCCGATAACCTCAATAAGAGAAGATCTTCAAACTGGCTCGACCTCATAAAAACGATCTAGCGTAAATAGCCGACAGACTGCAGTGCTTCTAAGCCCTGCTCTTTCAGCCCTGTGGCTGCTTAGACCTCATCTGTCTGTATAATGCCCTAATAGCTTTCCTGCCATTATTAAATCCTGAATGCATGGATAAAATTGTATTTCAGACAGACACAGGCTTCCTGTTTGTCCACTTTATTAGAGGCAACAAGCAGACCACAGAATCTAGATTCATAACAAGGCATGTGCTCTAAAGGTTTAGAGAAATACTGTGATTATGGTTGTTGGTGGACCACATCTAAACCTGAAAGCAGCTTATGGTACGAGTTAGACCTGTTTACCAGGCAAAGCGTTGAAGCGAGGACAAGGATCTGAAAGTGCTGGGATTAAACAGTAAGAAATGAGCAGCTGGTGAGCACACTTCAGTAGATTTCATGATCAGAAAGCAATGACAAGTCATTTCATTCTGAAATGGGAAAATAAATGGAACAAATATACCCATATTTCCACCTATTAAAGGAATGATTACTCTTATGTTGTGTAAAACTTGCAACCTTTTTTTTGTTTTTGTAATATTCTGTATACAGTCAACGAAAGTGTTGTGGACCATTTTTGTTTGGTTCCAAACATTCTTCAAAATGATTACAGGTTTAGATTGACATTATGCTTGCGGGGGGTTAGAGTATTCTACAGAGCCCCTAAAGGGACATTGTGGTGGAAAAAATTCAGGGTGAGTGGAAAAAATTTGGGGTGGGAGGAAAACATATTTTTCAAATGTTTTGCATTCTCTCACAAAACCAGCTGAGTTCGGACAAACTCTTCCTGTTTACTTTACAGCAGTGGTACATACAGCTCAGTGTTCACAATGGAGCGGTTCATAGAGTTTTATTTTGAACTTGGACTCAAGTGTAAATAAATACTGTCGGTGCATATTCAAGGCACAGTTTTGGGAAATTATAAAACGTTTAATGTGGCTTAATGTTTTAAAACAGTGACATGTCACAGAAGTCAGTTAATTTTCAGCACATAGAGACTAATTCACCTAGATATCACACTATAGAGACTGTGTCTGTTCCCCAAACTAGAAAATACAAAAAACGTCCAAACCAATTAAAAAATTGTATTGACGTTCATCAAATATAACATTTATTTAATACAGAGAAACAAATTATAAAGCCTGGCTTACTGAATACCAGGTCCCTTTCTATGAAAGCGCTTTTTGTAAATGATATGATCACTGATCATAACCTAAATGTGCTCTGTTTGACAGAAACCTGGCTAAAACAGATGAATACATTATTTTAAACTAGTCTACCCCCCAAGATTTCTCAGAGGGCAAGCTTTAAGTATAACTCCCTTGAAGTAATGGTGCTTCATGTAAAAACCTAGTCTCATGTCATTTACGTATCTGGGTGCACTTTTTAGCGAGACACGAAATATGTACCAATAACTATATATTACTGCAGCGTCAGTTTCCTAAAGAAACAAATACTAGTGGCAGTAAAACTCTGACACCTTTTACTCCTTTACACACAAATTTACAGGGTTTTGATTAATAAAGCGTATTGTTAGTACAATTACTTTAAGAATATCATGTTACGACTTCAAAACAATATTAATATGCTGGCAGAATTAAAAAATGATGCCTTTGAATGTTAGCATCGCACATATCCAGCCTCGTATCTATGGGTTTTCGTAGATGGAAAGTTTGTTTGGGAGCTCATGGATTACAGAGCCCTACTTAGAAGGCGAGGAGCTCCGGTTCGAATCCCGTGTAACTACAGTTTGTCAAAACAGTTCAAATCTGCATAAAAGGAAGTTGAAATGGCACAGTTTCATCAACAAATGTTTTTATACCAGTTTTGCATTTGTTAACACTATCGGGTAGGTTTAGGGTTGGGTTTGGTGTAGGGAATATTTCCAACACAATATAGAGCATTAACTTTTAGGGACAGACCCCGGATATTTGAATTCTGAACCACCGCAGAACGTACCTGTAGCAACATAATAAAAACACAGAAATATGTACCTATATCAACATAATAAAAACGTGCCATAGAGTTCACGTATTTAACCTGTGTTTTAGCGCCACTCAGTGGACATTTCTCTTTGAAACTGCGGCGAAACGTGCAGTAAGGTACGTAAAAACGGTGTCGCACAGAAAGTGCACAGAGGTACGTATTTTTATGAGACCAGGTTGTCATGTAACATTATCTAGAGAAACAAGTGTTAAAAATCCCCTGTGATGTTTGTACTGGTTACTGTATACAGGCCACCGGGCACCATACAGACTTTATTAAGGAATTTGCTGATTTTCTATCAGAGTTAGTGCTGGCTGCAGATAAAGTCTTAATCGTTGGTGATTTTAATATCCACATTGATAATGAAAAAGATGCATTAGGATCAGCATTCATAGACATTCTGGACTCTATTGGGATTAGACAACATGTCTCAGGACCTACTCATTGTTGAAGTCATACTCTAGATTTAATACTGTCACATGGAATTGATGTTAATGGTATTGAAATTCTGCAGCAAAGTGATGATATCTCAGATCATTATCTAGTCTTGTGTAAACTCCATATAGGTCAAATTTTAAAATCTACTCCTTGCTACAAGTATGGTAGACCCATCACTTCTACCACAAAAGACTGCTTTGTAAATAATCTTCCTGATTTATCTCAATTCCTCAGCATATGAATGAATGAATGATGCATTTATATAGCGCTTTATTGTGTATAGCTGTACACCCAAAGCGCTTTACAATCATGTGGGGGTCTCTCCTCAACCACCAACAGCACAGAAAAACTTGATGTAACAGAAACTATAGACTCTCTCTTTTGTAGCACTTTAGATATGGTTGCTCCTTTATGTTTAAGAAAGATTAATACTGGGTACACACTAAAAGATTTTTAAAATCTTATAAGATCTTCAAAATGTGAGAGACCACAAACACGAGGACAAAAAAAATCCTAGATTTAACTGCTTTGCTCCTATAGTGTGTGTTGTAGGGCTGCACAATTAATTTAATCTCTAATCGCGATTACGATTATGGATGCCATGATTACATAATCATTCAAAGCCGCGATTATAAAAACAAATAAACAATTAATTACGATAAAATGCCCACTTGCATTATTCTGTGTGCTTAAGAGGTGTTTACGGGGTTTAACAAACTCAAACACACTGGATAAAAGACATTTTGTCTAACTGATAGTCGTTGTCACTCTGCTGTGCATGATAGATATGTTAAACGCCAAACGTGTCAAAAGCGGAACAAAATAGCGGTAGCCTACTCGTTTGAACTGCGCGCCACACTGACCTTTTATCCGCTCGCCTCATAAGAAACAACGCTGTGAAATACAGTAAGAAGCACTCGAGTTCAGTGCAGAGTTCTCCAGAAATAATGTCTCTTTAATTTAAAATAGTTTAAAGCCAAATAAATCGGAGCTGTTATTCTCATCAACACTGATGCAGAAAGCAGCAGAAACAGTGCAACAACGATCCAGTTAGATGTTTAATCCACAAATCACCCACATTTACCATAGTTTACCACGGTAACTACTAATGGTACGGTGGCAGAAAAGTAGGATATTCTTATTGAGTATTATTATATTATTATAATAATACTAATAATACAATTATAATAATAATACCATTAGGCCATGACTGGGAAGTCATGAGCCGGCAGGGATTGTAGGTGGGGGGAGTGAATGTCCAGCGCTCTCTCCACCCTCAATACCATGACTGAGGTGCCCTTGAGCAAGGCACCGAACCCCCAACTGCTCCCCGGGCGCCGCAGCATAAATGGCTGCCCACTGCTCCGGGTGTGTGTTCACGGTGTGTGTGTGTTCACTGCTGTGTGTGTGCACGTTGGATGAGTTAAATGCAGAGCACGAATTCTGAGTATGGGTCACCATACTTGGCAGTATGTCACTTCACTTTATTAATATACTAAATATGTTAAAGGAGTAATTGAATATAATTACATTATTTTGTTAATTATTCTGACAGTTGATGTGGATTTGTAATTGACTGAATGTCTTTAGGCTACTGTTCTTCAATGCAAACACCATAGAAACCTATAGTTAGGCTACTTTTTTACCATGGTAATGAGGTGCTGTACTTTTGATTATGTATAAAAGATGAGGCTATTGCAGTTTTCACAATGGCACTGTCAAATGTACATCTGCATCCCAACTCAAGCTCCTGCTACTCTGAACTCAAGCTCCTTTTAATGTGCATTTCTAAGAGACAAAACGTGTAATATTACATGTTCAGTGCTACCAAATCAGGTGCTGGTGCCACTGCTCTCGAATGTTAGTCTGGAGTCCTGATAATATAAATTGTACTGTAAAATGCTACTGTATTTAGAAATTTTGTCTGTTTAATTGTAAATTAAATATATAGCTTTAGTAAACCATTTTTAAATTTTAATTTTAATTTTAGTATAACATTATTATACCATGCATAATTTGACCTTTTTTGTGTAAAGGTCCCATGACATGCTGTTTTTTGGATGCTTTTATATAGGCCTAAGTGGTCCCTAGTACTGTATCTGAAGTCTCCTTTCCGAAATTCAGCCTTGGTGCAGAATTTCAGCCACTACGAGCCAGTCCCACAATGAGCTTTCCTTAGGACGTGCCATTTCTGTGTCTGTAGCTTTAAATGCTAATGAGGAGGAGAGAGGCGGGGCAAGGTTGAGGGTGGGTGTGTGGCCCATGTAGTGATAGCTGCAGCTTGCGGCCACGGTACCATGCGCTAATGTTGACAGTGGATGTATCGCAATGCTCATAGACACGCAGTCGTTCAAGCTTTTCAGTTTGACCCAGAATCTGATCCGGATGGAGAAGCACCGGATGAAGAAGTTGCAACTCTGCGGCTACAGCAGGACGTCTCCGAATGGTTAGTTTAAAATATTGTGTCTGGATACGGTCAGTGTTTCCCACACATACCTGTAGACTTTACCTGGGTGGGCCGCAACGATATCCAACGCCCGCTGCCATTACCTCCCGTGTCTCACACACACGAGCGCGACTTTAGAACAATATTTAGTAACTTTCAGACCCTTTTGGCTGCTTTTTTTCCCATAACGGGTACATACTAACAAACCTAGCGACTTTGAAAAAAAAAAAAAACCTATCATTCAGTTGGAAGATGTCTCCAGTACTGCCCCGTGAGCGCGAGGTCTGACTCTCTCCCGCCGCAGTGTCGCCTCTCTCGGCGTCTGTTCTGAGCAGCGAGCGGCAGAGAAGCAGCACTTTCAGTTTGCCTTAAAGCAGCAGACTCATCAATAAATAATTTACAAAACAGCATTTCCAAGCACTTGTTGCTTACTGACTGTTTGGACTTTTAAATATGAACATAATTTGTCTGTTAATATGCGCAGGTTATTACTCAAAACAGTAATATAGCCAAAACCACTGCATATAGTCACTTTTTAGTGTAAGTTAGATGTATATTGATTTTATCAGACGATGTTGCGATTATAAATCAGGATTTAAGGAGTATAGGAGTGAGAGTGATTCAGGGTTAACATGTATTATTAATTGGTCGTGTTTACTATTTATACTTGTTTTATGTATGACAACAGAAAATATGTAAATATGAACAGCTTTATTGGGCATTCAGTTGTATTATATTATGTGACAGTTCATAGAGTAGAACCGATCTGAAGTGCCAAAAAACAATGCTTCGCTCGTTTGCAAGCCATGATGTCTCTAGACAAAAAAAATTAAATATTGCACTCGCCTCACACGGTCGTAGCTCAGTTTCTCATGGGCGGGCAAAGCAGAGAAAGGGGAGGTAACCTTTCCCCGTATGACGACATAAAGGGAAGATTCCAGATTGGGCCATCTGAGCTTTCATTTTCTCAAAGGCGAAGCAGGATACCCAGGGCTCGGTTTACATCTATCGCCATTTCTAGCCACTGGGGGACCATAGGTAGGCTAGGGGAACTCATATTAATGTTAAAAAAAACCTCATAAAGTTACATTTTCATGCCATGGGACCTTTAAAGAAGAAACCAAACCAATGTACAATTGACATTTAAGGCTCAATGCTATAGAAAAGCAATAAAAGTTCAGGAAGTGTGTTTTCAGCCTTTTTTTAAATATATATTTTATATAAAAATATGGCATGCAGCTTCAAACAATGGCATAAATCTGTTCAATATAATCATTATTAATAATCGTAATTACAATCTCAAGGGAATAATCAACAATTATGATTTTTGTCATAATCGTGCAGCCCTACTGCCACGATGTGACAAAGACAGCACACCTCACACCAACAGATTTTCAACCAGAGTCACTCCCAACTGTGAACATGGGAAATCTCACAAAATCTTGAGACTTGAGAATAAACAAGTTTTTTTGTTTTTTTTCTTTTTATTATTACAATTTAGAATATACAGGGGCAATACCATATAAATTACATCAAATACAATAATAAAAATAAAAAAATGAATAAAATAAAAAAGGAAAGGAAAAGCAATAAGAAAATTACATTTCCTTAAACAAGTAATTACATATTATTCAAAGAACAGATTTAAGGCTTTAAAGTAAAGTAATGGCAAAGTCCCAGGCTTTGGTAATGGCAGGAAGAAATTGCGATGATGATAGTGTCTCAAATCCTTTTGTGCTGCACCATGACTACGTTTGCTATGCTTCCGTCTTCTGTCCGCTCGCTTTCTGATTGGATATTGTTTCGTTTCACGTGATAATCTCAACATCATAGACGCATTTGTCCTCTGGGTTCCCCCCACACATCAGGATTTCTGAACGAATATTTCAGTCACTCTTAACACACCTCACACCACAGGAAAATCTGATAAGATAATCTTTAGAACCCCAAAGATCATCGGGACATTACCTAGGATTGTCAGAAGGGGAGAAATCGGCCCAAAACCAGCCCTATTATCTTTTGGTGTGTACCCAGCATAAGGAAAAGAGTCCAACACCGTGGAATAATGAGCACACTAGAGGAATTTCATATTGCTTGGCGGCAAAGTACCCTATCCTACAGAAAAGCATTAAAAACTGCTAGATCTGATTACTTTTCGTCTCTTTTAGAAGAAAACAAACATAACCCCAGGTATTTATTCAATACAGTGGCTAAATTAACAAAAAATAAAGTATTAGCAGGTGTTGACACTTCCCAAGAGCACAGAGCAGTAATGACTTTATGAACTATTTTACTTCAAAGATCGATACTATCAGAGATAAAATTGTAACCATGCAGCCGTGAGCTACAGTATCACATCAGATGATAGATCCCCTAAGGAACAATTCCACTCATTCTCTACTATAGGAGAGGAAGAATTTTATAAACATGTATGTTAGACCCTATTCCATCTAAACTACTAAAATAAGTCGTAGATCCTCTTTTGGCTATTATTAATTCATCACTGTCATCAGGATATGTCCCCAAAACCTTCAAATTGGCTGTTATTAAGCCTCTCATTAAAAAAACACAACTTGACCCCAAAGATCTAGTAAATTACAAACCAATCTTGAATCTCCCTTTTCTGTCAACGATACTAGAAAAGGTAGTATCCTCACAATTATATTCCTTCTTAGAGAAAAATAGTATCTGTGAGGATTTCCAGTCAGGATTTAGACCGTTTCATAGTACTGAGACTGCTCTCATTAGAGTTACAAATGACCTGCTCTTATCATCTGATCGTGGTTGTATCTCTCTATTAGTGCTACTGGATCTTAGCGCTGCATTTGACACTATCGATCACAACATTCTTTTGAATAGACTAGAAAACTTTGTTGGCATTAGTGGAAGTGCATTAGCATGGTTCAAATCGTACTTATCTGACCGCCATCAATTTTTAGCAGTGAATGAAGAGGTATCATATCGATCACAAGTGCAGTATGGAGTACCTCAAGGCTCAGTACTAGGGCCGTTACTTTTCACGATTTACATTTTACCCTTAGGAAATATCATCAGGAAACACGGTGTTAGTTTTCACTGTTATGCTGATGATACTCAGCTCTATATTTCTTCGCGGCTAGGCGAAACACACCAAATTGAGAAACTAACGGAATGCATACTCGATATAAAAAACTGGATGACTGAAATTTCTTACTGCTAAATTCTGAAAAAACAGAGGTGTTAATTATTGGACCTAAAACCCCCACATGTAATAACTTTGAATACTGTCTAACACTTGATGGCTGCACCTAGAGATGACCTCTACAGCCCTGAATGTCAGAGGAGATCAGGACACCTAGATGAGCCCCAGAGACAGATCCCCAGTGAAGACCTTGTCACCTAGACGGCCATCGGAACGAGACCTCGGGAACCAGATGAGTCCTTCACAATCTCACTTTGCTGCAGTTGGAATTGAACTGCTGGTTCGTCTGGCCAGAGGAGAACTGGCCCCCCGACTGTGCCTGGTTTCTCCCAAGGTTTTTTTCTCCATACTGTCACCGGTGGAGTTTTGGTTCCTTGCCGCTGTCGCCTCTGGCTTACTTAGTTGGGGACACTTAATTTCCAGCGATATCGTCGACTTGATAGCACAGATACTATTTAAACTGAACTGAGCTGGACGATGACATCATTGAATTCAATAATGAAATGCCTTTAACTGAAAATTGCCATTTTACATTATTGACACACTATTTTCCTATTTTGATATTGGAAAGTTGATTTGACAATTTGTATTGTTAAAAGCGCTACATAAAGAAAGGTGACTTGACTTGACTTGACACTGGAGGACCAAGTTCGATAAAAATAAATACTGATAAAATTATTAGGCTAATATTTGTTACATGTTGGGTTTTTTGTGACTGTTCCATGTCGGGTTTTCTGTTTTCCCCTGTGTCCTAGTTTAGTTTAATTAGTCATTGTGTACACCTGTCCTTCCCAATTATCTGCCCCTTTATAAGTTCCTGTCTTTGTTAGTCTCACCGTCGGTTATTGTTTCTGTTATGTTGTGTGTGCACTCCTGTGTCTGTATCTGCTCCTGGATCTCTGATTAAAAGAGAAGTTAATGGTTTATCCTCGTCGTGCGCTCCTTACTCCGCACAGCACCGTAACATAATAACCGACCGAAACAGTAAGATTGCGGCGTGTTTTTTCCCCGTTTTGTTTCCCGTTTTTTGTCAAGTTTTTTTATTTGTTATTATGGATCCCGCTTTCCTCGTCATCCTGCTGGAGCAGGGGGACCGCTCTCTCGAGGACCACACAGAGGATTTTTTGTTCCTGGCCAACTTAACACACTTCCCGGACTACTGCCTCTGCTCGTTCTACAAAGCTGGACTGAACAACACCACACGTGGGCAGTTGTCCGGGGACGGTCCTCGAGAGAGCCTCGCCGCCTTTATCGAGTGGGTGCTGGTGTCTTGCAAATCGCAACTCACCGTGGACCTCGCAGAGAATGACACCAGCCCCACTCGGGACCCAGCGCCCAGTCCACTACCACCCCGCAGCGCGGAGCTGCCCGAGCCCACCGCAGACGGAGAGCCAGAGCCTGCCGCGGTCGTTGAGCCATCGCCATCAGGAGCGACAGAGCTGCCGATCGTCCCGGAGCCCGAGCCCCAAACGTCTGACCAGGTGCGAGAGCCGGCAGTGCATCCGACGGTGGAGAAAGTTGTGGAGATCGCGGGGGCGATGGAACGCCCCGCCCACGACGCCACCGCTGAGGGTGAGCATGAACTGGACCTGGGTAACCTCATTGACTTCCACTCTGACACGATCATCCTTAAGCCAGCTCCTGTATTGAACTTCTGGGAAATTATCCCACCCGACCTCCCTCTCCCACCGCCTCTCATTGATCTGGTTCCTACTCCAACACCCTCATCACTGGAGTTCGTCAGCCCCTCTGCTCACCCTCAGCTCACCATCTGTGGCGTGGGCTCGCCGCTGGTCTGCCGACCTCCAGCTCTGTTGGCGTTGAGTCTGGAGGATCCCTCGTCTCCGCCCTCAGCCTCCGAGACCCAGACTCCGCCTCAGTCCGGCGACCCTGCGGCTCCACCATGCCTTCAAGCTCCCTCGGCTCCACCGGATCCCGTCTGTCCACCAGCTCCACCGGGCTCCCTCGTCCTTCCGGCTCCGCATTGGTCAGTCGTCCCCCTACCTGCACCTCAGGACTACTCTCCTTGGGCTGTGCCCCGTCCCTTCGTCCCTCCGGCTCCGTTGGGCTCCTCCTTCCCTCCTGCTCCACCTATGTCCTCTGTCGCTCCGGCTCCGCCGCGGCCTTCCGGATCTCCGCCTGCGCCGAGGTCACCGAAGACATCTGCTCCGCCTTGGACCTCCGGATCTTCGGCGTCACCCTGGCTCTTCGGCTCTCTGTCTCCACCTCGGGCTCCACCACCACCTGCTCCGCCGCCGTTGGTCGGCCCCATGGAGTCGGCGGTCCCTCCTCCACCATGGCTCCTCCCTCCGTCGGCTCCCCCGTGGGCCACCATCTGGACTGTGGCCTGGGTCGTCATCTGGCTCCTCCTGTTCCTGGCTCCCCCTTGGCTTCTCCCACCCTCCACTCCCCCATGGACTTATTGTTTGGACTCTCTTATGTTTATTCCCTGCCACCCTCCGGTTCCACATCCTCCTCCAGATCCCCCACCCGCCCTCCTCAGTTGTTACGTTACGGCGTGAGGCCACGCCTTGCCGGGAGGGGGCGATATGTTACATGTTGGGTTTTTTGTGACTGTTCCATGTCGGGTTTTCTGTTTTCCCCTGTGTCCTAGTTCAGTTTAATTAGTCATTGTGTACACCTGTCCTTCCCAATTATCTGCCCCTTTATAAGTTCCTGTCTTTGTTAGTCTCACCGTCGGTTATTGTTTCTGTTATGTTGTGTGTGCACTCCTGTGTCTGTATCTGCTCCTGGATCTCTGATTAAAAGAGAAGTTAATGGTTTATCCTCGTCGTGCGCTCCTTACTCCGCACAGCACCGTAACAATATTAATAACCTTATTAATAATATTAATAAAGCAGAATAGCCCAGAATATGAACGCCCTGCATGTTAAGCTTTTTCTCCCCCATAGAAAACGCCAGAGGTGGAAATTAACAAATTACATTTACTCGCATTACTGTAATTGAGTAGCGTTTTTGTGTACTTCTGCTTTTTACACCTCAATTACTGAGTTAAAAAAAAAAAACTACTGGTAACTACTCCAGTAAATGATGGGCAGGAGAACAACCTGGCGCTAAAATCACAAGAAAGATATAGACGGACAAGACGTTATGGAGCAGTCCCAGCTGAAAATGAAACCCCGTCGTATTCTGCTGAAGTTAAACTCGAAGGAAAGGAAGTGAACCCCAGGCCATATTTATGATCTATTATGCAGTGTAAGCTGTGTTTGCCTAGGGAGACCCTAAAGTCTAAATGTTAAAATGCATTTAGAATGATCACAAAATTTAAGATATAGGGGCAGAAAATGTATATATTTATATCATTTCATATAGTAAATCAATATCACACGAAGAGTGCCGTTTTTTCCTCCAAAAATCAGCATGATTACATATAGATTTTTTTACAACAGTTCAATAAACAAGAAGTTAATTAAGAGACTTGGGTTTTAGACACCATATTCCCTGTTTAAAGTATATTTTATTTTATTTTATTAATAATTTCTGCATTTGTAACTGCAAGTGAAAAACAACCGGTTTGAGATTTATAGGCCTATACCAGGGGTGTCAAACTCAGTTCCTAGAGGGCCGCAGCCCTGCAGAGTTGAGTTCCAACACACATTCCATGTAGTTTTCAGAGAAGCCTAAATGATTAGATTAGCTGGATCAGATGTGTTTAATTAGGGTTATATCTAAAGTGTGCAGGGCAGTGGCCCTCCAGGAACTGTGTTTGACACCCTTGGCCTATCCCATTTTTGCCTCCCTCCCACTGTTAAACTGTAACTAAGTACATTTTAAACGAGCTACTGTTTACTTTTACTTGAGTAGATTTTTAGACTGGTACTTTTACTTGTACTTAAGTAAAATTTAATTAATGTAATGGTACTTTTACTTCAGTAGAATATTTTCGTACTCTTTCCACCTCTGGAAAACGCTTAAGGTAGGCTAATGAACAAAGACGGTGATCTAAAAATACCAAATCTGTTTACAGTTTATATTACGCAAAGAAAAGCAGGTGAGCCCAGAACGGAGCACGCAGTTTCATATGTTTTCTCCCTCGTAGACAAAACATTACAAAAAACTCTTAGAAGTTTGCTTTTTTGTGCATAATGTATATTTTTAGTAAAATAGTTATATAACTTGGGCTTTTTATCACTTTTTTTAAATGAAGCCACGCACTTTTCTATGGGGGAGAAATGCTATCGCTTAACTTAAAACTAAAATACAATAAATTCACAAATTTTATGACTAATATGTTAAATGATTTAAAAATATATACAAATAAATAACAGCACCACCGCTCAATGTATTCTGTGATATTCTGTGTTTCGGAGCAGCATACACACTGAACAGAAGCTCAAAACCGCTGTATGAGCATATGATACGCAAACTACAGCTCTCGGCTGGATAAAAGAAGCCAGTGTCACACTAGTAGCCTAAAGTTTGAATGGATGACGATTGTAATCAAGGTAAATCTGATTACAGTGACATACAGGAGTCATCTTAGGCGCGCATGTGTCTGTTATTATTGATGCGCAAACAAACTCTTATATATGCTCTCTCGGCGCCCTGTTCACTAAAACATCATATTTCTGCTTGAACACAGCTCAGTATATTCATGTAGACATAGTTGTATACAGTGAATGTTTTATAACAGAGGCTCGCATGTTTTGGAGAAGTTTGTGAGGATCAGGTGGTTATGTACATATGGGCATCAGATGCTCCAAACACAGACACTATTGCTTGTTCTGAAAGCGGAACTATGACGTCGAGCTGCCTTCAGATCGCTGAGTTCCCGCACATTCAGAATTATTTCCTTTTTCACTTATATTTTGGTGTTTAATGGTTTTGAATGGATCCGTAGTAGTTTATATCCTTTGGCATTTCTCTGTGGTTTTGTTTGGTAATACAGGTTGATTTGTGCTTATTTCTTACTGTATATGTCACAGTTTTGGTTTCATTTTCCCCGTGTTTGTTCCTGAGTTTCCTTATATGGTCTTTTTCCTTTTCTTGTCTAGTTAATTGATTATTCCTCGTTTAGTTTCATTGATTAATCCCCAGCACCTGTGTTTTTGTAATTATCCTGTGTATATTAGCTCCTGTCTTTTCAGATCTGGTTTGTCTGGTCTACTCGTTACATTCCTTGTGTTCCTTTGTGTTTTTGCTAAGTTCTCTGTTGGATTATCCCCTGTGTTTTCAATTATTAAAGACTGTATTTTGAGTTATTACTCATCTCTGAGTTTCCTGGTTCCTCCCCTCCGTGACAGTATAATTGAGCTTTACGTAATTTTAAGTTGTATAGAATGTCTGCAGTGACATTTTTGTCAAGTATGTTTGCAAAAAAGAACATGGAATGTTTAAATCTATCTGGAATTTGTTTGTTTTTTAAATAATTACATGTAACTGGAAAGTAATAACATTAGAATACAAAGGTTTTAGTGATTAGAAAAGGTTTGGCTTGCAGTATTGATTTGGGAGGAGGGGGACGGAATAACAAAGGTTGAGAACCACTGCTTTAGATAAATGCAGGCCAAGTTCTACGGGGGTACTAAGAATTGAAATTATTTTTTTTTTATTATTTTAAAAATAATAATAATTAAATTAATGCAATATAAAGATACATCTCAACAAGCTTTATTATTTATTTATTTTATATGTATTTTATTATTTATTTTTCACTTGGTCGATCTCGGTGAGTTTCTCTTTTGAAAAGAAGATCCCACACAAAAATGTGTGGTCACCCCTGCTGTAAACCAATTTGGTATTTTTTAATCACCGTCTTCGTTCACTAGCCTACCTTAAGCGTTTTCTATGGGGGAGAAAAAGCTTAACAGGCAGGACGTTGCATTCATATTCTGGGCTATTCTGCTTAATTAATAGTAATATTATTAATAAGGTAATTAGCCTAATAATTGTATCAGTATTTATTATTATCGAATTTGGTCCTCCAATGTCACGGTTTTAAAGCATTAAGCCACGTTAAGCATTTTAGAATGTCCCAAAACCGTGCCTTGAACAAAGCACTGACTGTATTTCTTTATACTTGAGTCCAAGTTCAAAATAAAACCGTTTCATGTGAACATACGGAGCTGTGTGAACCACTGTAAGTAAACAGGAAGAGTCCGAATCTTGTCCGAACTCAACAGGTTTTGTGAGAGAATGCAAATATCTTTGCAAGAGAACGCAAATGTTTTGCGAGAGAACGCAAAACATTTGAAAAATATTTTTTCCCTCCTAGCCCAAATTTTTTCTACCACCATGTCCTTTTAGAGTCTCCGTAGTATCCCTTTAAAACAATACACTTTTTTTATTTAAAAACCTTTAACTGCAATATTTAGAAGGTTTTGGTCCTGCATTTACCCAATGTTGATATTTGTTCTAGAAATTAATGCGGCATAGTGCAATAGTGCATATTTATTTAGATAATGCATATTTAAACATTACATTTCAGAAAACCTGTAATACTAAACAATTGTCTATGATAAACTGGGGAAGTATGGTGCTACACTTTTTTTATTTAAAAACCTTTAACTGCAATATTTAGAAGGTTTTGGTCCTGCATTTACCCAATGTTGATATTTGTTCTAGAAATTAATGTGGCATAGTGCAATAGTGCATATTTATTTAGATAATGCATATTTAAACATTACATTTCAGAAAACCTGTAATACTAAACAATTGTCTATGATAAACTGGGGAAGTATGGTGCTATCTTAAAATTAGATTGAAATTTTTATTTTTAAAAATTTGCCCTCACAGACAAAAAAAAATGTAAATAAGCACAATTTGGAATACATTGCAAAACATGACATCTCAAAAAGCACACCAGCAGTATTTGTCAGCACGCTGCCCACAAGGCTATCACTGGTGCACAGCAGGTAGAAAGTATAAAGAGTGGACACCTGCACCCCATGCAGGTAGATAATGAAACTCTCTGATCTGTTAAACAGTCAGACTCACCTCTGAGCGCAGGCAGGAGTGAGTGATCCTTCTTGTTGTCGCATTTGTTGCATTCACTGAAGTACAGCAGCAGGAAGACATCCACTAGCACCCAGACCAGAGAGGTGGTCAGCACCACCTTACAGTACACAAAGCGTCTCATGAGCCCCTGCGGTGTCAGGACCCCACAGATGGACAGATGAGAGGGACACAGGAGACGGGGCAGGGGGCGATGTGACAGGACACACTCTGAGACGTCATCCCACTGAAAGATAACAAGAAAAGCATAAATATTAGTTGGATCCTTCTTTGCAAAACTCTTATATAGAACAGATACACTATTCATTTAGCACTTAGAAAAGATTCATACCAAAACATCAAACTGAGTTAAAGAGCAAGTCATATCAGTATAATAAGCAAGTCTGAAATAAACCCTGATTCTCGGTTCAGTGTCATTTATCTACTCATTGTAAAAATCAGATCAAAAACCACTCTCAAACAGGTAATTTGAGAGATTATAGGTATATAAAGGCAATACTTGCATTTGATTACACACATTGTCAGAGGTGGAAAGAGTATGAAAATATTCTACTCAAGTAAAAATACCATTACATTAATTACATTTTACTTAAGTACAAGTAAAAGTACCAGTCTAAAAATCTACTCAAGTAAAAGTAAACAGTAGCTTGTTTAAAATATACTCAGAGTAAAAATTACTTAGGTACATGTTAACAGTGGGAGGGAGGCAAAAATGGGATAGGCCAAGGGAGTGAAACTCAGTTCCTGGAGGGCCACAGCCCTGCACAGTTTAGCTATAACCCTAATTAAACACATCTGATACAGCTAATCTAATAGTTTAGGCTTATCTGAAAACTACATGGAATGTGTGTTGGAGCAGGGTTGGAACTAAACTCTGCAGGGCTGCGGCCCTCCAGGAATTGAGTTTGACACCCCTGGGATATGCCTATAAATCTCAAACCAGTTGTTTTTCACCTGCAGTTGCAAATCCAGAAATTATTAATAAAATAAAAATATATATATATAAAAATAAAAAGATACTTTAAATGGGAAATTAAAACTGCCAGTAGGTGTCAGCAAGTCACTGTTAATACGTGAGTCATTGCAATTGAACTAAATCATTTAAAAGGTTGATTCATTCAGGAACTAAACCATCATTGCTCAGAGACGCAAAATGGTGGCTATGTTTGGAATCATTTTTGTCGAAAAACAGGGAATATGGTGTCTAACACCCAAGTCTCTTAATTAACTTCTTGTTTATTTAACTGTTGTAAAAACTTCTATATGTAATCATGCTGATTTTTGGAGAAAAAATGGCACTCTTCGTGTGATATTGATTTACTATATGAAATTATATAAATATATAAATTTTCTGCCCCTATATCTTAAATTTTGTGATCATTCTAAATGCATTTTAACAGAATGCACTCTAATGCGCGCACGCACTAGTCTAATCTACAAGACTTCACTGCACTCTGTTGGAGTGTTTTGTTTGGTTTTTGACAAAATACTGATAAATGTCAAATCGCACATCGTTAAAACAACAATTACGATATTATCACAGACGATATATATTGCATACACTGTACCTCTGTCTTTTTGGCTAATTTGTGCAAAACCTTTTTTCCTAAACTGTCAAAGCTTCATTTTAACCACCAATGCAATGATGCAAGTATTTACCTTACCTCTACATGCTTGCGAAGGGTTGATGCCGAGATTTTATAAACTGCTAGTTTGGTCTCCTTAGGCAAACACAGCTTACACTGCATAATAGATAATAAATATGGCCAGGGGTTAACTTCCTTTCCTTGGAGTTTAACTTCAGCAGAATACAACGGGGTTTCACTTTCAGCTGGGTCTGCTCCATAACGTCTTGTCCGTCTGCATCTTTCTTGTGATTTTAACGCCAGGTTGTTCTCCTGTCCATTATTTACTGAAGTAGTTACCAGGGAGCGATTTTTTATTTATTTATTTTTTTAACTCCGTAATTGAGGTGTATTAAAATTTAGCGAAGTACAATACTTCTAACAAAATATACTTAAGTAAAAGTAAAACTACAGATTTTAAAAATTACTTTAAAAGTAGAAGTACACAAAAAAGCTAATCAATTACAGTAAAGCGAGTACATGTAATTTGTTACTTTCCACCTCTGCACATTGTTGTATCTAATATTCAAAATGCACTTCATGTTTTGCAATATGAATACCCATTTATCTCTGGTTTACTATTAAAGGGGTGGTTGCCTGGTTAACTTGCTGAAATATGCTATATATAGCCTTCCTTCTCCTTCTATGGCCTTTTTTTTTTTGAGGGCCAATATAATACTATTGCATCTGTCTACCTAAGTTATATTGCAAAAGGATTGAAAAGTAATTCTATCACCCCTTATTAGTTGCCACCACAGTAAGACAAAAACAAACAACCTAGGGTAACTGGAAATATGTGCTTCTGCCTATAGATTTTAGCAAAACTCCAAAAACGTACCTATGCATACAATTCATACAGTTTAGTAAGTAAGTCGTGACGTATTGTCAAGTATGGTGACCCATACTCGAAATTGGTGCTCTGCGTTTAACCCATCCAAGTGCACACACACAGCAGTGAGTAGTGAACAAATGCACACACACACACACACACACACACACACCGTGAACACACACCCGGAGCAGTGGGCAGCCATGCTGCAGCGCCCGGGGAGCAGTTGGGGGTTCGGTGCCTTGCTCAAGGGCACCTCAGTCGTGGTATTGAGGGTGGAGAGAGCGCTGGACATTCACTCCCACCACCTACAATCCCTGCCGGCCGGGGACTCGAACCCACAACCTTTCGATTACGAGTCCGACTCTCTAACCATTAGGCCACGACTTCCCCAAAGTCGTGGCCTAGCTGAAATGACCTTTTTTCAGTGGCCTAGCTGAAAAAAGTTTCCATCTGAAATGACGACTAGAGGCAGTAAAACACCAACTAGTTTTAATTAAGGTAGTTGTTGGGTAAGATTAGGGATGTAGAATAAGGTCATGTTGAATAAGGCATTATTATGTGCTTAATTAGTACTAATAAGGGCTAATATTCTAATAATATGCATGCTAGTAAGAAACTAGTTAAGAGACCCTACATTAAAGTGTTACCAATCTGTAGTACTACAACAAGCTTTATTCCTTTCCCCAAAAATTCTAATTACAAGTGCAGATTTGAGCAGATTATCACTTTTACCATAGTGCATGATTTTTAAATGAATACATTTTGACATTTGCATCACATAACCAGCACCATACAGCTTTTCTGATGTAGTAAACTTGCTCGGTAGCTCACCTGGTACAGCATAAACCTTTTAACGCCACTCATTGAATATTCCATTTACAAACTGCTGGGATATATTCAAAACTAGCGGTTTAAAAAGTTGCCAGATTTTATGTTTTTCAAGTAAAACAGAATGCGCTTTTAGCACCATTTACTGGACTTTTTACTTTGAAAGCATTGCAAAATGTGAGAGATATAATTATAATCTGTAGTACTATAACAATAACAGGCACATGCTTTCAATAAATCTGGGTTGAAAATGAACATTGTCTTTTTTTTTTTTTTTTTTTTTTTGGCCGTTTCCACATTTTTCTTGGTAGGACAGTGAAGATCTGACAGTGGGGGACAGGATCAGGAAAGGTCCACAAGGCGGGATTTGAACTCCGGGCACCCGAAGTGCATTATTTTTATTATTATTATTATAAGTTTGTTTGTTATTTTACAACTTTGATGTCTCTGCTGCAAGCGAGGGATGTGACACAATAAGATCATTCCTGTTATACTGTACGAAGTGCTTCTCTTGTTCTCTGTTACTCCATCCCCCTTCTCTACGCTCTATCCCGCAGTCTGGAAACAGTACACTTGCTCCAGACTTTCTGTCCTTTCCCTCCAGGGAATTCCTGGACAGCACACAGTGAACACAAACTCCAGAATCCATTCTATATATACTCAAAAACACAAGCTGAGAATGAACACTAGAAAGAGTAAAAGCTATCAGCCAAACACAAAGAACAGACTTCATAGCACTAAGACATGTTTATGAATATTATTAAAGGAATGGTTCATCTTCAAAATACAGTATGGACAGCATCTGTGATGTGATTTCCAGAGAGAATTATTTGGATTTGTCCCTCAGTTTTTAAAAATAAACAACAACCATGTTTGCAGTAATACACTTAAATTGAAGTCTTTTGGACAAGATATGCCAGATGGTTAAAACGGAAAAATTGCAGCTTGTTAAAGCACTTACATAAATTATTTTGTGTTTTTTTTTTTTTTTAGTATTATTATCAGTAGTAGTAGTATTATTATTATTATTATTTATGTGTTTATTTATTTATTTAGAAAAGTCCTGTGGCTGTACTTTTAAAACGATGTGTATTTTTACATCAGTCCTGTTCAATGTCATTCCCCACAAACTTCCAATTTAAGTACATTATTGAACTTTGTTTGTTTAACTGTGGTAATAAAATTCATGTCTCAGAAGCTGTGAAATCCTGTTGAACTGGAAATGTATCTTAAAAGGTAACACTTAAAAATAAGGTTTGATTTGTTAACATCAGTAAACTACATTATAACTTCATTATAACAAACAATGATCAATACTTCTAAAGCATTTATAAATCTTAGGTAATGTTAATTTCAACATTTAGGCCTGGTTTCACAGACAGGCCTTAGACTAAGCCAGGATTAGGCCATAGATCAATTAAGACATTGAAGTAATTTTTATAAAAGTGTCTTAAAAAAAACATTACTGGTGTCCATCTTGAGACAAAACAAAGGCACTGATATATTTTAAGATCAGTCAGTGCAAGTTGCTTTCAGCTGAAACAGCTCTGATTTACATTTTAGTCTGGGACTAGGCTTAAGCCTTGTCTGTGAAACCGGGGGTTAGTAATCCATTATTAAAATATGTCTGTTATTATTATTAAATGGACCTGAGCTAACATGAACTATAACACATTTTATTAACTAAAATTAACAAAAATTAATAAATACTATATCAAAGTTATCATAAACTTGTGCTTTACTAGCGTTAATATTAAAAAATTAAAACTATAAAGACTTATGTGAGAAATTCCCTAACATTATAAAAATCAACATGGCAATAAAATATGACTAACTAGTAGTGAAAAGAATGTCACAGCACAAGTCAATGGATTGTAATCCATCAGATTTGATCACAAATGTTGTTGACCATCGGCTACAGTGGCACCAGAATAAACTTCTCTCAGGAATACCTAATTTAACAGACCTCAACAAACCACTGAAAAGCTCCAATCATGATGAATATCAACTAGACTACATTATTAACTGTCCTTGGCCTATTCAAGCACTGTTCAAGATCTGTACAAATTATAAATAATTGATGAAAGATTGTCAGTAACACTTTATTTTAAGGACCTATTCTTGCTATTAACTAGTTGCTTATTAGCATGCATATTACTAGCATTTTGGCTGTTTATTGATATTTATAAACCTGTTTCTCATGCGCATACTACGTACTTATTATGGTAATCCCAATAACTAGATACTAACCTTGAACCTACCCTAAACCAAACCCTAACCAGTACATGTAGTTAATTACTATTACTCAGTACATAAATGTATAATTAAACTATAACAAGGACACCAAAAAAATAAAGTGTAACCCTAAATTCTAATTAAATAGGGATTGTTGACAAAGACATGCTTGACAGATTCGTTCAAGAAGACACTCTGGTGACACTTTAGAATAGGGAACACATTCACTATTAACTACGATTTTTCCCTCAAACTCCTGATTGGCTGCTTATAAATAGTTTGTAAGGCAGTGGTTACAGTATGTTTAGGAGTAGGATTAAGGGATCAAAAACATAGTCATGCAAAATAAGACATCAGTATGTGGTTGGTTGCACTTTATTTTACATTTTTATTGACAGTGTACTTACAGTGTAACTACCTAAGAAAGTAATGTAACTACATGGCATAGGGTTAGGTTTACTTGCATCTACATTTAGTAATTTAGCAGACACTCTTATCCAAAGCGACTTACAAATGAGGACAATGGAAGCAATCAAAACAAAAAAGCAATGATATGCAAGTGAGACTTGTTATAGCACTTGTAGGTAGCAGAGAATCACAGAGTCAGATAAACAGTCCAAGGTCGTAAACGGGAGATCAATAAACATGGTATAAATGCTCAGTAGTGTAGCCGGGGCAATACAACACTTCGCGGTGAGTTGTTGGAGATTGCAGCTTATATGGGGTAACAGTGTCTCAGGTACAGGGCATTGTGGGAAATGCAGTTCGGTTAATATTCCGGTGATGGTGCCCTCCGGTGGTGTTCAGGGAGGGCCACAGAGGCCGAGTTTGTGACAATTTCCAGGAAGGTATTATTTATACATACCTACACTGTTGAAAAGCTTAGGCTCTGTAAGATGCTTGAATGTTTTTGAAATAAGTCTCTCATGCTCAACAAGGCTGCATTTATCTGATTAAAAATATAGGACAAATGTAAAATGTCTGAAAGTACACAAGTCTTGAAGAAAATTTTGACCAGGTCCAGTAAGCAACTGCTTACCATTGCCCTAGCAACCAACCAGAACACCTTAGCAACTTGTCAACACAAGTTCTTAAAAACAACTCAGAACACATTCACAGCTACACAGTTACTACTGGGCGCATGTATTTAAGCAATGCAATGCAATGTCTTAAGCTTGTATGCATGCATCAGTGCAAACATTTCAAATCTATATGTCCTGTTGTCGGATGTAGCAGTGTAGTAGGATATAGCCCTTCAGAAATAGAAAAGGTGTCTGTTTTCTTTTCGGGACTCCAGTACAGACAACTTAATTGATTATGATGAGTTTACTTTTGATGCAACGTGATGCTCTTATCTGCTGTAGACTTGGAAAAGGTAATCACATTTTCTTTGAGAAGTTTAAAAATTAATAAAAGAATGAGTGTGAAATTGAATTCTCTGAAATAGTCCAGGCTCCTTTGCTTTTAAATGCCTGCACTGTTTGATTTCTTTTAGAGATTCAGTTAACCATAAGACTGGTCTAAAGCCTAAAAACTCAGCCCTTCAGACTGGGGTGTACAGTTACCACTAAGCTATCATCATTAGTCTCCCGAAACTCAAAACCCAAGAAAAGCATTGATTGGGTCTTAATTAAGAGGCTTTCACTTAACATTGGGCCTTTGCAAAATCTGTTATTCACAGTTTTGTAGCGAATGAGACCTTGTTCATTTGGAGCCATAATTATTTTACATGCTTGCTAAGAGTTTAGTAACAGAGTGACTATTTTAGCTATGCAGAATTTTAAGATATTGTCTCAATGTCAAATGCCAAATAAGCAGAACTCACATAGAACAAGTTGCCTTAACTATGCAACTGAATAAATGTGCAGTGAGATCATTCACATATATTTGCTGACATGTTTCCTGAGTCGGTTTTGGTGGAGTACTGAAATTAGCAAACAAGACAAAGAAGATATTTATGACATACCCTTATGTATACAGCATGTTTTAGAGCTTAAGAAACTAAACCTCCAACATGACCTTTTGATTCCTTAAGGCATTTTTTCATTCTGGCCTGCATACATCTGTGCATCAGATGTCAGAAATACACCTGTTAAGATTTACACAACACTGATGACAGCAGGTGCCTAAGGCAACATTTTTTTTCTCTCTGAATAAAGTTCTAAAATCTGTTTTTTAAATCTGATTTTTCCAACTATATATTATAGAGAGAGAGAGAGAGAGAGAGAGAGAGAGAAAGCATGACTTTTCACAATGTTCAAAAAGGTTTTGTTTTTCTTTCAACTAAGAACAGAATCCTTTGTCAGCCTAGTAAATTAAAGCATACTGGGCCACTTTTTTGACACTGAGATGACTTGTGATGGCTTTCCTGTAGCTCAAAATAGTAGAACATAGTGCTAGCAATGCCAAGGTCATGGGTTCGATTCCCAGGGAAAGCAAGAGCTGATAAAATGTAAAAACTGTAACTTGAATGCAATGTAAGTCGCTTTGGATAAAAGTGTCTGCTAAATGTAAAATGTAAATGACTAAGAAAAAAAGTCCCAATTATCCTGAATTAACTGTACCTTGTCATGTGCTAAAGATCAACACTCATCACGAAATTGGTTAAAATGTCAGTAAGGCAAGGGTGATTTGTAAATGTGCATAAGTAAATTGTACAAGCCCCAACAGCGCAAGTTTAGTTGTTAACCCATACAATATATATATATATATATATATATATATATATATATATATATATACACATACATACATAATAAAATAAAACAACACCAATAATAATTATATATATGTAATATATATATATATATATATTTTATTTTTATTTATTTATTTTTTTTTTTTTTGGTTTGTAGCCTGTATGTATTTGGTTTTGGATATTACAGGACAGATACTGGCATGTGCGCTTATTATTTAAGGAAGTGTTTTACGTGTAGGCAATGACACTTCTGTACTTACTGAATGAAGACTTAATGACACCTTGAGCTCCTGATGACCAGCCAACAACGTGTTGCGTCTGTTTCCTCTTATTTATAATTCCAATATGCGTATCTCTTGTTACGAGTGTGAACACCGAACAACAGCATGGACCCAGTAAAATATAAATAAATAAATAAATAAATAAATACAAATAACAGGCCGGATTTATTGAGCCCCAAAACCTCGAGCTGTCCCTTTCAGCACTGTCTCTACAAATGACGCTGCGTGAATTCAACCCACGGCATCACTGGCCAGATGTCATCCCTGGAAATATATGCGAATGCTGGAGTTGTGTGTCGTATGCCAGGTCTCGGATTATGTCTTCATCTGAAGATGAAAAAAAAAAAAAAAAAAAAAAAAACATTTCCCTGCTCTTAGAAATGGTTTCATATGATGTCGGTATCGTTCCGTTTGGGCTATCGGATTTAGGATGACTGGAGACAAGAGGCGTGTCCATCTAAGACACTAATGCGCAAGTGCGCAGAGGATATCTGGTACATGTAGGCTATTTCTAAGGACAGCTCTAACGCTGGGGAAAAAGACAAAGACTGTAGGCTTCTTCTGATGCATGGCATTATTATTATTATTAATCATTCAGATTAATAATAAGTCATTAAGATTCTGGATAATTCATTTACTGCTACAAATCTCATGATTTATTTAAATGTTAATAAAACGTTACAAAAATATATGGGTGCTCTTTTGTATTTAATTAGAACCTGCATCATCTAATCCATAAAATCCATTCCCATTTATTATTTGCAGAAATAATAAGAATGATATTAACTGATTGCATCACCTGTTTACACATCCTTGAGAACATGCTAAAATGTTTTAACAACATATTTTGATCAAGTATCATATGTTTCGTAGCCTAATAATGATTACAGTATTTAATTTTATGCGTAACTGGAAATACATAATTATTTTGCAATTCGTCATACATGGAGCAGATTTGCTGTCCAGAGTAATATTTAGAGGCACAGCAGCGACACCTGCTGTATGTAAATGAGACGCTGTGATATTAAAATTAACCAACTTCACCCGTTCAGCATTATCCACTGTTTTGGTCGGACACCATGATTAAGTTACCGGTGAGAGAGAGAGAGAGGCAACATTCTGAACAGACGCACTAGATACGAGCTCCTATTAAATCTCAAAATACTGCTGTTAATTGAGGTAAAACATAAAAACCCGTGTTTAACATTTACGAGTACAGAAAAAAAGCGATAACTTTCAGTCACTTCATTGGAGGAGCCGCAACTTTACAATGGCATAAGCAGCTGTGAGATCGGATTGACTTCATACAGCAGAACAATCATCAGTAGCAGCGCAAACTCAAGAAGTATAGCTAACATCAACACAGGACATTACAGTACGGCATTAAGAAGATTTATATATAATATAAATATATAATTTTTATTATCTACAATTACCAGCATAATATAAATCTCAACTGTCAATAACGCACCCATTCAGCGGTTGCCATGGAAATCGTTTATCCTGCAGACATTAGGCTCCGTTTACACTAGTGCGTTTTCATTTTAAAACGGCCTTAAAAAATCGAAACAATTAAGGCATACATTACATATTGTTATTTAATTAACGTAGGCTAATAATTGATTAATAATAATTGTTTAAATTAATATAATAATTGATACAACTTATCTATTTTCTTAAAAAAACATTTTTTTTTTATTGTTTTGTGAAAACCTGTAACTCATGCATTTTACAGTCATTTTACAGTTTAATATACCATAGTCATTGCGCTACTATGCTTATATGATATTTTATTTGTACAGGTCTTAAAACATTTCTTAAATCTTACATTTGATCTTAAAAATACTGAGATTAAGATGATTTAAGGGAGCTGTTTTGGTCCCTTAAATTTATCAAGGTGAAATAGTAAGGACTTTGTAGCAATGCTTAAGGGAACATTTAGATCATTAAGGGGAATATTAATGACAGCCTTAAGGTTCCTTTAAGTTGACCCTTAGGATTTGTCTTGCAACCCAAGTTTCACTAAGGGTTCCCTTAACCTTATAACTAAGGTATTTCATAGCTTAAGAGCTTTCATGCAATCGGGCCCTGGATTGCTCATGACGTCATGAAAGTGAAGCCGCCGCGCCACCATATTGGTATTCCTCACTGTTACCATACATTCCATTGAATTAATAGAAATCATATGAATTTAATGAGAAAACATCACCTAACAAATCAGCGTCTTTAAATCTGAAGTATCCCTGTACATTCTTACAGCGCAAACACCCTAGGCATGTAAACGGTTATTTATTTAATGTCGGAATTTCCCCTGTTTATTAAAAAGTTATGTTCATTAGAGTAGCGAACATCAGATGAACACGACCTCAACGTATATATATATAACAAATGACAAAGTGCTCATTCTGAAATATGAAGAAAGATGTATGCTTTGTATATAGCCTGTCGTGTATCAAGTGCAATGCGTGTGACGTCATTACGCACAGTGAGCAAGGAGTAAAGTGAGAGCGGAATTTACGAACAGTCTGTCTTGTGTCTGATTTAATTCAGCGTCTTTAGCTATTATAAGCAAAGACACAACAATGGCGACAAGGACAGTTAGTAGATTGTAAGCAAGTTAAATCTGATCGTGAGCACGTTTAAACTCGAAAGATGGACTCTACCGCATCAGTGCCGAAATTCAACTGCTACAGTGAACCTGCAACTTTGGGACCACGATGGACAAGATGGCTGTCGGCGTTTGAATTGTTTGCAGACGGAAAAGGGTTGCTGTTGGGACAAAATGCAAATGACGCCACCAAACAACAGAGAAGGGCACTACTACTTCATCACGCGGGCTTGGATGTTGTGAGACAACGGGTCTTCGCAGGCCCGTCGTCAGGCGAAAGGGTTCACCCAACCCAAAAAGTTGACAAAAAATATAAAAATCCAAATGATGGCAATACTCACAGAGGTGTTAAGTGAAATGTGATGATTTATTTACAGTACTCGAGAGGTGAAACAGTCCCAGTAGAGGAAAAAAAAAAAAAAAAAACCCCAAAAACAACGTTATGCACAAAGTAACAAAGAAACACTGAACCAAAACAAAACAAACGGAAATATATATACACGCAAATTTTGATACTGGAAAATTGCTCACGGCACCACAGTTGCACGCTCGCTCGCCAGGTAAACTGACGCCCTCACACTGGTCTGGGCTCTCCTTTAAAGCCCAAGCCCCGCCCCCTTGGATTAAACCAGGTCGACCAAATAGAGGCGTAAGTGTAAAAAGGTACACATTTACAATAACACATAAAGATACATATAACTATAACATCCACTACATGTTTACATGTTTCATACTTTAAAATAAAGTATATTATATACAAAAATAAACAGATTACAACAACACAACATTTCCTACTTCCCCTTTAAGACAAACAATGGACGAGTCGGCTTCCGGTTGCTTAGCGCCAGCGCCACGTAACTCCGGCACTATATAGCCAGGCCACTGGGTGGCGCTCCGCTTGGCCGGCCGATGGAAGGAGAGCAACGCGAAAGACCGACTACACAGACGCAAACAAACACTGAACAAAACGACAAACAACTTCACAATATCCAGATGCGTGTGTGTGTGTGTGTGTGTGTGTGTGGGGTTAGGCACAGCGTGGATCACTGTTGGGGATGGAGATGGAGTGGATGTGTTTGAGTGTATGTGAAACCTGTATGCTAATGGCGTGCGTGTGCACCCACATCGCCTCAGCAGGAAACTACAGAGGAGGAGTGAGGTAAGATGCAGTGTATATGTGCTGCGCTAACCGACAGGGACAGGTCACTTTGTCACATCACCTCCCCCCTCTCCAGGCCGCGAACTGGCCGGGTACCGAGACAAGTAGTCGGCTATCTTGTTCTGGGCCCCAGGTAGATGTCGAACTTTGAATTGGTAAGGTTGTAGGGAAAGATACCATCTGGTAATACGAGAGTTGTGATCCTTCATTGTGTGAATCCATGTCAGGGCTCTGTGATCTGTCTCAAGGACAAACTCCCTTCCCAGCAGGTAGTACCTGAGGCTCTCCAATGCCCACTTGATTGCCAGGCCTTCCTTCTCCACTGTGGAGTATCGAGTTTCTCTTGGCAGCAACTTCCTGCTCAGGTAAGCAATGGGCCTTTCTTCACCCGCATCTCCCTGGGCCAGGACTGCTCCAATCCCCACAGCAGAAGCATCCACCTGCACCACAAACTCCTTCGTGAAGTCTGGACTCTTGAGAACTGGGCATGAACACATCTGTGTCTTTAAGATGTTAAAGGCTGAATCACACTCCTCAGTCCAGGTAATGGGGTTCTTCACACTTTTGCAGAGCAGGTTGGTTAGTGGGACAGCAGTAGTGGAGAAGTTGGGAACGAAGCGTCGATACCATCCCACCAGCCCCAGGAAAGACCGGACCTCTTTCTTAGTTCTAGGTCTCGGACTGCGTCGAACAGCCTCTACCTTGTCCACTTGAGGTCTCAGCTCTCCATTTCCCAGGTGGTATCCAAGGTAGTTAGTCTCTGACTTTGCCCATTCACATTTAGCCACGTTTAAGATCAGGCCAGCCTCTCGGATCTTGCTCAGGGTCTTTTCAAGGTGCAGCAGATGGTCTTCCCAAGTCATACTGTATATGACGACATCATCCAGATAAGCGGCTGACCATTCTTCACAGCTCCTGAGGACTTGGTCCATCAGCCGTTGAAACGTTGCGGGTGCCCCATGCAACCCGAACGGTAAGACGGTGAACTGATACAGCCCTAGCGGGGTCCGGAACGCCGTGTAGGGTCTGGACGCCTCCTCCAGGGGAACTTGCCAATACCCTTTGCAAAGATCCAAGGTGGTGATGTACTTGGCCTGACCGATCTGTTCCAGAAGATCGTCAATGCGTGGCATAGGGTAAGCATCAAATCTTGACTGGGCATTCAGTTTTCGAAAGTCAATGCAGATGCGCAAGGTGTTGTCTTTCTTCGGGACAATAACAATTGGGCTACTCCACTCACTCTTGGAGGGTTCAATAACTCCCAACTCCAGCATCGTCTCAATCTCTGCCTTCAGGGGAGCCACCAGCCTTTCAGGTACTCTGTAGGGCCGCTGTCGGGAAGGTGTTGGATCAAGAAGGTGGATTTGATGTTGTACCAGGTTGGTCCGCCCAGGCCTCTGACGAAACAACGAAGGGTACTGGTCCAGAAGATGGTGCAGCTCAGCTTGTTTGGACTCTTCCAGATGGAGCAGATCAACACCTGCTGGCTGTGCGGTCTCTCTCACCATCAGCTCTGGTTGTTCGCCCTCCTGATCCTCTTCCACTTCCCGAACTAGCAGCGATGCTTCAAGTTTGCTGTGTGGCTCTTTCCACTCCTTCAGCAGATTGATGTGGTAAGTCTGTGTTACCTTGCCTTTGTCAGGGTGATGAATTTCATATGTCACTGGTCCCATCTTGCGAACAACAGTGTAGGGTCCTTGCCACTTCATCAACAGTTTGTTCGTTGAGGTAGGGAGCAGTAACAGTACCTTTTTTCCAGGCTGCAGCTCTCGGGTTCTGGCGTGCTGGTCATACCATTTCTTTTGAGCTTGTTGGGCCTGTCGGAGGTTCTCTTGGGCCATCTCCCTGTAGTGCTCCAGGCGGTCTCTCATTTCAAGGACGTACTGGACAATGCCCTTCTCAGACTTCGCCGTCTCATCAGATGAAACGGCCTCCCAGCTCTTCCGCAGGAGATCCAGTGGCCCTTGGACCCGCCATCCATACAGGAGCTCAAATGGAGAAAAGCCTGTTGATGCTTGTGGTACCTCCCTGTAGGCGAACAGCAAGAATGGTAGCCACTTGTCCCAGTCCCTTCCAGTGTCAGAGACGAACTTGCGGAGCATGTTTTTGAGTGTCTGGTTAAAACGCTCCACCAGTCCATCAGTCTGAGGATGGTATGGGCTGGTCTTAATCGCGGTGATGCCTAGCTGGCGATGCAGTAGCTTCATCAGCCGTGACGTGAAATTGGTCCCTTGGTCTGTGAGGATTTCATCTGGTATCCCCACTCTGGAGAACAGCTGGATGAGGGCATTGATGATCTTGGGCGTAGTGATGGAACGAAGAGGGAAAGCCTCAGGATACCTTGTCGCATAATCACTGATGACCAGGATGTATTGGTGCCCTGCACTGCTCTTTTCCAGAGGTCCCACAATGTCCATGGCGATACGCTGAAAAGGGACAGATATCACAGGCAGAGGTAGTAAAGGTACCCTATCCTGTCGACGCACAGCACTGGTTTTTTGGCATGTGGGGCATGTGGTGCAGTATGTCCGTACATCAGTGTACATGGAGGGCCAAACAAATCGTGAGCTTATGCGAGCATATGTTTTCTGGAGTGCCATATGTCCTGCCCATGGAATACTATGTGCTAAGTGTAAAACAATGGGACGACAACATGTAGGGACAACCAAACGGGTGAATTCAGGGGTTCGCATGTGCAATACATCATTAATGATAATATATTTTTCCCCACACAAGTCAGCTTGTTTTCCCTCAAACACTTTAGCAAACAGTGGTTTCAATGACTCGTCAGCTTTTTGCAGTTCTGCAATGTTTTCTGGGACCTTCCAGCCATGAACTTCAAGACCCTCAGTTTGGATCTCAGGGGCTGGGGTACCAAGACCTTTGTCTAGTCGTCGTTGACGACGTGTCTTTCTGGGGCCCTTAGTCCCGCCTTGCAACAGACTATGGTGTAAGTCTGGCAATGGCTGCAGACCTGCTTTAACCTGGGCTCGTGTTACAACAGGACAAGCAACATCAGCATGGCCAGATGTGGTTACAAAGTTTCTGGTAGAATGCAACAGTTCAGTAAGTACCGGTAAGTCTCTTCCCAAAATCATGTCAGCAGGTAAGTCATCAACCACAGCCACATTCAACAAATATGTTTGGTCTTGTACACCCACATTAATTTCAATTTGAGGGTACTGCCTCACATCCCCATGAACACATTGTACATTGACCAGATTAGCAAATGAAACATGTGACATGTGACTTCTTTTGAGCAATGATAAAGTGCTACCAGTGTCCAACAAAGCATTCAAACATTGTCCATTTACTGTCACTTGAACATATTGTGTCTTGCGTGTATTGTTCACATCATTGTCCTCCTCTCTTGGGACATAGCAAAAACCAGTCAGTTTAGATTTACGAACCGGACACACTGTTGCCTTGTGACCCGGTTGTTGGCAGTAATAGCAAACAAGTCTTTTCTCTGGAGCTACTTGCTGTGCATGAGCAACTTTTGAGTCAACATGAGGCTCATCAGAGCCACTGGGAAAGTTTTTAAAGTTACCTTTCGTAGGTTGAGAGCGCTGACTACCACGGTGAGCGTTGATGTACTGCTGAGCCAGTTTAGCCGCATCAAGTCCAGTTGTTGGCTCATGTTCCTTCACCCACACTCTGATCTCGTAGGGAAGAACACGGAGTAACTGTTCCAGGACTATTGTCTCACCGATCTCCTCCTTTGTATACCGCTCAGGCCTCACCCAACGACGGTACAAGTTCCGCAGCCGATGATAAGTTTCAGTTGGTGACTCCCCAGCTGGAGTAGCAACAGCCCGGAACCGCTGACGGTAGGTCTCTGGAGAGATGTTGAACTTTTCCAAGAGCGCCTCCTTCAGGTCAGCGTAGATCTCTGCTCTGTCCTCATCCATAGCTAGGTATGCCTCCAGCGCCTGCCCGGTTAACAGTGGAACAAGACGATAACTCCACTCGTCTTCTGGCCACCTCCAGGTTTTAGCCAGACGTTCGAAGCGACGCAAGAAGTTCTCGATGTCCTCCCCCTGCTGGAAGACTGGCAACTTCGGCTCTGTTCGTAGCGTCGGCTGGCTGCTGGACCCCATATAGGTTGGTGAGTCTCGGTCTCTCTGGTAAGCTGTGCCTCTGCGCTGAGCTGGCGTTGGGAGCTCCATCCGCGGGCTCTCAACATCACTCGCTGGCCGGGCAGCTTGCAGAATCGACTCTCGTAGACTCTGTAGCTCCAGAAGATAACGCTGCTCTCTCTGCTCTTGAGCGCACAGGAAATCATGCATCACAGCATACATCCCGCCTGATGCAGCAGGAGAGACGGGTCTGACTTGCGGTGACGTGGACTTGGGACGAACGGGTGGAAGATCCCCCTCTCTCTCCTCCTCTGTAGAGTCAACAGAGTCCCAGGCCACATCCTTCTCAGCCACAGCTTTGGACTGGGAGCGAAGCACAACCCTAGGCTTCCTGCCTCTCATCACAGTCTTGCGAGTAGCCATCCCACTTCTGACACCAAATGTGAGACAACGGGTCTTCGCAGGCCCGTCGTCAGGCGAAAGGGTTCACCCAACCCAAAAAGTTGACAAAAAATATAAAAATCCAAATGATGGCAATACTCACAGAGGTGTTAAGTGAAATGTGATGATTTATTTACAGTACTCGAGAGGTGAAACAGTCCCAGTAGAGGAAAAAAAAAAAAAAAAACCCCAAAAACAACGTTATGCACAAAGTAACAAAGAAACACTGAACCAAAACAAAACAAACGGAAATATATATACACGCAAATTTTGATACTGGAAAATTGCTCACGGCACCACAGTTGCACGCTCGCTCGCCAGGTAAACTGACGCCCTCACACTGGTCTGGGCTCTCCTTTAAAGCCCAAGCCCCGCCCCCTTGGATTAAACCAGGTCGACCAAATAGAGGCGTAAGTGTAAAAAGGTACACATTTACAATAACACATAAAGATACATATAACTATAACATCCACTACATGTTTACATGTTTCATACTTTAAAATAAAGTATATTATATACAAAAATAAACAGATTACAACAACACAACATTTCCTACTTCCCCTTTAAGACAAACAATGGACGAGTCGGCTTCCGGTTGCTTAGCGCCAGCGCCACGTAACTCCGGCACTATATAGCCAGGCCACTGGGTGGCGCTCCGCTTGGCCGGCCGATGGAAGGAGAGCAACGCGAAAGACCGACTACACAGACGCAAACAAACACTGAACAAAACGACAAACAACTTCACAATATCCAGATGCGTGTGTGTGTGTGTGTGTGTGTGTGTGGGGTTAGGCACAGCGTGGATCACTGTTGGGGATGGAGATGGAGTGGATGTGTTTGAGTGTATGTGAAACCTGTATGCTAATGGCGTGCGTGTGCACCCACATCGCCTCAGCAGGAAACTACAGAGGAGGAGTGAGGTAAGATGCAGTGTATATGTGCTGCGCTAACCGACAGGGACAGGTCACTTTGTCACAGATGTGCAGGATATATTCTCAACGCTGGAGGACACCAGGACTGCAACAGATTACAATGCGGCGGTGGCCGCTTTGAATGCTTACTTTGTTCCCCGAGTCAATGCCACATTGGCAAGACAGTCCTTCTACCAAATCACACAAAAACAAGGTGAGACTGTACAAAAATTTGTCACACGACTCAGACAAGCTGCTAAAGACTATGATTTTGGTATGGACAGACATAACCAACTGCGTAAGTAAATGTAGCTCGGATTACATCGCCATGCAATGTGAACGTGTGGAGTTACAAATGTCTGCCATGCATATCAGTCAGCCAGAAAATGGGAAAGAAACAGTACATCGTGTTGTAAACAAAAGAGGAAAATATCAAAAGACAATTCCAAGACAAGCAGGAGAAAGAAAAGAGAGACAGTGTTACAGATGCGGACGACAGGATCATTTTGCCAAAGACCCAACCTGTCCGGCAAGGGGCTGTAAGATTATTGATGCCATTTGTCTGGAAGAGACCACAGTCTGAAAAGACAAAGAACCCTTACGAGAACCCACATCTGAACTCCGTCTCGCAAGCCTAAGACAACACACCCAACTGAGAGAGACAAAAGTTCCACACCTTATACATGACCCGCCACCTCCAGTTCCTCTACTCACTCTCCCCCTCTCTCACCTTATTTCCATTTAAATACAGGACTGCAGAGATCGCAAAAATCCATCTTTCTTAATTAGAGTTTATTACAATGCATGTTTGATGTCATTTGAAAGGCCTCTGTGTGTCTGGTAAAGGGGTCTCATTCTCTTAACAGTAATACAAATAGCCTTGAATATTGATAACAGAATACTCCCAGGTCTTTCAAACAAATTACCTCCTGTATGTAATGTATGAAGTGCAGCCTCACGCAGAAATCAAAGTTATTTACTTGAACCCCCCCAGAAGTGACCATTTGGTAACTTTGGGGTTCTTCTGGATATTTAAGGGAGAGTGACACAGAGCTCAAGGAATCTGTAGGCAGATCTCCCACATACTTGCTGTGTGTAGCGTTTTGTTCTCAGGTAATATGTATCTCCTTTCAGTATTATTGAATATTTTATATGATTGATCAATGTGTGTATAACGTTTGAATTGAACTTTGAATTATTATCTTGATTACCTGAGAAATAAATTGTTATGTTTGAATTTATTCAGATTACTCTGAAATTATTTTCTCAAGTAAATTAGGTGAAGATGTACAGTGCCCTCCAAAAGTATTGGAACAGTAAGGCCAATTCCTTTATTTTTGCTGTAGACTGTAAACATTTGGGTTTGACATTAAAAGATGAATATGAGATGAGAGATTAACATTTCAGCTTTTATTTACAGGTATTTTCATCTGGATCTGATACACAACTTAGAAGATAGCGCCTTTTGTTTGAACCCACCCATTTTTCATGTTACCAAAAGTATTGGAACATGTGACTGACAGGTGTGTTTTGTTGCCCTGGTGTATCCTATTAATTGATTATTCAAACATTAAATAGCACTGAATGTCTGCGCTCAGTTTCAGAGCCGTGCAGACTGCATTTATAGTTAGTTAGACGTGTAACCAACATGAAAACCAGAGAGGTGTCTATGGGTGAAAAACGAGCAATTGTGAAGCTGAGAGAAGATGAAAAATCAATCAAACCATTGCACAAACACTGGCAATAGCAAGTACAACCATTTGGAATCTCCTGAGGAAGAACGAAACCACTGGTGTACTAAGTAAAACACCTCAAACGGGTAGATCAAGGAAAACATCTGCAGTTGATGACAGAAACACTGTGACAGCTGTAAAGAAAGACCCTAAAACAACTGTTAGTGACATCAGCAACAACCTCCAGTGGGCAGGAGTGAAGGTATCACAATCTACTGTTCGCAGAAGACTTCATGAACAAAAGTACAGAGGCTACACCAGAAGATGCAAACCACTCATTAGCAATAAGAATAGGAGACAAGCCTCAAAAATTTTGGGACAAATGTTATGGACTGATTTTATGGACCAAAGTGATGGAAAGGCTAAAGTTTGGAGAAAGAAAGGATCTGCTCATGATCCCAAACATACAAGCTCATCTGAAACACAGTGTACACAGGTGTACATGCAACCCAGTCTCACGGCAGTTCGTGATATAGTCACGAAATGTAATCTATTGATTCGTGTTCATGGACACGAATTTCCCCTTTTTTTCGTGTCACTCAGCACGACTTTAAATCTAATGTATTTGAATGGGACGTATTTTTCGTGCCTGCACCACGTTTTTCTTTCGAGAGCACAGTATTGTTTTTTCTCAATTGTTAATCTCTTCGGGATTTAGCCACCACATGTGAGTTTGCATCTAATAATGATGAAATGTTGCGAGATCAATTAGTGGAGAATGTAAACAGTCATCGTATTAGAGAACGTCTGTTATTAGAGACTGATTTGACTCTTAATAAGGCTATTACTATTGCTACACAAATGGAGGCTGCTGGTGAACAAGCTAAACTTTTTTCAAATCCGACTTCAGTACCTGTGCAAGCAATACAAGCAACAAGTGTGTCTGCTGTTGATTGTTACAAAAGACAATCATCTTTGAAATCTTTGCCTGTGCCTTCACAGTCTTTTGCTACTTCCTTGGCTCGTGCATGTTATCGATGGGGATCTACAAAACATCTGGCAAATGATTCCAGATGTCCTGCAGTTTCTGTAAAGTGCAATAATTGTCAAAAGTTGGGACATTTTGCAAGAGTGTGTCGTTCACAGCAAACACGTTCTGTACATGAGATTGAACTGCCTGAGCTTCAGATTCTTTACATGCATGATTCAGTATTTAATAAGATAAAGTGTACTACTACTACTATCATAACTGCATCAGTCTCTGTACCTGTGGAGTTGATTGTGGATTCTGGATCTTCCGTTTCCATTTTGCCAAAATCTGTGTATGAAAAACATTTTAAACAAGACTCTTTGCTGCCTCCTGCTGTTAAATTGGTGACGTATTCACGAGATCCAATACCAGTGCTGGGTTGTCTACCTGTTACTGTTACCAGAGATAATATGACCTGTAATACTTCAATATTTATAGTTGAATGTGGCACCGCTCTTCTTGGAATGGATTTAATTAATGGATTGCATCTCAAGTTTGAAGGTTCTTCCATACTTCCAGGACCGACTCAGTCTTCAGCCTCTGTAATGCGGCTTTCTGCTTCTGTGCCTGTTAATAAGCTAGGATGTGCAAAAGGATTTGTGCATAAGGTAAAAACTTCTTCAGTGGTGAAACCTGTACGTCAGAAACTTAGACGGTTGCCATTATCTGTTCGAAATGCTGTCAGTGATGAACTTCAACGCCTTCTTGACTTGGGTGTTATTGAACGAGTGGATGCATCACTGTGGATTTCTCCAATTGTAGTTGTTCAGAAGAAGACCGGTGGTATTCGCATGTGTGTAGACCTGCGAGAACCAAATAAAGCTGTTGTTGCGGACAGTTATCCTTTGCCTCATATTGATGAGATGATGTCTATGCTGCGTGGAGCAACTGTTTTTTCTACAATTGATTTAGAGAATGCTTATTTCCAGCTTTTGTTACATGAAGAAAGTCGTGATCTGACTGCATTCATCACCCATGAAGGACTATTCAGATTCTGTCAAGTACCTTATGGCCTTGCTTCAGCTCCATCTGCATTTCAGAAAATGCTAGCAACTGTACTACAAGGATTGCCAAACGTAGCGAATTATCTGGATGATGTCATTGTATGGGGACATACAAAAAGTGACCGTGACCACATGCTCAAAGTGGTTCTTCAGCGCATACATGATGCTGGCTTACAGTTGAATGATTCAATATGTCACTTTAATAAAAGCAGTTTGCGCTTTCTTGGTCATACTGTATCTGCACAGGGTATTTACCCAGATGAGGATCATCTTAGTGCAATGCTTCATGCTCCTGTTCCTAAAGATGTACATAAGCTCCGTTCCCTTCCTGGATTGTTGTCATGGTTCAATAAATTCATTCCAAATTTTGCTACAGTTGTAGAACCTTTGCGTGCTTGCATCAGACAAGGTTCTGAGTTCAGCTGGTCAGATGAGGCTCAGAAGAGTTTCAGTACTGTAAAGGAGTTGTTACTACAAAGCCCTGCTTTAGCATTGTTTGACCCTGACTTGCCTACTGTCGTTTCAACGGATGCATCAGATTATGGACTAGGTGCTGTATTCTCTCAAATTCATGAAAACAACACAGAACACATTGTTGCATTTGCTTCAAGAACATTGTCTACTGCGGAACGCAAATATTCAACGATTGATAAGGAAGCTTTAGCATGTGTCTGGGCTGTTGAAAAATGGAGAACTTACCTTTGGGGTCGAAAATTTCTTCTACGTATGGATCATCAGGCCTTGACAATGCTCCTCTCCTCTAAAGGCACAGATCGCGCTGGAATGAGGATCGCACGTTGGGCAGAGCGACTCTTGTGTTTTAACTATGAGGTGAATTATTATCCTGGCTCTCAAAACCAGGTTGCTGATTATCTTTCACGCCTACCCTTGCCTGCTTCTGAGGAGGATTTTTCCGATACTGAGCCGGAGTTTTTTGCATTTTTGTCTTCTGAAATGTCTGCTGTGTCTCCAACTGAATTTGCTCTTGCCTCTGCATCATGTTCAGAAATGACTGCAGTACGTGCTCAGATTGATCGTGGATGGCCCTCTTCATCAGCTGCTGTGGGGGTTGTTCTACGTCCATATTTTCAAATACGTCATGAACTGGCTGTGCAAAAGGACTATGTGTTTAGAGGGTCACGTCTTGTTGTTCCTGTTGCATTGCGACGTGTTTTGGTGAATCTCGCCCATGAAGGTCATCAAGGAATAGTGCGTACGAAACAGCGCATTCGTGAACTTTACTGGTGGCCTGGTATTGACTGTTTGGTTAGGGAACAGATCAAGAATTGTGAAGTTTGCTTGTCTTCTGATAAGGTTACAACTGTTCGTGCTGCACCTTTACAACCTGTACCTTTTCCAACTATGCCATGGGAAAAAGTGGCTCTTGACATTGTTGGCCCATTTGAAACTGCTACCTGGGATTGTCGGTACATTATGACATTGATTGGCTATCATAGTAAGTGGCCAGAAGTGGCATTCACTTCTTCAATCACAAGTAAAAATGTGATCAACTTCTTGACGTCAGTTTTCAGCAGATTTGGAAATCCTCATTACATTGTATCTGACAATGGATGTCAGTTCAAGTCAGTGGAGTTTGCTGCATTTCTGAAAGATCGAGACATTCAACATATATATACGTCAGTGTATCATCCAGCTGCAAATGGAGCTATTGAGCGATTCCATCGAGTACTGAAGAGTTCTATTCAATCTGCTATTCTGTCTGGAAAGCCATGGAAATCAACAGTAACAGACTTTCTTCAAATTTACCGTGCTACTCCCCATGCTGTTACTGGACGGTCTCCTTCTGAGTTACTCTGTGGTAGAAAATTGCGTACTCGTCTAAATGTTCTCCCTCTTCATATAACTTGTAAGGATCCTACTGTAAGTCAGAAAGTGTCATTGTCTCAAAAGAAGATGAAAACATACACAGACCTCAAACGAAGAGCCTGTACTCCTGAGTTCAAACCTGGAGATTGGGTGCATATAAAAATTCCAGTTCGTGTTCCAAAAGGTCATCCTAGATTCTCAAAGCCTTTGAAAATTGTATATAAACTTGGTCCATGCACTTACCAGTTATCAGATGGGAAAAACTGGCATGCATCTCATCTTTCTCCAGCTTGTGCACCTGTGGAAAATGCCAGTGAGAGTGAACTGGTGTCCTTGCCCCTCCAGTCTGTTCCTTCCTCTACAGTGTTGCCTAATGAACCTGTGAACTTGCCTAATCAAATTGCTTCTCCATCTGTTCCTGTAAGGTCTTCATCACGAGTGAAACGCCCTCTGCGTTGGTTGCATGATTATGTTACTTAGTACAAAAGACATTGATTATTTTGTGCTAAATGAGGAATTAATTCTAGTTCTAATATGTCTGGTTACAGAATGTAGAATATATTGTTAAACTAATTGAATTGGATGTAAATTTTGTATAGATTTTGTCTATTGCACCAACTATGTAATTTGGGTGGAAATTACAGTTTTGAGTAAAGGGGGAATGTTGTGTTTATGTACTTGTCAGGAGATGGCGCTGTTGTCCAGATGTTGATACCTATAAAAGGTGTAGAGTAAGAATGGAAGTGATTGCACCTGCTGCCTAATCATGTAGATGCCTGACACTGTTATACCGCTTGTGGGTTTGAATAAACCTTGAAGAAGTGAGAAACTTTCTTGTCTTCATGATCACCTGGACTTAGACATAACATGTTATTAATTTTGCAAACTTTAAGGGTTGCATTACTCAACATTTAATCAGGTGATTTTAATCCTCGTTTTTATTGCTTTATAATCGGTAGGGCAGGCTACTCAACATGAATCTATTGATTCGTGTCCATGGGCACGAATTTCCTTCCTTTTTTCGTGTCACCCAGCACGACTTTCAATCTAATGTATTTCAATGGGACGTATTTTTCGTGCCTGCACCACGTTTTTCTTTCGAGAGCACAGTATTGTTTTTTCTCAATTTTTATTAACTTTGCAAACTTTAAGGGCTACATTGCTCAACATTTAGTCAGGTGATTTTAATCCTCGTTTTTATTGCTTTATAATCGGTAGGCTACTCAACATTGTAAGTACCATCGCCAGTGCTTCCTAACAATCAAAATATATAGTAAATATATTATTCCTGAACGCGACTGCAGAGTTGAGTTACGGCTATCGCTTCTAAATGTTCCTGTTTCTTTTCTGAGAAATACCGGTTTTCCATCGGTTTGGTGTGTCAAATCTAACAGTAACTACATTTCCCAGCAGCCTTATCGACCGTTACTATGGTGATGACGACAGATAAAACTGAGGACGCGCCGCCGATTCTCTTTTAATGATATTGTCACGGTTGGTGGTTGTAGAGAAGGCGCCCACAACGACGAATAACAAAAAGGTAATTTTATTTGCATCAACACACTTAGACCATTACAAACTTAAGATCCGACAAAGATGGGGACAAAACTGAATGCTTATAAAGAAACAGGAAACAAAGGAGCAAACTAGATAATTAATCAAACACAGGTGACAGGACTAAATGATAATGACTAATTAACTAAATCAGAACAGGAACTACCAAATAAGGTCAAAACAGAACTGAAAGGAAAACCGACATGTGACAGATATCGGGTGGGCGGATCAGGGGCCTTGGGAGGCCTGTGCGGAACTGGAGACTCGGGACGCCATGGCGGGACTGGAGACTCGGGATGCCATGGCGGATCAGGGAGCTTGGAATTCCATGGCGGATCAGGGAGCTTGGAAGGCCATGGCGGATCAGGGAGCTTGGAAGGCCATGGCGGATCGGGGTCCTTGGACTGCCATGACGGATCGGGGTCTTTGGACTGCCATGGCGGATCGGGGTCCTTGGACTGCCATGGCGGATCGATTTTTTTTTTTTTTTTTGAGAGCCCAAGGTGGATCAGGGAGCTCAGTGGCCTTGGCCCGGCCACACAGACTGAGGCTATATGGCCCCCCCAAAAAATTTTCTTTGGGCTGTTCCCCTCTGGGGGCCACACTGGAGGAGCGGGCTCTGAAGGGCGCTCTGGAGGAGCGGACACTGGAGGGCGCTCTGGAGGAGCGGACTCTTGGGGGCGCACGGGAGGCGCGGAGCTGGACAGAACCAGCGGAGACAAAGGAGAGCTGGATGGGACCAGCGTAGACGCAGAAGGGCGCTCTTGCAGCGCGGACACTTGAGGGCGCTCTTGCAGCGCGGACACTTGAGGGCGCTCTTGCAGCGCGGACACTTGAGGATTGGGAACGGCACTCCTGGCCGTGATTGGAGAACAGGATTCACGGGGATCGGGATCGGCACTTCTGGCCGTGACTTGAGAACTGGATTCTCGGGATTCGGGATCGGCTCTCCTGGCCGTGACTTGAGAACTGGATTCTCGGGGATCGGGATTGGCTCTCCTGGCCGTGGCTTGAGAACTGGATTCTCGGGGATCGGGATCGGCTCTCCTGGCCGTGGCTTGAGAACTGGATTCTCGGGGTTCGGGATCGGCACTCCTGGCCGTGGCTTGAGAACTGGATTCTCGGGGATCGGGATCGGCACTCCTGGCTGTGGCTTGAGAACTAAATTCTCGGGGGCGCTCTGAAAGCGCGGATTTAGAGGGGCGCTCTTGTAGCGCGGAGCTGGACGGAACCAGCGGAGACGAAGGATAGCTGGACGGAACCAGCGGAGACGAAGGAGAGCTGGGCGGGACCAGCGGAGACGAAGGTGGGCTGGACGGGACCAGCGGGAACTCAGGCGGGCTGGACGGGACCAGCGCTTACGAGGAGCAGGCACTGGAAGGCACTTGCGAGAAGCAGACACCGGAGAGAGCACGGGAGCCGAGAACTCCGGGGGAAGAGCCTCATCTAATAGCCCCCCGTTCTGTGTCGGAGGAGCCCTCTTGTTCGTGGGCGGCGGAATAATCATCGCCGGTTGCGGCAGTTTCCTCATCACCGTGGGCGGAACATTCTTCGCCGTGGACGGCGGCATCCTCTTCGCCACCGGCAGAACAAATTTCTCCTGGGCTGTGGGTTTGGGCGAGCGGCGAATGGCGACCCGTTCTCCCCAATACTGCAGACCTGGATAAGCCGCGAAAGGCAGCCCAACATCGGTGAACGGCGGCGTGAACCCCCGCAAACGACGGGAACAAGCTCGAGCATCATGAGCGGTGAACTCGTCTTCGGTAGTCGGTCGGATCTTCTGTCACGGTTGGTGGTTGTAGAGAAGGCGCCCACAACGACGAATAACAAAAAGGTAATTTTATTTGCATCAACACACTTCCCTGCAAACACGTCCACTTGGGGCCCACATGGGCCTCACTTGGGCTACGGCTGGGCATGGGCTCAGAGTGGGCTTTGTTGTTGGGCCCCACATGGGCAGTAGATGGGCTAAATTAAGTGGGCTCCACTCCTAAGATATTACCTAAGTTTTCATATATAATATATTCAAAATTGATTATGTCAGACATGTATGCTATTTTTAACAATAGCCACTGGGCTAGGTCCACTTTTTATACAAATTTTATTAGACTATTAAGCTATTTAGAAGCCATAGCAATTTAATAATGGTCTTAAGCACATATGACTTTCAACAGACAAGTTTGCCACAGCAGGTTTCCCCACAAAATATTCAAATATGGTTCAAACCCTAAAGTAAGCAATGCGCACTCTGTGCAGCGCACATCCGAAAAGCTCCACCTCCATCACCGAGCGAAAGAAGTTTGCCCAGCAACAAATTTGCCGCCTTTGAGTCTGCTGTCCGTTAAGGATCCATTACAGTGTCGTGAGGACAAAAAACAGGTAAGAATCTAACTCAATGTATAATAAACGGGATGATTTTACCGTATGATGTATGTTAACCAAAAGCTTTTTTGGAAAGTATTAGTTAAAAAGGTCTGGAACTAGCTTTTAGCGAATGTAAACCAGTGAGGTAAGTTAGCTGTGTAGCTTTGGTAACGTTAATTAAACCTGGTTAAAGCATGCCGTTATTAAGTCAATATCATGCATATGTTGAGCTTATTTTGAGTGGTTGACTTGAATATATTTAGAAGAATTTGGTTGTGAACTTGTTAGCAAAGGCAGTCGAACAGGCATAGTTAAAAGCAAGCTGTTTAAAAAAAAGCTGTAAAATGCCCATTTCTCCGCTTTTACCAGCTGGTGACGTTTTAATGTTTGCACTTGTTGCATTTATAGTTAACGTTAAAGCAAAAACACTGATGAAAGTCCATTTGAATGTCAGCAATGTTTTATCGGCTAGGGTGTGCCAAGCACTCCCGCCAGGATTTGCATCCCCTGGCCGCGGTAGCACACAGAGAAGCGGAGTTTAACTGCTGCACTACGAATTCACCTCTTAAATGGAACAAATAGCGACGTGGAAGGGTTTTCCATAGTAATAAGGGACTCATTTATCTGCATAAATGTTTATTTGTCTGTTACATTAAGGCGACGTGTGAATTGTTTAATGCGTCGTTTAATATTGTGGATTAATCGACAGTGTTTTCCAAAGTTCCATATTGCCATGCACCTTAGCTACATAGGCCGACTGATGCAGGGGTTTTCCTGCACTTTTTCGCGGCCGCCAAAGCCTTATTTTATCGGTGAATGACTGCTGTGTGCCTGGGCGAATATGAGAGAGAGAGAGAGAGCCCGAGAGAGAGAGAGAGCCCGAGCCCTGCCCGGTCGCGCGCGCACTCTCACTGTCTTCAAACAACACGAAAGAGCAGAGAGACTGAGAGAGCCCCGGCCGCGCGCGCGCACTCTCACTGTCTTCAAACAACTATTAACCATTAAATGTAATCAATTAATAAAAGTAACAATCACATGTTTAGGGGGAAAAAACAGATGTATACAAATAGATGTGTGCATGCCTGAAGGGGGGAATGGGGTGTTGGAACAGATGTTAAAAATCCATGTGATGGTCTCTCTTGTACCCAGAGTGTTGTCATACTGTATATAGATCAGTCATGGAAATTCTCTGGTGGAAATGTGTACGAACCCTGTGTATAGTGGTATCACTTGTTGTCCAAAATGTGTATATATATATATTTTTTAACCACCTGTTTTTAAAATGCTTTAACTCATTGATTGTGCTTGTATATTATAAATTTCTAGGCGAGTGATTTTGTCCGATGAGGATGATGACAATTGGTCCGGCAGTCAAATCAGGCCTACACCTCCATCCACCCTCAGGTAAAAAATTACCATTTTAGTGGTGATCGTTTCCTTTGGTTGGGTGGTTTGGTCTTTGAACAGTGTTTAGCAAAACCCCAGAAACCAAGATGATCAAGTTTTCAGCCTCATGAACTATAATAAATCACTAATCTTATTTCTAACCAAAAAAGATTAGAACATCTGAACCTGTTTATTCTTAATAAGAACTTCTGTTTCCAATAGACACAATGTTGAATTAGCTCAACTAAAGATTTGTTACAGAATAGTGGCACATCTCCAGAAAACAAATAATGTCAAGTTGACTCAAACTTTTTTTTTTTGTATCACAGACAACTTATTTTCAGTTCATACTGTTATTTACAAAAGTTAAGTCAAAAAGAAAAAGCTAGTTGTTGACGAGGCCACAAAAAGGATGATGACCTTCCTCCTAGACCATGCCCTATCCAGGCAGTATAACTTTCTGGGCCGAAATGGGAAGAGAGAGTTCAAGGCCTTAAAACTGTATGAAGTAATATATGGTAGGTGTGCATGTGGATAATGTTTTAAGTTGTACCGATAATAGAAAGGCGTCACAATACCCTAACGCAGAGGTCTTCAATCCTGCTCCTGGAGGGCCACTGTCCTGCAAAGTTTAGTTCCAACCCTAATCAAACACACCTGAATCAGCTCGTCAAGCTCTTCAGAATCACTTGAATATTCAAAGGCAGGTGTGCTGAAGCAGGTTGGAACTAAACTCTGCAGGACAGTGGCCCTCCAGGAGCAGGATTGAAGACCTCTGCCCTAACGTTATAAACATGACGATTTTAAATATTGTGAATGGAGCGTTTGTTGTCCTGGCTGAGCAGTGTGTTCGCACATGTCTCTCAGTTGCTTAGCTTGTGTGTTCAAGAGAATGTGTGTATTTCTAATAATCTTAATTTATATAGCTCTTTTCTTAACATAGTTTTCTTTACAGTCCTGGTTGAGAGTTGTGTTGGCACATATGAAATAAGTGACTGTTATATTTGTTTCTTGAAGGAGGCTTAAAGAAAAACGCCATGACCAGCCAAATCACCCGTAAAAATGCCGAGAAGGCAGTCTCCAAGTGGCTCATTGGTGCTAGGGACCGGGGGGGCAATAGACAGGCCCGACAGGCAACCCCTCAACAAGGACTTCAGACTTCAGGCTCATTTGAGGTGGAAAGAAACTAATTCTGTCTGTGACAGTGAGGGAACACTGTACAAAAGCATGTTGTCATAAATTTTACTTAAATAAAAACAATTAATTGTATTACTGGTCTCTTTATTGTAGTTTGTTTAACCCAAGGTTTTCGGGTCTGTGGGACCCGTTTTCAATGTTTGCTAAAAGAAAGAATTATGCTATTTATTATTTCTTCTAACTCAAACTCATTGGCCGTGGCTCATTTTCTGTGAAGAACATAAAAAAACAACTTATTTTCAATGACTGCACATGGTACACCCTCCTACACAACTATTACATATGAGGTGTTCGGGTCTACTGGACCCGAGTGTAATAATTGTAGGTGCTATGAAACTTAACTGTGTCCTCCTCCTAACTGGACCTGGTGTGTGTGTCTTGTCTGTGTGCGCGAATGTTGTCTTTCTGCACCTGCTATTCCCACACAAAGTTACAAAATTGTTACATTTCAAGCACTTTCACCTGTTCTGATTAAGTTCTAAGAAATGAGCACCAATAATGATCAAAACTCTTGTTTCTATTTTTTTTTTTTTATAAGTGAATTTCCTTGTTTTCTCAAAAAAAAAACGATCATATGATCATAATTGTGATCTCACAGGGGTAAATGGCAAATAAGAACCATAAATTATGTATATGCCATTGGTAATATTGAGCTAAAGTAAACATCTGTTAAGTATTTTTACATAAATTGTTATGGTTGTATTGATTTAAAAGCCTAATAATATGGTGGGTCCACCAGACCCGGGAATATTGGCTGTGTAACAAAAATATTAACAGTGTACAATTGTTAAAGAACTGTATGGGCTGACTGTAAAATAAGCCCCAAAAATGAATTTGTTAGCATAATAATAATGGTTATTACCCATATGGGTAGAATAGCAGGGACCCATAATCAGCCCATATGGGGTCCAGTTAGTGTGGGCCCCAGATGGGAGAAACCCGGGTTGCCCATGTGGGTTTCAGCTAGGGCAGCCCATCAGCCCATCTGGGCTTGCCCACATGTGGCCACCATGGAACCCCCGGACAAAACTAACTGGGCCCCATCTGGGCAGCCCAGATGGGGCCCACTCACCAGCCCATATCCATCCCTTATGGGCCCCACAGAATCGAGAAGCGAGAGGAATGGGTGGTTGGTCGTAAGAAAAACCACAACATTGCATCCATCAAGGATGAAGCCAATATCCTGGTATGTACAATTTCATCTATGACATTAAACTGTCCAGATCATCTAGGAAGTACATTCAGTGGTACCATTTGTTATTAAGTGAGCATGCCAGTGCAAGGTCAGAAAGGCAGTATTTTTTGCCAATATAGATAAAGTTGAAAAAAAATTTTCAATGATACTTTGTCCTCCCTGTGTCATCAGAACTAATTTAAAAGTACAATTTAACTATCAAATTTGAAGGTAGATATAATTGTGATTTTTAGTTTTTATTTTAGTGGTAATACCCTTAAGTAATCACATCTTCACCGTAACACATCACAGACCTAAATTATCTACCATAGCAAAATTTGAACACACAGCAAATATAATTGATACTCAGGAATTCTTGAGTTCATAACAAATACAGGCATGCATTATAACAGAATTACAGGTGCAATATAATAATCAAACTTTCTTATCAAGTGGATGAGAAATTACGAATGAACTGCATTCATACTGTACTACTCAAAGCACGTTACAATGTGCACGCGTCAACTGTAAATATGTGCAGCATTCACCCATTTGGTCATGTAATCACTAAGGTTCTGCCTTTATTTTTAATAAATGTTTAGATTGTCATTGTCCAGTTGCACAATGGCTACATAATCTTATCAACGTAGGTGCAAAACCCGAGCTCCTAATATTACAAAAAGTTATATTTTAACCTTATTTTCTATATAGAGTTGTTTTTTGCTTCTACTGTATGAGCCTTTCCTGTTTGCACATACTTGGTTATACAAAAGCTAAACTCACCATTAGGTTAAAAATCCTGAATGGCAGTAACCTGGATGCTGTCATCAATAATGTTATATTTTCTTAATAATTAATATTCTTAGTTATTTTTTATGTTGTTTTTCTATTACATTAAACAGCAAAAATACACAATGTTGTCATTGCAGCTTGAGAAACTCCATGCCATTGGATACAAGCCAGTTCTGCTTCTTGGAAAGGAGACCAAAAAAAAAAGAAATGAAGTGTGAAATATTAACCCCTCGCTGCACACTCTCCGCCTATGCCCAGGACTACCTTCAGAAGATAGGTTCATTTTATGAATACCTTTGTGAAGGTGAGATGCATGCACTGTATCTTAAAGTCACAGTTCACAAATTGTGTTGAGAACGTAAAAGATTTTATTAATGTTTAAATCTTAAAGGGATGGCTCACCTCTAAAACTTAAATTCAGTCACTCTTTTTTTCTGCTGCTGAATGCTTGTATGATCATAGGCTACTCTATGTGACGTCTCTACCAACACTTGTAATGTAGACGCAAATGGGTAGAAAAGCATAAAAAATTCACACCTGGCTATTGATTATGGGAATTGAAGTAAACTTAAGTGTATTGAGCCCCATTTGTATTAATAGCATGCAGCACACTGCTCTACAATGGGATTCTGGCATTTGGCACCCATAGTTAAGTGCATTCAAGCATAAACTGTCAACTTTAGAATTATGTTTGGTATGTTTTTTTGTAGGAGCCATATTTAATTTCTGTTTTCAGCCCACATACAACAATATTTTTAATGTTTAGGCACACTCACCACAGCAATTTTTATAGGGACATACTAATTGAACACATGAAATTTGCAAAGACCCGTTTTAGTCACTGGGTCAATGAATTAAATGATAATGAATATATATATATATACTCAATAAAACAATATCAAGGACGGTGCTAAAATGAAGATCATTAACAGAAATAACACAAAGAAAAAGAAAACCATCAAATGTTGGCTGGATACATCACAAACTTACACTGCTACTAACTTTGAGGCATAACCCAGACTGTAAACAAACATTATACTTGTCATTTTTTGAATGGATATTATGAGCACTCTGGGTTTTATTTTCCTGACTTAAAGATATATTGTATTGGTTATAGTCATTTGAAATCAATCAAATATATTGCAGATATCTAATACATCCAGTAGACTCTCAATAGTTCTCCTGCAATCAAAAGTGCCTTCAAATCTGGTTGGGGAAAATTTGGACTACATGATTCAAACAGATTAAAACAGGTACAGATCAAGCTTATGGTTAACCTCTATGTTTTAAATAAGCAAAACACAACACTTCTTTAACTTGCACAGGTTGGACCCAGGATTCCAGTGGCAATGATGATCAGCTGATTACACTGCATCTCATACCCTGTGACCCATTGGAGAACAAGCAACCGGAAGAAGGTGAGCAGGCGAGCCCCGTGGAGGGGCAGGTGGAGCAGGCAAGCCCCACGGAGGGGCAAGGTAATTAGAACAAATTTAAAGAGTTACAGTTTATATTTGTAAAGGCCTAAAGTGTTTGACCCATGGGTTACCTTAACTTTACTCGACTTCCAGTGTTTTTCCCCCATAGAGCTTGATGCAGGTTAGGGCTCTTTTCAGCATCGACATTGCAATGTGTGCATGTGAAATAGTCACAATGCAGGATACATGATGTCAAGTAGGGGAAATGAACTCAAACACACCATGCTTTAACTTTTTTGCTGCTTGATAAATTAAAACTCACAAGGTTCTCATTTTCCATGGATAATCTGCTAGAAAAGTCGATCTGATATTACATAATTAGATAGATGATAGGTCTATCTGATTCTGTACTAGGGCTGTTGGAAGGAATTTTGTGAGTCTATTATAAATCTAAAAGTAAAAAAAAATGCTACTAATCGAATGCTGAAATTACTAGGCCAAATTTAATGATTAAAGATATGTGACCCTGGACCACAAAACCAGTCTTATGTGTATTTTTTTAAAAATTGAGATTTATACATCATCTGAAACACATAATCATAAATACATAATCTTTCCATTGGTGTATGGTTTGTTAGGATAGGACAATATTTGGCCGAGATACAACTATTTGAAAATCTGAAATCTGAGGGTACAGAAAAATCGAAATATTGAGAAAATCGCCTTTAAAGTTGTCCATTTCTATTGGCGATAGTAATATGTTTTATATATTTAAGGTGGGAAATTTACTAAATATCTTCATGGAACATGATCTTTACCTAATATCCTAATGATTTTTGGCATAAAAGAAAAATGTATAATTTTGACCCATACAATGTTTTGTTGGCTATTACCACAAATATACCTGTGCAACATAAGACTGGTTTTGTGATCCAGGGTCATAAATTAGGATAATTTGAATATTCAAAATAATTGGGAATGTCAGTGTCCCATGAACACTAAACTTGAAGGCAACATATCTCAATTTATTGGATTGCTATGAAATTTGATGAGCACATTTCATGCTCACAACCACACCACCATTTCCCGTTAATACGTTAATATAGTCCAAGTGACTACAGTGGCTCAACTTTTAAGTTTATAAAGCGACGAGAATACTTTTTGTGCGCAAAAAGTGGAGGAGTGAGATTTAATCAGATTTAATCAGAAATATCTTAATTTGTGTTCCGAAGATGAACAAAGGTCTTGCGGGGTTGGAACAACATGAGGGTGAGTAATTACTGACAGAATTTTAATTTTTGGGCGAACTAACCCTTTAAGTAAATAAATTAATTAAATAGAATTTAAAGGGGACCTATTATGCTAATTTCTATATTTTTATTCCGATACTCCACTAGAGTAGCTTTGCATGATCCTTAAAAAAATCCTTATTTATCTTGAACTGGTCCTTTATGCAGACCCTGTCTGAAACGAGTCGTTTTAGATGGAGTATTCTATAAGCCTACTATGATTACTATTCTAATGAGTCTGCACGTGATGTAAAATGTGGAGCCAAATATAAACAGCGTGTTTGCACACACATTAACTGAAAGAGAGGATGGTCTTTTCTCATATTTCAGGGGTCTCTAGACACACCGGGGACACATATTTCTGTTAAAAGACATTACAAAGTGCATTTTGTCTAATTATTGTAAAAGTCTTTTTTTCTTTCTCACAGGGGGACCAAGGCATATGCCTGAAAGGAAAAGGTCACAAAAGAGTAAGTGCATTGCATGTGAATGCAATGATTGATACTTTGCTATACATTGCAACTTTTACCCCTGTTTATTTGCTATAGTTCAATTGCTTTTTTTTTAACTACTTACAACAGACGATTAGTCACAATTTTATTTATTTATTTATTTAATCATTTAGCAAACGCTTTTATCCAAAGCGACTTAGCGACCAGCAACAGGGCAACAATATGTATTGACCAGTCCAGCTAGTCCAGCGTAGCACACATAACCATGATTATTCATAATATTGAATAGGAAGTGATTAGTATTATTGAGATTAGTACAATTGACAACCTATAAAATCCAACAGGCTTAATTAGTCTAATTTGACCAAAATGCATTGCCAAGTAGTAGAAGCAGCAGCAGTGGAGTATTCTCAGTTGTGAGCTGTGGCTTAGCAGTAGTATGGTTATTCAAGCAAGCATACCACATTGGAACTGAGTAATTTGGTTCCATGGTACATGTTTTGATTAGTGATAAACATCACTTGTCATCCTTGCAAGTCTGGTCCCTACTTAAAGGGATACTCCTTTTTTTTTGGAAATGGGCTCATTTTACAACTCCCCCAGAGTTAAACAGTCAAAATAATGTAATGATATGACGCAGCGCCTGAAAATAGTCGACCCTAGTCTACCGAGCTGGGGACTATTTTCAGGCGCTGCGTCATATCATTACGCCTGCTGGACTCATGGTACGGCAGCAAAGTTCCTTGATTATTACGCAGGAATGAGAGTATAGCTCTCAGCCATATCAGCCTAGAAAATCGCAACTTTTCATTTTCCGTTGGTCTTAGTACACGATGTGACTACAGAAGAGTCAAATTTTAAATAGGAAAAATATCGAAACTCTTTGGTCATTTTTTTGAGAGAAATGCTAATGGTCTTGTCCGATTCAATGATCTATGCTAAGCTATGCTAAAAGTGGTACCGCCAGACCCGGAGTTCGTCTGAATGGATTTGAAAACTGTAAACTCAACTGTTTAACTCTGGGGGAGTTGTAAAATGAGCCTATTTCCAAAAAAAGTGGAGTATCCCTTTAAGTCTTCATAGTTGTGTTTATTTTGTTCCTAAACTAACTATCTAATAAATATTTGAAACATGTTTTTGTTCACAGATTAATGACCCATTGTATCAATGAAACGCAATGCCTATAACCAGACATAATAGCCTTATGCTAAGAATGGAATAATTTTTTTTCTTGATTAGGGCAAAGCAGAAATGTTGGTTGACTGGGAGCCCTGTCCAGTATGGTATGTATTCCTCTGTTCTTCTGCTTTATGAATTATATTTTTTTATTAATCTGTTCTGTTTCAGATTAAACAAGCATTGTAACAAGTGTGAAGCACACATCATTACAGAAAATGTATTTTATAAGTATAACAGTTAAATTTTCCATCTATGAAGGACCACCACCATTAATGCATGCATGAAGGTGGTGGTCCTTCAAAGATGGAAAATGAAACTGTTATTCCCTAAAAATTCCCTTCTGTTTTTAGTGGTGAGCAGTGGGTCCAGTCCTGGCAGCCAAAGGATTCTCTCCGAAATAATGAAAATAAATAAAATGTATGTTTTGAACTCCATTTTGGTTTCAGGCTATTTATTAAATTGTTTCTGTTCTGCATTTGAAGTCGTATCTCGTCTTTCTGTAGTAGTGAAAAGGTGAAAATCTCCAAGAATGTGACCTGGAGTTTAATCTCGAGAGGGCTGTACTAGAAATGTACTTAATCCAACTCAATTTTCTTCTTCAGATGTTATTCAAAAGCATGTTTTCATATTTCATGATTATACATTGCACTGTTATTTTATTTATACAGTCGACGCGTAACTTGATTTCATGTTCTGTTGTCTGTGCTTTTCAAGTTCACTTAACCTCACAGTCCACTGTTAAGAAATACAGCCTTATGGCTTGTTTGACATGAAGTTCAACAAATAAGATTGACCTTCTTTATACTCACTCATTACTTAATATCGTTTACGTTCTCGCTCTCACTCTCTTCTACTCCAAACTCATCAGCTGACTGGGCGTTTTACGTCTTAAACCAAATGTATTTTCATCTCAACCCTCTTGAGCCAATCATGTCATAGGTCCCTCCGCTGTGCTCATCAGGAGCAGAGCTCCACATTCATCCAGATCTCAGCATTGCTACTCGCCCCTTCACCACCACCAGTGTCGGCTCCATGTAGGGGATATCCCTTTTTATATCATGCATTTCTCTACAGTACACCTTTAAAAGAACGATGTCTCGATGTGGTCCAATTGCCAAAGACTATAGTTTCTACTTGTTATGCACCTTGTCAATAAATTTGTTTGATCACTCTTTAAGCCTCTAGCGAGTAATTAAGCAATAAATGAGCATTTGGTGTATTTTCACTTATTTTTGTGAAAGACCACAAATACACTATGATAACACTTGCAAAAGATGATAATTTTTGTTTTTACTTTTCCATACATCAATTTAATTCAAAACAATATGACGATGATGTGGTTGAGACAAAAGAAACAACCTACATTGAGCATATTTATATGTGGAATTTGTTTAACTTTACAAGTGGATTATTTTTAAATGAAAATTTGGAGTAGCATATATAATTTAATCAGGGCTCTCAAGTTTTATAAAAAATTTGGAGTGAGGTTACATTTGTTAGGGGAGGAGCCACTCAAATATTTGAAACTGACCCCTCGGCCCCAAGTTTTTGCTTGCAGTTCAATTTTATCTATTGTTCATAATTGACCAGCACAAACAAATTATAACAATTGGCAAATCTGATAAAAACAGGCAAATTCATCCAAATAAAATAAATGGTTTTATATATTTCAAAAGATGGAGCATAGAACTGTGCAGAGCTGCTTGTTGACTGAAGTACCTGTTCCATCTGTCACACCTTGATGGTATTATCTCTCTCACACACATACACACACACACACACACACACACACACACAGTGATTTAATTATAAAGATACATCTGGATCACCATGGTTTTAGCTTCTAGAATTGAACAGTTTTTGTCACTAGTTAAAAGACAAATATTGATTTATTGTGAAGGTCTTGATCTGGACAGTATATCACACATTTTGGAAATCTTTATTATTGGGATATTTTTTTGTCCTATTTGCTCCTAATGCTGACATATTTATACGCGGCAGTTTATTACATTCATCAGGGGGCAAAACAAACGTGGAGGCCATAATTAAATAATAATAATTAAAAACAAAAAGTCGCTCTTTGAAGGGTAGCTTACCTCCCGCCGACAAACTCGAATTCATTTCTACTGTACAGTAACCTACCAGCTAAAACCACAGATGTGAAGTCCTGGCGATTTTTTTTTTCACCCGGATAATCTAAATACAGCATAATGTATGTTTTGGCTGTATAATGTATGTTTCTTGATATATAATAGTAAAAACGCATTTTTATATCCCTGGTCGGGAAACCATAAGAACTACAAGTATGGTGGCTGATTTGTACACTTTGTAAGAAGTACTATGGCGCGTTTCTTGTGGGAATTGTAGTTTATAAATAGTGTACATTGGAGACGGCCCTGATGGTTGTTCTACTACTATAATAACAGTTAAATATACTCAATGACCTGATATCCTCGCGATTTTTTTCATCTTGATCATCTAAATACAGTATAATGTATGTTTCGACTGTAGGAGATTGTTGATATATATATAGTGAAGCTACATTTTCATAACCCTAAAACTAACCCTACTCTGGAAACTGGAAGAACTTCAAGTATGGACGCTGATTTGTACGCTTTGTAACACGTTCAGTGACGCGTCTCTACAGGGAACTGTAGTTTTTTAGGAGGCATGTAGAATCTCAAAAACACACACACTACAATACACAGTGGTGAGATACATTTAAAAAACAATACTACAAAAACTAATATGGTAATACGCAAGCGATGTTGGTTGTGGTTCTCTCCTTCAAAAACCTTTTCACATGATGAACACAACAAAAGATATACAACAAATTTATACATTTGCATTTTTTTTTTTATTCCTTAATGCAAAACAATACACCAAACAACACCAATAAAGATGATTCTGCTCCAGCATCCCATCTTTGGTCTGGTCTGGGACAGGCCACAGAATCTAGTCACATCACAGGCTTTATTGGCCCTAGCCAGGCATTGGGGGTAAAATCCTCTTGCATGCCTGATCCGCCCCTGGGACGCATGAAATTAAATGTGCAGGCAGGCTTCTTCCATTCCATTGTGTCCTACAAAATTAGAAGCACTGATTACTGTACCTATAATGCACCCTTTTTATAAAATGGATGCGTCCAGGAGGGGTTTTAATGGGTGAGTTACGGGAATATTAATTCTGAATAGTGAGGTACTTTAGTTGGGAATTGGTCCGCCTCTGGAGCCAGCGTCCTGAATTTCTGAAACAGAAAATGAGACAGAGAGTCAGCAATTTGGTTATCTGAGCCTGGAACGTGTTTGGCAATTATTATGAATTGATCGCATGCTGAGATCCATATTAAACATCTTAGGAGAGGCGCAAGGGCGGGAGAATGAGAACAGGCTTTATTAATACACTGAACGACTGCTTCATTGTCGCAAAGATACTTTTAGAAAACCATTCGTTCCCCCATAAGAAGGCTGCCACCATGAGGGGGTAAAGCTCGAAAAAGGCTGAGGACTGAGGTGAGCCCTGCAGCTGGCGGGGCCATGGAGACGCAAACCAGCGACCTTGGTAAAAACCTCTGAAGCCGATTGAGGGAGCTGCATCTGTAAATAGTTGGATGTCAACGGGAGATGAAACGAGGTTATTATAGAAAAAGAAAAGGCCATTCCATTGTTTAAGGAACATGATCCATAACCTGAATTTGTCGCGGCATGCGTGGGATAAGGAAATGAGGTCCTCGAGCAAGTGAACTGAAGAAGCGAGAAAGAAGAGATGCGAGATGAAAGGGTGGCCTTGGGAAATGATGCGCATGGCAAAGTTTAAGTGCCCGAGCAGTGACAGGAGTTCGCGTTTGGAACAGCTAGATTTGGCGAGGAGGGTAAAGGAGACTAGAATTATTCTATCTACCTTTTCCTCAGGCAGGGAGACCTGGAATTTAGCTGAGTCTAGGTTGATGCCGAGGAACTCTATGAATGCAGTGGGACCCATGGTTTTTTCCTGAGCAATGCGGATTCCAAGCTCGGAAATTTTTTTTGGACTGTGAGGATGTGGGCGTCGGGGGATGAAATGACTAGGAAATCGTCTAGGAGGTGGATGAGATAGGGAATTGCGTAATTGTTCGACCAAAATCCATCAAACGGCTTCTGATAGCATGACAAAGATCTTGCATCCGAAAGTTAAGCAGACGGCAAAATAGAATTTCCCGAGCCATCGTATCCCAAATAAATGCCATGAATCCGGATAGATAGGCATCACTTTGAAGGCAGAAGTGATGTCTATTTTTGCGAGCCAGGCTCCTCGACCCGTGATTTTAATCAATTCGGCTGCCTGATCTATGTCGTGGTACCTGAGAGAAAATTCGTCGAGGGGGATCAAACTATTGATGCTTGGGACCGTGGAATTATGAGGTGATGACAGATCGATATTTAGGCGTTTTTTACCCGAAAATCTTCTTGCAGCCACTCCAATGGGGCTGACACGAAACACTTCGAAGGGGGGTTTGTCGAAAGGTCCAATCATGAAGCCTGATTTTACTTATTTTTTGGTAAGGTTGTCTACGACGTCGGGCTCGGCGTGGGCGGATTGGAGGTTATTACAGATGAAATTTTGGGAAAGTGCGCATTTGACGCCGGGGTTAAAACCGTGACTGAGGCCAGACAGAAGATAATTAGAGAATTCATTGTCTGGATGGTGGGCGTGTTCGGTGGCCATTGGAGTCGATAGGTAATTTTTTGAATTTTTATTCACAGCTTTGTACACTGGACAAACAATGCGTGAGTGAACTCCGGCGCAAAAGCTACAGATGTGTAGGTAAAAGCATCGCTGTCTGTTACATCTCCCGTAATTAAACGCCATGCATGGCTGCCTGTTATCGGCTGTTCGCTCTGGGTCTGAGTTTGCGGCAGTTGCGGATCTTAGGATGTAGCTGGAGGATTTCACGCTGATGGGCTCTGGGCATGGGGTTATAGAGGGATTGATTCATGGGCAAGTCACGGTCGAGTGAGCGACCGACCTGCAAACTGCACACCAAATGATCCTGCAGCCTAGGAACACCCTGCTGTGGAGATATGGATCGAGTTCCATTGCGTGACTCGAACTGTGCATTTTGTGGGAAAAAGTTTGTGATATGTGAAAAAATGTCCCCCTCCATAGGACAACGTGAGCTCGGCTATAATTGCCAGGTAGTCATTGAGTTTGCGTCGCCTGTGAGGGAAGGTTGAACAGATGATATCTGTGAATCGGCTGAAAGCAATGGAGAACTCGGAAAAAGAAAGTATTCGAGATGAAAGGGAGTTTGGGTTCTTTAACGTGACTGAAAAATTCCCACCATCTATCTGTCGGTTAGATTCGGATGTGGGAAGGAGAGAAAGTAATGAGGAGAGATTGACATCTGCACCTGCTAATATCTGCGCTCGGATAGGGGGCTGGGGGCGGGGCTGTGTTTGACAGCGTGTGTGGCCAAGAGCTTGCTTGGGCTGTAAGCCCCGAGCTGAAAGGGGCGGGCTGCGGGGCTGTGTGAGGCGGCCAGTGCGGCCAAGCACTTGCTTGGGCTGCAAGCCCCGAGCTGAAAGGAGCGGGTTGCGGGGTCGTGTGAGGGGGCCAGTGCGGCCAAACACTTGCTTGATCTGCGAGCCCCGAGCTGAAAGGGGCGGGCCGCGAGGCTGCGTGTGCCGGCCATTGTGGCCAGGTGCTTGCTTGGGCTGAGAGCTCTGAGCTGAGAGGAGCGGGCTGTGGGGCTGTGTGTGACAGCCATTGCGGCCAGGCGCTTGCTTGGGCTGTGGCGGACGGCTGGGCTGCGGCCGGAACCGCATAGGGCCTTGCAGCGGCGGAATTTGGGGCGCGGCCCAGACTTACTGACGGCCTGTCGCCATGGTTTGATGGCCGAGGAGAGCTGGGCCCTGCGCTGGAGGAAGGTGGAAGAGTCCGGCAAGGCGTGACCAAAGGTTTGTTTTGCCTTTTTGCAGCCTTTGGGGCTGGGGTGGCCTTGGGGGAAAGGTTAGTTGGTTGCAGATTTTTGTACAAGTCATATAACTCTGCTTTGTTTAACTTGCGTGCAGGTTGGACATCGGAGTTGGTCAGCGCCTGCCTCAGACTTGACACGGTCCACTTTCCTATGGGCGGAATCGCTGGCCCGGTTGAACGGTAGGAAGACGCCGGGGAATCGGCTGGGGTTCTCGCCGGAGGTGGCGAGTGTAGGCATAGGCGTCTTGGGAGGCGAGTGGCTACTTGCGCCGAAGAACGCCCGCAAGATGGCGCCTGGGGCTCGACTGCGTTGCTATGCGGGGGAGAAGTGGTCCTGGGGTCGGTTGGCTGCGGTTAGAGAGTTAGAGTCGTCTCCTGACGAGGAAGTTTGTATTTGCGACATGGTAATGGTGTTTTTAGACAGGCGAACCAAATGCTGATTAACCGTCAATTGAATAGAGGTATGTCAGCTGTATTTATATCCGTGCATTGATTAACTTGAGAGCGAACCTCCTGTGTTAATTAGGCTAAGTATCTGACGTGCTCCTCCCGAACTTTGTTAATAAAACATCATAAAAATGAATTTACATACCTGTGTACACATAACATAAAATGAATCCGTGTGACTGATTTGCTTCAAATCGGGTGATTTTAGGTCAGCAGTTTGGTTGTGACTCAATGGTGCTCTCTGCTGGTAGGTAATAGTAAGATGGCGGATCGAACACTTCTGTCAGCAGTTTAGAACACAACGAGCGATCCAGTCATTATATAGATCAGTGTTACATACTCTAATTGAAAAACATGTTAACCTAGAAAAAGGTAAAATATATGCATGTTTTATCGACTTCAAAAAAGCTTTTGACTCAATTTGGCACCAAGGACTATTTTATAAAATTATTGAAAGTGGCATAGGAGGTAAAACCTATGACCTTATTAAATCAACACTGAATGTAAATGTGAAAATCACCACCAAAGGTACAGGGTATCTTTCCCTGGAGTATGGAGTGAGACAGGGCTGCTGCTTAAGCCCAACATTATTTAACATTTACATCAATGAACTGGCAAGCAGTCTGGAGCACACCTGTCAACACTCCCGTTTTTTTTCCCGGGAGTCTCCCGTATTTCACACCCATCTCCCGCTCCCCTCCCGTTTTGTTATTTCTCCCGGGAAACTCCCGTAATTTGTATGGCCCAAATCTAGTTATATGAATAATCACATCAATATTTTATTCCAAGGTTGTACAGTTGCCAGATCTTGTATAAAACGCATCACCCAATGCATCACCTCGACACAATACACAAATTTCAAACCATTTGTGACCTCAACTTGGCAATCTGGCAACCTACAACTCAGTTGCGCTGTAGATTTCTGCGCAAGTAGACGCGGGAAGTTGAATCTACCATCAGTGGTAGAAATGGAAGGAGAAGAGTCAGGTGGTGCTTAGGCGAAGAAAAAATATTTGTGTAAATTTAACAGCTGGACGGAAGAATTTAATTTCTGGTCTCGAAGCCATGCAACGCCCACGCCTTTTGCAAAGTATGTCGCACTAATGGTGGGAAAAATGACACATCTCAGCATATTAAATCACAGCGGCATATTCATGCAGCCGAGGCACAGAAGGGCAACACATGCTACAAACACACAATGTTAATGTTATGTACAATGTTACAATGTAATGTAATGTAATTTGTTCCGCGGTGTTTCTGTTTAATTTCTAAAATATATAAATGTATTGTATATATTGAATATATATATATTATACATATATATATTCCAAAATGATCACAACATCAGTAAGATGTATATCAGACTGCCACAGAATGTCAGCCAGTGGACAAAACTGAAACAAGATAATTTCTTACATGCTGTACTGTTGTTTTTTTTAAACAATGTCGTAAATATTTTTCTTGTTTCTTGTTTGTGAAAAAAAAGTATACATGTACTTATTTACTTAATTGTTACATATCTATTCTTGTTTTGCTTATTTATTATATAATTGTTTGTTCCTTATTCATGTAATGGACAATGCTTTGGCAATACTGTGCAAGTCATGCCAATAAAGCTCATTTGAATTCAATTGAATTGAGAGAGAGAGAGAGAGAGAGAGAGAGTTACGCTGCTCTGATTAAGTTGTGAAGATTTCCAATGGTCATAAATTTAATGCAGCTGTTGCATTTACACTGCAGTTGCATAAATGGTATGAGGCCTTTAAAGTACCTTTAAAACTGTCTGCAAATGTATAAGAATAAAAGTTGTTTTAAAGGAGAAGTGTGGTCATACCAAATATTGATTTGATGTAGCCTATATAGTAGACAGATTTATTTATGACATTATTTTTGAAAATATCCTTACTTAATAGCATTTCAAATTTCACATTTCTCCAAGTGTCTTGGAGATGTTGCCACAGTTCTTCTATGCATTTAGTCTGTTTCAGTTGCTTCTGTCTCTTCGTGTAATCCCAGATTGACTCAGTGACTTGATGATGTGTGGGTCATACCATCTGTTGCAGGACTCAAACAAACATCTCACTGGATTATTACAGTATTTTCCAAAGGAATGTTCAGAAATATACAACTATGACAGAAACTATATGTTTGTTAGGATAATTATAAACTGCAATGTCACCTCTTACTTTTCACCTCATCACTTGTGGAGGAAAAAAATAATATATTATGAAATGCTAAATTAAGTACACTACTGCTGAGTCCAGCCCACACAAACCATGACGGTGATCCTCACCAGTCCCAATGTCTTCCAGTGACCATCATCATCTTCAGTGTTTTCTTTCATTTGGTTTCTACTCACACGCAGTTTATGGTCTGGTTTGTCTGCAGGTTTCACCAGACCCAAGCCTTCTACATAAGTCTAATCACTCTCTATGCTGTTCCTAAGTGACAAAGGGAGAAAAAGAAGACGAAGAAGAAGAAACAACAACTTATTTTTGTTCACTCAACACATTCATGACCTGATTCATAATGGAATATGTACTCTTTACTTACTCTGATCTGACATCATGAAAGACTTCTGTTTAGTAGTAGTAGTAGTAGAATACATTAGAAGTAATAGATTCAGTAATAACAACACTCTGATTAAATGTATAAACCCAGTCCAACCCAGGCTACTTTTAACAATTATTACTAAATTTAGACAAAGTATTTTGACACTTCCGGGTTGCCAAATGTTTTTGGATCATAGATAATGTAATGGAATTATGAAATATGGACCAAATCTCAAAGACATTTTGTCCAAACAGCTACAGTGATTACTGCATCCATTGTGTGGTTGTTTTGCAATCTATTATTAGACTTTTAGTCAAATATGATCTAAGCTCGAGTTTGACTCTCAAATACTCAAATACAGCACTGCCCCTGTTGTCTGTAGGGAAATATAAAAAGTCATGTCTTTAAAATCAACCTGATTAATTTATGACGACTGACCAGCAGATGGAGACAGTGACATGTCAATGATGTCCTGATAGTAGAGAATGCCAGAAGAGTTGACTCATGTCTTTTCTGTTGACTTATGGGTTTGACAACAATCATTTTAAATAAATGCTCGGTGTACAGTAAATATATGGTACAAATGTTATTTAGACACAGGACCTTATAATAGTGTGAATCTTAAAGGTGAATTTTGATCACAACTGAAGACTAATGGACCCTCTTCCCATCTATGGGGTTTTCAGAAGTCATCGTAGATGCATCAATCTTCTATAGTGGTAGATGGCTACAGCAAATATGATTTAGCTTAGAAGCACCATTTTTGTCATCTAAAGCCAAGCTAACAAAAAGTATAGTGTACAGAACTTTATAGAAATGTTTTTTTTTTTTTTTTTTTTTTTTTAAGTTTGTGCTGTTTTCTTTGTTTTGTTTTTCTGCTTCTTCTGTTTTCTTCTTCAAGCTCTATGTACAGTACAAAACACGAATGAATGAATGAATGAGGCTGCAAAAATCATCTCTCTCAATTCAAATTTAACATAGCTGTACAATAAAACTGATATAAATATATTTTATTTTAATGCAGCAAAATGGTGTTTTTATAGGATGAATGCTTTTAAATCTCTACTTCGTTAACTTTGAAACCTTTTAAAATTATTTTGTTTTCAAATCAGTGTTTTGGTGTGAAATTTGAGAAATTTCTCTGGCTCGCCACTAAAGGATTTGCTCTCGATGTCAAGGTGAAGACATTAACAGTGTCTTATTTGTATTTTTCAAATGATCTTGGTTCAGTTCTTTGGCAGATGGCAGATATATGGCTTGAGTTCATGACAGGGAGGCCATAGCGGGTTCAGAAGTGACAGAAAATACTTTAGCAAGACAGGAGCCTCTAGAGATGCTGTGTCAGGGCTATAAACTTTGAAACCCTTAAATGTAAATATGCATTTTTAAAATTATTTTTCATAATAATGTTAATTTTAATAATTGAATAATATATATATATATATATATATATATATATATATATATATTACCATGCATTTTGAATGTAAAGATTATACTTAAGCACTCACAAGGCTTATTACGTGGTTATTAGACTGTTGTTTTAAATATTCCTCGGGGAACTGTAATACTACTAGTTTTGCTGTAGGTGGCACCACAAGGCAGAACTTGTGAGTGGGGGAATAGCAGTCAACTCCCATCGGCTCTTTCGGTGCTTTTAACTGAGCAGGTGTGATGTTGAGCAGAAGAGTTCTGTGTAGTTACAGTGAATCAGAGCAGGAGCGCGTCATGGGACGCCAGTGCGCCAAAGAAGAGACGCTGGATCGGTGCGCCTGACTTTACGGACACTTTTTACGCAATTTCTCATGCGTTCAGACTCCTAGATCGGAACTGCTCGATTTCTCTGACTTTTCAAAGTATTTTTTCAGGACGATTGTTTTAAACAGTAGACATGAATACTACATTTAACCAAACGGACAGCGGAATCTTCTCCAACCGGACTGAGGAGATCCTACTGTGCTGTAACTTCTCGTCGGTGGTGACGGATAACGGCTTCACGGCGGCCGCTCCAGATGAAAGGAGCCTCTTCATCATGAGAATAGTTCAGATAGCGGTGATGTGCGTCCTCTCCCTCACAGTAGTCTTCGGGATCTTTTTCCTGGGCTGTAACTTGCTGATCAAGTCGGAAGGGATGATAAACTTTTTGGTAACGGACCGGAGACCCTCCAAAGAGGTAGAGGCGGTCATCGTGGGTGCGTACTAGAGACGTGATGAGGATTATGCACTCCCATGACATGAAGTTTGTGTACCACCTGATGGACATGTATTTCGATGTCCTCATTGCAAACAGGACACAGTGTTATTTGGCTCGCTAATATGTATATATACATACATATTGTTTGGAAATCAACTGAATCAACTAACGCACTCTCTCCATTTTGCGCACACGCCTTTCTGCTCTTACATTCAAGTGCTTCATTATGACACGAACCACCCAGATTTCAAATCAGATACAGGCATGGAGTCTTACATTTGTCAGCGGAAATATTTATATGTGCAAACACATGGGCGCTGCTGCACATATTGACTGTTTTGTAATGGTTATAGATCTCCTATCTGTAAAGTACATTGCAAGCGCTGCACGGACTAATTATTTGTTGTTTAGCAAGATCAAAGCACCATGTTTAATACAATAAATTCATATTTCTAATAAAATGTTTTTTTTTTCTGTCTTATTTTTTTTATTATTATTAGCATATATGTGCTCCTTTTCACAGGCATTCTGTGGAGATGTATTTACACTGTAAGATAAAATGTGCTTCATGTGGTAACAGCAATTTTCTAAGCCAAACATATTATTAAAAAAAAAAAAACGTACTGGACAATGAATGTTATTTTAAGGGTCAGATTCTGTGGAGATGTATTTACACTGTAAGATAAAATGTGCTTCATGTGGTAACAGCAATTTTCTAAGCCAAACATATTATTAAAAAAAAGAAAAAAACTGTACTGGACAACGAATGTTATTTTAAGCGTCAGAATAAGTGTCTCCTTAAGGTATAAAAACAACACATATGCTCCTTAATTTAAAACAAGTGTCACTAAAAATAGTTTGCTAATGTGTTAAAATACAGTTTAGTTTTAGATTTTATTCTGACATCCGGACTGATGCATGTTGACGTAAATTTCAAGTCTCACTTATCCTGTACTGCTGCCGCAAAGGGAACTGTCTATTAAAGCCAATACAAGATTGTCTAGTTTTCTGTCAGTATAATCTCTTTCTTTTAGCCTGCACCCATGATTTCAAAGATGAGATTGATTGTCACTATTATTTAACTAATTATTTAATGCATGATGACTGCAATAGCAGGATGTGGTGCTGAACAAGAAGCAGTACACATTTTCCTTGAACATCTGTTTGTGCCTCTCCTTTTCAGACCTCCTGCCCTCCATGTAGACAGTATGATATTTGGGGACATTTAAAAATAACACTCTGTAAAACAATTATACACACAAAACACTGACAGACCTTTTTAAGACCAGATAAATCTAAGGCAAGTACAGAAGTCCCAAGGGTTTTACAAAGTGGATATTGATCCTTTGCTGTTTTTAATCATCCACAACTTAAATTACAGCATATAAATTCTTTAGGTGATCATTTAGTTCAGGTTTGTGGATTACTTGTTTGAATACACAATTAAACAATGCAATAGTGCATTTTTAAGCAGGTGAAAATCTGTTTCTCAGGTTTGAATAATTAAATGGAATTCATCAGTGGTTTGAGTTCAAAGGTAAACTAATTAAATTCAGTTAGCTGTTACCTAATCAGACAGCAACACAGCCCATCCTGTTTCAGCGTGGCTATCAATAATCACAATTTTTCTGTTTGAATGTGTAAGCACAGACCTGTAATTTTTCATAATGTTGATATCACCAAGATTAGACTAAATTAGCCTGCACGAATGGGTAAATCTCTTCTAAATGTGTTTACCAGGGCAGGCGGAGTGCTGTTGATGAAAAAGGCCTGCCACTTTTAAGACACATCTATTAATAAGAGTGTCTGTAAGAGCTGAGAGCTTGTTAACTTCACAATGAATAATTTTGCAGCAGCCGCATCAGTACTGAGCCAGACATTATGCAGTGAAATCAACTTTAACAGAGAGAACCAGCCTGTTTGTACAATCATGATTTTGCACTTCCCGTGAGAGATACGTAAATATTCAGATTGTCGTTAATTTTTGATTTTGTCTAAATATTGAAGACAGCCCCCCCCCCACCCCACAAAAAAAGGTGCCACAATACTCATTAGCTGACTCATAACATTTGTAGAGATATTTTATAGCCTTATATGTGTGATTTGCATTAAGTACTTCCAGGGCACTTAATGTGCACCTCATATTGAAGTTGTGGATTTAGAGCATATTTATTTTACATAGAAGGACAGTTGCATTATTATTAGGATATGATTTTTGTCCTTGAACATTTACTTTATTTGGGGTTTATTGCCATCTCGTTTTGAAAAGAAGTATGCCCTAAAGCTATCCATTCATGGTTCCATCAATTATGGCAAGCCATCCAGGTTGTAACGGAGCGAACAAGGCGTGAGATGTGCGGATCCATGTGCAAACTTTTATTTACAAACATAGTCAATACACAGGCAAACAGATATGACACGAGCAAGACACAAGAGAGATCCTAGGGCAAGCGTGGGTCGACGATCGGCGAACAGTATCCAATAGGGCAAGGCAGAGAGATAATCCAGGTACACAAGCAATAATCCAAACGAGGTGCAAACAGAGTCCGAACGTTAAAGCAAAGGGTTAATCCAGGAAATATGGGCTGATATCAAAAAACGAGGAAAACACGCAAGGCAAGGCTATGATAACTGTGAGGGCAGTAGAGTAGCTATCGCTAGGATATACTCTAAACAATACTCGGCGATCACAGAGAGAAAGTCCAAGGCTTATAAAGAGTGTGTGATTGTGAGATAGTTCTCAGCTGTGTGTGTGTCGTCCGTGCAATGGATGATGGGAAATGCAGTCTGAGGTGAAGTGCCAGTAGTCTAGTGTAGTGCAAGAGTCCATGCAGAGAGCGAGTGACCTCTGGTGGTGAGCGAATGGAAGTTCATGGCCAGGATCATCATCTGGGAAGCAGCCCCAGATCATCACACTACCACCACCATGTTTGACTGTTGGTATGATGTTCTTTTTATGAAATCCTGTGTTGGTTTTATGCCAGATGTAACGGGACATATGTCTTCCAAAAAGTTATACTTTTGTCTCATAATTCTAAAGAATATTTGCCCAGAAGTCTTGGGGATAATCAAAATATTTTTTGGCAAATGTGAGACGAGCCTTTGTGTTTAGTCAGCAGTGGCTTTTGCCTTGGAACTCTCACATGGATGCCGTTTTTTCCCAGACTCTCTCTTATAATTCTCTCTTATAAATTTGTATCTGCCTGTGTGTGTGTGTGTGTGTGTGTAGAGGCCTGCAGAAGAATGGAATGTGCAGACGTATGGTTTAAGGTAAAACTGCACATCCTGTTTTGACATGATAGGGTTTCTTTGTTTAAGGCCTGTTGTCTTCTCCAGGAAGCAGATGGACACACAGCCAAAAGAAGGTAAACAATGACGATTATATAGGAAATGTATGGAACACGCCTTAAAAGGAAAAACTGTATAAAAGAGTGTGCAGCCACAGACTCTGGAGATTCTCTGCAGAGACTCTCGACTGCATTATCACTGATAATAAAGTCTATTTTCTGGCATCACAAACCTGAGATTTCAAGAGTGATTCTTCATAGAAAAGGCAGGAGCCACCCACAATCGTGGAATGATGTGTTGCTCTTTAAGCATGCTTCACTTTGCCAGGCAAGTTCTATTTAAGTGATTTCCTGATTCAACAGGTCTGGCAGTAATCAGGCCTGGGTTTGGCTAGTGAAATTTAACTCAGCTTTCTAAAATAATGTGGTTAATCAAAGTTCTTTCATGATTTAACTAGTGGGGGCAATACTTTTTTTCACGTAGGGCCAGGTAGGCTTGGACAGCTTTTTTCCCTTAATAAATTAAATCATCATTTAAAAACTGCATTTTGTATTTACTCGGTAATCTTTGTGTAATATTAAAATTAGTTTGATGATCTGAATCTTTTAAGTGACAAATATGCCAAAAAAAAATAAATAAAACGAAATAAAATAAAAACAGGAAGGGGGCAAAAACCTTTTCACGACACTGTATATTTAAATACATTAACAATTGTTTTAATATATAACATTATTGTATATATTTTTTCAAAATTAATGTTTCTCAGTACATCTGGCAGTACGCTTTAACAAAATTTCAAAGATAATAAAAGTAATTATGAAATTACATAAAGATGTACTTAAGTCCCATAAGTGTGTCAAGAAGCACTGTTAAGTTCTACTAATTCAATATCAGATTTTAATATGAAATTCAAATAAATTGAAATAGCATGCAATTGAGTGTCCAAAAACATAACCTTTCAGTTTGCACTTAAGTATACGTTTTTAAAAGATGTTATTTCTCTAATAAATACTGTTTTTAAAAGTATGCTAAAATGTACTTTTTTCATAAGGGTAGACATGTAAAATTTCTCTTGAGAAGTTACTTCAGAGTTTTAATGTTTGGTATGGAAGGAAATGCTGGCTTTCTGGCTGAATGCCTTAAAATAGAGAAGATATTGTCTTCCTCATGTCATGTCCGCTCCTGTCATGAGTCTGATGGCAGGGTGGCAATCGAAAGAACGGGGCAGCGCTGACATGAGTTGAGGTGATCGTTTCATGATTATTCTGCATGACTACATCTAACCACATCTCCCAAAATATACAGTGAATCATTGTGTGTTGTGTTGAAATTTTTTATCTAGACATTGATGGTGCATGGCGCAGAAATAGACTGGAACATGCAGACCTCAGAGACAAGTGTCTGATACAAAAACAGGGGGGCACAGTAAGTCTCCTTTTTTCCAGAGGTGAGTGATGATTAGATGACGGAGCCCTGAGCTCCAGCTCATCCATCAGCTGATTGGCAGAAATGCTCAGAAGCTCAGCGGGGCTCATCAATGATCATGATGTTGATTGACAGCTCTAGACGGCACTGTGACAGAGCCATCATTCCTGGTGTTCTTCATGTACCTTTGAGAAAGAGAATTATCACAAGTAAAACTGTAAGTTTGTTAGAATGAGTTGGAGTTGGATTTCATAGGTTTTAGGAATTTTTACTGGAGAAGATATAAAACATTCTGATCGCCTACTGCAGTGGGTTTTAAAGGGATAGTTCACCTAAAATTAAAATTTGCTGTTAATTTTCTCACCCTCGGGCCATCCAAGATGTAGGGGTCTTTTTTTCTTCTTAGAACAATAAAGAAGATTTTAATCATACATCATGGTACTTTGTGAATCATAAAATGCAAGTCAACAGCTATAGTCACTTTGAAAGTCAAAAAAAGCTCAGACAACACAAAATTAATAGCTGTGGCACTTGACGATGTTTGAGGTCTTATGAAGTGAAGCGATCAGTCTGTGCAAGAGACTGGACATTACTTACATCATTATTAGCTTTAATCCAGAGCCTCAGGCAAACAGGGAAGTGTGATTCTTTTAGACAGTTTATTTCATGGAACTGGTTCGAATAGTTGATTCACTGATGAATCATAGGATCATATTGTAGACTGGTATCTTGGCTCATTTTGAGTTGGAGTGACTATTTCACTTCGTAAGACTTGAACATGTCATCAGGAGCCACAGGTATTAATTTTGCATTGCTTGATATGCTTTTTTGACGGTTAAAGTAAGGGTAGCTGTTAACTTGCAGTTTTACGAATCACCAAAAACTGTTATTTAAGCTAAAAATCTTCTTTATCATTCTGCTGAAGAAGTCTACTGAAGTAAACTAATAGCTAATTTTCATTTTTTGGGGGGTGAACTATACTTTAACTGGTTTCAAAACAGTACCAACAACTGTTTGTGAAAATATCTTTAAAAACAAGTTACATGTATTTATTAGTAAAACAATAAAAAATAAATCAGTTATGCATAATAACAACTAACACTAACCCAAACCAAACCCAAACACTGAATCTAAAAAAGGGAGGTTTTGCAGTGAGCAGTAATGGCACCCTTTTCTCTCTCTCTCTCTCTCTCTCTCTCTCTCTCTCTCTCTCTCTCTCTCTCTCTTTATAATCTAAAGAACCTTTTTTTCACTATTAAGGACTTTTGTGCAATGGAAAGGACATTACATTTCTTCATGGAACCACTGATGTCAAAAATAAAAAAAATTAAGATACTTTTTGGTGTAATTACACTGTATTAAGGACACCTTAAACTAAAGTGTGACATTAAACATTTAAATGAATTTGGTTTATTATTGGTTTCTAACTATCACATATTTTCATGCTGTCTTTATGTTGTCAGCAGCCAGTAGTTCACAGACAGCACCACAACACCTTTATCCTATGACTTTGCTGGCATCTGTCTGATGTAATGAAACTTGTATGACAAATTAATCTGTGGCAAAATGCCATTAAGTTTGATGGGATATTATATTTCTTTGGACAATTTTTTCTTCAAATCTGCTTGCCATTTCCATTTTTTCCTGAGCTTTTTTTAGTGGACAGCTTTCTTTAAGATAAATGTGAAAAATATATGTGAAAAGACATCAGTAAAACAACAACATCTATCTCTGTTGTTCCTGAGCTGCAGCATTCGCATTGCTGCTATGAGCAATTTGTCTGAATTCACCCATGATGTTTGATGTTCACCCATTTCACAGAATGATTTCACTTGAGCTGATGTTCTTTTTATTAATTGCACAGAAGCGACTGGCAGGGTGACATTTATCATAAAATCTATTTGGACAGAGAATCAAGCTCAGCCCCACTGCTCTTACACAGTGCAGCATCTAAACTGACTGGGATTATAAATTGGGCCTAAGATAGCTCCTGGTTCCTCCAAAGTTTTCTCCATGGTTTCTAGCAGATACTTTGAATGCCTTTTGAGTTAAAAGGGACAAATGCTGCATATTGTTTACACAAGAGTTAAACATATTTAAAATGTTTAGCCTGTTTACTCACTTATGCTGGAATTGTGTTTATCACTTGTACTTGATTGTTTCCTTTAGGGATTGCGGTATTACACTGTGTGCAAACCAGGGACAATTTGTCTATTCAAACTAAAACAAAACTGCTGTACTCAGCTACATAATCAGAGCTACTGTGATGTTTAAAATACAGCTATGTGATGCAGGATTTAGAGATACCAAGCTATTGTCAAAAACTCTGAACAGAACATTGGAAGGGTCAGATATGCCATCAAAGTGCCTAAACTCAACGAAAAAATGACTGTTGATAGAAAATCTCAAGTGTATAAATGTCAGAAATTCACTTTAATAAGTTGATTTGCAACAAATTACCACTAAATACAATCTGATAACAGAACAATTGGCCACAAATGGCATTTACCAAATTGTTGACTGAGTGAAAGATGAATTTGAACAAAATGCATATGGACTGAAATCCAGACAATAAGAGATACGTATACATTCTAAGTATTGTATAAGGCTACTGTTGCTCATGTTTATGGTTAGTTATTTCAACAACCCATTTGCACATGTAGTATAGTTCAAATCTTTAAAAAAATAAAATAAAATAAATACTCAAAAAGATTATACTTGCAGAATGAAATGAATGAACTCTAAAAAATGCTGGGTTAAATACAACCCAGCATTGGGTAAAATATGGTCAAACCCAGCGATTGGGTTGTTTTGACCCAAGCGGTTGGGGTACTGTCCAGAAGATTGTTAAACATTTAACCCAACTGTTGGTTGAAAAAAACCCAATCGCTGGGTTTGTCCATATTTAACCAAGCATTTTTTAAGAGTGTTATGGCTGTTTCTTAAGTACACACTTAAAGGGTTACTTCACCCAAAAATGAAAATCAGCCCATGATTTACTCACCCTCAAAGCATCCTAGGTGTATATGACTTTCATCTTTCAGACGAATCCGATCAGAGTTATATTAAAAAATGTCCTGGCTCTTCCAAGCTTTATAATGGCAGTGAGTGGGTGTTTTCTTTTTTTCAACAGTCCAAAAGAAGTGCAATAAAGTGCATCCATCCATAACAAACAGTGCTTCACATGGCTCTGGGGGGTGAATAAAGGACTTCTGTAGCGAATCGATGCATTTTTGTAAAAAAAATAAATTAATAAATAAAATATTTAAAATGTTAGAAACATTTTTTTTATAATCACCGGTGATTAGTGATGAATGCGGAAGCGCGGAGGAGAGAGAGCAAAACAAAACACCGGTCACAAATTAGAAGTACAAAAAGCGGATCTGTAAAGAAAAATGTCGGAGGATTTCAATATAAGATAAGAGGAGACTAGTGTTGCTTTCGCCAACGAAAATTATGACTAAATATCGTCGTCAACAAACCTTTATCGTGTCACGAAAACGAGACGAGACGAAACGTAAATGCTGGTCATGTGACGATGACGATAACTAAATGTATAATGCAATATTGTTGGCAAATAAAAACGAGACTAAATGTGGTTTACAAAATAAAAACTATGCTAAAATGTCTCTTAATTTTCGTTGACTAAAACGAGACGAAACAAAATGTTATAACGTTATTTCGTTGCGTTATTATTATTATTTTGCAGTATTTCCGGTGTCTCACTTCAGGTCGCACTGTGCATACGCAGGCGACGTCACTTCCTCAAGCCCCACTCACGCCATTATTTAGAAGACGACAACAAAGTTAAGTCTGACACAGAGAAAGGGACCGATGGTCGGCCAGCCGGGGTTCGTCTTTGGGAGATGTGTGTGTACTTCTAACATGTTTGGTTGGTAAAATAAATGTTGTAAATTCAAATCAGAGCGTCTTCCCTGTCTGGAATGGATGTATTCTTGAGTCTATAAGGTAACAATAATATAATAAGATAACCTCGTTTGAAATGGGTTTGGCTAAAAGACAATTTTGGTTTTGTCTATACTACTAGGTACTTATACTATACTGACTGGGTTAAATAGAGTTGTATAACTAAAAAGAGACTAAAATACAATTTTCATTGATGAAAACTAGACTAAAATGTCATCAGTTTTCGTCAACTAAAACTAGACGAAAATAGTCATCAGTTTTCGTCGACTAAAACTAGACTATAGGGCTGTAGTCAAGTCCACCTTTGTCGAGTCCAAGACAAGTCCAAGACCAGGACTATCAAGTCCGAGTCAAGACCGAGTCCAAAGAGATTTGAGTCCAAGTTAAGTCCAAGTCCAAGAGGTTCGAGTCCAAGTCAAGTCCAAGTCCAAATGAGACAGTCAAAACAGAGAAAGAAAATAAAAGCATCTTCTTCAAAACCACATACTTAACTATTGATAATTTATGTGACACGAGAGACAGTATATTTTCTATTCTAAGATAATCATTTTGCATTATTATTTGTAATGATATTGTGTAGCAACACTGTAGGATCAAATTAGGCTTTTTTATTTACTTTAGGTTTAGCAATTTCACTAAAGTCACATAAGCTGAAGTGCAACTTCACATTTTCAGCATTTTTATTATAGTGTAACAATCACATTCTGGGCTGCCAATGGAAAATATTACAAAAAACAAGCAACATAAGTCAAAAAAATAAATCAACATGTTCCCATTCTTGAACTTGTTACTTGTTCTAAAGCAGGGTGTCCGAACTCAGTCCTGGAGGGCCGGTGTCCTGCAGAGTTTAGTTCCAACTTGCCTCAAAACACCTGCCTGAATTAGCTGATTCATGTGTGTTTGATAAGGGTTGGAGCTGAATTCTGCAGGACACCAGCCCTCCAGGACCAAGTTTTGAGACCCCTGTCCTAAAGAAACCATAGTACAATGTAACCCTCCCAAGCAAGGCTGTGTAGCAAATAAACACCTTCAGCTCTGTGTGTCTGTGTGTGGCCGCACATGCATTTGTTTGCTGTTTACCTTAGGCCATATAATATAGGTGCAATATATATATCCCCCGGGGATAGGGGGATATAGACAGTATTGCAGGTATTAAGCTGAGGCCATTTTTAATAGTAGAAATAAAAATCATTTAGTTCAGTTAGAGAACAGACAATTAAAGACTGAAAAATTAAAGAAATTAAAAATTGGAAGGTTTTTTTATTTGTTTCTAGGCTGGACGATATGGCAAAAAAAATTTGATTTTCATAGACTATTTGACCAATTCTCGATTTTGTACAATTTTAACTAGTCAACTTGAAAATATAACTACAACATGATTCAAGCAACTTTTTTTTTTATTAAACCTCTAGTTAAAGAAAATTCTATTCTAAAGTGCACCACACACATGAAGTTGTCATCATGCTGTAAATGTTAAACAAATCACTAAATATCTTTGCAGAAAAGATGCATGAACTACAACTACATCTTGTACAAACTTTCCTTATGCATATTATATGTTCAGAAATAATACAAGAAAAATGCTTTAAAAATTCTCAAGTAATTCAAATTCAAAATTACTGAAGGTATAACACCTAGAGTGCTATTATTAACTATAAATGCTCTGTAAAAACAACGAACAGTAGTTTTCAGCCTGTCACCCTGATGCAAACATGAAATATCAGACATACAGTAGTAGTTCTTCACGGGTTTTTTATTTGATTACGCTGCTTTTCCATTGTTTTTTTCTATGTAAACATGGACGAGTTTGACTGTTGTGCTCGCGTCTCTTGCAGTGTCTCGTGCATGAAACGGCTTTCTAAAAACGCGGCGCTCTAGTTATTAAAAGATGTTTAACTCCAATCTTCTTGCATTATTTCATTTTCCACTGCCCGTGTCGCATCTTTCTCAACACAAAAGCACATTCTGTGTAAATGGCACATATAGAGAGCATCACAAGAGATCGGTTAATCATGTGCACTGACATGAGGCTAAATCGTTCTTCTCTATTTACTGTTATTGTCAAAGTGTCTTTGGTAATATTTCTATTCAAAATCGCGATTCCTAGATTTATAAAAAATAAATTTGTGGCAAAAACATTAAATTCGATCAAATTAATCCATAAAATCGCCCAGCCATAGCCCCGTGTTTGCTTATTTTTACTTTATTTACATTTTGTGTAATTTATTTATTTTATTTTACATCAAGGTGTTTGATCCACCAGGCTTTATTCATTTTGCTCTTATTCGTTTCTTATTCATTTGGTTCCACAGCATTTTTTTTTTGTTTGTTTGTTTGTTTTACTTTTAAAAATTTGTAAGTTTGTTATTTTATATTAGGCTTATAGTATTGTAACAGCACGGCCAGGCTCCCCCGTCACTCAACTCCCAAGATCTGCCTCACCTGACTTCTAATCACGCACACCTGCACCTCGTCATCACCCTCATCACAGACACTTCATAAGCACTCACCCCAGCCACCACAGTTGTCCGATCTCGTTGCTACCTGCCGGACTCTACTCTGAAGCTCTCCAGTCGATGAGTATTACCTCTGATCATTTACCTTGTGTACTAACCTGCTGTTCTCCGTCCCGTCTTCCTCTCAGTCTTCAGACCCGTCTGTGTGTGATCATCTGTCTGGGATCCGACTCCTCTCCGATCACGCTCCACCCGCCTGCTAGGCAGAAAGACCCGATTAGCACTATCACCCAACACCTGCAAGATTCACGACCAAGAAGCTACTCACCTTGTCTCACGATCACCAGCACCCAAGTCCTGTAAATAAAGACACATTATTGCACTTACCTTCTGAGTCCGTCTGCATCTGTGACAGAAGATCGGACCAAGACCGGTAACAACATGAGCACGCCTGATCCCTTCCAAGAGCTAGTCGACTTAGTGAAGAGGCTCCTCACACCAGCTACCACCTCTTCACCACCCCCCGTTCCACTGAATCCACCAGCCATCAGCTCTCCTTCTCCGGTAATGTTCGCCAGTCCCATGGCCAGACCAGCGCCCTACTCAGGTGAACCAGAAGAATGCAATGGTTTCATTTTGCAGTGTAATCTCACTATCGATCTTCACCCACAAATGTTCACCTCAGATAAATCTAAGATAGCGTTCATCATCTCCTCACTCACCGGTCCAGCGCTCAAGTGGGCAGAAACCATTATGTCTCAAGCTGGTCCCGCGACTCACTCCTTCTCCCAGTTTATGAGCCATTTTCGCGAAGTTTTCAGCCACTCACCAGGCGACTCCACAGTAGGCGAACAGCTGTATCGGCTGCGGCAGGGCTCTTTATCCACCCGTGAGTATTCCCTCAAGTTCCGTACCCTCGCGGCTGCGAGCGGATGGAACGAGCCCTCGCTTCTGACTGCCTTCCGCCAGGGCTTAAACCCCTCGGTGCGCTTACAACTTGCAGCTTACGATGACACTTTCGGCCTGGAGAAGTTTATCCAGCTGGCAGTACGCTGCTCTAACAGAATGCGAGCCTGCAGCCCTGAGTCCCACCAGACCAATAACCCCCGCACTACATCCACGCTGCCCTCGTCTGAACGTAACCCACCTGAGCCTATGATCACTGATTCCTATCACCTCACTCCCGGAGAACGCCGAAGACGTCTACAAGGGGGTTTGTGCCTATATTGTGGAAGCAACTCTCACCTCATCCTGGATTGCCCTCTTCGTCCCTCACGGCTGACGGTGAGTGGACTCCGACCTACCTTCCCGAAGATGCAACCTCTTACCACTCAGGCTCAGCTAATCACCGATTCCTTTTCCCTGTCAGTCACCGTCCTCCTCGACACCGGCTCTTCGGGGAACTTCATCTCTGGTCTCCTCTGCAAGCAGCTCCAGCTCCAGACCATTAACACCGAGACAACTTACCAAATCGAAACCATAACAGGTAAAGCCCTTTCCCGTCGTCTGGTGAAACACTGTGTGGGGCCTTTACTACTACAAGTGGGCAGCCTGCATCAGGAAGAAATTCATTTGCTGGTGATAGAGGAGTCACGGGTGGACATCATCTTGGGTCTCCCCTGGTTCATTCAACATAACCCGATGTTGTCCTGGAGTACCGGTGAGGTTTTAAAATGGGGTAGTTGCTGTTTCCCAAGATGTTTCCCATCATTGCCGTCGCCCACCGCTGAGACCCAAGCTTCACTTCCCCTCTACTCCACCTCCATAGAGAGCCCTGTCGCCCAGCAGTCTGTCGACATCCCAGCCGAATACAGCCAATTTCAGGACGTCTTCTGCCCAAAAAGGGCTTCTCAGCTACCACCGCATCGGCCATGGGACTGTGCAATTGATCTGCTACCGGGTGAGTCAGTACCGCGGGGAAGGATTTATCCATTGTCACTACCAGAGCAGAAGGCCATGGAGGAGTACATCGAGGAGGCATTACGACAAGGTTACATCACACCATCTACCTCCCCTGCTGCGTCCAGCTTTTTCTTCGTGGCCAAGAAGGATGGTGGCCTTCGCCCATGCATCGACTACCGTAAGCTCAATGACATCACAGTCAAGTATCGGTACCCTCTTCCTCTTGTCCCTACGGCCCTGGAACAACTCCGCGGCGCAACTATCTTCACCAAGCTGGACCTCCGCAGCGCCTACAATCTCATTCGGATCCGAGAGGGAGACGAGTGGAAGACCGCTTTTGTCACGCCCACCGGCCACTATGAATATAGGGTTATGCCCTATGGACTCGTCAACGCTCCCTCGGTCTTCCAGGGATTCATGAATGAGGTGCTCCGGGAGTACCTCCATCGTTTCGTCATCGTCTATATTGACGATATTTTGATTTACTCCCGGAGCCTGGCCGAACACCGCCAACACGTTGCGGAGGTCCTTCAACAGCTGCGGAGGTTCCATCTCTACCTCAAGGCCGAAAAATGTACCTTTCACCAAACCCGCGTCCACTTCCTGGGCTATATTATAGAAAAGGGTGGTGTCCGCATGGACAGAAAGAAGGTGGAGGCCATCACCTCTTGGCCACAACCGGGTACCATCAAGGAACTGCAACGCTTTCTCGGATTTTCAAATTTCTACCGTCGTTTCATTGCTCAGTACAGTACCATCACCAGCCCTCTCACAGACCTCCTCAAAGGGGGAACCAAAACTCTTGCATGGAACTCCAGCGCCACAACAGCTTTCCTGAACCTAAAGAAAGCCTTCACAACCGCACCACTCCTAGTTCACCCTGACCCGAATCTGCCATTCGTCGTGGAGGTAGATGCCTCCACCACAGGTGTTGGTGCGGTTTTGTCCCAGCAGCAGGGGACGCCTCCCAAGCTCCATCCATGTGCCTTCTTTTCCCGGAAACTCAGCCCGGCGGAGAGGAACTATGATATCGGGAATCGAGAATTGTTAGCTATCAAGCTCGCCCTGGAGGAATGGAGGCACTGGTTGGAAGGGGCCCTTCATCCCTTCCTGGTTCTGACGGACCACAAAAATCTTCAGTACTTGCGTGAGGCCAAACGGCTGAACCCCCGCCAAGCCAGATGGGCTCTATTCTTTACCCGGTTTAACTTCAAGATTTCCTATCGTCCAGGGCCCCGTAATTTGAAAGCAGACGCTCTCTCCCGAGTCCATGCCCCTGAGGAAGGTCCGGAGGAGCCAGAGGGCATTCTGCCGACGGAGATGTTAATCAGTCCCATCCAATGGTCCTCTCCACCAGTCGCCTCAGAGAATCCTCCTGCCAATCCGCCGGGCTGCCCTCCAGATCGCCAGTATGTACCTAGAACTCAACGAACCCCGCTCATCTTCTCGTCGCATACCTCCCTCGGTACTGGCCACCCCGGGGCCAACGCCACCCTCTCGCTGCTACAAGATCGCTTCTGGTGGCCCAATATGGCCAGGGACGTACGAAGGTTCGTTCAGGGCTGTCCGGACTGTGCCATCTCCAAAACCTCCCGTCATCTCCCCTCTGGCAAACTCGTTCCACTTCCCACACCTAACCGCCCGTGGTCACACCTAGGAGTGGATTTCATCACCGACCTGCCCGTCTCGGACACTTTCACCTGCATCCTTGTCATCATAGATCGATTTTCCAAGTTCTGCCGCCTAATCCCGCTCACAGGCCTACCCACGGCTCTTCAGACTGCCGAACTACTCTTCAATCATGTATTCCGCCACTATGGCATACCAGAAGATATTGTGTCCGATAGGGGACCCCAGTTCATATCACGTGTTTGGAAGGCCTTCTTCACTCTCCTAGGTGTGACCGTCAGCTTGACATCCGGCTACCATCCGCAGTCTAACGGACAGACTGAACGAAAAATTCAAGAAATCGGCCGTTTCCTAAGAACCTTCTGCCATAGCCACCAGAACTCTTGGAACCAGTTCTTGGGCTGGGCCGAGTACGCGCAGAACTCCCTACGCCAAAGCTCTACAGGTCTTACACCCTTCCAGTGCGTACTCGGCTACCAGCCCCCATTGTTCCCGTGGACGGGTATTCCCTCGGATGTTCCTGCAGTAGACCACTGGTTCCGGGAGAGCGAGAGGGTCTGGGACGCGGCACACCACCAGCTGCAGCAGGCAGTGCGCAGGCAGAAGATCCAAGCCGATGCCCGCCGCGCTGCCACACCCTCCTACCGCCCCGGACAAAAGGTATGGCTGTCCACTCGGGACATCCGCCTGCGCCTGCCTTGCCGGAAATTGAGTCCCAGATTCGTTGGCCCCTTTACCATCCTAGAGCAGATCAACCCAGTAACATACAAACTTCAACTACCCCCTCAGTATAAAATTCACCCTGTTTTTCACGTGTCCCTGCTAAAACCCTTCTACCCTTCTGTCTCCCCAGAGCCTGGTCCGGTCGAGGAACCCCCTCTCCCTCTCATCGTAGACGAAGGCGCCATCTACAGGGTGCGAGAGATCCTACATTCCCGGCGCCGTGGTGGCAGGTTGGAGTACCTTGTAGATTGGGAGGGCTATGGCCCCGAGGAGCGCTCTTGGGTACCCAGAGAGGATGTTCTCGATCCAACCCTTCTGTCGGACTTCCATGCCGCTCACCCGGAGCTCCCAGCCCCACGTGGTCGGGGTAGGCCACCACGACGCCGGGGTCGGCCTTCAGGAGCAGGCCGTGGAGAGGGGGGTACTGTAACAGCACGGCCAGGCTCCCCCGTCACTCAACTCCCAAGATCTGCCTCACCTGACTTCTAATCACGCACACCTGCACCTCGTCATCACCCTCATCACAGACACTTCATAAGCACTCACCCCAGCCACCACAGTTGTCCGATCTCGTTGCTACCTGCCGGACTCTACTCTGAAGCTCTCCAGTCGATGAGTATTACCTCTGATCATTTACCTTGTGTACTAACCTGCTGTTCTCCGTCCCGTCTTCCTCTCAGTCTTCAGACCCGTCTGTGTGTGATCATCTGTCTGGGATCCGACTCCTCTCCGATCACGCTCCACCCGCCTGCTAGGCAGAAAGACCCGATTAGCACTATCACCCAACACCTGCAAGATTCACGACCAAGAAGCTACTCACCTTGTCTCACGATCACCAGCACCCAAGTCCTGTAAATAAAGACACATTATTGCACTTACCTTCTGAGTCCGTCTGCATCTGTGACAAGTATATGGTGTATTCGTTTTGTTAATAAAAGTCCAATATTTATTGCAGAAAATTTGTCTTTGTAAGTTATAGATAAGCAATTGACAATTGCACTATTGAAAGTGAAAGTAAAATGTGCACGGGCATTTATAAGCTATATAAATGGAAGGAAAGTCAGGTGGAAGAGAGGGAAAACTCCAACAAACTTTGTAAAACCAAACTGTATTATGCACCTCGCCGACATTGTGTCTGTGGCCAAATTAAAAATTAATTATGCCTCTGTGCAGCGCGCACACTCGGAGCCAGACATATGACGCAGCCGTGCATTTATCATGCGACCAATGGCAATGCCCGTTCTAAATGGATTGTAAATTAAACCAATCACATGACCCATTTTCCGAACAAGCGAGCCAGATTAATGGTTTCGTTTTGAAAGTGAAAAAAAGCATATATAGCTGGACTCGGTCGAGACCAACTACAACATTTGGCACGTCCAATGGCCAAGTCCGAGAAAAGTCCGAGTCCAAATACCAACGAGTCCAAGACAAGTCCGAGACGACAGAAAAACGAGACCGGACTCGAGTACTACAGCCCTACTAGACTAGACTAAAAAGAATATGAACATGACTAAAACTAATAAAAACTAACATGACAGCTTCACACAAAGACTAGACTAAAACTAAAATGAAAACAGGCCGGAGGCCGCCAAAAACAACACTAGAGGAGACTGGTTTTCCTTTGCTCCTGTAGACAAACTCACGAGACTAGCATTTCTCACCGGAGCGTGCAACGCATCCATCCTACATCATCCACCTGAAAGGCTTTCACGTATGAGAGTCAGCAGAAGTGAGAGAAAAGTGTTTATTACGTTTTAAATATGGATATTTTTCTTACAAAAATGCATCAACTCGCTATAGGAGGCCTTTGTTTTTAATGTTTTGTTATGGATGCGCAAGCTTTATTTGACTACTTTTGGACTGTTGAACAAAATCACCCGCCCATGCCATTATAAAGCTTGTGACATAGAACAGCCGGACTCACACCCTAGCCAATCCCAGCGCACCTCATCACCTGAATACTGATCACACACACCTGTTGCTCATTCACCATGCCACTACTTAAGCTCTCATAGCACCTCACTCCAGTGTCCGGTCTCGATGAAACATTGTGGACTCCTACCTGACTCAAGTGACTATTCCAAACGATATCTTGATTGAATTGTTCCCTGTACTTACCTCCTGTGTTTCCTCCAGAGTATTCCTTCTCGTCTTCGTCCTCCTTTGTCTCCTAGATCTCTGTCTCCCGGAACTCGGCACTGGAGTGCTCACCTCAACCTGTAAGACAAACCTTAACTTCACCAACCTCATCCAACAACTGAAGTATCCTTGTCCATATTACTCACCTGCTCCATCCCGCTCATCTGCTGTGTGTATTAAAAATAAATCTAATAACTAACATCTCCGTGTCTGGGTATCCTTCCGTAACAGTTTGGAAGAGCCAGGACATTTTTAAATATAACTCTGATTGTATTCGTCTGAAAGAAGAAAGTCATATACACTTAGGATTCCTTGAGGGTGAGTAAAACGAGCTAATTTTTGTTTTTGGGTGAACCATCCATTTAAAAAAAAAAAAAAAAAAAAAAACAGTAAATAAAAAATTTAAACAGTAAATAAAAAAAGTGCACTTTGCAATAATGTCAAAATAAAAGTTTAAACCATTATGTTTTGATCATTTTTTTTTTTGTGTTTTAAAGTACACTTATTTTGTGTTGACTAACATACTAAGGCACATGTAATGTACGATTATATTTTAACTGTCGTGTGATAGTCAGTATTACAGTACATTGCAAATTATGTTTCAAAAATGTACTAAAATGCAACTTTGTCATTACAAATGTGTAATTATAAATGTTATGTTTCAATACAAATGAAACTGAAGTAGGTATTAGTTTAGCAGTAAACGTAAACCATATTTCAAATGCAATAGAAGTCCACTTAAGTGGGTCAAAAACACAAAGTTCAGTTAATTGCATTTAATAGAAATGTAAACTATAAAACTTTTCATTTCATTGCAATTAACATTTGCTTTCCCAGTCAGCTCCTAAATAATAAATTATGAATTCGAGCAGTGGCCTCATCATCTACTGAGGTATTTAATAGCGCTATATATTATTCATAATCTGCTTGTCTCAGTCAACACGTCCCTTGTCTTTGTGCTGTTTATGTTATAGCTCATTCATATTTCAGCATGTTTGCCGTACGGCAGGTCTTCGAAAGAAGCAGCTCATACTTGAGCCGTGAGGGACGACAACAGTTGATGACTTTGAAGATTAAGGCTGCTCTCCTGAGGATGTGAGCTATGACAAACATGTGTGTCCAGGAAATACTCGACTGCATCACCATGGCAACCTGACAGCTGTACCACAGGTGGTTCACATGGGAATCAGCAAGGATGCAGGTTTCTAGCAAGACTGTATCATCCTGCAAGTACTGAAATAGTCCTGCATGAATAAAAAAATTTGCTCATTGGCATATTCTGGCAAGCCGTTTAACTTTCTAGGTGGTATTTAATGGCCCACCCGAAGTCTCATGTGTTCTTGTCCTTAGATATTCCTTGGGTCCTATAGGTTCAATGTGTGTCAGCAAAGTAAATAATTAAATTAACACATTTTATTTTAAGGTCCAATTCTCGCTATTAATTAACTACGACTTTTGCTTCAATAAACTCATAATTACTGCTAGTTGAGGTAGTTGTTAAATTTAGGTATGGGGTTAGGATTAGGGATGTAGAATATGGTCATGCAGAATAAACAGCGACTATACTAGTAATATGCATGCTAATAAGCACCTAGTTAATAGTGAGATTTGGCCCCTGTACTAAAGTGTTACCAAAAAATTAAATTAATAATAATAAAATTAAATTAAATATAAAAAATACATTAAAGGAAATTAAATTAAATGGTCACATTTTATTTTAAGGTCCAATTCATGCTATTAATTAACTATTAACTACGACTTTTGCTTCAATAAACTCATAATTACTGCTAGTTATTAAGTTTAGGTTTTGAGTAGGATTAATAATAAGTTTAATTTATATAGCGCCTTTCCCAAGCTCAAGGGCACTTCACAATGGCAAAACAGTATAAGCAATCAGTATATACATAGACGGACATTTGCTACATCCAGGACATGCGGTTACAGTTGCAAACCATAGTAATAATACAGATAGTCAAATACAGCAAACAATCAGATACAGCATTAAACCATAACAGTTTAAGAAACAGGTAAAGACCGATAATATTGGTTGAACAGATACGTTTTGAGTCACAGTGTCAAAAGTTGAGCTAAGGTCGAGTAATATGAGTATGGAAAGGTTGCCCGAATCACCAGAAAGAAGGAGGTCATTTGTAACCCTTACTAAAGCAGTTTAAGTACTGTGATGCGAGCGAAAACCTGACTGAAATATATCAAAGTGTTTGTTGTGAGCTAGAAATGACTGCAACTGAGAGGCAACAACCTTTTCCATGATTTTAAAAACAAATGGTAGGTTGGAGATTGGACGCTAATTAGCATAGTCATCTGGGTCCAGAGGTGGCTTTTTAAGAATAGGAGTGATGGCAGCAGTTTTGTGTGAAACTGGAACAATAGAAGAAATAAGAGACATCCCACTTCTGACAGACCTATCCTTTTACTTACATTTCTCTGCTGGTTATACTCTGTATAATTGTGTATGTGACGAATAAAAAATCTTGAATCTTGAATGTTTACAATATGTGAAATAGAACCAGAAATAGCAGAGACGCAGTGTTTCAAAAGGAATGTAGGTGCAGGATCAACACGACATGAAGAAGAGTTGGATTTCAGTATAAATTCATTAATTAAGGTGGGGTTTGTCAAGAAAAAGCTATCAAGAAGTTGAATAGGACGAGCTAGCTCACAAGTAGGAGTGGTAAATTCTGCACCAAATGTCCCACATAAAGCATCCAGCTTACCCTGGAAGTAGCATAAAAAGGAACAAGATAAGTCGTCAGATTCTCGTAGAGAGGCATTATGTATAGGAGGCTGCACTAGCCGGTTCACCAAACTAAACAGTGATTTAGGCTTATTGTTTGATGTGTTAATAGTTTTGGAAATATAGGAAGAGTGTGCTGCATTCAAGGCAGTTTTGTAGTGCTTAACATGATCTGAAAGTGTACAGTTAAACCTGTTTTACTAAAAAGGCGTTCAAGTTGTCTGCCTTTGGCTTTCATAGCACGTAGCTCATTGTTGTACCATAGAGCAGAGCGGGACATGGGAACAGACCTAGTCCTGATTGGAGCATGCTCGTCCAAAACATTAGGAATAGCAGAGTGATACAGATCATATATCTTAAATGGACAAGTAAAATTAAATACATCAGAAATGACAGATTAAGCAATAAAGGCAGTAAGTCAATCAACATTGATAGCACTGAATTTACGATAAGAGATGGTTTTGTTTTCAATACATTTAGTTGGACAAGTTCTTGTAAAGTCAAAAATAATAAGCTTATGATTAGGGATGGGAATTGATAAGAATTTAACGATTCCGATTCCATTATCGATATTGCTTATCGATCCGATTCCTTATCGATTCTCTTATCGATTCTCATTGGGTGAGGGAATAAGTACAAATTTGTTTGTTTGTATTAACTCACTTTAATATCTGATAAGAACACAGCACATACTCAGAGTATACACAAATTATGTGTAGCAACCTCAGAACAAACCTAAAAGTAGGTGAGCTACAAAGTAAAGTCCAGTCCTTTTAATGGCTTTTAAAGTCATTTGAATTTTTTTCAAACATTATTTACTTCTCCTTCTCCATGGGCTTTCTAAGCCGTTGGTCTATAGCTGCAGCTTGGATAGCAGGAAACTGTTCACAAAATCTCTCCATCATAAAATACAGGGAGTTCCATCTCGTCCTCACATCTAAAATGAGCATGTGCTGGGGCAGCTCTGCACACACACACACACACAATTATGAGATTACATTAAACAATGTAATATTGCCATTACTTTAATTTTTTAATTGATCCTAATCTGTTAATTTATATGTTACAATTTGTATGTCGTTAGCTTCCAATTAAAGTATTTAAACAGTAGGCCTATTACTACTTACTGAGGAGTTGTTGCTTTTCCTTCAGGACTACTTTAGCCATGTGGGATCTCTTCATCCATACGATCACAGAACGAATCCTTGCTGCCCAGTTGGAAACTGTATTGCAGTTGTATAGCTTCTGAGCTCCAAGGTTAAGTGTGGGTGCAAAACATGGAAACTTGATGAAATTTAGCGTTTTCACAGCTACATCCATGTTTGCTGCGTTATCCACGGTTGCTGCCACCACCTTCTCTTTCACTCCAAACTCCTCCAGGATCCCATCAATCTCCTCGGCCACAGCTATCCCTGTTTGAGCTTTGTACACTGATCTGGTTTGGAGAACTTTTTCTTTACTCTGACCTTCCCTGACATAGTGCAATGTTACGGTGAGGTAGTGGTCTTGACTGAAACTAGTCCATCCATCTGCTGTGATGGCTGCATGTGTGACATGTTTCAGGTCTGTGATCAGATTGCTCTTTTCAACCCCATACCAAGCAGGAATCAGATGATTTGTTAAACTGTCTCTGTTTGGGGCATTGTATTTTGGGTTGAGAGTCTTTATCATCTCACTGCAGAAAATATATGGTAGGACTAGGAATTAATAAAACAGAACTATACTGACATAAAAACATGCAACTTTTGGTCATGCATTTATTTTCATTTGAAAAGACATGATGCTGGACAAAATACAGCAAATTAACCTACCGAAATGCAGAGGCATCTACTGTGGCAAACGGGTGCAAACCCTTTACCACAAACCTAGTCACTGCTCTGTGACATTTGTTTATCCTCGCCTCGGTCATTTTATTCTTCCCTGCCTCTGTAAACGGAGTAGCTAGAGGTGAACGACGAGAGATACTTGCTGCAGCCTCTGAGCCTGCCAGACTCTGATGGCCGTCATCATCATCATCATCATCTAAATTTGATGGACAATGACAATGGAGATTATTATCCGTATAGTAAAAGTTTACACAATGAAATGGCGCTCACATTAACTAAATAGACAAGTTACCATCGGCATTAATAGCAGATGGTGTCTCGTTAGCTCCGCTGCTGCTTGACTGACTTGTTGTTGCTGTGTCGCTAAGTAGTAGTGTATCAAACACGCGACAGTCCTGCAAATGAATTGCGTGCTGTGTGGCCAAATGTTTCTGCATATTGGAGGTAGTTCCCCCCTTTGCCGAAATTAAACTTTTACAACTGTTGCAAATGACCGCATTGGTGTCTTTTCGTGTGAAATATAACCACACTTTAGATCGCTTCTGCCTCGATGACATGTTTGCTGCGTAACCAAAACAATGCAGCGCGTGTGTGATGTCATGACACATTTGCAACGAGCGGAACCGATAAGCGGAATCGTTAAGCAGGTACGCTAACGGTTCCAAGGAATCAATTCACTGGGCACCGGTTCTAAAGAAGAACCGGTTCTCAGTTCCCATCCCTACTTATGATCAGAAATTGGAGTAGCCAGTCCACTGATAGAGATATTATTTAAACCTGATGTACAGACTAAGTTGAGCGTATGACCATGAGAGTGAGTAGGGAAGTTGACATTCTGATGCAGATCGAAACAGTCCAGAACAGTCTTTAACTGAGTACTATTAAAACAGGGTGTATCAACATGGATGATGCACAAGCAAGTGTTAGTGGTTCGCTGAGTTCGGAGAAAAAGTCATTCTGCTCTTTACGTGGTCTATAGATCAGAATAACTGTGAGGGGACAGTTTGAGCCGACCTTCAAAGCTATGTATTCAAAAGTCTCAGTACAGTGAAAATCCAACTGAGAGATTGTTGTGGAGTTACGAAAAATGACCGCAAGATCACCTCCTTTACCAGATAGACGCAGCTTAGACAAGTACTGATAATCATTTGGTGTAAAAAGATTAAGTTGGATGAAATCATTAGGTGTTACAAGTCTCAGTAAGAATTAACTTGTCCAAGTTGGTATCTGTAATTAATTTGTTTAGATAGGGGCCCTTATCCGAGATGGAGTGACAGTTCAACAGAGCCGAGTGGTTATGCAGTACTCCTGTATTGCTAGTAGAGTTGACAGTTGGGGCTGACTTTTTTACGTAGACAAGCGTTCGCGATGGATGACAGTCTCTTGATAGACGTTTTGAATTGACCAAAGTTCTGTTACTAGTCCAGATGCATGGAATAACCGACGGTTTTGGCTGCTGAATAGTAAAAATCCTTCTAACTGAGCGATGTATGTAACACGGACGTCGGATAATCCGAGTGAGCGGCAACGCTTATAAATAAAAATAATAATATTAAACATAAAATAAAAAAATAAATAAAAAAAATGAATTGCATTGTTATTGTAACAGGGCAAACAAGACGTGAGACGTGCGGATCCAAGTGCAAGCTTTTATTATGAAGCAACAGCAAACAGGTATGGCACAGGCAAGACAGAGGAGTGATCCTAGGGCAAACATGGGTCTTTGATCGGCGGACAATATCCAGAGGGTTTGACAAGAGGGGTAATCCGATAACGTGAACAAAAGTCCTGGCGAGGGGCAAACACAGTCCGAAACAGCAAGCAAATGGTTAATCCAAAATATATGGGCAAGAATCAGGAATTAGCAAATCAGGGAACACAACGAGACTAGACTAAGACTAGAACTAAGAACTAGAAACTAAGACAGTAAATGGCTCTGTAAAGCAGCTACCACTTGGAGAGCGATAAACACAGAACAACTCTAGAGACTAACAGAAAATAAACATGGAATGGCTTGGTACAGTAATACTCGGCAACTAGATCAGGATCTGGGTGTAATAGCTTTCAGGTGAGTGTGTGATTTGTGACAGCTGTGTGATCAGTGCAATGGATGATGGGAAATGCAGTCAAGTGTAATGTGTGGTGTGAGAGATCAATATGATGGAGCGGTGACCTCTTGTGGCAGTCGGACTGAAGGCCACGAACCAGATTTGTGACAGGTATATTATTTAGGAAAAAATTGGCTTTAGATTAAATAAATGGATATATCCTGAACATTTGCAATTTATGTTTCATCTATTTCCATCTTTTAATTGATTTCTAGTCTCTGGGATTTTATTGTTTTATTGTCCATCAGGCAACAATTGTGAACATAAGGAAATGTAGAACTGCATGTTTGCTTAAAAACACCACCAACTGCACAAAGATAGAGAAACAAAGATGTTAAAAATAGAAAAGCCTTTTGTTTTGTGTTTTTGTGTTTTGTTTTTGTTGATAGTATAGTATAGTATAGTATAGTATAGTATAGTATAGGAAAGGAAAGGAAAGGAAATGAAATTGTGGGGAAGAGAGTTTGGAATGAGGCTGAGAAATGGCAGATTCAGCCTGAAGTCACCTACATGTGCACCATGACTTAACCAGCCACTAAGTTAAGCAATTGTGTAGCCTTTTCCATGGATCAATGATTCTGTTCTAAATTCCTGATAATGAAACTTCAAGAGTGCAGATAACAGAGTTATCATCTCAAGAGTGCAGAGGTGTGGAGTCGAACTGGCCGGTTGTAGTCTGTATAAAACATATACGAGCACTTTGGCTGCAACAGTACCCATGTCGTCTCAACATGCTGTTTATAGGTCTCATTTATCCGTCCCAAACAGGGGAGAGCATAATATATTGCTATCATTTTATCATTTTTGAGGTGAAATAGACAAAATTAAAGAAATATTTTCTCTCAGTTAGAGATAAAGTAAATCATCCACAGCTGTAGTGCTGTTTTAAGTATCTCTCTATCTAATTCTCTCTAGATAAGTCTCTAGACAGTAAGTGCAATTCGGTCTCTCTTCTCTGCTTCATCATGACTGCTCCATCTATATTTCAGTTTACATGAGATTCTGCTCTTTCCCACTTGTGTGATGTGTATAAATAATTTCTGTGCTGCATGTTCCTTTTGCAGGGTCAGTTGTTGCTGTGTTTTGGATTGTGATGTACTGGTTAATGCATTCGACTGTCTGTAATTTTTATTTAATGCACACTTTGAATAAATGAGACTAAATGTATTTTGTTTCTGCTTAGAAAAACTATTGTAAAAGTAGTATCCTAAAGCATAGGTGGTGTATAGTAGGTGGCCTTGGTAGTGTATGTAGTGATAGATGAATTTTTAATTTGTATCTAATTTATGCATTCGTTGGCCCACGTTCCCCTTCATACTGGCTGGCATGGCTATGAGAGAGATATATTTAAAATGGTGATGCATATGATGGTATTGGGCTTTCTTCATCTTTTGGTGAGAGTATAACATTTTATTTGTTCAACGTGAGTGATACACCATTTGATTGGTGTATCTGTTAGTAAAATGGTATGGCATTTCATTGAGAAATGTTTTTGAGTAACCTGTGAACCCCATAAACCTGAAAACTAGTAGGATCTATGAACAAAATGAGTCCTATCTAAGCCCTTTCTCTTTTTTAGGTATATTAATACAAGGTATAATAACACAAGACAGTATAATAGGATGATTGAAACAATAGACCGCTTGTTGGTCACCAGCACTTCATGTACAGACCTGTGACCAATCGTGTGTGATGATTTTACCGGTGTTCGCGATTGGTTGCACACACATGTGTGTTTTTTTGGGTGTTTGATGTAAGGTTTATACCACAAATAATGAAAAGTAATATTTTTGAATAATTTTAATTATATTTGTGCACACATGCCAAAAATGGTCAAAACGTTGCTAAATTTGGCTGCAGTTTATCTGAAGTTTAACATGCTAAAATGACACAAAGACATTCTTCTGAGGCATAAATTATTTCCTCCAAACATCTCTTTTGATTGAGTTCGCAGTAAATGTTTTTAGTGGTCAGTTAAATTCAGGTCAGAACAGAGAGCAAACCTCCAAACTTGCCAGTGCTATTTTTGCCTCTGTTTAGTGCTTTAATTGGGACGTGCTGTTCTTTCAGAACTGGAGTGTTTGGTAATGAGTTCTCTCACCAGATGATGATGATGATGGTCTGTCTTTACTGATTTTTATACAAAGCCGTAACCTCCACAGACACTGCCCTCTCACCGCAACATGCTCTGATTTTTGTGTCAGTCAACTGGTTTTCAATGACTGATGATTAAAGGGTTAGTTCACCCAAAAATGAAAATTCTGTCATTAATTACTCAACCGTAATTTTACGAGGCTATGAGAATTATTTTGTATGCAAAAAAACCCCAAAAATAACGACTTTATTCAACAGTTCGATGACTCTACGTCAGTGTAGCACCATTTTGGATTATATCCGCTGGACGGAAACTGTATACGCTCTTCTGTGTCAGCTGCACCGCGCAGATACGTCTTTTACGTATATACGCTTTGATTTGAATGACAACAGCGAATCCGGTATGCAGCTAACACAAAAGAGCGTACGTAGTTTCCGTCCAGCAGATATTCTCCAAAATGGCGCTAGGGTGACGCAGAGGAGACGAATTTGAATAAAGTCTTTTTTTTCTTTTTTTTTTGCGCACAAAAAGTATTCTCAAAGCTTCGTAAAATTACGATATCCTTGCTACGTTTCTGGGCCTTGACCGTGTAAGAACCCTTGCTATCTATGGAGTGTCTGAGAGCTCTCAGATTCCATCAAACATATTTGTGTTCAGAAGAGTGTACACAGTTTCCATCCAGCGGATATAATCCAAAATGGTGCTACACTGACGTAGAGGAGTCAAACTGTTGAATAAAGTCATTATTTTTGTTTTCTTTGCATACAAAAAGTATTCTCGTAGCTTCGTAAAATTACGGCTGAACCCCTGATGTCACATGGATTATTTTACCGATCTCCTTGCTACGTTTCTGGACCTTGATCATGTAAGGACCCTTGCTGTCTATGGAGGGTCTGAGATTCCATCAAAAATATCTTAATTTGTGTTCCGAAGGTCTCACGGGTTTGAAACAACATGAGGGAATTTTCATTTTTGGGTGAACTATCCCTTTAACTTTGAACTATAAAAGCACTTAGGTAACTGTAATTGCTAACTTAAATAATATATACATAAAATGTATAGATTATTATATTTAGCTTTACAATAACCTGCTGACAGTCAAAGGCCTTCATGAAATTTTAACTCATTAAATAATTTTAGCAACTAAAGATTTATCACTATAGACTGATATTCCTAAAATATATAATTCTGTTTGCTGCTGGAAAATGCAACTGAAAGCACAGGAGAATATGACTATTGCTGCATTGTTTACAGTACTGAACCACTGTGTGCAAATAGACACAGCAATGCTCGGAGAATCAATCAGGTTGTTTTTATTCCACATCCAAAGTAATTTTTCGGTAACAATTTATTTAACAGTGTCCTAGTTACACATACTACATATGCTTTCTGTATAATAATTACAGTGGTGGCCAAAATTGTTAGAACACCTGACAGATCTGAAAATATTTGACCTTTTTTACCTCATTTCATTTCGAAGATTTCATTTCATAATGTTCAGGAAACATGCAGATGGTTGCTCTGAGCACAACAAATATCAGATGAAGTGAGTCGTACTGTTTTTATCCACTATTAATATTTGGTATGTCCACCTTTTGCAGTAATTAAAGCAGCACATCTCTCTGGCATAGTGTCAATATATTTCCTAAGAACTTCAACACTAATGTTATCGCATGCCTTCTGCAACTCAAGCCAAAGACTTTCCTTAACATACATAACTCCACAGTTCCATCGGGGAGGGGGGGGGGGGGGGGGCGCTCTGGAGGCCCCTCAGGACAGACACGGACCGGAATACAGGACGCGGACCTCCAGAGCGGAACAGACATATCGGAGGCCAAGGTGGAGCTGGGAGCTCAGGAGGCCATGGCAGATGGTCTTCGGGGCCTTGGCCTCGGACCCCTCGGCCCAGCCCCTACAGCCGGATCCCTTTTACCCCCAAAAAACAAATTTCCCTGGGGAAGTTAGGGGGTATCAGGAGCCCTCCGGGGCTAGACACACAGAACAGTACATGACAGGACAGGAACAGGACTGGGACAGGACAACCCACAGGAACAGGAAGCCCTCCTGGGCTAGCTCGGAAGCTGAGGCTTCTCCTGGGCATGACAAGGAGTCAGGGGCCCTCACATTGTCCCTCAGCAACCGCCTCCACTTCCACGACAAGACTTGCCCCAGACGAGTCTCCGTGGACAAGACCGACATGACATGATTAAAACTGTTCCTGTGGACACAACACAAAACCGGCACTCCTGGCCGGAACTAGGAAACGGCGGCAGCCGGCGGGCATGAGTCAGCGGCGATCCGGCGGGCATGACTTGGGGGAGCCGCCGACGGTGGGTTGACTTTCCCCACGGACAGCGGCGTGATCTCCCGCGAACGGCGGCGTGACTTGGGGGAGCCACAGACGGTGGGTTGGCTTTCCCCACAGACGGCGGCGGATAACTCCCATCGCGGGACGGACAGACACAGGAACAAAAATAAAAACTAGAAAAAACGAACAAAACAAAACGAGGTGAAGGGGCGCCGCTTACTGTTAGGTCTGGTCTTCTGTCATGGTGCACACACGAGGGAGGAACAAGGAACACGGAGACGAGGATGTAAACTCAAATCATAGTCTTTAATGAAGACATCAGGGCAGGACAAGGCAAGGCAGACATCAAACACCAGGGAGTAACGAGTAGACCCGACAAAATCTAACTCAACAGACAGGACTATAAATACACAGGTAAATCATAGATAATGAGACTAACACAGCTGGACAAGAATTAACTAATGATTACATATAACAAGGACAGGAAACTAACCAAATATGGACACAAGAGGTCGGGAACACATGACACACACGACAGAGGACTGACAGTAATGAGTTATTTCTACCTGATAAAAATACAAAATTTATTCTGTTGGTGTGAAGTGATGTATTTAGATTGATGCAGTAATCTTAAATATTATTTTTGATCTGAATAAAATCATTTCCTACAGATATTACTATTTTTAGGTTATAATTTTTTTTGTGTTGGACCAACTCCCCATTAATGCCCATGGTTGTGAAAATAAATGTTTATCAAGCATAAATGTGTGCACGTATGAACATACTTTTGGCAATTTACAGATCTTTCTCGATTAGTTCATATATTATTGTTAAAGAAAAAAAAAAAACTTTAACTTTCCCAATTACTTCTTTATTAGTGGATACACCTTTTTTGCTTCATATTCATTTTAATAGTCTAGGTTACACTTTATTTTAAGGTGTCCTCGTTACAGTATAATTTATGTGTACATTTAAGTACTGTGTAATATTAATTAACTACATGTACTTACTATGTGGTTAGGGTTAGGATTAGGGTTTGGCTTAGTTTTACGTGCATGTACGTGCATAATTTATTGTTATTATAATAGTAAGAGATGTAACGTGTAACATAGATGTTACACCTTAAAATAAAGTGTTACCATACTTTTTCTTTCATTGCCATTATCATCAAAAAGTTAATCAAAATCAATATTTGACATTATTTGAATTAAACTTTATATTGCACTGAAGCAGTCAAAATTAACTTTCAGTTTGTTTGCACCTCCAGTATATGAGAACAACTGCATATGTTTTAACTGCACTTAATGACCAGTGTAATGAAATATTTTTTATTCAGCAATCTACAGTATATAGGATAGTTGTGAGAGAGTTTATGGGATATGTGTCTATGGCTTTGCTCTCCCTTTATGCATTTGTTTGTTCGTAAGTGTCCTCTTTGTTGGTTTTGAAATATTGAAACATCTAAGTCAAAAATATTATTTAATATTGTTGACTCAACCTAAACACATTAATTAATAGCAACAAAACTACATTATAGATTAAATAATGAGAAACAGCTCTTTAAGGTAACAGTTGCAGGTCATCACTTTTACAGTATGTATATTGCAAAAGGTGATGTGACAGTATTTGAATAGCAAAGAACATAGAAAATCCCTTAATGAAATGTGAATGGAATTGAGAGTGTCCATGATTTGTGAATGTGTAATTTTTTCTGGTTAGCTGCAGTGCCACCTGGACACTGTCATGGCCTGTCATTGTAGTGACAGCACGGCTTCTGACAACACCTGTTCACAGCAATAAGCAACACATGCTGTGTCTGCATGAGTGGGGGTCAACTCTAACCTCATAATCTCAAGGGCTGACAAAAATAAAGCCATAAGGTTTGGCTATTGCTAGAGACCTCACTTTAAAATCTGCAGGTTTGAGAGAGTGTCTCTTGATTTGAAGGAGCTCACTGATGTCATGAAGTTGAAGTTACAGAATCAGTGCAAAGCCCCTTTTAACTGCCTGTGACCTTTGGATACAAATTCATTCATCCCATTAGCAGTCAAAATTAACTTTCAGTTTGTTTGTACCTCCAGTAAATAAGAACAACTGCATATGTTTTACCTACACTTCATGACCAGTGTAATGAAATGATTTTTATTCAGCAATCTACAGTATATAGGATAAATGACTGCTAATACTGGGAGGAAACATGTTATTATGACTCTTATAGTCTGTCATTTGTCTTTTGTTGTAAAATGGTGAAAAGATGATTAACCATATGGCATGAATTTTTATCTTGGTTGGAAAAAAATATTTGAAAAAATATTTGAAAAAATATTTGAAAAATATCCCTGATAATATATCCATCATAAAATGTGTCACACCCCTGAACCAGATATTGGTTTGTTGCCTCAGGGCAACTATGAGCATTATGAAACAGCAAGGTTTTCTATATAAGAAGAATATGGACAACAAGCAATATAAGCCTTATTTTTTTTTTATTTTTTTTTGACAAGTATCAAACACAACTGGTTCCAACTAATCACAAATATAAAAAATAAACAAATAAATCAAATAAACTAGTAAATAAAAACTACTACTAATTACAAATAACACATGTAAATACATATAAACACAGATGTATATCCTTCTTGCGTTTCACATAAACTTATAAACCAACATCCAAATGACTGTGTGTGTGTGTGTTTGTGTGTGACAGATAGAGAGAGAGAGATTATACTCCCTACGTTATGGGGACCACACAAGGATAGTAACACTAGTAATCAGGGCCGTCCTTTGGGCGGTGCAACTGGTGTGCTTGCACCAGGCCCCGCATTATGAGGGGGCCCTGCAGAGAACAGACTGAGGGGACCCTAACACCCCCCTGGAACACGATCGTGAATGGTCCGAGAGGGCTCTGCTCTCACACCAGGCCCTGCATCAACAAAGGGCTACCCTGCCAGTAATACCAGTAAATGTTGTCCTCGCAGGGCCATTTTTGGTCCCTATGAGGAAACAAGCTTATAAATCATACAGAAGGATTTTTTTTTATGAAAATCAATAAGAGCATAAAGTTTTCTGTGAGGGGTAGGTTTAGGGGTAGGGGATACAATTTAAAGTTTGGACAGAATAAAAATCATTAAGTCTATGGAATATCCCCATAAAACATGGAAGCCCAATGTGTGTGTGTGTGTGTGTGTGTGTGCGCGTGCGGATTATACATGCTGTTAATGAAGAAGATGGATAAATTTTGCCAGAAAACACTACTCATTTAACCAGTTTATGAGCTGATATGTTTGAGTGACAAAATTATCTGTGGCATAATAATAATAATATAATAATACACATTCTTTGAGTTTTCTGTGCTTGTAAAAACTGCCCAGGAGGACATGAATGCATCATATTCCTGATTATGCATCTGAACACTTTTCCACCCTATAACATGATATTGGCTGAACAAAAGTGGTCTAACCTGCACAGTGTTGCCCGAAGGCAACGAACAAATCATTTCCCCCATCATGTCCCTTTAGAGGCTTTGTACATTTCAGCTAAAACAACAACAACAACTTTTAACAGAGGCATTGGGTTGTGTTTTTTTACTCCACCATGTACATGCTTTTGAGCACAAAAAAAGAAAAATAAAGAAATTTGTAATACAATTGTTGTACTGTCAAATTATCATTTTATTGCTGATTTGACATGTTATGTGTAGCCTTGATAAATTGTTTTACAGCTGCATGAATAAAAAATAGCTGCCTGTGGTAAAGCCAGCTTTTATATTGTAAAGGGGTCTGGTTTGATTTTATGCTTGTGTAATTTTTAAATCATAAACAAAGGCAAACAAATCTGTAAAGTATCAGTTTTAATTTTTAATAATTTAACTACTCATAGAGGTTTGGATAAGAGGAGCAGATACTAGTTTGTTGTAGCCCAGCGCTCAGGCTTTTTATTTGTACAGTTCCAGCGATCATTACATGTGTGCCATTGACTACATGACTCTGAAATATGGTAAGACTGAAAATCAATGAAGTGTGTATAAATCCATGCTGTTTTCCATTGTACTGCTCCTGTCCACTCACATGTCTCACAGAACACACCAGCGGCTGTACAGGGATTCACATGCAACCATGCTAACACTACTGGAACTCAGCTTTACTACCACAACAAACACAAAATAAAGGGAAAAAATTGTTTTTACACACAAAGAGGATTTATATAACAGTAACCTCTGAAAATAGCCTGTTAAAACAATTTGTCAAATTTGTTTAGACTGTTTAAAATGTCACTTGGAATACACAAGTCCTGTGAAAACCTTCAGTATGTTATGTGTTCTGTGAACTACAGAACAAATTACATTTTGTTTTAGCATTTCTGCAACTCTTTGTGAAGTCAGAATGATTCAACAGTCTGCCTGTTCTTTGATTAACATCTTTTTAAGAGAAATATAATGGGAGTTAATGAAATGAAAATTTTAATTAAAATTAAAATAAAATATATTTTATAGATGATTCTCACATTAAAGGTTTAGTTCACCCAAAAATGAAAATTCTGTCATTAATCACTGACCCTCATGTCGTTTCAAACCCGTGAGCAGGGACAGATTAACGCATGGGCCTACTGGGCACGTGCCCAGGGCACTGGGGACCAGAGGTAGGCCCAGGCGAAATACCGTTACTCCCAGAACGCGATTTCAACCGTGTCCCCTCAGATTTTTGAGGCAAGTGGATTTGGAATGCAGCTTCCAAAAGACAAAAAAATTAAAAATAGTCGAATAATATTGTTTATATTTAATAAATGATCACACCGGTGTGATTAGATCATTCAGTGCGGCACATCATCAGCTGCTAAATTAAAATCTGCATTTGCTCAACTTTGTTAGCTGGCATGGAGATTTTCTACAGCACTGCGCATTATAACCAATCACACATGATTTTGTTGAGTTTATGAGTACAATGGCCAATAAGAGGCGTTCAGATGAGTCATCGCTGAAACAGCTGTTTTGTTCAGTGAGCGCGCTCCCTGAATTCTGCTCTCTGCCGATTTCTCTCAACAGAAACAACAAAGTGCAGAAGTGCGTACGATGTAAGCAAGATATTAATTACACAATGTAAGCAACTTCAGTGATTAATGGGAGTTTTTGAGAGTGCTTTAATTCTGGCTAAGTCAATGATAATGTTCTTTGATAATGTAAATGGGGTGTCTTACACTTAGTGCAAATAGCCCACCTTTTGGCAGAGGCTATTTACAATAACTGCCCACCAACGTGAGATTGGTACTGTCAAGATTATAAAAACCGGCTATGACCCACCAGCACCACTGGTGCAGATGGTAAAGCGCATACTGTGGTCTTTTTGATGCGATCGACTAGGGTTTGAACCCACCTTTTGCCAAACTTTTTTTCTCCCTTTTCAAATCTCATATCACATCGTAAAGGCATTTATTTTTAATAAAAATTAAAGAAATAACCAAAAAGTTTAAAATAAAATATTGGGTAGGGTTAGGGTAGGTGTAGGGAGGGTAATCCATTTAATAATCTGAATTAAAATGATAATTTACACTCAATACCTTATTATTGCATACTGTTTTATAATGTAATACAATACTGAAGTGCAGATAATTGCCACTATTTTGCAACAAGTAATATAAATAGCAGAAAATCCTGCTATTTTAACATAGTGTGAATATAATCTATAGCTAATTGCATTTAGTGTAAATAACATATCGCTATAAATACTGATATTTTCACTTCCCCAAAATTGGGGAAGTCGTGGCCTAATGGTTAGAGAGTTGGACTCGTGATCCAAAGGTTGCGGGTTCGAGTCTCCGGCCGACAGGAATTGTAGGTGGGGGGAGTGAATGTCCAGCGCTCTCTCCACCCTCAATACCACGACTGAGGTGCCCTTGAGCAAGGCACCGAACTCCCAACTGCTCCCCGGGCGCTGCAGCATAAAATGGCTGCCCACTGCTCCGGGTGTATGTTCACGGTGTGTGTGTGTTCACTGCTGTGTGTGTGCACGTTGGATAAGTTAAATGCAGAGCACGAATTCCGAGTATGGGTCACCATACTTGGCTGAATGTCACTTCACTCACTCACTTAGTGTAAATGGAATCCATTGCTATTTGAACTTAAGAAAAATGACCGCAATTTCAATTGAGGGGGGCCTATAATCAGTCTGTGCCCAGGGCACCTCTGCTTCATAATCCGTCCCTGCCTGTGAGACCTCCATTCATCTTCGGAACACAAATTAAGATATTTTTGATGGAATCTGAGAGCTCTCAGACCCTCCATAGACAGCAAGGGTCCTTACATGATCAAGGTCCAGAAACGTAGCAAGGAGATCGGTAAAAAAAATCCATGTGACATCAGGGGTTCAGTCGTAATTTTACGAAGCTACGTGAATACATTTTCTATGCAAAGAAAACAAAAATAACGACTTTATTCAACAATTCGTCTCTCTTCTGTGTCAGCCGCACCACGCGGATACGTCTTGTATGGTTATTTATTTTATTTGATTTGAACGTAAACAACGTATCCAGTATGCGGCTAACACAGAAGAGTGTACGCAGTTTCCGTCCAGCGGACATTCTCCAAAATGGCGCTACGCTGACGTAGAGGAGACAATTTGAATAAAGTCCTTTTTTTTTTCTTTTGCGCACAAAAAGTATTCTCGTAGCTTCGTAAAATTACGGTTGAACCCCTGATGTCACATGGATTATTTTACTGATCTCCTTGCTACTTTTCTGGACCTTGATCATGTAAGGACCCTTGCTGTCTATGAAGGGTCTGAGAGTTCTCAGATTCCATCAAAAATATGTTAATTTTGTGTTCCTGAAGATGAACGGAGCTCTTACGGGTTTCGATCAACATGAGGGTGAGTAATTAATAACATAATTTTAATTTTTGGGTGAACTATCCCTAACACTAGAACCGCCACGGGGTAAATTTTACCCGTGGCTGTTTTTCAAATGTACATAATAGATTTTCAGCAAAACATTCAAATCTCCCAGTCATTGACTTTTACAAAAATTATGTAATTTACAATCCAATGTTGTTAAAAAATTATTTAGATAAAACCAGATAAAAAGTATGGGACGATTATACCTGTAATCGCAGCGCGGGTCAGATTTACCCGCTATATAATGCATGTATTTTCGCGCTGTCATTTTCTTGCCGCTTGTTTTAACATTGTTATGCCTTTCATCACTGATTTAGCGGTTATCCGTTCCATAAATAAAGTCAAAATGACTAAAAGAAGGCGGTTTATAGAAGGTAGGTATTAGAAACACTAAATGTCATGAGTGATGGAGAGTCTGACGGCTCATCTGACAGTGATCCAGACATCATATTTACATGTTTTAGCCTAACGTTACTCATAATCTGTCAAACTTTGGTTTTATTATTTAATTTTTGTCTTGCCATATCGTTTATTGTTCGCTACTGTGGCCGTTTCCTGAAGAAAAAAATAAAATAAAAATCTATGATGTAATGAATAATAATAATAAAAAAATATTACCCAAAGTTTATTGGTGTTGTTCTCTTATTAAAATTATAAATGATATAACTAAACAAATTAATAATTGGGCCTAGGTGAAGCTGTGCGCTTGAATTTGTCATAACATTGTAGGATATCAGAGACTGAATCAGACAAAGTGAAGCTGCGATCAGAACATTGAAACCAAACAGCTTACAACCTTGAGACAAAATAACACTTATTGATAATTCCAATTCAAGAAGGAGAGTGTCAAATTTGTTGCAAATAATCAAGACTGACTGTCAAAGAGATGGCCATCACGTGTTCCACGATTGAATTCACAAGCTTCCTTAGACTGACTTCTCCCCCACATAGAAGACAGTCCAAACCAACATTCCTTTGTCTAAAGAACATGCCTTTGTTCTCCATAGAACTCATAAAGACTTTCATTTTCAATTTTAATGAAACTAATAATTTCTATGCATAACTGCATATTGTGTATGTAACCCATTTGAACATTTGAATATCCTTGTTTTAATCACTCAATATGTCTTGTTTTTAATAAGTATTGAATAGCTGAAGGATTAATGTTCATGTTTAGTATGTACTAAACTGGAGGAATTTATGTAGAAGGGACTATTTTGCATAAATATTTTTAAGTATCTTGCTAGTTACTTATAAAGCCCTGAATGGTTTAGCTCCTCAGTACTTGAGCGAGCTCTTATCGCATTATAGTCCTCCACATCCGCTGCGCTCTCAAAAGTCTGGCAATTTGATAATACCTAGAATATTAAACTCAACTGCGGGCGGCAGATCTTTTTCCTATTTAGCACCCAAACTCTAGAATAATCTACCTAACACTGTTCGGGAGGCAGAGACACTCTGTCAGTTTAAATCTAGATTAAAAACCCATCTCTTTAACTTGGATTACACATAACACATAACACACTAACACATTTCTATTATTCAAATCCGTTAAAAGATTGTTAGGCTGCATTAATTAGGTCAACCGGAACCGGGAACACTTCCCATAACACAAAATGTACTTGTTACATCGTAAGAAGAATGGCATCTACGCTAATATTAGTCTGTTTCTTTCTTATTCCGAGGTTACCGTAGCCACCAGATCCAGTCTGTATCCAGATCAGATGGTCACTGCAGTCACCCAGATCCTGTCTGTATCCAGCCCAGATGGTGGATCAGCACCTTGAGATGACCTCTACAGCCCTGAATGTCAGCAGAGATCAGGACAAATAGATGAGCCCCAGAGACAGATCCCCAGTGAAGACCTTGTCTCCTAGACGGCCATTGGGACAAGACCTTGGGAACCAGATGTGTCCTCAGCACAAACTGCTGGTTCGTCTGGCCAGAGGAGAACTGGCCCCCTGACTGAGCCTGCTTTCGCCGAAGGTTTCTTTCTCCATTCTGTCACCGATGGAGTTTTGGTTCCTTGCCGCTGTCGCCTCTGACTTGCTTAGTTGGGGACACTTATAATTTCCAGCGATATCGTCGACTTAATTGCACAAATACTATTAGAACTGAACTGAGCTGGATGATGACATCACTGAATTCAATGATGAACTGCTTTTAAATGAAAATTGAGTGTTTTCTATTGTCCTTAGCATTACCGACACACTATTTTCCTATTTGATACTGTAAACCTGCTTTGACACAATGTGTATTGTTGAAAGCGCTATAAAAATAAAGGTGACTTGACTTTCTGCAGTGTGTAGCACCTGCTGCTCCTCAGATTCTTCTGAAATTTTCCAGTCTTAAACAAGATAATTTCAGTCTGAACACAGCTTTGCAAAGCTGCAATTGTTGAAGGATGGAGCAGTTATTGGACATGACCGCAAACCACATGTTTGAATGAGTACATGTTGTTATGCATTTTCAACATGAAGTCAAAATTTTCAGGACATCATTTTAAATGTCAAAGGGAATGATCATGAGAAATAAATGACAGTTTTGATGCAAAATAAAGACTAATCCCTTGTGAAAAGGTAGTGTGCATAACTGGACTGGATGTGCAGTTGTATAAATATATAAGTATATTTAATGAAATAAAAGTCCACTTTAATGTGTTTAAATTTTCAGCATCACTGTAAACTACAGAGGATAAGCCATTGAAGAATGGATGGATATTTAAAATGTTCTAAATTGCAACTTCATCATTACAAATGTGTAATAATAATATACTTACATTTTCAGTGGAAATTACATTAAAGTATTTTAGTTTACCATAAATGCTTGTCAGTGCGTTTATATTTCAAAGACAACAGAAATAAATATGAAATTACTTACAAATACCGGTATGTAGTTAAGTCTTACTCAAGTGGGCCAAAAAAATAATTTAAACTATTTATTTACAATTTAAATTCAATGTTATATAACATGCAATTAAAAAAAACTCATTCAGTTTGTATCTTTTAAGTTTATTATTACTATAATAAGTACTCATTTCAAAAGTATGCTAAAGTGTTTTCACAAGGAATATCAGAAATGGATATCAGAGTAAAGAAAAAAACTGAACAAAAATTAAATGACCCTTTTAATTACTCTCGGCATGTGTTGTAGTGTCACTGTAATCAGCACTAACTAAACCCATGTACCCTTCCATGCTAAAGGTTAAATTACAGCAGCTGGTTCCAGTAAACATTTAACATGCTTGCAGTAAACATCTAGCATGTGTGAGAAAGAGGACACCGTCTGGAGTCACACAGGACAAATATGTTGAATCCACAAGACATCTGACCGAGACGTGACAGCAACCAAGCCCTGAAGATTGCCCCCATTGAGGTAAAGGGGGAAAAAATACACCTTCGTCATACAATCCTTCCCTGAACTCATCACTCCATCCTCTTCTCACATAACACAGACATGCTTGACTAGATGTTCAGGCAGCTCCTTCTAACAGCACTGAGCTCCGCTGGAAAAACACACCAGTCTACAATACAAAGAAAACAGAACCTAATAAAATATTTATACTGATTTCCTTAGGCAAAGGGTTGGAAATATTTTCCTTAGTTTAGTTATTTCAAATGCTTTGTTTTTCCCAAAAGAACAACAGTGTTTTTTTTTTTTCCATAAAGAACAACAGTGACTGTCCACTTTCTGGGCAACCATCCTAAAGTATTTTTCTTTCTTTTTTTTTTACATTTTTTTTAATTATTATTTAAAGGCAAACTCAAACACCCAAAAAAAAAAAATAAATAACATACAGTGATAAAAAAACTACACATCAAAAAGAAGAAACAAAACGATTAAAAAACACAACAAAAAACACATGCACCAAGTGCACCCTGTGGACATACACAAACTGCAATTTGGGAAAGGTGATACATGCACACAGAAGCAAGCGCCCCAAAGGGACAGACAAAGTCCATGCAGCAATTTCAGATGGATCAGCCGATGATCTGGGCTCTTCGATGATGTGATTGACTCCTAAATCCGATCAGAAACATCTCGGTTACGTATGTAACTCTCGTTCCCTGAAGGAGGGAACGGAGACGTAACGTCAAGTGACTGACGTAAATGGGATCTCGCCCAAGAGTTTAGTCACCTTTGAGTGTTAACAGAACAAGCCAATGACAGTTGGCGTGCGTGTTGGCGTGCGTGTTTCGCTACAAGCACCCCGCCCCGCAGCGCAGGTATAAAAGGAGAGCGCGTGCAAACGCACATCGGTTTTTCGCCGAGGAGCCGAGACTGTGTGCCCCGGCCATACAGCGGTGGTACAGCAACTGTGGCAACGGGACATTACGTCTCCGTTCCCTCCTTCAGGGAACGAGGGTTACATACGTAACCGAGACGTTCCCTTTCAGTCAGTCACATTCAACGTAACATCAAGTGACTGACGTAAATGGGATCCCTATGAAAACGCCACTATTGCTGACACTCTCCAGTGCCCTGCGGAAGCCGGCAAGTCCCCCCACACCAGTTGGGATGGAAGATAGGACAGGGCTTAGGCTGAGATGACAGCCACTGCTGTTCCGTACAGTGGGTATGGATTACACTGGGAAAGCGTACTCCAAGTAGGGGAACGCTACAGAAGCCACATCCTGCGTAAAGGAGGTACCATGTGGAGATTTCACATATGGACTGGCCAAGGGCAGTACTACATATGGAAGTCTCTGAGCTAGACTCAGCCAGTCTGGGGTGAGATCAATACACAGCAGAGACGGCAGAAAGTCTCTGCCAGGGAAAGACACGGGTTCAATGTGAGGGGAGCCGTACCGTGGAAGAATACACATGTGGGATCACCCGAAGGGGAATCACTACACACGGGCACCTAGCCCAGCACAAAGGCTGACCTTGGGCAAACACACGAGTGCTGGACATGGCGTCTGGCGCTCCACCACGCCTGACTGCCGAGGGTGCGGGAGGAACGTCAGCAGGGTTCGCCAAGGGGAACTGAACTAAGAAGCAGTAAAAGCACGCATATCCGGTCCGTTAAGGGGAATGGCGCAGCAAGCGTGATCGACACAGAGCGGGTGCGGTGTTACTGGCCACCTGAGGCGAGTACATGGGAGGACACGGGCTCTACACGGAGATGATAGAATCTCGCAAACATGTTAGGTGTCGCCCAGCCGGCAGCTCTACAGATGTCTGCTATCGATGTGCCCCGCGCCAATGCTCAAGAAGAAGCAACGCCTCTCGTAGAGTGTGCTCTTAATCCGAGGGGGCACGGTAAGCGCTTGGCCTGGTATGGCAAGACTATAGCCTCCACTATCCAGTGGGCAAGTCTTTGTTTGGAGACAACCTTTCCCTTCTGCTGTCCTCCGAAGCAGACAAAGAGCTGGTCTCAGGTCCTGAAGCTCTGCGTGCAGTCCACGTAAACGCGCAAGGCACGGATGGGACAGAGAAGAGCAATGGCTGGGTCTGCCTCCTCCTGGGGCAGTGCTTGCAAGTTCACCACCTGATCCCTAAAGGGCGTGGTGGGAACTTTGGGCACATATCCAGGCCGGGGTCTCAAAACAACGTGAGAGTTGCCCGGTCCGAATTCTAGGCACGAATCGTCGACCGAAAATGCCTGCAGGTCCCCTACCCTCTTGACCGAGGCCAATGCAGTGAGGAGCGTCTTCAATGACAGAAACTTACGCTCTACTGACTGCAAAGGCTCGAAGGGCTCCTCCTTCAAGGCTGTCAGGACTGAGGGGAGATCCCAAGAGGGTACCAGATGAGGGCGCGGAGGATTTACTACAGCTGAGGGTAGCCCACCTAGAACCTCCACGTCCCATCCAGGGACCACACGTGGAGATTCCACAAGTCTGGACGCGAGTGCCAGAGGGTGGCCCCTCTCTGAGAAAGGAAATGTCAAGGAGGGGCTGTCGCGAGGAGCATCAGTTCTGGGAACCAAGTCCGATTGGGCCAGTATGGTGCCACCAAAAGGACTTGCTCCTCGTCCTCCCTGACCTTGCACAGGGTCTGTGCGAGAAGGATCACTGGGAGAAATGCACATTTGAGTAGGCCCCGAGGCCAGCTGTGTGCCAGCGCGTCCGTGCCGAGGGCCCCCTCGGACAGGAAGTAAAACAGCTGGCAGTGGGATGTGTCCAGGGAGGCAAACAGGTCTACCTGAGCATCCCCGAAGCATCTCCAAATCAGCTGGACTACCTCGGGGTGGAGTAGCCATTCTTCTGGATGGACGTGCTGACATGAAAGCTCGTCGGCTGCACGATTGAGATCGCCTGGGACATGAACGGCGTGAAGCCACCTCAGATGCTTCTGACTCCAAATGAGGAGATGGTGGGCGAGTTGCGACATGTGACGGGAGCGTAGACCGCCTTGGTGGTTGATGCACGCAATGGTCGCAGTGTTGTCCGTACGGACCAGTACTTGCTTGTCGTTTAGCAGCATTCTGAAGCGGAGCAGAGCAAGCCATACTGCTAGCAACTCGAGGCAATTGATGTGCCACTGCATTCGGGGCCCTGTCCAGAGGCCCACAGCTGCATGCCCGTTGCACATGGCACCCCAGCCCATAGCAGAGGCATCTGTTGATACAACAAAATGCCTGGACACTTGCACTAGGGGAACTCTTGCCCGAATAAAAGCAAGATCCGACCACGGGCTGAAGATCTGACGGCAGGACAGGGCGACTGAGACCTGGTGCGTGCCGCGTCGCCATGCCCATCTTGGGACCCGGTCGTGAAGCCAACGCTGAAGTGCTCTCATATGAAGCAATCCGAGCGGCATGACAGCGGCTGAGGATGCCATATGCCCCAGAAGACTGTGAAACTGTTTTAGTGGAACCACCCTCTTGTCCTGGAAAGACTCCAGGCAGTTCAGCATCGACTGAGCATGCTCTACTCAGGGACGTGCTGTGAGGTTGACCGAGTCCAACTCCATGCCGAGAAAAGAGATCCTCTGCACAGGGGAGAGTTTGCTCTTTTCCCAGTTGACCCGAAGACCCAACCAGCTGAGGTGGCTGGGCACCGTGTCCCTGTGTTCGCACAACTGCGCTCGAGACTGGGCCAGTATGAGCCAGTCGTTGAGGTAGTTGAGAACGTGAATGCCTGCTTCCCTTAATGGAACAAGGGCTGCCTCCACTACCTTGGTGAAGACACAAGGCGACAGGGATAGCCCGAAGGGGAGGACCTTGTACTGATATGCTCGCCCTTCGAACGCAAAGCGGAGAAACTGTCTGTGTCGAGGGAGGATCGAGACATGAAAGTACACGTCCTTCAGGTCGATCGCTGTGAACCAATCAAAGGGACGGATGCATTGAAAGATGCGTTTCTGCGTCAACATCCTGAACGGGAGCTTGTGAAGGGCCCGGTTCAGAACGCACAGGTCCAAGATTGGTCGTAACCCACCGCCTTTCTTGGGTACGATGAAGTAGGGGCTGTAGAACCCTGACTTCATCTTGGCTGGAGGGACCGGCTCTATCTCCAGCAGGACCGCGATTTATGCACGCAAGACAGGAGCATCTTTGTTCAACACAGAGGTGAACCGAACGCCTCTGATTTTGGGAGGACGCCGGGCGAACTGAATCGCATAACCGAGTCTGATGTTCTCGTGAGCCAGCGAGACAGCCAGGGGAGCTATAGCCAGGCCCCCAGGAACCGAACAAGTGGGACTAGGGGAACCACAGACGTACCCGCAGTGGGGGAGCGCTCTTTCTTTTTTTTCTTTCTTTTTTGCCTCCAGTGCAGCCCTCGATTAGATGCTCTTTTAGAAAGGAAAAAACGCTCTTTCAGATAAGTGCTGAAGCGCCCAGGGGAGTTCGCGGCGTGACCGCAGTTTAATGAGCTGCAGCACACCGTCAGAGAGAAGCAGCAGCACTGAACAACAATCCCCATTGACGCGTCGTTGGCTCGGCTCCGAAGCGAAAACCTGATGTGCGTTTGCTATCATTGGCTTGTTCTGTTAACACTCGAAGGTGATTGGGCTCTCGGGAGAGATCCCATTTACGTCAGTCACTTGTCGTTACGTCGAACGTGACTGACTGAAAGGGAAACAAAGTTTGTAAGTCACCACTGATATCCTTAGATCAGATAGTTGTTACAGACAATGGTCTGCATGATTGTTCGAGGAGAAAAGAGCAAACAACTGAAGCAGAAACAACAGAACGTTCTCCTCTGGCTAAACGAACCAGCAGTTTGTTCCAACTGCAGCAAAGTCAGATTGTAAGGGCTCAACTGGTTCCAGTGGTCTTTTCCCGATGACTGTCTAGGTGGCAGGGTCATTACTGGGGATCTGTCTCTGGGGCTCATCTAGGTGTCCTGGTCTCCGCTGATGTTCAGGGCTGTAGAGGTCGCCTCTGGGTGCTGATCCACCATCTGATCTGGATACAAACTGGATCTGGTGACTGCAGTGACCATCTGGGCTGGATACGGACCGGATCGGGTGGCTACGGTGACCTCGGAATAAGAGAGAAACAGACTAATATTAGCATAGATGTCAATCATCTTACGATGTAACAAGTGCATTGTGTGTTATGGGAAGTGTTCTTGGATCCTGTTGACCTAATTAATGCAGCCTAACAATCCTTTAACAGATTTGAATATTAGAAGCGTATTAGTGTGTTATGTGTACGCCAGGTTAGATAGTGACAGAGTGTGTCTACCTCTTGAACAATGTTAGGTAGATTGTTCTAGAGTTTGGGCAATAAATAGAAAAAGGATCTGCCGCCCACAGTTGATTTTGATATTCTAAGTATTATCAGATGGCCAGAGTTTTGAGAACATAATGGACGTGGATGACTATAATGCGATAAGAGTAAACCAAGAGTGAGGAGCTAAACCATTCACGGCTTTATAAGTAATTAACAAGATTTAAAAATCTATACAATGTTTAATAGGGAGCCAGTGCAGTGTTAACAGAACCGGGCTAATGTGGTCATACTTTCTGGTTCTAGTAAGACTCTAGCTGCTGCATTTCGAACCATTTGTAGTTTGTTTATCAAGCGTGCAGAACAACCGCCCAATAAAGCATTACAATAATCTAACCTTGAGGTCATAAACGCATGAATTAACATTTCTGCATTTGACATTGAGAGCATAGGTCTCCGTTTAGATATATTTTTAAGATGAGAAAAAAGCAGTTTTACAAATGCTAGAAATGTCAAGTCAAGTCAAGTCAAGTCTGCTTTATTGTCAATTCTTCCACATGTACAGCACATACATACAGAGAATTGAAATTGCGTTACCCTCAGACCCTTGGTGTAAACAGTTAACATTAAACACGTTCAAATACAGATAATAAGGTTTAAACATATGTACATACAACTCTATAGCTATACAAGTAAGGACATTGTAGAAAAAAAATAAAGAAATAGATAAAGTGGCATAAGGCGCATGGCAGATAGTGCAAACCAGTTAAATAAAAACAAAACTGTGCAGATATATTTGTAGTGCAAAAAGAGCTTATCAATCTGAGAACATTGTAGAAAAAAAAAAAAAAAGATAGATAAAGTGACATAAGGCACATGGCAGAATAGATGGAGTGCAAACCAGTTAAATAAACCAAAACTGTGCAGATATATGTGTAGTGCAAAAAGAGCTTGTCAGTCTGAGGACATTGTAGAAAGAAAAAAAAAGATAGATAAAGTGACATAAGGCACATGGCAGAATAGATGGAGTGCAAACCAGTTAAATAAACCAAAACTGTGCAGATATATGTGTAGTGCAAAAAGAGCTTGTCAGTCTGTTAAATTGACAGGAGAACAGTCTTTTTATGAGACTATCCGATGAGGTAGTTTGCAGTCAATGCTGGATGAGGTAGTGATCAGTCCAATGCTGCACAAGTGAGAGGTGCTGGTCACAGTTTGTAAGTAGGTGGGGGTGGCTGGTCCTGGGGGTGTGGGGAGCCGTAGGGGGGGGGCTCATAGTGTCAGAGTTCAGTGTTGTATGGGGTAAAAAGGGGGGGGGGGGGGGGGCAGGGACGGGAGGGAGTTCAGCTTCCTGACAGCCTGATGTATGAAGCTGTCCTTCAGTCTGCTGGTCCTCGCCTGGAGACTCCGAAGTCTCCTCCCTGATGGCAGCAGACTGAAGAAGCTGTGTGTCGGGTGGGTGGGATCACCTGCAATGCGGAGGGCTTTGTGGGTGAGACGGGTGCTGTAGATGTCCTGGAGGGAGGGGAGAGAGACACCAATGATCCTCTCAGCTGCTCTCACTATTCGCTGAAGTGACTTGCGGCAGGATGCGTTGCAAGCGCCATACCACACAGTGATGCAGCTGGTTAGGATGCTCTCGATTGTGCCTCTGTAGAAGGTGCACATGATAGGGGTCGGGGCTCTGGCTCTTCTGAGTTTGCGGAGTAAGTAGAGACGCTGCTGTGCTTTCTTGGCCAGTGCTACAGTGTTGTTAGTCCAGGAGAGGTCCTCTGTGATGTGCACACCCAGGAACTTGGTGCTGCTCACTCTCTCCACAGTCGCACCGTTGATGGTCAGAGGGGCATGCTGAGTGTGTACTCTCCTGAAGTCAACAACAATCTCCTTCGTCTTCTCCACATTCAGAGAGAGATTGTTGTCACTGCACCACCCGGCCAGGCGGCTCACCTCGCTCCTGTAGTTTGTCTCATCTCTGTTGCTGATGAGACCCACCACAGTTGTGTCATCCGCAAACTTAATGATCAGGTTAGAGTTGTGTGACGGTGTGCAGTCGTGGGTCAGCAGAGTGAAGAGGAGGGGGCTCAGCACACATCCTTGGGGGGCCCCAGTGTTCAGTGTGATGGTGCTGGATGTGTTACTGCCAACCCGTACTGCTTGAGGTCTCCCGGTCAGGAAGTCCAACAGCCAGTTGCACAGAGAGGTGTTGAGCCCCAGCTGGACCAGTTTGTGTGTGAGCTGTTGAGGGATGATTGTGTTGAATGCTGAACTGAAGTCTATGAACAGCATCCTGACATATGAGTCTTTTTTGTCCAGATGTGTGAGGGCTGGGTGGAGGGCAGTGGCGATGGAATCATCGGTCGAGCGGTTGGACCTATATGCAAACTGGAAGGGGTCAAGTGAGGGGGGGAGGACAGACTTGATGTGGTGCATGACTAGCCGTTCAAAGCACTTCATGAGAATAGGAGTGAGTGCTATTGGACGGTAGTCATTGAAACAGGATGGAGATGACTTCTTCGGGACTGGAATGATGGTGGTAGCTTTGAAGCATGTGGGGACAACGGCCTGATTTAGCGAGATGTTGAAGATGTCTGTCTGCACAGTCTCTCAGTACACGCCCAGGAAGGTTGTCAGGACCCGGAGCTTTGCGTGCATTGATCCTGCTGAGGGACCTCCTCATGCTGTCCGGGGACAGCGTCATCACCTGGTCGCCGGGAGGAGGTGGAGTCTTCTGTGCAGTGGTGCTGTTTTGTGCCTCAAAGCGAGCAAAGAAGGCATTCAGCTCGTTCAGCAGGGGGATGGAGCTGTCACAGGTCTGTGGTGGGGGCTTGTAGTCCGTAATGGTCTGTATCCCCTGCCACAAGCTCCGAGAGTCTCTGCTGTCGCTGAAACGATGGGCTATCCTCCTGGAGTACTGTCTCTTGGCCTCTCTGATGCCGCGGGATAGGTTGGCCCTAGCTGTCTTCAGGCCCTCCTCATCTCCAGCTCTAAAGGCAGCGTTCCGAGCCTTCAGCAGTCTGTAGACTTCCCCTGTCATCCACGGCTTCTGGTTGGCCCGGACAGTGATGGACTTTGTGACTGTTACATCATCAATGCACTTGGAGATGTAGGCAGTGACAGTCTCCGAGTACTCTTGGAGGTCTGTAGTGTTGTTGTATGTGGCAGCCTGTTTAAACATATTCCAGTCAGTGGTGTCAAAACAGTCCTGAAGTGCCTCTGACGACCCTTCCGGCCACACTTGAATCTGTTTGTGTATTGGTTTGATGACTTTGACGAGCGGTCTGTATGCAGGCATTAGCATGACAGTGATGTGGTCTGAGGCTCCGAGGTGGGGGAGGGGGAGGGCCTTGTAAGCTCCTCTCTGGGTGGTGTAAACAAAGTCCAGGGTATTTTTTCCCCTTGTTGGAAAGTCTATGTGTTGATGTATTTTTGGGAACACACTCTTTAAGTCTGCGTGGTTGAAATCCCCGGCCAAGATGAGAAAAGCATCTGGGTGGGCTGTCTGCTGCTCACTGGTGTGCTGGTACAGTTCATTTAGCGCCTCACTCCTGATGTTGTTGTTGGAGCTGGGAGGGATGTATACAGCAACTAGCAGTATGGCTGAATATTCCCTCGGTAGATAGAACGGCCGGCACTTAATAATCATAAACTCCACCAGGGGTGAGCAGTGTTTGCAGACCACAACAGCGTCGCGACACCATGCATCATTGATGTAAACACAAAGCCCGCCACGGCGGATCTTACCTCCCTCAACGAGAGCTCTGTCAGCTCAATAGCATGTTAGCTGGTCGAGCTGTATGGCGCAGTCCGGTACGCTGTTGTTAATCCATGTTTCCGTAAACACAAAAACACAACAGTCTCTTACAGTCCTCTGAGTGGAGCGGAGTAGTCGGATGTAATCCAGTTTATTGTCCAAAGAGCGTACGTTTGCCAGTACGATGGTGGGGATAGCTGGCTTGTGTGGGTTGGCCGCTAGCCTAGCTCGGATACCTCCGCGCTTACCCCTCTTCTGCTTCCTCTCATGCCGCTTATAGCACCTCCGCTGTGGGCGAGATGCAGTAGTGGGGGTCGGTGATGGAGTAGGCTTTCGGAACAGACCGAGGTCCCGCAGCTCTTCGGCGTGTGCTGAGTTTAACTCAAAAAATGTGATTCTGCCGACATCGAGCAGAAACTCACGACTGTATGCGCGCTTACAGACAGGTAGACGAGACGAAGATGTGCAAAAACATTGCGACTTACAAGACAAAAAACATGAAAACACCGTTCTGTCGGGAGAGAGAGAAGCCGCTGCGATTGTGCGTGCCGCCATTTTCACTGCCATTTTTTTTGTGGCTGTCAAAGGAGAGATTGCTATCAAATAGCACACCTAGGTTCCTGACTGATGACGAAGAATCGACAGAGCAGCCATCAAGTGTTAGACAGTGTTCTAGGTTATTACTTATGGGGGTTTTAGGTCCGATAATTAACACCTCTGTTTTTTATCAGAATTTAGCAGTAAGAAATTACTCGACATCCAGTTTTTTATATTGCATTCCATAAGCATTCCATAAGTTTCTCAATTTGGTGTGTTTCACCGGGCCATGAAGAAATATAAAGCTGAGTATCATCAGCATAACAGTGAAAGCTAACCCCGTGTTTCCTGATGATATTTCCCAAGGGTAACATGTAAAGCGTGAAAAGTAACGGCCCTAGTACTGAGCCTTGAGGTACTCCATATTGCACTTTTGGGGTCGATATGATACCTCTTCATTCACTGCTACGAATTGATGCTGTTCAGATAAGTACAGTTTGAACCATGCTAATGTACTTCCACTATTTTCAAAAAAGTTTTCTAGTCTATTCAAAAGAATGTTGTGATCGATAGTGTCGAACGAATAATAGTATCGATTTTGGAAGTAAAATAGTTTATAAAGTCATTAATGCTGTGCTGTTGGGAAATGTCAACACCTGTTGATGCTTTATTGTATGTTAATTATGCCACCGTATTGAATAAATACCTGGGGTTATGTTTGTTTTCTTCTAAAAGAGACGAAAAGTAATCAGATCTAGCAGTTTTTAATGGTTTTTTTTCTGTAGCATAGGGTACTTTCCCTCCAAGCAATACGAAATACCTCTAGTTTAGTTTTCCTCCATCTGCGCTCCATTTTTCGGGCTGCTCTCTTTAGTGTGCGAGTGTGCTCATTATACCACGGTGTTTGACTCTTTTCCTTAATCTTCCTTAAGCATAAAGGAGCAACCGTATCTAAAGTGCTAGAAAAGAGAGAGTCCATAGTTTCTGTTACATCATCAAGTTTGTCTGCGCTGTTGGATATGCTGAGGAATTGAGATAAATCATGAAGATTACTTATAAAGCCGTCTTTTGTGGTATAAGTGATGGTTCTACCATATTTGTAAGGAGTTGAATTTAAGGCTTTAGATATATGGAGTTTACACAAGACTAGATAATAATCTGATATCACTTTGCTGCAGAATTTCAACACCATTAACATTAATTCCATGTGACAGTGTTAAATCTAGAGTATGATTTCGACAATGAGTAGGTCCTGACACGTGTTGTCTAACCCCGATAGAGTTCAGAATGTCTATGAATGCTGATCCTAATGCATATTGTTCATTGTCAGCATGGATGTTAAAATCCCCCACAATTAAGACTCTATCTGCAGCCAGCACTAACTCTGATAGAAGAATCACCAAATTCTTTAATAAAGTCTGTATGGTGCCCTGGTGGCCTGTATAGATTAGCCAGTACAAACATCACAGGGGATTTATCATTAATACTTTTTTCTCTAGATAATGTTATATGAAGCACCATTACTTCAAAGGAGTTATATTTAAAGCCTGTCTTCTGTGAAATACTGAAAATATTGCTATAAATTGTAGCAACACCTCCCCCTTTGCCTTTTGGATGCGGCTAATTTTTATAACAGTAATCTTGGGGAGTAGACTCGTTTAAAATAATGTATTCATCTGGTTTTAGCCAGGTTTCTGTCAAACAGAGCACATCTAGTTTATGATCAGTGATCATATCATTTGCAAAAAACGCTTTCGTAAAAGGGGACCTGATTTTCAATAAGCCAAGCTTTATCATTTGTTTCTCTGTGTTATATATATTTTTCATTTGTTGAACATCAATTAAGTTCTTACTCATAAATTGGTTTGGACGTTTTTTGTATTTTCTAGTTCGGGGAACAGACACAGTCTCTATAGTGTGATATCTAGGTGACAGAGTCTCTATGTGCTGAGAATTAACTGACTTCTGTGGCGTGAGGCGGCTAGCAGATGGTCGGTTTAGCCAGTCTGTCTGCTTCCTGACCTGGGCCCCAGTTAGTCAAGTATGAACTCTAATACTATGTGCCAGATTTCTAGAGAGAAGAGCGGCACCACCCCAGGAGGGATGAAGACCATCTCTTTTCAACAGGTCATGTCTGCCCCAAAAACTCATCCAATTGTCTATAAAACCTATGTTATTCTGCTGGCATCACTTAGACATCCAGTCATTGAGTGACGACAGTCTGCTATGAATCTCATCAGTAAGCAGGAAGCGGCCCAGAGCATATTACAGTGTCTGACATCGTACTTGTAAGTTCACACACCTCTTTAAAATTATTTGTAGTGATCTCCGACTGGCGAAGTCGAACATCATTAGCACCGACGTGGCTAACAATCTTACTGAATTTACGTTTAGCATTAGCCAGCACTTTTAAATTTGCCAAGATGTCAGGCGCTCTGGCTTCCGGTAAACATTGGACTATGGTGGCTGGTGTCTCTATTTTCACATCCCGTACAATAGAATTGCCAATAGCTAGAGCAATTTCATCAGGTTCCTCAGTGGGTTCATCACTGAGTGGGGAGAGCCTGTTTGATGTTTTGATCGGAACGGAAGGCCGCCCCTAGTCACCCATTTGCCCTGCTGCACGGGCTCTAATACCGGAACCGAACAATGTACAGAACTCCCTGAGCTAGTCCCATCCAAAGCAGTATCTACAGCCCTCACATTCTTACTGGCCTCAACTAAAGTTTGGATGAGTGTCTCTAGTTCTAAAACCTTCTCTGTCAGCCTAATTCTTTCCCTGCATTTATCACATGTAAATTCCTCGCTGCTGACAGATAGAGATAAACTGTACATGTGGCAAACAGTGCAAACAACAATAGCAGGAGAAGAAGCCATAACACTCACCGTGATTGATGAATGATACCGACTTAACTTACCACTGTTCTTTGATGAACTCATGAAAAACAGAGTGAGAGAGAAATGAAACGGAGCGAGAAAAAATTTAATAGTAATAGACGCAAGTAGAAACACTAATGACAAGCTAACAAATGCTAACGCGCTGCACTCGCGGTTTTATCCAGCGAACGATCAAATTAGTCAGGTTAGTTTGATAGATAATATCAGAAATATGGTGGGAATTAAGTTATATTTTACCACTTAAACAACAGATTTCTGTCTAAAATGGAAATATTTAAATTTCTTCAAACAGTTATCAAAACACCTTTATTTTTATTGTCAGTCGCAGCAAAAGAGACCACCTCATAATATTTATTATCGAATCTATGAACATCATCCTTCCACAAATGAGCTTTCTGGATCAAAGCAATGTCAACCTTTTTTCGTCGTAGTAGTTATAAAAAACTTGTACGTTTATGGGAGCCATTTAAACCATTGACATTACACCTTATTATATTAATTTCAGTCATTTCTATCAAACAAATAAGTGAACTGAACAAATGAGAGAAAGTTATGCCACTGCAAATGAATTAACTAAAGTCTGCCATTAAAAATCTATTAACATAAAGAAAACCCACCCCATAAAACTTTTACAGACTGGGGTAAAAACCCCAGGCTTGCCGCCCTCCCCTGTCTTAATCAGTGACAGTAACATGACAGTCAGTACCATTCTTTAGAACACCGCCATTAGCCCTATTATAAGAGAACAGAATAACTTTGAATTTACACGAGTAATAAAGTGGGATTAAAAAAAAGAAAAAAGAAAAGATTATGTATACTTTCCATAACGAGGAAACAAACATAAATAATTGCATCATGTATATTGAAAACTGTTCCTTAGTGATACCAGGTTTCTTAGCTTACATGAAGAACTGCCAGTAGACGATTGTCACATGAAGTTCTAAAATAGTAAATCAGAAGTCGAATCACTCGGTATTATCAAACCTTTATGCCACGTCCATCCCAGGAGAATGAGGAGCAGGAATGGAGCTCAGGAACTGATGCGCTTCATCCAGTGAGTGCATTAATTTGGTCTCGCCGTGTTTCATGGCGATCTTCAGAGTAGCTGGATACTGAAGAAAGATCTGCAGACCTGCCTCTTTCAATTCCTTCCATATTGTACTGAAGGAACTCTGATTCTTTGCCGTCGTGGGAGAGAAGTCGGGGAAGAAGCTCAACATCGTCACCCGCTTTTAGAGGACCGCGGGATCTTGCTTCATTAAGAATCAAATTCCTGTCAATGTAGCGTAACAGTTTGAAGAGAAACACTCGCGGTTGTTTTGGAGTGATCTGTTGAAGCTCTGGAGTATATCCGATGAGCATGTTTGATCTCGATATCTCTGCCCGCATTGATGGGATCCAGATTGGCAGTGACCATTTCAGAAATCCAATCGGGTCATCCTTCTTGTCCCCTTCAGGTAGTCTCAGCAGGTGGAGATGACTGCGTCTGCTGCGGTCTTGTAAATCAGGGACCTGCTGCTCGTGGGCATCCAGACGGCCAATGTTTTCGCCGATCACTTGTTTCTGCTCTCTCTGTTCCCCCGATTAAAAAGTCAATTTTAGAGCATATATTCTGGATTGTAGTCATGTGAGAGGCGAATTCAGTGCGCATTGCTGCTAATTCAGCCTTTAAAATGTCCTTAAATCGCTTTTTAGTGATCGCCATATTGTCTTCCATGTCCGCTCGGCCCTCCGCGGACACTGGTTTTGTTTTTTTCTTAATTGGCGATGATGATGGTGAAAGATAAGTGAGTTTCCGACTGTGTGACATCTCCAGACCAACGACAAAAAAACTACCCCAAATGTAAGAAAAGAAGACGAACAACAGTAAAAGACAGTAATATACACCGAGCTTAGCTAATGTGTGTCTTGGCTCATGAAAGCATCACGTGATCCCCCTAAAGTATTTTTCTGATTCAATTTGCATATAAATTGCAATGTAAAAAATACTAGTCATCAATGCTGGAAAGCAGAAAACAGTATATTTAAGTTTATGGCAAAATCAACAAATATGCAAGTTTTCTCAATTACATCATTTGCAAAAGTGACTTAATTGGTAGCACTCTCTTCAGGATTATGGATTATTGGTCCAAGATGTTGAGCGGTCAGACGCAGCGGCTACTCCGGGTCCCAAAGACGGTGCTTTTATGTCTTTTAATGTCGTCTGTTCGTCTCCAAATAGTGTCAGTTTACTGCTAACTCATAAGGAAATCACTCCAAAACTCATCTATGATCACCAAAGTCTTTTGGATATCGGCAACGCATACAAACACCAACACTCGCCGGCGGCTACTGAGAAGCTACGAGGCCTTTGTTTACTGCTGGAGCCGGACCTCGAGACCGCGGCCTCGCCTACTGACGCTACCCGCACAAGGCAGCGTCGCAAGCGGTGTGAGAGAGGACGGAAGCGCGGTAAGCGCGGAGGTATATGAGCTAGGCTAAGAGCTAACCCCACAAGACCGGCTCTTCCAACACTCATGCTCTCAAACGTTCGCTCTCTGGAAAACAAACTGGACCTAATTCAACTCAGTTGGTCTACACAGCATGAGGCAAGGGATTGTTGTGTGTTTGTTTTCACCGAAACATGGCTAAACGACAACATCCCGTACTCCGTCATTCAGCAGCATGGGCTAACCAGCTTTCGAGCGGATAGAGATTCATCACTGTCTGGTAAGACCCGCCGAGGTGGCTTGTGTGTGTATATCAACAAAGACTGGTGTAACAATGCTGCGGTATTATCAAAATACTGTTCATCGCTGGTGGAGTTTATGTTTGAGAAGTGTCGACCGTTCTATCTGCCGCGGGAGTTCACGGTCATTATTATTGTCGCAGTCTACATACCCCCGTGTGCAAACGCTAAGGACACGCTTTGTGAACTGTATAGCGCCATCAGTGAACAACAAACAAATAACCCCGACGGCTTTTTCATCATAGCCGGTGACTTTTGGTTTTACCAAAGTTCTACCAACATGTGAACTTTGCAACAAGGGGAAACAACACACTGGACTTTGTTTATACAACAGAGAAAAACACATAAAAAGCTGAACCCCGCCCCCATCTAGGGTACTCGGACCACATCACTGTTATGCTAATCCCAGCATATAGACCACTTCTCAAACTCGCCAAACCGGTTCAAAAGCAGATCACAGTATGGCCAGACAATGCCACCTCAGCACTGCAGGACTGCTTCCAGGACACAGACTGGAACATGTTTAAAGAGGCAGCCACCTACAACAGCCACACAGACCTGCAGGAGTACACTGAAACTGTGACTGCATACATCAAAAAGTGCATAGATGATGTGACAGTCACCAAGACCATTACCACACGTGCAAACCAGAAGCCATGGATGACAGCAGAGGTTCGTGGGCTGCTAAAGACCAGAGATGGAGCATTCAGATCAGGAGACAAAGCAGCCCTCAAAACAGCAAGAGCCAATCTTTCTCATGGCATCAAGAAGGCAAAACAACAAAATGCTAAAAAAATTAACAACAACTTCACAGACAGTAAAGACACTCGGTCCCTGCGGCAAGCCATTCAGACCATCACTGACTACAAGCCCCCACCACAGGCCAGTGATGATGACACATCCTTACCAGATGCACTCAACCACTTCTACTCACGATTTGAGATACAGAGCGACACACCTGTACAGAAACTACTCACGACCAGGTGACTCATCTCCAAACGACCAGGTGCTCTGTTTCTCTCCAGCCGAGGTAGGGGAGACCCTGTCCCGGATTAACCCAAGAAAGGCTGCGGGCCCTGACAACATAACTGGACTTGTACTGAGAGATTGTGCTGCACAGCTGACGGATGCCCTAACAGACATCTTCAACACCTCGCTGAGCCAGGTAGTTGTCCCCACATGTCTCAAATCCACCTCCATAATTCCAGTACCAAAGAAGTCACCCGTGTGCTGTCTGAATAACTATCGTCCCATAGCACTGACCCCAATCATGATGAAGTGCTTTGAGAGGTTAGTCATGCATCACATCAAGTCCAGTCTCCCAAACACACTGGACCCATTCCAGTTTGCATACTGTCCAAACCATTCCACGGACGATGCAGTATCCACCACTCTCCACCTAGCTCTTACTCACCTGGAACAGAAAGACTCTTATGTAAGAATGCTGTTCATTGACTTCAGCTCAGTATTCAACACTATAATCCCACAACAGCTCATCCACAAACTAAACTTGCTGGGCCTTCCAAACACCCCCCTCTGTAATTGGATCCTGGACTTTTTAACTGCAAGACCTAAGTCAGTCCGTGTCGGCCGCAACTCCTCCAGCACTACCACACTGAGCACAGGTGCCCCACAAGGCTGTGTGCTCAGCCCGCTGCTCTTCACGCTGCTGACCCACGACTGCACTGCCAAGTCCAGCTCCAACCACATCATCAAGTTTGCTGATGACACAACTGTGGTAGGCCTCATCAGCAACAACGATGAAACGCTCTACAGAGAGGAAGTGGCACAGCTGGCGAAATGGTGTGGTGCTAACAACCTGTCCCTCAATGTAAGACAAAAGAGGTTGTGATGGACTTCAGGAGAAACTCTGTTGACCATCCCCCACTGACCATCGACGGCTCAACCGTGGAGAGAGCCGGCAGCACTAAATTCCTGGGGGTGCACATCTCAGAGGATCTCACCTGGACCACCAACGTCACGTCACTCAACAAGACGGGACAACAGCGCCTCCACTTTCTCCGCCGGCTGAAAAGGGCAAGTCTCCCGCCACCCATCCTCACCACTTTCTACAGGGGCACCATTGAGAGTGTGCTGACCACCTGCATCACTGTCTGGTATGGGAACTGCAGTGCTGCTGACCACAAGACCCTACAACGGACAGTGAACACTGCCGCAAAGATCATCGTTGCCCCTCTCCCCTCCATCCTGTGCATTTTCCTTGCACGATGCTCCAGCAAGGCCTCCAGCATCGTGAAAGACCCCACCCACCCCTCCCACAACCTCTTCCAGCTCCTACCATCAGGTAGAAGGTACCGGAGTATCAAAGCTCACTCTGTCAGATTGCTCAACAGCTTTTTTCCTCAGGCTGTGAGAGCTCTTAACTCCAATCTCCCTGTCCTCCTCTGACCCCCCACTCACCCAACTCATTAATACAGTTGACAACTTTTCCTAAGTGCAATTCTGAGTGTGCTACACACATGTGAGTGGGCTATACAAACCACCTGTAGTAACGCACTCATCCCACTATATGCACACTAAACACTTTCTATGAACACTCCCTGCTACAAAGACTCAATAAAAAAAATGTTTACTTGAGCATTGCACTACAAAATAATGTTTACTTGAGCATTACACTACAATACTCAATACAATCTTTTTGCACTATGCGCTGCTTCCCACAAAATCTCTCTTTAATCTGCACAACAATTACAATTACAAATATGTAAAGTTCTTGTACAGTCTCAGATTGTGTATGTCTAGGCAACTAGGTATAGTATTTATGGTATTTATAGTATATGTATCGTCAGATGCTCTGTTTTTTTTTTCTCTTATGCTTGCATTGTTGTGTTTATCTTATGTTTAACTAGTATGTAGCACCGTGGTCCTGCAAGACACGACATTGCGTTCCACTATATGTCCACACGTAGCAGCATGACAATAAAGCTCAACTTGAACTTGAACTTGAGGTGTAGTACTTCATTAAACTATTAAATGAACCATTAGAGGAATCAATTTCTCTATAGAGAAAGTTTTAAAACAAGTTGTAGACCCTGCAACAGACCTCATTACATAACACAAACACCACACACACTGCAGCATCTGCTCTGTTTACACGAATGTATTCCTATCAGGACTAACAATCTCTGACAGCTGTTTGACACTCGTGCTGTGGAGATTCAATAAATACAGTCAACACAGAAAGAGAGTAAAATTAAATATAAACATCTGGATTTTACTTTGGCTATAGCTCAAGGAATCTCAACCCGGATATTTCAATATTACAGAGACATTTGTATAGGTTTTATTTATATTTGAATGTTTATTTCAGTTTTAGGTATGCTGGCTTTTGCACTGTACACTAAATACAGTATTAATGTGATTTAATATAAATACATACACTATACTATATATTTGTATAATTGTGTTTATAAATGCAGAAACACAAGTAACTGCAAAGGGTTCACAAACCCTCATATATACATGAATTTCGAAAACATTTATCATATTGAACAAATAATTCCAATATTTAAACTCATTGTTGTGTTTCAGTAGGCTGTTTTGTTAGTACTCAAGAATCAGTGCTTGTTTCTTATGGAGGAAATCCTCACACTTAGATGTTGAATGTTAAGCCCACCATTCTTCATGATCAGACTGGTGTATTACAGCTCATAGGTAATTCATAGAGTGTGTTTCTTGCATATTCTTTATTTTGTTTTTCATCTTCCTATCTACATTGGCTTCATCTGTGACATTTCTGGGAAATGCACTCTGAGATAAACTCTGACTTGAGTGTGTGTTCTCATCCGCTGTGTTTCTCTCGTTGAGTGTGGGGAGGCTGTCTGGAGCCCGAAATCACCTCCGCGCTCTGCTCATGTCACAGGGGGTTTTAGGGAGAGCAATTACCGCTGACATTTAGGAGAGTGCTCAAAGGGTCAGACGTTTTTATGCAACAATGACAAATTATCTCAACATTTTTAGATGTAGGAAATGTCTCATGCACTGAGTGCATGCTTTACGTCTGCATCTGCAGCTTGATGTTAGGGGAAAGACTGCACTGTAAATCAGAATATCTTTACGTGTTCAGAATTTCAAACTTGACAGATAGATATGGCCTCAACAGAAACCAACCAGGTTTAAAGACTGGGCCTGGTTGCATGAAAATCCTAAAGTGGTTTGATTTAAGGGTATCCCTGAGGGGGAAACATCACAAAGGCAAGGGAAATCTTTAAGAATTTAACAACAAACCCTTAGGCTACATGAGTGTTTGTACTAAGCATTTTACATTTAACCTTTACATCTACAGTACGCTATACAATACATGAGCTATGGAGGTTTCTAAAAGGTGTTGCACACCAGACCTGACTGGCGGATGACATCAAGTGTCCAAACATGGAAACAACCATAGAGCAGGATAATTTACCCCAAAATGAACACTACTGGAAAACACAACTCAATGTTGCCCCGATCTACAATGTGGACAAGTTGACACTAATTGCTGAAAGTCAGAACCACTCTGCAGATCTGAGTTGACAGATTTCACAAACATTGTATAGTGTACTGTTTAATGGACAGAAAATTTTTATCTTCAGAGTTTGAGTCCATTGGAGGACATCAATCATGTTTGATATTTTTAGCAGATTTTAGAACATACAGTCAAACCAAAAATTATTCAGACACCAGATATAATTTTTGATATGTATATATTTTTTTCTTTTCTTTTTTTCTAGTGCAGAACAGTACAGTTCATTTATATGGAAGCCCGTTTCCACCACTGAATAAATTAATAAAAAGGTAATTGCGACTTTTTATCTCAGAATTACGAGTTTACATCTTGCAATTCTGACTTTATTTGAGTTTATATCACGTGCTGAAATGCAGTTATTGTGGGGGCTTTGGCGCTGTCTGGTTGACCACACCCCCTAGGTAATTGTTTGTTATTGCATCCTAATTAGAGGAGTGGTTATAAAGGCATGAGGCAAAATAGAAGGGTGTTGCATCATATTCAGCTGATCGTACTTCCGGAGCGTCATTGCGCTGCATGAGGGGTATGTATTGGCGTCTTCCATCTAGGTTGTCGGTGTTGTAGACTTTAATAGTGATTTTAGCTGTTTGTTGTCTGCTACTAGTAATCCTTGTGAAGCTGGCATTTGTTTGGGCGCATGTTGCACCAATATATGGGCAATCGTCGGTCCCCTGCTGTTGTGTTTCTCTGCATTTGAGAATTGTGGGTGCCGCCAGGTTGGGTGATTTGCCACTGCCTGTATGTGATCTATTGAAGTAAGGGCTGCTGGATATATGATGTGGTTCCCATTATCTGGTATGTATGTACAACCCATTCGTGTCTCTCCAGCCCGCATAAAGGCGTATTAGTTTGGGTTATAACATTTTCTGTGTTTAAACCATCCTGTGAGCGTGCCTGCTTTTGTGCTCCCAGGTCTGCGTGTCTTATAGCAGGGACTACAGCATGGCTTGCAATTTCACCACTGCTGTTTTGCTTTTACATAATTTTAATTAATCTGTTTTTCTTTAATATTGCATTTACTATTATGTTTGGCTTTTATTGATTTGTTTTGCTTTATCTTTGCATGCAATGCTTTTGTTTATTTGTTTGGTTTGCATTCATTAGTTATTTGGCTTTAATGTATGTTTTGCATTTAAAGGGGACCTATTATGCAAAAATCACTTTTATAAGGTGTTTGAACACAGTTGTGTGGCCGCAGTGTGTGAAAACAACCAGCCTATAATGGTAAAAATCCACCCACTCATTTTTTTATAATCTAAAAAAAAAATGGACACAGCCCTGAGTGAGAAGCTGTGGTCCGCCTCCGCAATTACTGATTACTTGCTGTAGCTGCTTGAGATATACAATTCCAGTGCCAAAGAGGCATTTCAAGTGTTGTGTTTTGGGATGCACTAACGAACATGGATGTCTCCATAGACTCCCTCCATCTGAGCCGCTGAGGACACTGTGGTCAAGTTTCATTGACTAGTTTTCTCTCGCTCTCATGGGCCTCCTAGAGAAGGCTAAGCAGCATTTTCCAGATGCGATGCCAAATGCTGAGGAATTGTTACGTGACCAATTCGTTCAACATGTCCTTGATAGTTCCCTTCGTCGTGAGTTGAAGCAGCTGGTCCGTCGCCAACTCACTGCAATACTGCTGGATGTTCGTGGTGAAGCTATTAGGTGGGAATGTGAGGGCACGCCCAGAGGGGCGAGAGGCCGTAGCCATTACGTCCCATTAGCACTTGGATTTCAATATGGTGCACAAAGTGACGCGCATTCTGGAGTAGACCGTTCCTCTCTTTGTTTAGAATCAGAATCAGAATGAGCTTTATTGGCCAAGTATGTTTACACATACAAGGAATTTGTTATAGTGACAGAAGCTCCACAGTGCAACAGAAAGACAGTAACAGGACAGGACACAGGTAATAAAACAAAATAACAAGAAATAGCCAATAACCAATGTACAAAGCAGCAAAAAAAAATACACAATATATAATATAGGCGACTATGTATGTACAGGTCAAGTATGTGCAAATTAGAAATGAGAGAATAAAAATAAAATAAGTGAGTGTGGTGAATGGATAATGAATTAGTTGTGTGTTCTACATTTATTTATTGAGTGTTCATGAGATGTATTGACTGAGGGAAGAAACTGTTCCTGTGTCTGGTCGGTCTGGTGCTCAGAGCTCTGTAGCGTCGACCAGATGGTAACAGTTCAAAGAGGTTGTGTGCTGGATGTGAGGGGTCCAGAGTGATTTTACCAGCCTTTTTGCTCACTCTGGATAAGTACAGTTCTTGGAGAGTGGGGAGGGTTGTACCAATGATTCGCTCAGCAGTCCGGACTACCCTCCGTAGTCTTCTGAGGTCAGATTTGGTAGCTGAGCTGAACCAGACAGTTATTGAGGTGCAGAGGATGGATTCAATGATGGCAGAGTAGAACTGTTTCAGTAAGTCCTGTGGCAGGTTGAACTTCCTCAGCTGGCGAAGAAAGTACAACCTCTGCTGGGCCTTACTGACAATGGAGTCAATGTGAATATCCCACTTCAGGTCCTGAGAGATGGTGGTGCCCAGGAATCTGAATGACTCCACTGCAGTCACAGTGCTGTTCATAATGGTGAGTGGGGGGAGAGCAGGGGTGTTTCTCCTGAAGTCCACGATCATCTCCACAGTTTTGAGTGTGTTAAGCTCCAGGTTGTTGAGACTGCACCAGACAGCCAGCTCCTTAACCTCCTGTCTGTAAGCAGACTCGTCACCGTCCTGGATGAGGCCGATCAGTGTGGTGTCGTCTGCGAACTTCAGGAGCTTGACAGAGGGGTATTTAGATGTGCAGTCGTTGGTGTAGAGGGAGAAGAGCAGTGGGGAGAGGACACAGCCCTGAGGAGCTCCAGTGCTGATGGTTCGAGTGCTGGATGTGAATTTGCCAAGCTTTACTAACTGCTGTCTGTCTGTCAGGAAGCTGTTGATCCACTGGCAGACGGAGGTGGGGACGGAGAGCTGAGTTAGTTTATTTTGAAGGGTTTCCGGGATAATGGTGTTAAAAGCGGAGCTGAAATCCACAAACAGGATCCTCACATAAGTCCCTGGTCTGTCCAGATGCTGCAGGATGAAGTGCAGTCCCATGTTGACTGCATCATCCACAGACCTGTTTGCTCTGTAGGCAAACTGCAGGGGGTCCAGTAAGGGTCCACTGATGTCCTTCAGATGAGCCAAAACCAGTCTTTCGAATGACTTCATGGCTACAGACGTTAGGGCCACAGGTCTGTAGTCCTTAAGACCAGTGATTTTGTGTTTCTTTGGGACGGGGATGATGGTGGAGCGTTTGAAGCATGAGGGGACTTCACACAGCTCCAGTGATCTATTGAAGATATGTGTGAAGATGGGGGCTAGCTGCTCAGCACAGATTTTTAGGCAGGCTGGTGACACACCATCTGGACCAGGTGCTTTCCTTCTTTTGTTCTTCCTGAAGACCTGGCACACATCATCTTCGCTGATGTGAATTGTAGGTGTGGGGGAGAGAGGGGTTCCTGGAGGTGTGAATGGTTGTGTGGAGGGGTGATCTGGGCGGGTGTGGGGTGATCGTTCAAAACGACAAAAGAACTCGTTTAAGTCGTCTGCCAGGTGTTGATTCTCCAGAGTGCTGGGGGGTGGTGTTTTGTAGATATTGTTCTGAGATGAGCGAGCTTAGGGAGATGTTAAAGTTGCAGCAGCAGCATTTCACCCAGCTTACTCAAAGTGTAGCTCAATTATGAGACCAGCCTCGCCGTGGTTGATCTTTTCATAATAGTTCGGTTATATGTAGAAGATGCCAAAAACCTGGCCATTTTGCTGCAGAGTGTAATGGGGAGCGTGTTCCCCCTCTCTCACTCTTGCTTCCTCGTACAGACACCAAGGTGCCGAAACATAGACCGTCTTGTTCAGAGTCGTTGTCGGAAAACTCATTCCCACTGAGTTGTTGGGCCACGGCTCAGTTGGGGACTATACTGTCTCAGACGTGTTGGGCAATGGTGGCCCTGTGTCACAATGAATGTTGTCATGCCCACATCTGGTCGTGATTATGAGTGGTGTACCTGTATCCTGTATAGTCGATACTGGCTCCATGGTATCTATGATCACTGAAAGTTATTTTTGGGAATCTTTTGAACCATGGGGTCAGGATCGCCTTATGTCTTGAGATTGGCTGCAGGTAAGGGCTGCCAATGGATTATCCATTCCTTATATAGGTTACATGGAATTGTACATAGAGCTTTGTGGTAGAGTGGTCCCGAAATGTGGTGTTCTGGTGGTTAGATATCCTTCTGGTGGCATCGGTGCTCAAGCCCCTGGTGTGTTGGGGATGAACGTGCTGGGTCAATGCTACCAGGAGCTCTTTGGACATCATGGATCCTCCTGGTTTAATTCTCCGGCGGTGTCGCACGCTCCTAAGTCAGTTTTTCAAGTTTTGCAGTATTGCCACCAGGTAGGCACTCAGCGGCATCCAGAGGGTATAAGTAAGGTTAAGGTGCGTGGTCCTCGAGCAGCTCGCATTCCTGGTGGTGCTATAAAACTGGTAGAAGCCACCCGTTCTGATCATTTTTCTAGTGGTGTCGCGCTGTTGGAGCCTCCAGGGGTTGGACTCCCAGTGGGACTGCTGATTTCTCCAGCTCTTGTTAAAGTGATTAAGGGTATGGATTATGTGCCAGTTGTCAATGTGGGGACTACCGATGCCCTTCTGTTTCCTCGTCGAGTGATCGGTACATTGTCAAGTGTGCATGTTGTTAGTTTGCCCCCAGGTGTTGCTGAGGTTAGGCCCTGGCAAGGGACAGTTAGTTCCATCAGTCCCAATCAGAATCAGAATCAGAATCAAAATGAGCTTTATTGGCCAAGTATGTTTACACATACAGGAATTTGTTGTAGTGACAGAAGCTCCACAGTGCAACAGAAAGACATTAACAGGACAGGACACAGGTAATTAAACAAAATAACAAGAAATAGCCAATAACCAATGTACAAAGCAGCAAAAAAAATAAAAAATAAAAAATACACAATATATAATATATAATATAGGCGACTATGAATGTACAGGTCAAGTATGTGCAAATTAGAAATGAGAAAAATAAAAATAAATTAAGTGAGTGTGGTGAATGGATAATGAATTAGTTGTGTGTTCCACGTTTATTTATTGTGTGTTCATGAGATGTATTGACTGAGGGAAGAAACTGTTCCTGTGTCTGGTCGTTCTGGTGCTCAGAGCTCTGTAGCGTCGACCAGACGGTAACAGTTCAAAGAGGTTGTGTGCTGGATGTGAGGGGTCCAGAGTGATTTTGCAAGCCCTTTTGCTCACTCTGGATAAGTACAGTTCTTGGAGAGTGGGGAGGGTTGTACCAATGATTCGCTCAGCAGTCCGGACTACCCTCCGTAGTCTTCTGAGGTCAGATTTGGTAGCTGAGCTGAACCAGACAGTTATTGAGGTGCAGAGGATGGATTCAATGATGGCAGAGTAGAACTGTTTCAGTAAGTCCTGTGGCAGGTTGAACTTCCTCAGCTGGCGAAGAAAGTACAACCTCTGCTGGGCCTTCCTGACAATGGAGTCAATGTGAATATCCCACTTCAGGTCCTGAGAGATGGTGGTGCCCAGGAATCTGAATGACTCCACTGCAGTCACAGTGCTGTTCATGATGGTGAGTGGGGGGAGAGCAGGGGGTTTCTCCTGAAGTCCACGATCATCTCCACAGTTTTGAGCGTGTTAAGCTCCAGGTTGTTGAGACTGCACCAGACAGCCAGCTCCTTAACCTCCTGTCTGTAAGCAGACTCGTCACCGTCCTGGATGAGGCCGATCAGTGTGGTGTCGTCTGCGAACTTCAGGAGCTTGACAGAGGGGTCTTTAGATGTGCAGTCGTTGGTGTAGAGGGAGAAGCGCAGTGGGGAGAGAACGCAGCCCTGAGGAGCTCCAGTGCTGATGATTCGAGTGCTGGATGTGAATTTGCCAAGATTTACTAACTGCTGTCTGTCTGTCAGGAAGCTGTTGATCCACTGGTAGACGGAGGTGGGGACGGAGAGCTGAGTTAGTTTATTTTGAAGGGTTTCCGGGATAATGGTGTTAAAAGCAGAGCTGAAGTCCACAAACAGGATCCTCACATAAGTCCCTGGTCTGTCCAGATGCTGCAGGATGAAGTGCAGTCCCATGTTGACTGCATCATCCACAGACCTGTTTGCTCTGTAGGCAAACTGCAGGGGGTCCAGTAAGGGTCCAGTGATGTCCTTCAGATGAGCCAAAACCAGTATTTCGAATGATTTCATGGCTACAGACGTTAGGACCACAGGTCTGTAGTCATTAAGTCCAGTAATTTTGTGTTTCTTTGGGACGGGGATGATGGTGGAGCGTTTGAAGCATGAGGGGACTTCACACAGCTCCAGTGATCTATTGAATATCTGTGTGAAGATGGGGGCTAGCTGATCAGCACAGATTTTTAGGCAGGCTGGTGACACACCATCTGGACCAGGTGCTTTCCTTCTTTTGTTCTTCCTGAAGACCTGGCACACATCATCTTCGCTGATTTGAATTGTAGGTGTGGGGGAGAGAGGGGTTTCTGGAGGTGTGAATGGTTGTGTGGAGGGGTGTTCTGGGCGGGTGTGGGGTGATCGTTCAAAACGACAAAAGAACTCGTTTAAGTCGTCTGCCAGGTGTTGATTCTCCAGAGTGCTGGGGGTGGTGTTTTGTAGCTGGTGATGTCCTTCAATCCTAACCACACTGAAGCAGGATCACTGGAAGAGAATTTGTTCCTGAGCTTGTCAGAATAATTCCTCTTTGCCACTCTGATCTCCTTTTCCAGTGTGTATTTGGCCTGTTTGTACAAGACTTTATCCCCCTTTCTGTGAGCATCTTCTTTGGCCTGACGGAGCTGTCTGACTTTGGCAGTGAACCATGGTTTGTCATTGTTGTAGAATAGATGAGTCCTGGTAGGAATGCACATGTCCTCACAGAAACTGATATAAGATGTTACAGTCTCTGTGAGCTCGTCCAGATCATTTGCAGCAGCTTCAAAAACAGTCCAATCAGTCAGGTCGAAACAGGCTTGTAAATCCCGCTCTGTTTCGTTAGTCCATCTTTTAACAGATCTTAATACAGGCTTTGCAGACAAAGTTGGTCCCTCGACGATGCAAGAGCAACTGGATGCTTTGGACTCGTCTCAGCTGTCTAGGGAGGAGCAGGGTAAGGTTAGGGCCCTTTTTTCAAAATATCAGTCTGTCTTTTGCAGTTTTGAGGGGGATTTGGGGTGTACAGATCTTCTGTCTCATGATATCCCTCTCCTTGATGACACTCCTGTTCGACAGCGCTACCGGCGCATACCCCCATCCAAATACAAAGTGGTTAGGGCTCACATTAATCAGCTATTGAAGACAAGCAAGTAATTTGAGAGAGTTGTAGCCCGTATGCCTCTCCAATTCAAGTCAAGTCACTATTATTTGTATTTCGCTTTTAACAATACAAACTGCTGGGTGACTTTATTTCGACACACCTTTTCTCCATTTAAATACTGTAAAGCTGATATAGTGTCATTCTCCCCTGGGTTAAATGCAGAGCACGAATTCCGAGTATGGGTCACCATACTTGGCAGTATGTCACTTCACTTCACAACAAAAAACAGTACATCACAACAATAAAATATTACAGCATTAGAAGCATCACCTTAAATAATTTTCTATTGCACGCAAAAGCATTTTGAATTTACACTAAGAGATACCAACTGATTTAGCCGCAGTTTCATTTGAAGACAGTTCCAGTCTGACGATGCAACATATTCAAATGCAGTTTTACCTAAATTAGTTTGTGCTAAAGAATACATGAAGATAATAAAAAGACTGGGAACGCAATGAATGGTTAACAACTACGTTTTGCTGAATCAAACAACAAAGATAGGATGGCAAAAAACCCAGGATAGCTTTGTAAATCAATAAATACCAATGCATTTGCCTTCGAACAGCAAGTGAAGGCCAGGCAACTCTATTATATAGTATACAATGAAGTGTAGAACATTTACAATCCGTAATAACTTAAAGCACCATGATGCACAGCTTCCAAAGAGGCAAGAAGGTAAGAAGAGGTATGCTGATACACCACATCCCCATAAACAAGAATCTGTAAAAAGTTCCAGACACAAGCTTTTATTTCTGAAATAAAATCCTAGCCTCTTCTTCAACTTTACTCGTAAATAATTAATATGTGAATCAAAATGTAGTGTGTTATCAATTATGATGCCCAGGTAATATACACTGACACTAATGCGATCAATTTCCCTTGCAGAGTTCGGAGAACAACAGAACCATCCAAAGAATTTCTAGAGTTCAATAACCACATAAATTTTGTTTTCTCAACATTTAAGACCAACTTCAAAGTCTTGAAGTTCAGTCGTTCATCAGTGGACCACTCCCAGCAAGGGGAACTAACATGTTCTCACGGTTGCTTGGGCTGAATACATGGCTACAAAGGACCTGCAGTATAAAAGGAGTCAACTTCATCGACAACTTCAATCTTTTCTGGGGCCACAGACAACTGTTTAAACCGGATGGCCTCCACCTAAACAGACTCTGTGCAAGAGTGCTTAAGGACAATATCTATTTCTCCCTCTGTCATCCTTCAGTGGTGTGTGCCAATCTACTCGGCCTGAATGGCACACACACACCTGGACAGTATATGAGTGACCACAGGAATTCATGTCAGCTTCTGAGTCAACATGTGGTTGACACATCCCACAAGGATACTGATAACACCACGCAGCCACAACAAGCACTGCTCATGGACATCCCGGCTGAGCCCTGCCCACAGAGCTCATCACATGCAGACTGTGACGTACTACAACAGCTCCAAGACTCAGCACCCAAGGACGACTTTCTGGAAAACAGCATCTCACAGCCACCGGAAACACCAGAGCCAGAGCCCTGCTTACCAGACACACTTTCCCTCTCTCCAGAATCTCCACTTCTAAGCTTCTCACAGAAAATGGAGGAACTGGTGTATGCTGGGACCAAACTCTCCCACTCTTTCGCTGCAAGCCCCCAGATATCAACTAAAAAACGGTGGGCCCCACAACCACCAAAGACTGCAGGCCCAGCTCACCCTCCTCCTCCTGCGAGAGCTCTCCGGCCGCTGCCACAACGCCAGGGCCCAAACCCCTCTCCATCTGGTGTAGGTGAACCAAAAACAACTGATAACAGCTCTCAGTGATATGTGTCGGGTCCCCGCTATATTAGCCACAACATTCACAAATGTTTACAGAACAAGCGGGAACCCAGTGTGCCTGTAGCCTCCTCTATTTCTGTTTTATCACGCGATAGAAAGTCTAAGGCCTTCTCAAGCCGTACGGCTGACCCATCTAACCTGCGGCCTATAATGCATCAATCTAAGATTGCTGTAGAGACAAAATGTAAATCCATCAAGTTAGCATTTTTAAACATTCGCTCACTTAAAAATAAATCATTTCTAATCAACGATTTAATAACCACAAACAACCTGGATTTTATGTTTCTAAATGAAACATGGTTAGAAGACAGCTGCAGTTCAACAGTCCTCACTGAAACAGCCCCTCCTAACTGTAATTTTATAAGTGTCTGCAGGACTGTTAGGAGAGGTGGAGGTGTAGCTGCTCTGTTTAAAGATGTTTATCAGTGCAAGCAAATGTCATTTGGTCAGTATTCATCTTTTGAATACCTATAGGTATTGTGCTGAAAGGTGCTCCACGCACCCTGTTTATCATTATTTACAGGCCTCCAAAATATTCTCCAGCCTTTGTTGATGATTTCACTGAACTGTTATCAATGATTTCCTCAGAGTTTGACTGTTTTGCTATTGCAGGGGATTTTAATATTCACATAGATAATGCAGAAATCAAAACTACAAAAGAAATTATAACTGTTCTAAACACTTTTGACCTGAGTCAGCATGTGCATGGACCCACACACAATCGTGGACACACCTTAGATTTACTCATCAGTAGAGGTCTAAACATCTCATCCATTGTAATCAAGGATGTAGCACTATCTGATCACTTCTGTATTTTCTTTGATATATTGATCTCAGTCACCACTGAATCTAGATCTGTCTCTATCAGAAAGAGATGCATTACCGAGAACACTGGTGCGCTATTTATGGAGGCAATATCATTAACACCAAGCATTTCTGCAGACTCTGTTGATCTTCTCCTTGAGTCATTTAACTCAAAAGTTAAGAATGTTATTGTTGATATTGCCCCGATAAAGGTCAGCAAGAAGACGGGGAAACAGAAATCAATTTGGAGAAAATCAACAGCAGTTCAGAGCATGAAAAGACAATGCAGAAAAGCTGAGCGGATGTGGCGGAAGACGAAACTCGAAATCCACTATAGCATCTATAAAGACAGCCTTCATGCTTTCAATGTGGAACTAGCCACAGCTAGACAGACTTTCTTTTCAAACCTTATAAACAGTAACTTAAACAACACTCGCACTCTTTTTGCGACTGTTGAGAGACTGACAAACCCCCCAAATCAGATTCCCAGTGAAATGCTCTCCGACAGCAAATGCAATGAGTTTGCTTCCTTCTTTTCTGAGAAGATCAATAATATCAGAAAGGAGATTGGCACATCCTCAAGTTATGCAGAGGTCACACAGATTCGACCGCAATTTAAAAAAGAAGTGACTATGTGTGTTTTTAAAGAAATTGACAACAAAATTTTGGAAGAAATAGTACAGCACCTTAAATCTTCAACCTGCTATCTTGACACACTTCCCACATCCTTTTTCAAAAATGTGCTTAACTGTTTAGAAGCTGATCTCTTAGAAGTGGTGAACGCCTCACTTCTTTCTGGGACTTTTCCAAACTCCCTTAAAACTGCAGTTGTTAAGCCCCTTCTGAAAAAGCGCAATCTTGATAACACCATGTTGAGCAACTATAGACCCATATCAAATCTTCCTTTCATAGGTAAGATTATTGAAAAGGTAGTTTTTAATCAGCTGAACAACTACTTAAACTCAAATGGATACCTGGACAATTTTCAATCTGGTTTCCGAGCACATCACAGCACAGAGACAGCACTCATTAAGATAATAAATGATATTCGCCTCAATTCTGATTCTGGCAAAATATCAGTGCTGGTACTACTAGATCTTAGTGCTGCGTTTGACACTGTCGATCATAACATACTTCTAGAGAGACTGGAAAACTGGGTCGGGCTTTCTGGGATGGCACTCAAATGGTTCAGGTCATACTTAGAAGGGAGAGGTTATTATGTGAGTATAGGAGAGCATAAGTCTAAGTGGACGGCCATGACATGTGGAGTCCCACAAGGCTCAATTCTTGCACCGCTCTTGTTTAACCTGTATATGCTCCCACTAAGTCAGATAATGAGGAAGAACCAAATTGCCTATCACAGCTATGCTGATGATACCCAGATTTACCTAGCCTTATCTCCAAATGACTACAGCCCCATTGACTCCCTCTGCCAATGCATTGATGAAATTAACAGTTGGATGTGCCAGAACTTTCTTCAGTTAAACAAGGAGAAAACTGAAATCATTGCATTTGGAAAGAAAGATGAAGTTCTCAAGGTGAATGCATACCTTGACTCTAGGGGTCAAACAACTAAAAATCAAGTCAGAAATCTTGGGGTGATTCTAGAGACAGACCTTAGTTTCAGTAGTCATGTCAAAGCAGTAACTAAATCAGCATACTATCATCTCAAAAATATTGCAAGAATTAGATGTTTTGTTTCCAATCAAGACTTGGAGAAACTTGTTCATGCCTTTATCACCAGCAGGGTGGATTACTGTAATGGTCTCCTCACCGGCCTTCCCAAGAAGACCATTAGACAACTGCAGCTCATCCAGAACGCTGCTGCCAGGATTCTGACTAGAACCAGAAAATCTGAGCATATCACACCAGTCCTCAGGTCCTTACACTGGCTTCCAGTTACATTTAGGATTGATTTTAAAGTACTTTTACTCGTTTATAAGTCACTCAATGGCCTAGGACCTAAATATATTGCTGATATGCTCACTGAATATAAACCGAACAGACCACTCAGATCATTAGGATCGAGTCAATTAGAAATACCAAGGGTTCACACAAAACAAGGGGAGTCTGCTTTTAGCTATTATGCCGCCCACAGTTGGAACCAGCTTCCAGAAGAGATCAGATGTGCTAAAACATTAGCCACATTTAAATCAAGACTCAAAACTCATCTGTTTAACTGTGCATTTGTTGAATGAGCACTGTGCTATATGTCCGAACTGACTGCAATGAATTTTTGGTATAATCATTTTCTTTAAATTTATTTTAAATAATTTTCTATATCATTTTAAAATTCCTTGTTTTTATTATTTTTATTTCCATGTTTTTATTGATTTTAATGTCTATTTCACTTTCTTTTATGTAAAAGCACTTTGAATTACCACTGTGTATGAAATGTGCTATATAAATAAACTTGCCTTGCCTTGCCTAAAAAACCTTGATTGAATAATATCAAACGCTGATTGTAAGTGATTGTTGTTGTTTTGTAGGAGCAGAACAATGGATGACAGTGTCGTCTGCATAAAAGTGGAACCTTGTATTATCAATGTTAACGTCTAAACAATTTATGTGTGTAATAAATAATAATGGCCCCAATACAGATCCTTGGGGGACTCCCGTACCCACTTCCAGTAAGTCTGATTTAATACCTTCCACTTGCACACATGGAGTTCTTCCCTTTAAATAAGTATTAAACCATGAAACTACATTGTCTGATAGACCAACACTTCTAAGCCTATCTAACAAAATCTTGTGGTTCACTGTATCAAATACCTTAGTTAAATCAATAAAAAGACATGCACATTGATGTTTTCCATCTAGGGACAGTCGTAATGGTGCTGTGTTTTTTACTAAATCCTGATTGGTTGATAGACAAAAGTTTATGAGTGTAAATACTGTGTCAATTGTTCACTGATTAAACTTTCCAAAAGTTTTGACAAGATGCATAAGATAACATAAGATGTACAGGCCTGGCTACATTTATTTGCATCGTTACATGCGTCATATTATTAACATTTCACCAAAATCAATTTCAAGCTTTTGACCAGCTTTTTTCCCCCGTCATTACCCCCACATCAAAAGCAGGGCATCGCATTTACATTTTCATGAACTTGCAGGTTATACAGTTTTCTGTCGCTATGTAGACGCTAGGTTTTTTCTGTTATTTGTCCAAAGTATCATATTATAAAAGATTCAGCACTTCGCACAAGATATTTGGCTGTGACTTGACAACAAATGCTAGACTGGTTTAGTATGGTTTCTGTTTTCAAAACTGATGTGAGACAAGTGTGGTGCTAATCCGCAAGGGGAGGTGCCAATAAAAGGTCCGTACACCATACTAATCAAGCAAATACAACTGTTTATTGTTGATACACAGCTGATATCAATAATAATGATAATGATCATAGGTAGATGCATAAAAGAATAGTGATAATAAAAAAATAAACACATAAAAGGATAATCATAAGCCAGTGCATAATATATGAATAATAATAATTATGAGTGAATAATTCACAAATTCGAGCATACACTAAAACTAAACCCCAAACAAAGTATTATAACAAATATACAACCTCAGAACTGTGCCATCTTCACTCTTCAAAAGACTGGGGAGCTCGTTTCAGTCACAGTAGAAGCCCAACACTTATCCCACGGCTGAGCTTCCACTGTTTCTGAAAGAAACCCTTTTTTTTATACTTTAAAATTAGGTGCGGTTTAAGAACAACCCTCCAAGTGAGAAAGAAAGCAAACGGGCCAGGCTCGCTCCCCCTCCCAATTGGGTGCACTTCGTTTTAATTACAGAAAAAGATGAATTCTTATTTGGCAATATCTCTGAGGTTTCGTAATCAATGTGGTGCCAGGATCCTGCACCTGAAGATGATCAAACGACAACAATTTCCAACCTTATCTTGAAGGTCAATGTAACCTCTCTCTTGTACTTTTTCCAAAGAGACCGTGATATTGTTTTGCATCAAGGTACCCCCCTTAAATTGCCTTCCCCCTTCGTTCATCCGTTGAGCGCACTAAAAAAAAAGACTAAGACATTCTTCTCCCCTCATCAAATACAAAAAATATTAGCCTTTATAAAATATAGTGTTTCTTGAGTAAAGAAAACACTGTACTTTTTCAATCAATGGTTCTTTATTTACCTTCAGACTACAAACAAGCCGAGATGCTCTAAACTGCGCGCCGCACTTCATTCACGAGAGAGGCGGGAGGAATAATGAACTTTGACTGACAGTTTGAGGAGCCGATGGCATTATGAAGTTTAGTGGCAGTGGCGTAACTTTTACTGATCCAGGATCAGTGATCCGTAGCAGTTATATTGATTTGAGCTTGAGAATGCTTTGGATAATGTAACGTTAGCTTTTGTTGATGCTACCGCGCTACTTGGTCAAAAATAGAGCTTCGCTACTGAAAAGCTATTTGATTCAGAAAGCAGCGGCGCTACCACCACGCTACTGAGAAATGTAGTTAAACTAGTAGCGTCACTACTTGTAGCGACGCTACTGCCCAACACTGCCAGTGGCTGATGGAACGCCTGTTTGGAGATCAGCAATGTCAATCACTTCTTTATTTGGATAATATTTTTGTGTTCTCCTCTTCTGTTGAGCAGCATTTGGAATGATTGGAGGTTGTTTTGGGCCGGCTAGAGCGGGAGGGTCTCAAGGCTAAGCTGGAAAATTGTGTTTTTGCAGTCACAGGTAAGGTACTTGGGTCATGTGATTTCTGACGAGGGTGTGGCAACTGACCCGAGTCAGGCGGTGTCGCAGTGGCATCGTCCTTCTAATGTCACTGAGCAGCATACCTTCCTTGGCTTTGCGAGCTACTACCGGCGTTTTGTGCGGGGCTTTGCTAAAATTGAAGCCCCTCTGCATAGGCTGGTAGCAGAGTTCTCTAGTGTTAGGAGTAGGCCCAAGAAGCGTGTCGGGTTGGACTTTATTGATGCCTGGAGCGAGCAGTGCCAACAGGGCTTCGAGGAGTTAAAGGTGAAACTCACCACTGCCCCGGTACTCACATATGCAGACTTCTCCCAACGCTTTATTCTGGAGGTGGACGCCAGTCATGGAGGACTGGGAACAGTCCTTTCCCAAGAGCAGGATGGTAAGTCGCGACTGATTGCCTATGCTAGTCGCAGTCTGAGGCTCCATGAAGTTAAAGTTCCTTGCGCTCAAGTGGGCCATAACGGAGAAGTTTAGAGAGTACCTGTTGGGCAATAGGTGTGTGGTTTTTACCGATAACAATCCCCTTAGCCATCTTTCCACGGCGGAACAGCGCTGGGCTGCCCAGCAGGCGGCATTTGACAATTAAAAGTCATTTTTATGTTGACTGATATACTGAAGCACATATAATACTTGAATTAAAGTTAATATATTTTAAATGTTCTTGAAAAACATTTTTTTTACTTATAAGGACAGATTTGGGGAAGTCGTGGCCTAATGGTTAGAGAGTTGGACTCGTAATCCAAAGGTTGCGGGTTCGAGTCTCGGGCTGGCAGGGATTGTAGGTGGGGGGAGTGAATGTCCAGCGCTCTCTCCACCCTCAATACCACGACTGAGGTGCCCTTGAGCAAGGCACCGAACCCCCAACTGCTCCCCGGGCGCCGCAGCATAAATGGCTGCCCACTGCTCTGGGTGTGTTTTCACGGTGTGTGTGTGTGTTCACTGCTGTGTGTGTGCACGTTGGATGGGTTAAATGCAGAGCACAAATTCCGAGTATGGGCCACCATACTTGGCAGTATGTCACTTCACTTCATTTATTTAAATATATGTTTCAATAGAGACAATTTATTTTAATTTGTAAATGCTTGTCTGTACTTTCATCATATCACTTTCATCACTTTTCATCACTGGTACACTTTATTTCAAAGACAACTGAAGTAATCGCATATAACGTAATTTACTTCTACTTATGTGGGTTAAAATGCATTCTTAGGTAGAACTAATCACATTTTAATTTACATTTAAACACACAGTATTTTATGTAACTACAAATAACATTAAATTTGTACACTTTAGCATAATTTTAATAAAATAGTACTTCTTTGCTTTGCTTTTTCAAATTATCATAAAATGTGAGACAACGTTCATTGTGTTCACTGAGTACAGTACAGTATACAATTGATTCTGTGTAGGCAGCTCACTAGGATTCACAGTAGTAAAGGCTGCTTTGCTGGGGGTGGGGATTGATTATCTTTGCTCCAACTGGGTCTCTCTCTCTCTCTCTCCATGCGTGTGAATCCAGAAGTTCTCTCAAATGATCTGTTCTGTCTGGCTCTGGGACAGATAGCAACTCACAAGGGACACCCCTGGTCCAGAGAACACAGCTGTCACAAAAACTTCCTTTAACAGACTGTAATGAGTTCATAAGAGAGTAAATAAAAGAGAAATCTAAAATAAATAAATGTGATGTGACGGTGAAAGAGGACTTCTGTGGATTATGTCTCTTTCTATTCTTTAAAAAAATAAAAACTTGCCCCTTTAGACTTGCATTCTATTCATTTACTAATTGACTTACTTTAAAAAAACAACTAAACAAAATAACACTATTTTTTGTATTCTATGTCATTTCTTTTTATTCATTATACAATTAACAAAAGCAAAAAAGGCATCTAACACTGGCTTGCTCTATTCTGTTTCTATCCGTTTCTTTTTATATATTATATAATTAAAACTTGTTACTGTACATGTACTACATTAAGCTAACTGAGACTTGTTATAGCACTTGCATATCATTGCTATTTTGTTGATTTTGATTGCTTCCATTGTCCTCATTTGTAAGTCACTTTGGATAAAAGCATCTGCTAAATGACTAAATGTAAATGGAATATCCATGTTAAACTGTTTCAAAACCGTTAACACTTAACAGTAAGCAGGTGAACTGGTAATAGGTCAAGGTATCACATTTGGGTATAAAAGGAGCATCTCAGTCTTTGCAAGTAAAGCTGGATCATGGCTCATCATTTTGTGCCAAATTTCACGAGAGAAGTGAAAAAAATAAAAATAAAAAATCAAATTTCGCAATGCAAAATTGCAAAGAATTTTGATCTTTCACCAAGTAACATACATAATATTGTGAAAAGATCAAAGGAATCCAGAGAAATCACAGTACATGTAGGGCAAGGCAGGAAACCTCAGTTGAATGTGCTTGACCTTTGAGCCCTCAGATGGCATTGCATAAGAAACCATTAAATATAGCCAAACACTGGCTCTGCACTTTTGTCATTAATTACTCACCCTCATGTCGTTCCAAACCCGTAACACAAATTAAGATATATTTTTTTATGCATTCTGAGAGCTTTCTGACCCTCCCATAGACAGCAATTAAATTACAGGGGTTCAACCGTAACTTTACGAAGCTACGAGAATCATTTTTGTAAGCAAAGAACACAAAAATAACGACTTTATTCATCAATTTGTCTCCTCCGTGTCACCGTAGAGCTGTTCTGTGTCAGCTGCACCACACGGATACGTATTCTACGTTATTTTTGTTTTCTTTGCTTACAAAAAGTATTCTCGTAGCTTTGTAAAATTACGGTTACATTAACAAATAAACAAAAGACAATGTGTTGTGGTCACTTTTTTACTTTAAAAGGGGTGCAAACTCGTCAGAGGTGAAAAAGGTGACAAACTAAACTACTGTACACAATAATGGGCATCTTCCTCCTCAAACTCTCCATTCCCTCACTCTGAAAAAAAAAAATTAAGTGGGTGAGTGGTAAAGTTTGGCTACCTGAACTAGTTAAATGCCAACGTATGTAAAGGCAAGTTAATTCACACAGCACATTTCACATACAATGACAAGTCAAACTACTTTATAGTGAGAAAATGTTACACACTGCAAAAAATGCTTTTCTTACATTTTTTGTTTTGTTTCCAGTCCAAATATCTAATAATTCTTAAATCAAATAATTTTTATTTATTGTTTTCAGATAAAAATTAGTCAAAAGTCCAAATAATCTTGTTTTCGGTTTGAAATAAGATTATTTTTCTTACCCCATTGGCAGATTATTTTGCTTGTTTTAAGGAAAAACGTTATACCCCAGCTATATCATAACTTGTTGCCTAGCTGGTGACTACTTTCAGGCGCTGTGTAATATCATTGCGCCTGCTGCACCCATGGTACGGAAGCAAAGTTCATTGATTATTACACCAGTATGAAAGTATAGTTCCTAGCCATATCAGCCTAGAAAATCGCAACTTTTCATTTTCCGTTTAGTATACGATGTAACTACAGAAGAGTCAAGCTTTAAACAGGAAAATTATCGAAACTCTTTGGTCATTTTTGATCAAGATGCTAATGGTCCAGTCCGATTCAATGATCTATGCTAAGATAAGCTAAAAATGCTACTGCCAGACCCAGAGATCGACTGAATGGATTCAAAAAACTCAACTGTTTAACTCTAGGGGAGTTGTAAAATGAGCTTTTTTTTTTTTTTTTAAAGTGGAGTGTTATTTTAACTTGATGTGGGATTCTTATCCTACCTTGCAAAATCGTATCTTATCTCTAGTTAGGAAATCTTAAACTGCATCATCAAATTCAACAATCCACTCTCAGATCTGTTTCCAAGCAACCAACACTGCTCGTGTCAGGATTATGGACTGTTTTGCTCCCCATGGCTGTATCTGAAATGACCCACTATACCCTCAAACAGTGCACTATTTGAGGGGACAGCCATTTTAAGTGGTGTTCGAAACCATTGAGTGCACTCATTCAATCCCACAATGCACCGCAAAAACGAGTGTACAACCGATGTACACTCAACGGTTAGAGAATCCCCAGAATGCACTGTGAGAGTCGTGCGCCGAGTCAATTCCCGCATCTCGCCAGAAGATGGCGCCCACAGCTGAATCATCCATTCATTGATTTTAGAAGCGCTAGTCCACAGCGTAATACAACAAAGTTACAAAATTAGTTGTAAATTGACTATCAGGGTTTATACATAATGTAAATAATGTAATATACATAATATGCAAAAACGGCAGTCCTTCCGGTGCACTCAGTGTCCGAATTCACTCACTCGTTTTCATTCACTCCTTCAAGTGAACTGTATGAGTGGACTAATGTAGGAAATAGTGAATGAGGGTATAGGGGGAAATTTTGGATACAGCCCATGTGTTCCGTGACCCAGTTTCTCCCTCGTCTGATTAGTCTGATTATTAGTTGATTCCCAGCACCTGTCTACCCCTAGTTTAGGTTAGTATATAATGTGTAGTACAGATGATTGTACCATCGCCATCATCGTCAGAGCGCACTTCCACAGTACATTCAGCATCTGACTCATATTCGCGATCTCAAACATATTCACAAAACTGCCATTTTCAGTGACTTCAAAATCAATAGTTTGATTGCTGGCAGCTTATTTACCACAGGTGGTTTGAGGAGAAACCCCCCCACATGACTGTAAAGCGCTTTGGGTGTACAGCAATACACAATAAAGCTCTATATAAATGCATCATTCATTCATTCATTCATTCATTCATTCATTCATTCATTCATTCACATCCACCATCAAATGACAGTGAGATGACATTTATATTGTATGGCATACAGTAATTGCTCTGCAGTATAGCCATTCAAACCAGTTAAATTTTTGCTGATGATATTCTTTTGTTTTAAGCCTGCGGTGATTAGGAGTGAAACATCACATCATTATTGTCTATTAAACAGTTGCCAACCTGAAGGATAAAGGTGAATTGCATGTATTGAGTCATCAAATATTTGAATATTTTTGCGCAGAAAAAAAATATACTTACACTAATAATGAAATGCCTTAACTGAAAATTAGGTGTTTAATCTTATTTTTATACATTACTGACACTCTATCCTCCAATTTGATAGTGTTAAGTGCTTTGACACAATCTGTATTGTTAAAAGCGCTATATAATTAAAGGTGACTTGACTTGACTAATACACGTCAGGTCTCTAGCGACCCTATACACTTTTTATGAAAAATTAATCAGAAAACAGACATTTTAAATTGTATTATTTTTTACTTGTTATTGTTTATAATGAATAGATTGAGGAATACTAAGAAAGCTTATGTCTAACTGTAACATCATGTATCAGTTTCTGTGAAGATATGTGCATTCCTAAAGGGACTCATCTAATCTACAACAATGACAAACCATGGTTCACTGCAAAACTCAGACAGCTCTGTCAGGCCAAAGAAGATGCTTACAGAAAGGGGGATAAAGTCTTGTACGAACAGGCCAAATACACACTGGAAAAGGAGATCAGAGTAGCATAGAAGAATTATTCTGACAAGCTAAGGAAAACATTATCTTCCAGTGATCCTGCTTCAGTGTGGAAAGGCATGAAGGATATCATCAGTTACAAGACACCATCCCCCAGCACTCTGGAGAATCAACAACTGGCAGACGACTTGAACGAGTTTTATTGTCGTTTGGAAAAATCACCCCACACCCGCCCTGAACACCTCTCCACACAACCATTAACACCTCCAGCAACCCTCCTCTCCCCCACACCTACAATTCAAATCAGCGAAAAAGATGTGTGCCAGGTCTTCAGAAAGAACAAAAGAAGGAAAGCGCCAGGCCCAGATGGTGTGTCACCAGCCTGTCTGAAATCCTGTGCTGACCAGCTGGCCCCCATCTTCACACCGATCTTCAACAGATTACTGGAGCTGTGCGAAGTCCCCTCATGCTTCAAACGCTCCACCATCATCCCCGTCCCAAAGAAACCCAAAATTACTTTACTTAATGACTACAGACCTGTGGCTCTAACGTCTGTAGCCATGAAATCATTTGAAAGACTGGTTTTGGCTTATCTGAAGGACATCACTGGTCCCTTACTGAACCCCCTGCAGTTTGCCTACAGAACAAACAGGTCTGTGGATGATGCAGTCAATATGGGACTGCACTTTATCCTTCAGCATCTGGACAGACCAGGGACTTATGTGAGGATCCTGTTTGTGGACTTCAGATCCGCTTTTAACACCATCACGGAAACCCTTCAGAATAAACTGTCTCAGCTCTCCGTCCCCACCTCTGTCTGTCAGTGGATCAATAGCTTCCTGACAGACAGCAGCTAGTAAGGCTGGGTAAATTCACATCCAGCACTCGTACCATCAGCACTGGAGCTCCTCAGGGCTGCGTACTCTCCCCACTGCTCTTCTCTCTCAACACCAACAACTGCTCCTCTAAAGACCCCTCTGTAAAGCTCCTAAAGTTTGTAGGCAACACCACACTGATTGTCCTCATTCAGGATGGTGACGAGTCTGCTTACAGACAGGAGGTTAAGGAGCTGGCTGTCTGGTGCAGACTTGACAACCTGGAGCTCAATACGCTCAAAACTGTGGAGATGATCATGGACTTCAGGAGAAACCCCCCTGCTCTCCCCCCACTCACCATCATGAACAGCACTGTGACTGCAGTGGAGTCATTCAGATTCCTGGGCACCACCATCTCTCAGGACCTGAAGTGGGTTATTTACATAGACTCCATTGTCAGAAAGGCCCAGCAGAGGTTGTTCTGTCTTCGCCAGCTGAGGAAGTTCAATCTGCCACAGTTTCAGCAGTTTCACAACTGCTGAAACCGTTCTACTCCGCCATCATTGAATCCATCCTCTGCACTTCAATAACTATCTGGTTCAGCTCAGCTACCAAATCTGATCTCAGTAGACTATAGAGGATAGTCCGGACTGCTGAGCGAATCTTTGGTACAACCCTCCCCACTCTCCAAGATCTGTACTTATCCAAAGTGAGCAAAAGGGCTGGTAAAATCACTCTGGACCCCTCACATCCAGCACACTCCCTCTTTGGACTGTTACCGTCTGGTCGACGCTACAGAGCTCTGAGCACCAGAACGACCAGACACAGGAACAGTTTCTTCCCTCAGGCAATCCATCTCATGAACACTCAACAATAAACGTGGAACACACAACTATAATACATTATCCATTCACCACACTCACTTATTTTATTTTTATATTCTAATTTGCACATACTTGACCTGTACATACCTAGTTGTCTATATTTTATATTGTGTTTTTGCTGTTTTGTACATTGCCTATTTGGATATTTGTGTATTATTCTTTTATTATCTGTGTCCTGTCCTGTTGCTGTCTTTCTGTTGCACTGTGGAGCTTCTGTCACTACAACAAATTCCAAACGTAAGGCATTAATCACTTGCACTACAACTGGTAATGCTCCTTGACGCTTTTGTTGGGATCTGGTTGCAGTTCCTAGTTGATGAGGCCTTCACTGGGGATCTGTCTTTGGGGCTCATCTAGTTGACATGGTCTCTGCTAACATTTCGGGCTATAGAGCAGTGACCATACCATACCATACTATTGTCAGGATCATGGACCTGTTTTTGTTGTGTTTTTGCTCCCTATGTGTTCTGTGACCCAGTTTCTCCCTATGTTAATTGTTAATTTGATCCCAGATGTGTCCCCTTCGTTCCCTCATTATCCTGTGTTCATAAGCCCTGTGTTTCCCTGCCTCTGTATCGGTTCTGAACGTCTTTCCCTGTGTTCCCTATGTGTTTGGACCATTAAAGATCGTGTTTTGAAAGTACTCCTCGCTCCATTGTTCCTGGTTCCTTGCTTCCTGGAGAAGTGTGACAGAAGAACCGACCTAAACCGTTACCTCCGTTTGTACCCTCCGTTTTGTTTTCTGTTTTTTCTCAGTGTTTTTTATTTCCGTTGTGCCCCATGGATCCCTTTGTCCGGCCCGAATTTCTCCTCCTCCTGCTGGAGCAGGGGGACCGATCTCTCGAGGACCATACAAGACTGTTCTTGATGTTAGCTAACACCACCAGCTTCCCGGACGATGCGCTCTGCTCATTCTTTCATGGAAGCCTGAACACCGCGTGCAGAGCGCTGTCGTCCGACGATGGTCCTTGAGAGAATTTCGCCGCCTTTGTGGAGTGGATTCTGGCGAGAAACGGATCGCCCCTCACAGTCTCCCCTGAGGATGAACTCACCAGATCCACTCCAGACCCAGAGCCCAGCCCACCATCTCCCCGCGGTGCGGAGCACCAGCCCGAGCCCACCGATGACGGAGAGCCATTTCCCGCCGCGATCTACGAGCCAGCGCGAAGCCGAGCAACTGAGCGGATGATCGCCCTGGAAGTTGAGCCCAACCCATCAGACCAGGTGCGAGAGCCGGCATCAGTGTCCACCACGAGGGAGCAAGCCGTGGACAGTGTGAGCATGGAGTGGAGCTCCGCCCCCTGCACCGCGGCTGAGGGTGAGCTGAGGAGAGATCTGGCACTGCTGGACAGAGAGGGGGCATCCGATCCTCCAGTGCCTGCTCCTCGAATGTGCCCCCCAGTGCCTGCTCCTCGAAAATGCCCACCCTCCCTCCCTCTCCTGCCTCCTCCACCGCTGTCGTCTGGAAGCCCCCCAGCTCGCCCTCAGCCCCCTATCTATACGGTGCGAGCCCCATGGGTCTGCCATCCTCCAGCGTCACCAGGGCTGGAGTATCTCTCACCTCTGCCTCCGAGGCCCGGATTCCGCCTCGGCCCGTAGACCCAGTGGCTCCACCTCGGCTCCTAGCTCCCTCGACTCCACAGTCACCCCTCAATCCATCAGCTCCACCGGGCTCCCTAGTCCCTCCGGCTCCGGAGGAAAGTTCTCAGTTTCCTGACCTCATTTAGCTAATTGTGCAGTCTGTTGTCAATACCTTAAACCCTTTCACATGGTAAAACAAAATTTGCAGTAATTTATTCAAAATTACATTACATATTGAAGAACAGGTTAGGTAAAAAATATAATGAATGTCATCTAGTGCATATATTTAGCAAAATTATCCTTTTTATTTATTTTTTTTATTAGAATTTATACTCACTCAATGGCTTTTCTGTGACATTGTTTACAAGCCGTTTCTTTGACGTCTTGAAACTCTGAGCGATTACATGAGATGTGATTCATTCTGATAGGATGTTCTGTTTCTTTCAACACCTTCTGATGATCATTGATGTTTATTTGCTGTGGTAACTAGAAGTAAAGCGGAAGAGATGATCGGTTCATGGGAGTTCTGCACTGCTGCTTGTACTGAGGTGCTAAAATGATCTTTCACGTTACATTTAACACCAAATCTGTATTTACTGTTTAACTTTAGTGATACAATTGACAGAATCTGACACTTTGTTTCATGTAACAAGTAATAAAACTTACTGTGATTTGTGTTTCATTAAGTTTTGTTCACGCATCAAGTGAAAACAGCATCTATCGATTCTTAGGATTTACAATGAGATCACTGTCACAATGAGGAACGATTAAAATCGAAAAACAGATTTCAACCCAGCCCTAATTAGTACCATTAATGTTAGCTAGTAAGTGAAATAAACGATAGTCCGTGCATTCGATATAGGTGTAATACAATATCAACCGCACTAATAATACATGTATATACAATGAAATCTGTCAAATAATATTCACAGATAAGATATATCTTACCTTGCAAATAGATTATGATCCAGGCTGCTCCAATGCAAAATGGTGAGATGCAGGAGGATGCTTCTTCTGGCGCAGCTTTTTTTTTTATTTGCACATGCATTACCAAAGCAGCTTTAGACATGTCATTGCAGATTTATATTGAGTCTAAGTAATCGAAGTACTTACTTTTTTAAAAACGATTATTTAAAATCAAATAGATGCAAATACTTACTAAAAAGTTGTGCCAATGCCACACTTTAGGCATGCCTGGACGTCTCTTCAGACAAAGGTTTAACCTCAAGATGTGTACATCTCACGTCTATTTATAACCTGCAGGTACACGTAATCAAATGACATCACCCACCGAGGTTATTTAAGCCAATTCTTGGCGGGTTTGGCACACATGCTTCACAATCGGTCGAACAAAGAATGTTCCCATTAGTGTTATTGAAACGCAGCATCTCATTCCTGCTTATTCAGGGAACAGAGTTACAGTCAAGTAACCCGAGACAATCCTAACGATCTAATATAGGCTACACTCAAATGATTCCATTATTCTAATAAGGGCAAAAGATTAATTGGTTTGCTGGTGTTCGCAAATAAACTTGCAGTAATAAAGGGAAATAAAATAACAGAATAAGCAACAACAATTAAAGCAAATAGATAAATACTTTACTGAATATAAACTAGAATAGTAAACACAAAGATATGATTTGGAAGATAATCAAAAGACAATTGACAGTTTAATGTTTATTCTGATCCTATATAAACTAAAAGCCGACAGAAATCAAATTAAACACAGTTCTTGTTGCAGGCCTGGTTTGATGCTTAGGTTCATAGTAGCCTAAACTCGTGGCTTCACTCCTAGGAGCAAAATAAAATAAATAAAAGGAATGAGCTCACAGCACACGTATCATGCAATAGCACCGTTAACATCTCGGTGCAGCACTTTATCCAGACGTACGGCCCAGACTGTACTTCCAGTCTGTTTAGTAAATAAACGTGTACAGTCTCTCATCCCGTGCAGCATTCGCGCTAGCGGCTAGAGACCAGCGTGAGACTCCAAAGTCCAAACTGTCCGTAAATCAACCGAATTGAGCCTTAGTCAAAGCACTAGTCAGCGTTGAGATATAATCTGATAGCTCGTAAGGATTAGTCACCCTAATGTATCAGATGTCAACCCAGAAATATGTTATATTACTCTCTATTCCTCGCACTCTGTGCACTGCCTTTTTTCCCCAGTCCCATATAATCTCCTTCTTCTTCGGCACCTCCACAATACACCTGGTGAGACTATATAACTTTCGCTTCATAAAATAAAGTAAACATTTTACATGTCAAGCGAAAATAACAATGAATATTTATTTTACAGAACTTGAAAATGTACAATATGAACAAATTTAACAAATAACTGACTCGTGTCTCATTTATTATATTACCCCATTTACACTGGGTTACACGCACATGTTCAGGTTTCTCCAGAAATATTTGATTGGGTTCAAGCTCAGGCTCTGTCTGGGCCACTCAAGGAAATTCACAGAGTTGTCTCTGGCTGTGTGCTTTAGGTTATTGTCCTGTTGGAAGGTGAACCTTCTGTCCAGTCTGAGGTTCTGAATGCTCTGGACTGGTCACCACACAAACCAAAGCCCTGCTCCATCTATTGATCAGTTTGGAAATCCTGGTTGTTTCAAAGGGCTTGGTTTTTGCTCTGATATGCATTATCAGCTGTTAGACCTCTTATTAAGACATGTGTGCCTTTCCAGATCATACCCCTTCAATTGAATTTGCCACAGGTTAACTTCACTTGAAGTGTAGTGACATCTACAAGCAATATGAATGCTCCTGAGCTAAATTTCAACTGTCCCAGAAAAGGGCATGAATACTTATGCAATGGAATCATTTGTTTATTTTTAATAAATTTGTAAAGATGTTAAAAACCAGTTGTTGTTTTCTTTGTTTTTGTTTATTTTTTGCTTTACCACTATGGTCTATGGAGTGTAGATTGATGTGGGAAAAAAGTAATTTAAATCAGTATAACATAAGGCAGCAACATAAAAAAAATGTGAAAAAAATGAAGGGGTATGAATTTTTTTTTCTTTAACTTTTGCAAGGCACTGTAAGCATGAATGATTAAGACTATGAGCAGTGAGGACTGACTCATCTATTATTCATTATGCAATAATTGCAAATGACTCAATGGCAATATAAGTGTTACCGAATACTTTTCCTGCAAGTAATGATTAGTGTTTATTTTGTGTAATTTGTCTGGTGTTGTGATGAATGCGGGTTGAGGGTGGAGTCCAGCTGGTCACAGCAGTGTACTCTCGGCCCGACTGACAGCCGCCCTGATGGCACAGACTTCTGACAGATGTGTGACAGCGGCAGCACTCTCCACTCTCATCTTCAGAGAGAGCCGCGCTGACCTCAAATCAGATATTAAATATTAATACGATCCCTGATGTGTCCTTCAGTCTACCGCACACAGAGCGAGCAGATGTCACCCAAAAATTGGTCAGAAAAGAGAGTTTAAAAAAGTTGAAGATTCAGTGAATAAAATAATCACTCAAAGAATGGTTATCTCTTGAAGAAAAATAAATATTTAACCATATCTTTATATGTTTTTCAACAGAAGCGAAGCAAATCTATCACTACTGGTTCCGGCCTCATAACAACTGAGACATATGATAATACCATTGCTCCTGGAAGCCACATTGAAACAATTAATAAAAAAGTTTGTCATTTCTATCCAAAGTTCACAACTTCAAATTATATTTTAAATAAATGAAGAGAGACCCATTTGGCTTAATGTCTAACTAAGAAGGTATAGGCAGTTGTTTTATCCTTTTGAGTTATGACTGACTAAATATTATTGACTAAATTAAATAAACACTTCTTTTAGAAATCCATTTAAAGATCGAGATCAGTTATGGAAGTACATGTGTGTGTGTCCCTTGTGCAAATACACCATTCTCTGAATAGATTATGTAGTTTAAGAGATTTCAATTAAGAAAATGAAATGTTATTTCAGAAATTGTAAACAAAAACTCTATTACATAACAGTGACTGTTAGAGTTATTTTTGTTGTTGTTGTTGTTTTCAAACTGGCACATTTCATAACCCTCATCAGCTGTATTTGTTGTGTGATCCATTCTTATTAAATATGGATTTTCCCATCCTTCTGTTTGAATAATGATAGCTGATTATGGCAAATTGCTGTGAAAATGTTACTGATCAGTGATTTCTCTTTTATTTTTCTATTTCAGTAACAACTTTGTCTCTCAATATTCTTTAGGAGACTTAAAAAAAATAGACAAAAAAGTATTTTTGACAAAGTACAGAGCTACAAAATGAATCTGGATAGTGGCTAGGATCATTTGGTTTTAGAACCAGGCAAGAAAATTCATATTGAAACTGATATATCATAATTTGAGTAATTATTAAAGGAGATGCAGAGCACATCAGCAAAAGTCTTCATCTACTCTATCATTTAATTGCACTGCTGTTTAGGAAAACAATTGCAATATTGAAAAGATCTCAGTCGAGATTTTCCTTTCCTGGGTTTAACTCAAATTTGCATTGCATCTACATAAATATTTGAAAGGAACATGCACTCTTCTTTATATATATTTAAAAAGTACAAAATGTGTTTTCCTGCAAGTGACAAAATCATAGCGAGCTCTCCGGCTGTTCAACAGAGTGTTCTGTCAAAGCATGATGACAATCATTGTGTTACGGCTGCAAACACATTCTGTGTTATAATATTTGCTGCTTCATACAAAGACACAAATACATCATGACAGGCTGTCAAGTACAATTAGAATACCTGTCTATGATCAGAGGAGCTGACATTCTTTGGAGAGAGACCGATTCACCAAGCTTGTCACAGAAAACAGCAAGAGAAATAAATAATTAAATAAATAGCCTAAATGCCCTGAACATTTCACACAGATTTCTCTCTAGGCAATCATACTCTTCTACTCTCCTGTTTAATCACCTTTTGAAAACATTTTCTTATGTTAAAGTGTCCAGAGAGAAGAAATGGAGGCAGCACCGCCTGTGATCTCTTGACACACGCATCACTAAATAAAAAGGATACATATACCATAATGTGCTAGAAGTGATGTCACCATAACATTAACATGTATAAACACAACAGTAAAATGGGTTGGGAGAAAGAGATAAGCAACACACTTGCAATTCTAAAGTATTTTACTATTCAGTTTTGCAAATTGGTGGATAATTGGTCAATTTCTATGTGTGCAGCCAGAATTTTTGGTCACACTTTAAAGTGTCCTTGTTACATGTACTTACTATTATAATAACAATAACTTATGCATAATTACAAGTAACCCTAAACTGTACCCTAACCATACAGTAAGTACATGTAATTAATATTAATCAGTACTTACATGTATAATTACACTGTAACTAGGACATAAAGTGTAACCAATTTTCTAACCACATAATTAGTTTGTCCACAAGTAACACTGGCCTGGCCCGTTGTTTCACAGACCCGCCAAAAAATGGAGGAGACAACAACAGAGACAACTACCCCTCAGCAGAAATTGCATCAGGCCCCCTCTCAGATCAGAGGAATCCTCCTAACATTTAGGGTTGGGATAATCACAACACTGTTTTCAACCGAAAACTTTTTAATGTGTTTTGACTCTTCATTTACAACAAAACGGCATTCTGGAGGACTGAAAACATACACTTTTTTGAAAACGGGTTTCAAAGTGCAAGTCTTTGAAAGTGATACATTATCGTCTCAATGTAAACTACAATAATGTGAATTTGTGAAAATAGTGACATCATGCTCATGTGTATTACGTATTCAGTCGTGCGCAGGCACATAGTGTTTCTTTACAAAACGACATCGCCTACAACTGGCCTGACATGCAAAATACGGCTTTTTTAGGCACTTTTGTGGATCCGTGTGAACACGGATAGTTTGGGTTGAGCAGCCTCTGTTGGAGATCAATGCAGGCGGACAGTGTAACAGCAGCACAACAGCGCGAGGAAAGCTGTGTGTTAATGAAAATCCCTTTCCCTGTTGCGCTGGACAGACGTGCTGTGACTGCAGGGCTATAAAGAGACACAAAGAGCGTTCACTGCATGTATGAAGTCAATGATACACACACACACGTGGCAGCACACACACTGGCAGACAGGCTGCCTCGCGCTGGCAGCAGCCCAACTGTTTCCCAGAGATAAGCGTGACAAACTGAACGCTTCAGATGCGTCTAATTTAATAATACGGAGAAAGATGGTTCACAGCATTGCTATCTAATTAAGAATCTGAGCTCTCAACAGCAACAAAAAGTTTCTAAAGAAATGGCATGTTTACAGTTTGTTAGTCTGGGTTGTGGTGGGTATTCAGTGTCAATCTGATAATACAATACAGAGGTTTAACTAGAAACGGCATTGTAACTAGACAGACAGGGTACAGTAGCTATTCTTCTGTGATGGACAGCAGCAGTGCACAGAAGAGGATGATGCGTGATTCTCACAATGTAGATTGTGTATCATACACTGTGTGGGTGAATCACATTTCATTAGACCTTGTTTTTTTTTAATAAAGATTACCGCAATGTGCACGAGTTATTAAGCATGTTTATAGCTATGAAAGTAGCATAATAGATTTTTGTATGGAAAAATATAATGTTCATCCATTGGTGAGAGAATGAAGAAGTGGTTGCCTCAATCATAATGTCACAATCAATCATAATGTCATTATTCAGAAATATTGACCACGAAATGCAGTGAATGACCAATCAGAATTCAAATATACACGAAACAATCCTGTAGTTTTTACGTAAAAAACTGTAATGAAAACTATCTGTACAGTTTACATGCTAATATAAAAGGTAAATGCTAATATAAAAGGTGCAAGCTGTCATACACACAAACACAAATCACCATCACAGGAACGCATGTAAAGACTAAAATAATGCAATAAACATTAATTTAACAACATACAAAACCCTAATATTTCTTAATTGAGTTTAGAAACTATGTAGAAATACAATATTTGACCAAAATACCATCAAATGTGAAGTATCACAAGGTTTTCACTGTAATTATAAAGTCATTTTACTGTAAATTTACATGAAATGCAGGTTAGATCTTTGACAGAGGAACTTACCATTTACATGATAACAGTTGTTGTTTTTAGCATTTTGATACATGTTAGTGCAAGAAGATTTTATTTATTTAAATTTTTTTGGTAGTCATGCATTTTTGTCAAATGTTTGGACACACTTTCTTGTGATTATTATTTTGCACATTTTAGAATAATAATACCAGCAAAACTATACAATAGTTTTACACTAATGCATACACTAACTCATTAATAAAAACATTAAACAACATTTTTGTATATTTGTACTCTATAGCTCTGCTCCCATATTATTCCACTCCAATATAATTAATTTTGTTTAAAAACTAAACTATAGAAAGAAAACAAAGTACAAATAATTTAAAAACTAATTTCAAGCAATTAAGTAGAAGCAATTTTTTTTTTTTTTATAAAAATAATTGATCAGTGTGTCCAAAGTTTTACAATACGAATGACAATCTGATATCATCTGATACTACGGATTTTTCAACAATGGATTGATATTATCATGTAATGGAGAGCCGGTAAAGAGAGTCAAAGGGATACCTTGATAGCTTTTGAGAGTGGAAGTCTTAGAGCCATGGCGATCTCAGAGGAGACTAATGAAATATCAAAAATATATTTCATACCAACAGGAAACTATGGCTGCTATCTCTCTGGGTTTGTGTTTGTGTGCTATTAAATTGTAACTCGGCAGAAAGGAGAGCCCCTTATCAGGTGTTTCAGCTCTGAGTTCGTGGCAGGCCAGCTCTACAGGCTCATTAAAGCTGGGAGCAGGTGCACTTTCATGAGTGAATATTATAATGCAATGTCAGTCAGAGAGCAGGTTAGCGTGGCCGCTACAACACTCTCTCTCTCAGAGCACCCACTGTATGCCATTAATCATTTCCATGGCTACAGCAAATCACAGGAGAAACTAGTCAGCTCAAATCCCATTAAAAGTTTTACATAACCCCATGAAACATTTAGCGACAGATCATCTCTGTGCTGGAAATATAACTTTATTTGTGAAGAATAGAGATGAAACACAACAGAGGATCAGCATTAGCTAATTCCTCTTGAGGAAGTGATGTCGGGAAATGTTTGAACAAAGTAAATCATACAGAGTTTTTCAAAGCACTTCTCCTTAAAGCAATAGTTCACCCAAAAATAAAAATGTACTTACCACTTACAGCATCGAAGATGATATAGATGAGTTTCTTTCCTCATCTGAACAGATCCTCATCAGATTAAATTTAGCATGACTTGCTCACCAATGGATCCTCTTCAGTGAATGGGTGCCGTCGAAATGATAGTCCAAACAGCTGATAAAAACATCACAATAATCCACAAGTAATCCACACCACTCCAGTCCATCAGTTAATGTCTTGTGAAGAAGTCTCTGTTTGTAAGAAACAAATTCATCATTACATTTTAGATTTATTACTCTTCCTGTGGTCCTCGCACATCAAAATGCACTGAAATATTTGTTTAAAACTGTTTTGGACTATTTTTCATGTAAACAGTGCTTGATCTGTGCATATTTCTCTCCTGATTCAGATGAGACAACTTGTTTACTGCATAACAATATTATGGATCAAAGACTCGCATTTTAGAAGCAATTCTGTAAAATTAAAAACGTCTTAATGATGTGGATGTGTTTATTACAAACATGCAGCTTTTCACTTCACAAGATGTTAATTGATAGACTGGAGTCATGTTGATTACCCATGGATTATTTTATCAGCTGTTTGGACTCTCATTCTGACGGCACCCATTCACTGCAGAGGATCCATTGGTGAGCAAGTCATGTAATTCCTCCAAATCTGTTACAATTAAGAAAAACTCATCTACATCTAAATGATCAGCAAATTATCATTCCTGGATGAACTATTTAAAGACATAGTTTGCCCAAAAATGTAATTCTGTCTTCATTCACTGACCCTTGTCTTGTTGTTATCTATTTATGTCTATGTTTTTTTTTTTTTTTTGTAGCAGTAACACCTGTACAAATGAAACTACAGTGTGAAAAACAATATGTTAACATAGTGAAAATCAAAATTAAAGATAATATAATAAAATGTAAAACTTCCTCACATTAAGTAAAATTAATTCCTTTAAAATGTTTTTACTGTGTTGCCGTCACGGATCAGTTCAGATTTAGTTTTACTCCCATATGTTTAGTACCTGGGGCCTGTTTCATAAAACAAGTTTACTAAATAAGCCAGGTTTATTTTAGTTAGTCTGACTCATTTTCAGTTGATTTAGTTTAAAATAAGCCTGGCTTATTTGGTAAATTTGTTTTATGAAACAGGCCCCTGTTTTCTATGTTGCCAGAGTTACTGCCCCCAGCTGGACAGAGACTGATAGCAGCTTTTGGATGCATACTGGAATAAGACATCACCCTCAGAATCCCAAGCATGGACCCATAAAGTCTAGTAATAAATAAATATAGGTGGAAATAAATACAGTTTACATTCTCATGCAAAACACATTGGAATTACAGATTATAATGGCACCAATATGCTCTCAGATCAATTTAGATCTCTGCTCATGTTCTTCATCTCACACAGCGAAACATCCAGATACTGTCACCCTCATTAATCAATTATGGATGCTTTCTGCCAAAGCAAATGATGGAGGTCATTTGTTTTTTCCTCTCGAGGCCCCAGTCAGTGTTTTAGGGTGTCCCAGTTTCAAAAGGGAGGGATAGAGAAAGAGAGAGAGAGAGAGAGAGAGAGAGAGAGAGAGAGAGAGCATTCAGTCACTTAGAGAAGGATCAGTCTTATTGACCTCACAGCCCATTATAACCAGAGAGCGAAGTTTAATTTGGTCTTCACTATCGGTTAATTTTCAATAATGTTAGTTAATTCGGCATACTTCGTTTCATGTTCACTTTGAATAGTTTGTATGTTTGTCACAAAAATATAAATAAATAAATAATAATCAGATTTGGCAAAATAGTATTTATTATTCTCGTGTTAAAAAAGTGTTTTGAAATCAAATTAAATCAAATAGAGAGAGAAAGAAGACACTTATAAATTAGTGCTGTCAAAATTAGCGCGTTAACGCAGGCGATTAATTTTTTTCAGTTTAATGAGTTAAAAATGTTTAACAGCTTAAAAATATGCACAGGGGCGCAGCTAATGTTGGACACCCCACTTACAACTGCTGTTTCTGTCACTTTTTCTCTTGACAAGAAGTGCATTTATTCAGTCGCAGAACGTCTTTACTACCACATCAAACCGGAGACATTTCCGACACGCGTTTCTACTTTGGCTCTCAGCGAAGGCGGATGCATTTTTCTCTCCCTCTCCTCCCCCTTACCTTCCCTGCTTTGCTCTCTCGTCTCGTCTCGTCTATTGTCTAACACTGGAGAGACTCTCTCTGCACTGCTCTCCAAACTGAAAAATCATGGATTTGATCAACTGGTCTCTCAACGCAATTGACACCATCATCTAACACACTCAATTCAACTCGTCAGCTCATTAGTAGAGACTTTAAGACCTGAAGTGGGTGAGAATACGATGTCTGTCAGATCTGCGTCATGTTCAGCAGCGACAGCTCTTAAAGAAACAGCTGCCAAAATAACCTAATAACCCAGCTGCTTTGATGTCTGTTCATCAAAGGAAAAGAAAAAAGGAGGAAATCAGTAAATTTTATAGCTTTAAGTGTCAGAGAGTCACAGTCACCGCCGTCAACCGCAATCACCTGGTCACAGTCACCGCCGTCATCAGCAATTACCAGATCCCAGTCACCTGAGTTTTGATCATCTACACCTGCGGTCCCTCATCAGCACTCCTATAAACTCACACTCTCTCTGACACGCATCGTCCAGTCTGCGGTTCACCATAACGAAAGGTACCAGACTCTGTATGCACTTACCTGTGTTTACTTACCTCACAGAATCTCCAGCGTATGTTCCAGGACTCCTGTCACTCCAGCGATTCCCCTGTGATTCTCCAGCGTCGACTCCTGCTCTCCCGAGCACACCGATTCCACTTCCCTGTGAATGATAAGGATATCAGTTCTCGCACAGATCTCCAGATCAAGACAAATCTCAAGATACTCACCTGCTCCTCACTCTCCTCACTATCCACATTCAAGTCAATAAATATTCCATTGTGTTACTTACCTGTTGTTTCCGGCTCTATTTGTGACAGAAGACCGGACCAAAACCGACACCATAATGGATCCCCAGCGGAAATCTTGGGAGGAGCTGGTCAACACTCCACGTGCTTCGCTACTAGCTCCTGCCCCTCCACCTCTGCCAGTCCCATGGCATTACCAGCTGTCTATACGGGTGATCCGGCTTTGCTGTGGCAGCTTTCTTCTGCAGCTCTCCCTCTACATCGAGATGCAACCACAGAAATTTCTCACAGAATGCTCCAAGGTAGCCTTTCTGATCTCTCTTCTCTCAGATCGAGCATTGACTTGGGCAAAAGCCATATGGGATGCCGAATAAATTCCTATGAAGCATTTACCAATCATTTAAAGGAGGTGTTTGGAAGCACTACCGGAGCGCTCTCCGTGGGGGACCAGTTACTGCACCTGCGACAAGGCACTTCCTCTACCCACAAGTACACGGTGAAGTTCCACACTCTGGCGGTAACAAGCGGTTGGAACGAGTCGGCCCTCCTCAGCGCCTATCGTCAGGGATTAGACATTGACATCTGCACCCAGATGGCGATTTATGACGATACCGTGGGGTTAGAGATCTTAATGCAGAAGGCTAACCACATCTCTCAACACTTATCAGCCTGCCACCCTGCTGAAGCCACTCACCCGCCAATGGTTCCCCAGTACCAGAACCAATGCAAATAGACACGTCTTGCCTGTCCGCCCATGAACGAGCCCGCTGATGGACGGCTGGGCTATGTCTCTACTGTGCCTCACCTGACTATTTCATCCAATCCTGCCCTGTGGGGAAGTCGTGGTTGGAGAAGTCGTGGCCTAATGGTTAGAGATTCGGACTCGTAATCCAAAGATTGCGGGTTTGAGTCTCGGGCCGGCAGGGATTGTAGATGGGGGGAGTGAATGTCCAGCGCTCTCTCCACCCTCAATACCACGACTGAGGTGCCCTTGAGCAAGGCACCAAAGACCCAACTGCTCCCCGGGCGCCGCAGCATAAATGGCTGCCCACTGCTCCGGGTGTGTGTTCACGGTGTGTGTGTGTTCACTGCTGTGTGTGTGCAATTTGGATGGGATAAATGCAGAGCACAAATTCCGAGTATGAGTCACCATACTTGGCCGTATGTTACGTCACTTTAACTTTCACTTTTAAGCCCCCACGTCCAGCGGTAAGTACTCTCAAAACTGACTTAAAATTTACTGTGCTGAATGTACAACTGCTCACCCCAATTCAATCCATTGCAGCCTCCGCCCTGGTCGACTCGGGCTCCATGGGCAACTTCATCTCCCAATACCTCTAAAATCGACTACATCTGCCCCATCAACGGCATGCCCGGGAGCTCCGAGTCAAAACCATCAATGGAAAGACGCTTGGACATGGATATGTGAGGTTTGAGACTCCTCCTCTCAGACTTCGGATCGGTAACTTGAATGAGGAGGAGATCACATTTCTGGTACTGGAGGAGGCCACCGTGGATTTCATCCTGGGGCGCACTTGGCTCATTATCCATTTACCGGAAATCAGAAGGGAGACAAGTGAGGTAATTCGCTGGAGCGAATTCTGTCACCAACACTGTCTTAAAGGAATTCCTTGTCCGCTTGGCCACCCAGGTAGCCTCCACGCAGGTAGAGAGTCCCGACCCTGAAACTACTCCCTCCATCCCATCTGATTACAGGGCGTTCCAGGATGTTTTCAGCAAGCAGGCAGCCACCCAATTACCACCTCATCGGTCATGGGACTGTGCGATCGATCTGCTGCCTGGATACAAACTCCCCAAGGGTAGAGTATATCCACTGTCCATCCCGGAGTGCAAGGCTATGGAGGAGTACATCCAGGAGGCTCTAAATCAAGGTTACATTCGTCCATCCAGTTCTCCAGTAGCATCAAGTATCTTCTTCGTAGGTAAGAAGGACGGGGGCTTGAGGCCCTGTATTGATTATCGAGCACTGAATTCCCAAACTGTCAAGCTCCCCTATCCACTTCCCTTGGTCCCCGCCGCTCTAGAGGTCCTCATTTACTCCCAGAACCTGGCTGACCATCACCAACACGTCAAGCAGGTCCTCCAGAAGCTCCGCCAGTACCATCTTTATCTGAAGCTAGAGAAATGCGAATTCCACGGCTCCACCTTGCAGTTCCTTGGCTACGTCATCAGTCAAGAGGGTATCCAGATGGACCAAGGGAAGGTGAAGGCAGTCGTGGAATGGCCAACCCCTCAATCAGTTAAGGAGCTTCAAAGATTTGTAGGATTCGACAACTTTTAACGTCGCTTCATCAAAGATTTCAGTTCGCTCACAGTCCCGCTCACCACCCTGCTTCGCGGGAAGCCCAAGTCCCCGTCCTGGCATCCCAGCGCCCACAAATCTTTTGAAGCACTCAAGAACGCCTTCACCATGGCCCCTATCCTTCACCATCCTAATCCACATGTCCCATTCGTGGTAGAAGTGGACACCTCCACCACGGAAGTCAGGACCGTGCTGTCACAGCAGTTTGGTGAGCCTCCTAGCCTCCAGCCTTGCGCTTACTATTCTAAGAAACTAACCCCAGCGGAGCAAAACTACAACATTGGTAACAGGGAGCTGTTGGCCATCAAGCTGGCCCTGAATAAGTGGCGGCACTGGCTGGAGGGAGCTAACCATCCTTTCACTGTCATCACTGACCACAAGAACCTTCAATATCTCCATGAAGCCAAGAGACTCAATCCCAGACAGGCTCGCTGGGCCCTATTCTTTACCCGGTTTGAATTCACCATTACCTACCAACCGGGAAGTCGCAACTTCAAGGCCGACGCTCTATCGTGTCTGTATTCACCTGATTCTCCTGTGGATCCCGAGCCGATTCTCCCTCCAGCCCTCATTGTCAACCCTATCGTGTGGAACATCGACAAAGATATCCGAGCCGCCACCCTCATAGAACCTGCTCCGCTGGGAGGCCCAGAAGGGAAGATCTTCGTTCCGTCTTCCCAGAGACAATACCTTCTGGGCTTAGTTCACGAGGTACCGGTGGCCTAGTATGTCCCATGACGTCATCAGGTACGTCCGTAGTTGCTCAGTCTGTGCCAGGTCTTCTACTTCACGCCATCTGCCGGTGGGCAAGCTTGTACCTCTCCCCATTCCACACCGGCCCTGGTCTCATTTGAGGATAGATTTCATGACGGATCTCGCTGAATCGGAAGGTAACACCTGCATACTAGTAGCAGTAGACCGCTTCTCGAAAGCCTGCAAACTGATTCCCCTCCGTTGGCTGCCTACGGCCTTGGAAACCACAAAACACCTTTTCCATCAAGTGTTCAGAAACTTTGGAGCACCAGAGGAAATTGTTTCGGATCATGGTCCACAGTTCATCTCCCGAGTGTGGAAAACCTTCTTCCGATTACTAGGAGTCACGGTGTGCTTGTCCTCCGGCTATCATCCCAGACTAATGGTCAGGTTGAGCGCAAGATCCAGGAACTCAGACGGTACCTCCGGGCATACTGCCAAGAAGACCAGTTCAGCTTTTGTATGCACAAAACTTCCTCCGTCAGAACACAGCCGGCCTTACGCCCTTCCAGTGCATACTCGGCTACCAACCACTGCTCTTCCCGTGGAAGGGAGAGCCTTCGGAGGTTCCAGCTGTCGACTACTGGTTCCAGGCGAGCGAGAGAGTGTGGGACTCAATGCACATCCACCTCCAGCGGGCAGTGCGGAGATACAAGAGTTTTGCAGATGCTCAGCGTACCCCAGCTCCTATCTACCAACCTGGAGACCGGGTGTGGTTATCCGGGTGTGGGAATATAGTCCCACCTATATTGGTCTGTTCAAGATCCTGAGGCAGATCAACGAGGTTACTTACCAGCTTCAACTACCCCCCAGGAACCACATTCATCCCACTTTCCACGTGTCCCTACTCAAACCTTGTGTTTCTCCCTCACCAGATCAACACGAGCCGGAGGAGCCTCCTCCTCCTGAAATACTGGATGAACCATCCGTATATCTAGTTTGCAACATCCTGGATTCGTGGCGACGGGGAGGCCGGCTGGAATATCTCATGGATTGGGAGGGCTATGGGCCCGAGGAACAATCCTGGGTGGCCCGGGACGATATCCTTGATCCCATGCTGTTACAGGACTTCCATCGCACCCATCCAGATCGTCCCGCACCCAGAGGACGTGTTCGCTCCTGTCGCCGCTTGAGGGCATCAGGAGCCACCCCTGGGGGAGGGGGTAGTGTCAGAGAGTCACAGTCACAGTCACCGCCGTCAACTGCAATCACCTGGTCACAGTCACCGCCATCATCTGATATTACCAGATCCCAGTCACCTGAGTTTTGATCACCAGTCCCTCATCAGCACTCCTATAAACTCCACACTCTCTCTGACACTCATCGTCCGGTCTACGGTTCACCATAACGAACGGTACCAGACTCTGTATGCACTTACCTGTGTTTACTTACCTCATAGAATCTCCAGCGACTCACCAGCGTATGTTCCAGGACTCCTGTCACTCCAGCAATTCCCCTGTGATTCTCCAGCGTCGACTCCCGCTCTCCCAGGCACACAGATTCCACTTCCCTGTCACACAGATTCCACTTCCCTGTGAATAAGGATATCAGTTCTCGCACAGATCTCCAGATCAAGACAAATCTCAAGATACTAACCTGCTCCTCACTCTCCTCACTGTCCACATTCAAGTCAATAAATATTCCATTGTGTTACTTACCTGTTGTTTCCGGCTCTATTTGTGACATTAAGATTCATTAATATTTAATTTAGATATTAGTGTTTGATAACTATTAAATTTATGTATTTTAACGGTGGTGGGCCCCCAGAAACAGTTTAAATATTACTTAAATAACTAAATTAAAGTGTTCGGGCGCCAGACAGGAGTAGGCTTGTCAATATTTAAATAAACCCAGATAAGCTCTAAAAGTCACCGGTTACAAAGTTATAAGTCAAAATAAGTTTACACTCTTCACCACAACCACAAAAAATTAATAAATGAACAGAATAAAGGCACAAGCAAACGAGGGTTTTAGTTCAGAGTCCCATTATATTTTCATATACACAAAAAAAAAAAATCAGTACATCACTGGAACCTCTTAACACCTTGCCAAAGTGAGAAAGGGAAAAAAAAAACTATTGCGAATATCGGGAGATGCCGGTCCATTCAAAGAACAATGAAGGTGTGTGGCGAAAATGGTGAGAGCGAGAGGTGTGTATGTGTGCAGACGAAGCCAGCCAGCCATACAGATGAGCCACTACTCCCCAGATCTCGGCTTGGAACGCTGCTTTGAAAGACGAATTGGAGGATATGAAGGAAGGTACCTGGGCAACGCACACTTTAGCCCCCCCGAATCCAAACACACTCAGCACTGGTTTCCTTAGCTTGGAGAAATCGTTCCTCAAAGCACTCAATCGATCGCTCAGCACCATACTAAGCGTGCACTCGCGGATCACCCTGTGTCATTTACCACAGATAATTGCGTCCTCCTCACCGTCGTCCTCCTTCCTTCCCAAACCCACTCTTATTTTGTCCCCTCCTTTTTCCTCTTTTTACCACTCCTTAAATACAATTACCTCACTTCCTTTCAAATTACGCTGCTGTTCCCATTTGTTGGCGGAGTCAATCAAGAGGACAGGTCATGTGTTTTGACTTTCTAGCTCCGCCACAGAAATATTTCCTACTTGCTCAAGGGCACAGGTAGATAAATATGACATTTGTTTTAATGGGTTTGTGTGAAAATTGTTTAAAGTTCACTTAAATTAGAAGTTATTTTATTTAAAGTCTAATAAATATTATAATTGATAACTCTCAATTATATTGTAATGTTGAATGGCTATAGTCAGTGGTGTAATATTAGGAAAAAAATAATTTTATAGAGGCATCAGTAGTATTGGTATTAGTAATAAAAAAAAAAAGACGCCATTAAACAAATATTAAAAATATACCGTTTTTATGTTGTTTCTACATTAATTTGAAGATTAAATGTGAAATTATTGCAATATAAAAGTATATTTAAAAAGATAAATTTTAGGTGGGATTTCAGAAAAAAACATGCGATTAATGAGTTTTTTTTTTAAACGATTGACAGCACTATTATAAATAGATCATTCATATCAAGACAAATTTATTTGTATAGCAATTTTCGAAATACACAATTACAAAATACAATTTTAAAGTGCCCCTATTATGGATTTTTGAAACTTACTTTTCATGCAGTGTGTAACAGGTCTAAGTGAATGAAAACATCCTGCAAGGTTTTAAATCTGAAAGTGCACAGTGTATAAAGTTATTGTCTCTCAAAAGAAAGAGTCGACTCTGAATCATTGAAATGAGTCATTTTTAAAACGAATCCCAAGCCGTTTCATGTTGAAGTCAACATGAAACATTAGCGAATGCACAGTGACTGCCACATTTCAAATGAAAAAGCAAAGTCCATTTGCAATTGTATTTCCCATGTCTTAGGAGCTATGAGCCTGTCAAATTTAAATAGCAATATTAATTACCACATTTGTTTTTTCACTCTCTCTGCGTCATGCATGTAACCTGTCAAAACTTAAATGGAATTGCAATTGCTTTTGCATTTGAATTTCCGATGTCTACACAGAAAGCTGTCAGTCAATATGAGGGGCGGGACTATTGGGCGTAGGGCTGCACGATTACTCAAAAAAAATAGACATGATAGTAGCATTTTGTCTGTGGAGTTTAATTGAAATAATATTAATGGGTTTTTCTTGTTTAACTATGGAGTAAAAACATAGTACAATGCAACACACAGGATAAGGCGGTTACATTTCTTTGTATGCAAAGTATAAATAGTGTAAACTGCTTAATAAAGATTGGAGACTTGAGGCATGACTTTGTGTGTTTTTGTGTTACACTTATTCCTGTGGATGTGTAGACAAAATAAATTGTGCTTATTTAAAGAGTATAAGAAATCTAATTATTATTTAAAATGTGTTATTGTATTAATATATTGTTACAGATCTGCCAGGTTCTGCTACCCAATCACAGCGCTCACCCTCACCAGACTACTGATCACGCACACCTGCCACTCATTCCCTTCTCATTACCCACGCAGCATAAAGACACACACCGCCCAACACCAGTCGTCCAGTCTCGTTCATACGAAGAGGACAAACTCACTACGCTCAGTCATAGTGCAGTACCTGCCTGAGAAACTTACCTGTTGATTACTTACCTGTTCTGCTCGCTCCTAGGCAATCTTCAGACCCAGCTCCTGTGACATCCGATCCGAGACAGTTTCCTGATAAACCCCAAGCCAGCGGTGTGTGTCCATCACATTCTCCTACCCCTCTCTTCTCCTACAAGAAGGAAACCCAAGATCAACACCCTGTTCGTTCAGCGGCTCCAGATTCTGTCATCACATACCAGTTACCAGTACCTCTGTTGATCATTAAACTTACCTTCACGTGTGATTCTGTCGTCCTGTCCTATCATTGTAACAGAAGACTGGACCCTAACATCACCGATCAACAGTATGAGCAATCCGGACGCTTTCCAGGACCTGGTGGACATTCTAAAACAAACACTCACTCCAGCAGCGATCTCTTCCAGCCCCGGTACTTCCGCAATCGCTTCCTCGCTGCCCACGAACCACTCAACTGTCCGACCAGCGCCCTACGCTGGATCGGCGGAGGATTGCAATGGTTTCCTGCTCCAATGCGACCTGGCGTTCGAGATGCAGTCACACTTGTTTTCCACTGAGAGGGCCAAGATTGCGTTCATTATCCAGCATCTCCAGGGCAGAGCTCTGCAGTGGGCTAGTACCATATGGACACAAGGAGGCAGTGTCACCCAATCCTCCCAAGCCTTCATCCAACACTTCAGAGATGTGTTCGGTAAACCCGCGTATGATTCCTCAGTCTGTGATCAACTTTATCAGTTACGCCAAGGCAATAACAATATCCAGGAATATTCCCTACAGTTCAGAACCCTAGCCGCGGCCAGCGGATGGAACGAGCGAGCCCTTTTAACCGCCTACCGGCAAGGTTTGGCGCCTCACCTCCGTTTACAACTTGCCGCCTTTGATGATGCCCTGGGATTAGAGGGCTTAATTCAACACTCCATCCGATGTGCTACCCGCATGACGACGTGTCTGTCGGAACTCAACCCGGGTCATGGCTCCGATTTCCCCGTCACACCGAACCCACCTGAATCCAGTCCTGAACCTATGAATATTGATAATTCTCGTCTCTCCTCCCAAGAAAGAGCACGCCGATATGCCCATGGACTCTGCCTGTACTGTGGAGAGAGGGGACATCTCCGAGTCACCTGCCCAAATAGACCAACTCGCCTTTTGGTGAGTGCCGTGAATTCCGAGATCCCTAATCTCAAGCCATTAACCACTGAGGCCCTTCTTATGGTTAACACTTTCTCTGTTCCAGTCGTCGCCCTCCTCGACTCAGGGTCGGCGGGGAACTTCATTTCGGGCAGTCTCTGCAGACAACTCGGCCTCACAACCTCCATCACCCCTAGGAACTACCAGATCCAATCGGTGACGGGCAAGGCGGTAAGCCGTAAGTTAGTAAACAGATGGTCTACTCCCGTATGCCTTAAATTGGGTATACTCCATGTAGAGTATATAAGATTATTGGTGCTCGAAGATGCTACTACGGACATCATCTTAGGGCGACCCTGGTTAGTTCAACACAATCCCATCATTTCATGGAGAACGGGCGAGATCATCAAGTGGGGTGAGTCATGTTTTCCCAAGTGTTTTCCACATATACCTAGACCAACAAGACCAGCCGCAGAGATCCTGGAGTTACTTACCACCTCCGTAGAGAGTCCCCCAGAGAAACTATCCACCGAAATCCCTCCTGGTTACGATGTATTCAAGGATGTCTTCTGTCCCCAGAAAGCCGCACAGTTACCACCTCACCGACCCTGGGATTGCGCCATTGACCTCCTTCCGGGTGAACCAGTGCCTCGTGGTAAAATATATCCTCTATCCATCCCAGAGCAGAAGGCCATGGAGGAGTACATCGGGGAAGCCTTAAAACAGGGATACATTCGCCCCTCCACCTCTCCTGCCTCCTCCAGTTTCTTCTTTGTCGCTAAGAAGGATGGAGGGCTCAGACCTTGCATTGATTACCGAGCCTTGAACCGAATCACTGTCAAGTTCAGATATCCGCTTCCCCTCGTCCCAGCGGCTCTGGAACATCTGCGAGGTGCCACCGTGTTCACGAAGTTAGACCTCCGCAGCGCCTACAATCTTGTTAGAATACGTGAGGGGGACGAATGGAAGACCGCCTTCGTCACGCCCACAGGCCACTATGAATATCTCGTAATGCCCTATGGGCTCGTCAACGCCCCCTCCGTATTCCAAGATTTCATGCACGAGGTGCTCCGGGAGTTTCTCCATAGGTTTGTACTCGTGTACATTGATGATATTCTGATTTACTCCCGGAGTATGGCCGAACATCGTCGCCACGTTGCGGAGGTCCTACAACGTCTGAGGGAGTTCAACCTGTTCCTTAAGGCGGAGAAGTGTCTGTTCCATCGACCCTCAGTGCAATTCCTCGGCTATAACATCAGCCACGGTGGCATTCAGATGGACGAGGGGAAGGTTACGGCAATCCGAGAATGGCCCACTCCTGATACGGTAAAGAGACTTCAACGCTTTCTAGGCTTCGCCAATTTCTATCGCCGGTTTATTCACAATTCCAGTTCCATAGCCAGTCCCCTAACCAACCTGTTGAAGGGAAAGCCCAAATCCCTCTCCTGGACAGTAGCCGCCACCAATGCCTTCCAAGCATTGAAAGATGCTTTCACCCGAGCTCCTACCCTCGTACATCCAGACCCAGAGAAACAGTTTGTGGTTGAGGTCGATGCCTCCACGTCAGGAGTGGGTGCCATATTGTCCCAGAGACAGGGGACTCCACCACGACTCCATCCATGTGCCTTCTTCTCCCGTAAACTCAGCCCGGCGGAGAGGAACTATGATGTAGGCAACCGAGAACTTCTAGCCATCAAGCTCGCGTTGGAGGAGTGGAGACATTGGTTGGAGGGAGCCCAACATCCGTTCCTAGTCCTCACCGACCACAAAAACCTCCAATATCTCAGAGAAGCCAAAAGATTAAACCCCCGGCAAGCCAGATGGGCTCTGTTTTTCACCCGTTTTAACTTTTCCATTTCCTATAGACCCGGTTCCAAGAATACAGCGGCAGACGCTCTTTCCCGACAATTCGAATCCCATGAAGAATCCGATGAATTTCCAGAATCAGTCCTTCCAGAACCTCTGTTTGTCTGCCCCATCCAGTGGACCTTTCCTTGCCTTACCTCCTCCAATGTCTCCTCCAACATTCCGCCGGGCTGCCCACCAGGTACACAATTTGTTCCCAGAAACCAACGCTCACAGATCATTCAATCAGTTCACTCTTCCCTTGGCACTGGTCACCCAGGGACCAACAACACCCTCTCGCTGCTACGAGAGCGCTTCTGGTGGCCCAACATGGCCAAGGATGTGAGTAGATTCGTCCAGGGATGTAAGGAATGTGCCATGTCTAAATCTCCCCGACATCTGCCAGCCGGTAAGCTACTTCCCCTGCCCGTTCCAAACCGACCGTGGTCACACCTAGGAGTTGACTTTGTCACGGACTTACCACCATCGGACGGGAACACCTGTATCTTGGTGATAGTAGACCGGTTCTCTAAGGCTTGCCGATTACTCCCACTTAAGGCCCTTCCGACAGCCATGGAAACTGCAGAACTAATGTTTAATCATGTGTTCAGATATTTTGGGATCCCGGAAGATATAGTCTCAGACAGAGGTCCACAGTTCGTGTCCCGTGTATGGAGAACTTTCTTCAAGCTCCTGGGTGTGACCATCAGTCTCTCTTCCGGCTACCATCCACAGACGAACGGGCAGACGGAGAGGAAGATCCAGGAAGTAGCCCGGTTCCTCCGAACCTTCTGCCATGGCCACCAGAACTCCTGGAACCAGTTCATCGGTTGGGCTGAGTATGCCCAGAATTCTCTGCGTCAACCTACTACAGGTATAACCCCATTTCAGTGCATACTTGGTTTCCAACCTCCCATGTTTCCTTGGTCAGGCGAACCTTCAGACTTACCTGCCGTGGATCACTGGTTCCGGGAGAGCGAGAGGGTCTGGGACAACGCTCATCACCACCTCCAGCGCGCAGTGAGTAGACGTAAGTTGACAGCCGTCCTCCGCCGCTCCAAGGCTCCCATATATCATCCAGGGCAGAAGGTCTGGCTGTCAACTAGGGACATCAGGTTACGTCTACCCTGCAAGAAACTCAGTCCCAGATTTGTTGGTCCCTTTCCCATAATCAGACAAATCAATCCAGTCACTTACCAGCTACAGCTCCCCTCACAGTATAGAATTCACCCTGTCTTCCACGTGTCACTGCTGAAACCGTTTCACCCTCCTGTTTCTCCCCCTGCAGAACCTGGTCCCGCGGAAGAACCCCCTCTCCCGCTGGTATTGGAGGATGGAACGGTCTATCAGATCAAGGAGATCTTGAACTCCCGACGCGGCGGCGGCAGGTTAGAGTACCTCATAGACTGGGAAGGATATGGTCCTGAGGAGAGATCCTGGATCCCCAGGGATGATGTGCTGGACCCAGTGCTTCTCGAAGAATTCCACTCTAACCACCCAGATCGCCCGGCCCCTAGGGGAAGAGGTAGACCGCCACGGCGTCGGGGTTTTCGGCCCTCGGGAGCGGGCCGTGGAGAGGGGGGTAATGTTACAGATCTGCCAGGTTCTGCTACCCAATCACAGCGCTCACCCTCACCAGACTACTGATCACGCACACCTGCCACTCATTCCCTTCTCATTACCCACGCAGCATAAAGACACACACCGCCCAACACCAGTCGTCCAGTCTCGTTCATACGAAGAGGACAAACTCACTACGCTCAGTCATAGTGCAGTACCTGCCTGAGAAACTTACCTGTTGATTACTTACCTGTTCTGCTCGCTCCTAGGCAATCTTCAGACCCAGCTCCTGTGACATCCGATCCGAGACAGTTTCCTGATAAACCCCAAGCCAGCGGTGTGTGTCCATCACATTCTCCTACCCCTCTCTTCTCCTACAAGAAGGAAACCCAAGATCAACACCCTGTTCGTTCAGCGGCTCCAGATTCTGTCATCACATACCAGTTACCAGTACCTCTGTTGATCATTAAACTTACCTTCACGTGTGATTCTGTCGTCCTGTCCTATCATTGTAACATATATATTCTTCATCTATGGTCATCTATTATTCACATTTTAATACAATATTATGTTAAAATATAAGACACAATATGCATACAAAAGTGAATATCAATGAATGTTAGAAAAATGCTAGAAATTGTTTTAGCCATTTAAAAAAAAAAAAAAAAAAAAACATATAAAAACATATTTTTCGCCACCATCTGACTAATTAATACCAGCACTTACCTATTCTATTTATTTATATTTATTAAAAAAAAATCATTGCTATGTGAACTGTGCTAGACTGAGACTTGTATTTTGTTGCTCTTTTGTTGGTCTGTTTGCTTCTACATTGTAAGTCGCTTTGGATAAAAGCGTCTGCTAAATGACTAAATGTAAATTAAAAAAAAATTAAATTTAAGTTTTGCAAACACTTCAAAATAAAAAAGGCAACCAACTGTATTCATCAAAATATTTTATTATATAATATATCCACGTTATCTAACTGCAAATATAGCATATACTGCCAATTATCTAAAAATAAACATTAACTATAACGCGTTTCATAAAATACAACTACTGGTCAGATTTCCGAGAGGTAAACTAATGCGTTAAAATGGCAAAAAAAATGCTGTAATTTCCTCAACTTTCTGGTGACTGTGCTTGAGAAGCACTGAAATGAATGGGCATCAGTGCTGAAACTATCGGTTGTTTGGAACTATTGGCTGCTCCATGACACGCTTTACTTCCGCATTCCTAAGTTCCTAAGTTCCCATCCTATGTGCAACTCTGTTTCTCAACATCTCTGGTGCTGACCATGGTGCTGAGGCGCCGTCATAGTCATAGTGATAACAGCCAATCACATACTTTTCTGGTGCTGCATGAACAGGATTGGCTAGCATCTGCGCTAGGGTATTTGCATAAGGCGATCTGATTGGCTGACGCCTGCGTTGGCGCATGAAAAGTTTTCAACTTCTGCCACTTTTTTTTTTTTTTTTTTTTATTCTGACACTATCAGAGATAAACAGATAAACATTAGAACATGAACATGAGAATATAAAGACAAGTGAAGATATGGGGGATACAATAAAAAAAAAAAAAAAAAAAAAAAAAAAAACTAAATAAATTACAAATAAAATAAAATAATTTAAATAACTAAATTTGTATACAGTCATACACAGTTATACAAATATTTCACAACCATAAAAATTATAACTTATTTATCCATTTTTTTTATAATATTGGATGTTTTTAAGGCTTTTTTATTAGAGGAGATACTTTGAAGAGATGAGTAAACCAAAAGTAGATCAGAAGAGAAAATTGTACAATTAGGTTTAAAGTTAAGGCATCGCGCTTTGTGAATGTGGAATTTTCCCATCATACAAATAAAATCCAGAGCATCCTCTAGCTCCCTACTGTCAGAAACCACCGAATGAAAGAGAACCTTAACCGCAGAAATGTTACACAGTCGAAAGAATACAAAAAGTAAAGATGCTGAAATTTGAAGCCAAAATTGTTTAGTATAGGGACAGAAATAGAATAAATGTGAAAGAGATTCTTCCTCTTCTTGGCAAAAAAGAGCAGAGTGGAGAAAGATTTTGTATAAATTTACTTAAATATTTGTTGCAGGGGTAATAATGATGGATAATTTTAAAATGAACTTCTTTTATTTTATTGTTAAACAAAAATTTGTTTGGTACTGTCCATACTTTCTGAAAATTAACATTTGGATAAAGTGCCAACCACTTTCTATAAGCTTTAAAAGATGAAGCATTATTAGCAGTAATAAAGTTTCTCAAAAAATTGTTTGTACACTTATTATCCATATTAACCCCTTGAATACATAATCGAGGGATAATTAAACAAAGACTGCAATACATTTTATAAGTCTTAATTAAAAATAGCAACTTAGGAGGAATGGAATTTGTAAGCAGAGTATAGTCCCGTTTTGAAGCATTTATCCCATATTTATTAAGAAAATCACTTCTGCCACTTGCAACGCCAGTGAAGCGACGCGAGGGACCCACAATTCAGTTCGGCAACGCTTGACGCCACTCCATTCAAAGTAAACGAGAGGCCGACGCCCGTGTGAATGTGAATATTTGTATTTATTATTGTTAATGTTCTCTTATGTTCAACAACTTAAAGCTTTAAAATTATTCACTTTAAGGGGTCTAAAATAAAGAAAAGAGACTATTTTTTGTTACTCCAGCACTTTATTATACTGAATGTCCTGTGGTTTTATTTTGTCTTTGTTTTTTGTACTTGAGTGCAATACGTTTTGGTTGAAAAAATGAGAATCGTGTAAGAGAATCGTGATCTCAATTCCCATGGAGAAAAATTGTGATTCACATTTTAGCAAGAATCGTGCAGCCATAATTGGGCGTGTTTGTATTGGGAGGTGACGTCACTCACAGACAACCGTGCCAAATCTTTGATCAATGGAGGAAATCGGTAAAGGCTCCACTAAAGGCAGCTGCTAATCAGTTCGTCCCTGTATGAACGAACAGACAGACTTTGTTTTATATATTATACAAATTATATATAATTTAAATATTCTATTAAATATATACTTTTTAAAGAATTAATCTGATTGATATGTGTTTCACTATTTTCAAATTCATCTGCCACAAATCATCATTTTGACAATTGTATGGACCTATAGGAAGAGGGAAAATTAAGAAACTGACTGTAATTGACCATGAAAATGCGAGTTTAATATTTTTTAATAATGGTAATAATGGTAATTTTAGATGACCTTTCGGATGTATTTAATTATAAAACCCTTTATAATCTATAATAACATAAAACTTATTTTACATTTTCTTTAAACCTTCTTGGATATTAAGAGAAACACCTGCAATTCTGGCCAAATTAAAGATGCATTGTGTGTGAATTTGCACATGTTATAATGTAAGCATCATTAATGACCCCATGCGTTTAATAAAAAAATTAAAAAAGACTGATTAGAAAAATTAAAGAATGATTAATAAAGGAGAATGATTAGTAATTGTCTAATTGGCCTGTTTAGCTAAGCCCTCAAAACACTTCTTATTTAGTGGTAAAGTATTGCATGATTTGTAGATTATATTTAATAGTTTACACTTTGCATAAACGTTTGCAATTCGTTTTTAGAAGGTAACATTACATTCTTAAGGACTCTGCGTTGCTTACATTTCTTTTTAGAAGCATCCTAAAAATAAGAACACCTTCTGATCAATGACAGAATTAACCTTCCCATTATAAGGCAATATTTAACATACCTTAAAGGTTTTTTTTTTTTTTTTTTTTACTTTTGTAATGCCTCTAACTTTAATAAATGTATCACATATTTTGTGCCAATAAATTTTGATTTATAAGTTTTTATCGAAATTTTTAATTAAACAAATTCAATTAAAATAGTAAGATAAAATCAGGAAGAATAGGTTTGTCAGTCCTTGTCTTGTGTTTCCCCTCCTCCCGTGCCCATATTTGGCCTTCCTGTTCCTGTCCTCGTTTGTCTTCATTAGTTTAATTAGTCCCTAGCCCTGTGTTTGATTAGTCCACACCTGTTCCTTATTTCCCTGTGTTTATAAGCCCTGTGTTTCCTAGCCCCTGTGTCCGGTCTTAATGTCATTGATGTTCGTCTCTCCCCAAGCGCCTCGTCTCATTGTGTGTGTCATCAATAAAAGGGTTTATTGATACCTCCACGTCTCCGCGCTCCTTGTATCCCGAGAGGGAACGTGACAGAAGACCGGACCAAACAGAAGTAAGCGGCGCTTTTCCACCCCCGCCTTTTATTTCCGTTTTTGAAAGTTTTTTGTTTGCCCCTTTTTCCCCGCTCCCTCCACGGCGATGGAGTTCACCGCCCACCTCGGCGCCCTCGTTTTGCGGGACCTCCCCTTCGTGGAGTACACGGAGGAGTTCTGCGGGCTGGCCAGGAAGGCGGAGCTGCACGACGCCGTCATCCTCCAGCTCTTCCGGCTCGGGGCCTGTCACCACCGCCCCATGAATCTCCCAGACACCACGGGATTAACCTGGAGAGGAGGGATTTGCCGGTGTCTGGGAGATGTCCGGGCCCGAGCCAGTGTCAGCCCGTCCTCGTCAGCGGCTCTCCCGAGCCCGCCGCCGCTCGCGCTTCCAGAGCGCCCCCGCGAACTCGTGCTTCCAGAGCGCCCCCGCGAACTCGTGCTTCCAGAGCGCCCTCCAGTGCCGGCTCCTCGCAAGTGCCCTCCAGTGCCGGCTCCTCGCACGTGCCCTCCTGAGTTCCCGCTGGTTCCGTCCAGCCCTCCTGAGTTCCCGCTGGTTCCGTCAAGCCCCGCGCTGCAAGAGCGCCCCCAAGTGTCCGTGCTTCCCGAGCGTCCCCAAGTGCCGGCTCCACGCACGTGCCCTCCTGAGTTCCCGCTGGTTCCGTCCAGCCCCGCGCTGCAAGAGCGCCCGACAGAGTCCGCGCTGCAAGAGCGCCCGACAGAGCCCGCTCCTCTGTGGCTCCCAGGGAGGAGCTTCCCCAAGAAAATTTTGGGGGGGGGTAAGAGGGTCACAGCCTGTGTGGCCGGGCCAAGGGCCAAGGCCACAGAACCCCTCGGGCCCGAAAAAAATAGGCCGTGGCTTCCCGAGTCTCCAGGTCCGCCCTTTCCTCCCGAGTCCCCTGACCCGCCGTGGCCTCCCGAGTCTCCAGATCCGCCCTGGCCTCCCGAGTCTCCAGATCCGCCCTGGCCTCCCGAGTCTCCAGATCCGCCATGGCCTCCCGAGTCTCCTGACCCGCCATGGCCCCTGGAACGGGCACCGCCCTGGAGGCCTCCAGAGCGCCCACCCCCCCTCCCCATTGGATGGTGTTAGGCGTGAGGACACGCCTTCCGGAGGGGGGCGTAATGTCAGTCCTTGTCTTGTGTTTCCCCTCCTCCCGTGCCCATATTTGGCCTTCCTGTTCCTGTCCTCGTTTGTCTTCATTAGTTTAATTAGTCCCTAGCCCTGTGTTTGATTAGTCCACACCTGTTCCTTATTTCCCTGTGTTTATAAGCCCTGTGTTTCCTAGCCCCTGTGTCCGGTCTTAACGTCATTGATGTTCGTCTCTCCCCAAGCTCCTCGTCTCATTGTGTGTGTCATCAATAAAAGGGTTTATTGATACCTCCACGTCTCCGCGCTCCTTGCATCCCGAGAGGGAACGTGACAACGTTACTAGTCAAATGAAATCAGCATTAACAATTCATCTTTGCACAGCACAGAAGAGCAGAAATGTGGCATTAAGGAATATTTACAGACTTTTTAACAAGACCAGAGGTGGCATTAATGCATTTCATAATAACAATGTTATGAGATTATTTTTTTAAATGTAAAGTTTTGAATATAAAAATATTAAACGATTAAATTACTAAATTTATACTTTAAAAAAAGAAAATGAAACCGCCAGTAGGTGGCAGCAAGTCACTATCTTTGTCACTGAATCATTCATTCAATCGATTCGTTCAAACGGCTGATTCATTTAAGAACGAAACAAGTGACTCTCTTTATGAATGGAACATTTAATCATAGATTTGTTCAAAAACACAGATTCATACATAAATGAAACAGCTGTATATGCGCAGCGGCTCAGCTGTGACTTTATTTGGAACTATTTTTGCTGGCGAAAATAGAGCAAAATCAGACAGTGTTCCTAAAATTTAAGTCACTTAACATATGTTTATTGAACTGTTGCATAAAATCTAAATCACATTTGCAAACTCCCTTTCTAATCAGTAAAAGCTGTCACTCAGTTCATCGCGAGGTATACGGCCCATTGCTCATAACCATAGAGCCATTGAATGGATAAAATATAAAAATTCTGAATTGGAACTAAACTCAAATTAGTTTTTGCCCCGCTCAACCCACCTTTGAGAAAGCATGTATAACTATGAACTATATTTGTTAATTTTGTTGCGCTAAGCCCTTTTTTTTTTTTTGATAAACGTGCTTGAAGTTTGATCTTTGAGCTCACGTCTGTTTTTGTCGATGCTCGTAAAGCTGCTTCGCTAAGCGCTCACTTGCAGCGTTGCCATGTCCACTTATATGCATCTTTGATCTTTGTTGTTTCAAATTAAGAGGTGAAGAGACAACTTAGTTCAGTTAGAGTGTGCACACCTTTGTGCCAATGTCGTATATTTGAGCGGAGAAAAGTCATCTGTTAATGCTGTCAAAATGCTTGCACAAGGGGTGGCCGGAGGGGTGGCCAAGCTTCAATTAGGGCACTGGCCACCCATGGCCACCACATAGCTACGCCCCTGCCCGCAATAATTCCATAGCGCATAAATAAATAAATATATAAATTTGTTTTTATTTGTCACATACACAATTATACAGAGTATAACCAGCAGTGAAATGTGTGCTCTGCATTTAACCCATCCAAGTGTACACTCAGTAGTGAACATACACCCGGAGCAGCGGGCAGCCAACGCTGCGGCGCCCGGGGAGCAGTTGGGGGTTCGGTGCCTTGCTCAAGGGTCTCACCTCAGTCATGGTGTTGAGGGTGGAGAGAGCACTGGATATTCACTCCCCCCACCTACAATCCCTGCCGGACCTGAGACTCGAACCCACAACCTTCGGGTTACAAGTCCAACTCTCTATCCATTAGGCCACGACTGCCCCCCAGTTGTGGGGGGCAGTCGTGGCATGATGCGCTGAATAATAAAAAATTAGGCTATTAGCTTCCTCATTGAAAATGTTTTTTAAAACAGGTCTAATTTATACAATGAATTATAGGCCTATAATTAAAATTATTAACACTGCAGTCGTCAATGAAAATTCAGAGCAGCTTTATTTTGTGCACCGATTTTCAAAAACAACCTGTTTAACGCGAAATACGTTTCTTCTCATATTTTTCACTTTACGAGTCACAAGAGAAATATTAACGGAATAATTTAAGATGGTTTTATACTGTTATCAAATACCGTTTCCAGGTCCAAACCTCTACATTATTTCAAGACTCGTGCTTGACTCATCCAAGATGGTGCCGCTTTGTTCGGACGCCGTCCAGGTCGCTCCGATAAGATTGTGTTTTTATCTACTTTTTTACTTAGTTTTACTTTCTCTTTTTACACATCTCACGTCGGCACTGATCACCTATAACAAAGAAACACTTTTGGACATTGGAAACCGCTACACCAACCTGTTTCAGGACACTTTATCCAGGAATTCCGCATGGCCTCTGGAGATTCTTCGGAACGCAGAGATGAACAATAACCCCCCGAGACGAAGGATCAAGAAACACAGCGGGAAATGCGCTGGGATTCGAGATAGACTCAGGAAAAGGGCTCACAGTCCTCCCCTTCCGAGCATTCTGCTCGCAAATGTCCAATCCTTGGAGAATAAGATGGACGATCTTAGAGCCAGGATTAGTTTCCAACGGGACATAAGGGACTGTAACATCCTTTGTTTGTCAGAAACGTGGCTTTTGTCCATGGTCTGTAATGCCAAGTGATAACTTCTCTGTTTTTCGGACGAACAGAACAGCAGAGGCCGGTAAATCCAGGGGTGGAGGAGTGTGTTTCATGAATAACAAGAAATGGTGTGATCCCAGGAATATCTCCATTCTGTCGCGTTCCTGCTCGCCTCATCTGGAACATCTTTCCATTATTTGCCGCCCATTTTATCTGCCCCGGGAGTTTTCATCGATCATTGTTACTGCTGTGTACATTCCACCACAGGCGAACACCGGCTTGGCTTTGTCTAAACTTCACGATGTGCTCAGCGGCTACATTAACAAACATCCTGATGCTGCCTTTATCATCGCGGGGGACTTTAACAAAGCTAACCTCAGACGGGTCATGCCGAACGTTCACCAACATGTATCCTGTCCAACTAGAGGACCAAACACATTTGATCATTGCTACACTCAGTTCAAGAATGCCAACAAATCCCGCTCACTTCCGACTTTTGGTAAATCGGACCATGCCGCCATTTTTCTCACACCGGAATACAACCAAAGGCTCGTTCAGGATCCTCCAGTGCAGAGAGTAGTGACGCACTGGTCCTCCCACTCAGAAGCCATGCAACAGTCGGCTCTTGATGACGTCAACCGGGACATGTTCCGGGCGAGTTCTTCTGACGTCAGCGAGTTCACGGATGTAGCATTAAGCTTTGTAAACACGCTAACCGAGCAAGCTACAGAAACAATAACGATAAGGACATTCTCCAACCAGAAACCGTGGGTGGACAGTACAATCCGTGCTGCGGTTAACACACGCACTGCCGCTTACAATGAGGCTCTTCTGACCGGGAATATGAGCGAGTACAAAGCATCGTGCTATGCTCTCCGACGCGCAGTAAGAGCCGCTAAACACAGATACAGAGAGAGAATTGAGTCTCATTTCCAGCTCAATGACTCTCGATGGATGTGGCAGGGACTGAGGACCATCTGTGCCTTCGGAAACGAAAGCTCCGCGGAGGTGAGAGCAGATCCGTTGCTGGCCGACGAGTTAAACATCTTCTTCGGCCGCTTCGATTGCAACGGTGGCGGCGCGTCTCTGCCGACCAGTGCGTCAGGAAGCAGCAGGCAGAGCAGCGATGATCCTGTAATCACCGTGTCAGAGGATGAGGTTCGGAGGGTGCTAAAGAAAGTGAACGTCAGGAAAGCAGCCGGACCTGATGGGATAACCGGCCGTGTTCTGATGTCCTGCGCTGATCAGCTCGCTGGTTTGTTCACGTCTATCTTTAATGAGTCCCTTGCTACCTCCGTGGTTCCCACCTCATTTAAAAAATCCGTAATAATCCCTGTGCCTAAGAACAATAAACCCTCTTGCCTGAATGACTATCGCCCAGTTGCCCTCACATCTATAGTCATGAAGGTTTTTGAGAGACTTGTAACGAGCCACATTTGCTCCTCCATACCTGATACTTTGGACCCTCTTCAGTTTGCCTATCGCCCAAACAGATATACGGACGATGCCATCTCTCACGTCCTCCACTCTTCCCTCACACACTTGGACAGCAACAATGGAAATTATGTAAGGCTGCTATTCATTGACTATAGCTCAGCTTTCAACACTATAGTCCCCATCAAGCTGGCTTCTAAACTCACAGACCTCGGCCTAAACTCCTCACTCTGTGACTGGATTCAAGACTTCCTCACCGGCAGACCTCAAGTGCTGAAAGTTGGCTAGTTCACCTCAAACTCCATCACCCTGAACGTAGGAGCCCCACAGGGCTGTGTCCTGAGTACCCTGCTCTACTCTCTCTACATGCATGACTGCGTGTCCTCTCACAGCTCCACATCTATTATCAAATTTGCTGATGATACTGTGGTTCTGGGCCTCATCTCCAACAACGATAAGACCGCATACTTGGATAAGGTAGAGAGACTCACATCATGGTGCCAGGACAACTGTCTCTCTCCGAATGTGAGCAAAACTAAAGAGCTGATCATGGACTTTAGGAAGAGACAGCAGCAGCCCTACACTCCTTTTATGATCAGTAGGACCCCTGTGGAGAGGGTGAGTAGCTTCAAGTACCTCGGTGTAAACATCTCTGAGAACCTGACTTGGACTACACACATCCAAACACAGGTTAAGAAAGCCAGGCAAAGACTGTACCATCTGCGACAGCTGAGGAAATTCAGGGTCTCACCAGCAATCCTGAAAACTCTATTCAGGGACCATAGAAAGTGTATTGACTCACTGCATCTCAGTGTGGTATGGAAACAGCTCAAATCAGGACTGCAAAGCACTATAGAGAGTTGTGCGCTTAGCTGAGCGCATCTCAGGGTCTGCTCTCCCCTCTCTGCAGGACATCTACCTCAAACGCTGCAAAAGTAGAGCTGTCAAAATTATCAAGGACTCTAATCACCCTGGTAACCGACTATTCACTTTGCTTCCATCTGGTAAGCGCTTCCGTAGCCCGATGGCAAAAACTGAGAGACTTAGGAGGAGCTTCTTCCCCCAGGCCATCAGGCTCCTAAACTCTAACTCTGTGTCATAACATCACTTGACTCCATGTTAACATCACTATGTCAATAAGCTATTCATATTTTTTTCTCTACCTCATATTGCTGCTATTTAAATACCCTGTACAACTTTTTTTGCACATTCTTTTGCACATTCCTATTATATTACTATTTATGTCAACAACATACTGACCTGCACATTTATATTTTTTTATCTTTTTATTTTTTTTCTACTTTTCTTTCTCTTAATATTTGTTTATACAATTGCACTGTCCTTGGAGCGGACCTGACTTACATTTCACTGCTGGTTATACTCTGTATAATTGTGTATGTGACGAATAAAAATCTTGAATCTTGAAGAATACCTCAGTATGAGCACTGTCACTTTAATTCAGAGCAGCGCAGTAAAACTAGTCGTTTTCTGCTTTCAACAACCTGTCCTGTGTTTTTTATGACGTTCAAACTTTTAATGGGCTAGTTTAGAGAATGGATGGATGATGTTGCTAAGGGGGTGTTGCTAGGATCTTGGATAGGGGTGTTGCTAAGGTTTTCGAGGCAGTTGGTGCAATCGGTTCTGCTAGGTAAATACTGTATATTCAAGTCCTAAAACAAATAACACACCCCTCCTTAACAGCCTCCATAATTTGAGGTATCACTCATGTCTGAAAGATAAAAGCAATTTTCATGCTGAAGTTTAAAAGGGTTATTGCAGCATATGAGCAATAACAGACTTAGCAAACACCAATGCTAATAAAACATCTTGATTCTGTCATAAACGGATAAAATGTGAGGCACAGGCAAAGAGAGACAGTACACTTGCTGATTTATATTCATGAAATCAGGCATCTTTAGAGAGGCAGAGGTAGGGAGTCTGTCTGTCTCCTCCGTAATCAGGTTCTTTGTGTTGGGCTTGAATGAGCAGAAATCACAGCATACATAGACACAATCGGAAAGACACATTTGCACACGTCCAACCATGCTTGTGCTTTACTGAGAACAGACATACAGACATGAGATATGAGAGATATTAGAATGAGGAACTGGACAAACATACTTTCACACCTGTGACATTGTTAATGAAATACTCATTGGATAGGAAACATTACACTTTTTTCTGATTTCTATTTTTTTATAAATTCTGTTCTTTTTAACTTTCTATTAATCAAATAATTCTGACAAAATGTATTATGGTTTCCACAAAAATATTAAGCTACAAAACTGTTTTCAATAATGATAATAATAAAATGTTCCTTGAGCAGCAAATCAGCGTATTAGAATGATTTCTGAAGGATCATGTCACATTGAAGACTGGAGTAATGATGCTAAAAATTCAACTTTGCATCACAGGAATAAATTATATTTTGAAGTCTATTAAATTAGAATTTTATATTCTAATATTTTCACAATATTACTGTTGTTCTGTATTTTTGATCAAATAAATGCAACATTGATGAGCATGAGAAACGTCTTTAAAAACCATGTAAAACTTTACCCAAACTTTTGAACACAGCTCTGTATATTTCTGCATGTTAACTTTACTTGAAACTTCCAACTTATTGTCCCTTATCTATATATTTCTGAGGCAATACACTCAAAAAATGGTTTTGTGCCACTGTTCGTTTTATATTTTTTTGTTAAAACAACACAAATATATTTCATTTTCCTCCAAAACACTATTGTATTGTGTTTAACTTAAACTGTTTAATTTTCCATTTGACTTAATTATCAATCGTTAAACTAACGTAAAGGGTTTAATTTCGCCATTAAAAAAAACCCCGGATATGACGATTTCGAACACGTTTGATGAAGACAGCACGAAGGAGGTGCATCATGAGTGTCTAGAAGTACCAATATGCTTTCTTCAGCGATCTTCCGTCCTTGTGTTTTCGTTCTACGTCATCATCAACCTTCGAAGTTCAGTTCCAATTCCCATGAACGCAAGTACAGAGGACACATGAAAGTTCCCGGATGTGTTCTTGATATCGTGTGCAGACTTGAGAGAATTGAGCCATTAGAAATCCCAGAAGACGCTGCGGGCCGCCACTGTATGGAAGCCTGTAAGCTTTAAACTTGCTCTCGCAAATACTTGATGGCTCTTGAAAGTATACATTTATTGTTTTGTTTTGCTTAGTTTTAATAAAGTGTTAGTTTCCTCTGCAGCCTCTTTCGAGCCAAGGAGGAAAGTGCCGCGAGTTTCTGATGCGGATCTGTCAGGATCAGGTCACTAGCCCACGTCGGCTCAGTGCCTACGCGCTCCTTACCCCCCTGCTGCAGGTCCCCTTCCAGTGCGCTTCATGACCACTGATCTCCGCCCCTCCCCCGACGCTCAAGATGTGGTGTCTTTCGGTGCCATTGTGGGTGCTGAGCCTGGTTTCTACCCAGAGATATACTTCAGCTTCAAAATCTTTTGATTTTAAATGACTATTTTGCATTTGATGGCAGACATTATTGGGACTCTCATTTTAAAAACTCTATAGATTCCTCTTATACTGATGGTAAACAGAGATGGTTAATATTTTTATTGCTGCTTTTGTCTGACAATGTGCAGCCAAATCCAGGCCCTGAGTTGCAGTGTATTCCATTGCCATCTGATGTGAAATCCATGTCTGGTTTGAGTGTAATTCACCTTAATGTTCGCAGTTTGTTACCCAAAATGGATCTGCTTAGAATTTGGGTGAATTTAACAGATGCAGATATTGTTGTGTTATCTGAAACCTAGCTGACAAAATCAATCACTGATATGGATATTGGAATGGGTGGTTATAACGTGTTTCGTGCTGACAGACCAAGGAAGGGTGGTGGGGTTGCTATTTATGTTAAATCTAAATTTAATGTGAAGTTAGTCTTCTCAGTATCAACCAGTAAGCAGCTGGAATTTCTGGCAGTGAAGGTGGAATTGGCCAAGGGCCTTTATGTTACTGTTGTTGGGTGCTATAGGCCTCCTTCTGCCCTGAGTACTGCATTGCAGACTCTTATTCAACTTTTATCCAGACTGGACTACTCTGAAATTATTTTAGCAGGTGATCTAAACTGGGACTGGCTGAAACCTTGTTCAGATGAATTTAATTCATTTTGTGATTCTGTCAATTTTACACAACTAATCAATTCTCCCACTCATCCAAATCTTAAGTGCTTTGAGAAATCCACCTTAATTGATTTAATTTTGACTAATGTCCCGCACAAATGTTCTGCTGTTGGTGTTTTTTGCAATGACCTAAGTGACCACTGTGTTGTTGCTGCTGTAAGGAATACTAAGATGCCTAAATGTAAACCTCACGTAATATGTAAGAGGAATCTCAAAAAATTTAATGAACAGGGTTTTTGCCATGATTTGTTTAATTGTGATTGGAGTAGAATAGAGCTGATTCCCGATGTGGAGTCAGCCTGGATCTTTTTCCGGGATAGTTTTTTGCAAGTAATAAATAGACACGCCCCACTAAAGAGATTTAGAGTTAAGGGGCGGGACAATCCCTGGTTTTCCTCTGAGCTTGGAGATATTCTTCATGACCGCAATTTAGCTTGGGCCAAAGCAAGAAAAACGGGCTCTTCGTCTGATTGGCTTGTTTTTAGGCAGTTAAGAAATAAATGTTCTTCTTTTATTAAGAAAGCAAAATGTGACTTTTATTTGTCAGCCACTACTGACACCTTAAATGATCCCAGAAAATTTTGGAAGGCTATAAAATTACTTTCTCTAAACAAAGATAGTATTAATGTTCCTTCTTTTATTATGAAAGAGTCTGCAGTAGTTCATGACAAGCTGGAGATATTGAACCATTTTAATGAGCATTTTATTCAGTCTGGTTCTTTGTTTGACACTGCTTGTCCTTACACTGTGACACCTTGTAGAGATGTACCAGTCTCTACAAGTGTCTTTAATCTCACTCCATTCTTAGTGGCTGACGTTCAAAAAGCCCTAAAAGGGCTGGCTCCTGAAAAACCTCCAGGACCTGATCTTATAGAGCCCTATTTCTTAAAAATAGCTGCTGATTGTGTAGCACAGCCTCTAACGTACCTTTTTAATCTTACTTTAGAAAGCAACACTATTCCCAAAATATGGAAATCTGCATTTGTTTGTCCATTATTGAAAGGGGGTGACCCGTCAAATTTAAATAATTACAGGCCAATTTCTAATTTGTCTGTTTTGGCCAAAACGCTTGAATCCCTGGTGAGTGATCAGATGAAAGACTTCCTGCATGTACAGGACATTTTATCCCCAGTTCAGTCAGGTTTTAGAAAAAAAACATAGTACCATTACAGCTGCAATGAAGGTGATAAATGACTTCTCTGTTGCTCGTGATAAGAAGCAGCACTGTGCATCACTTTTTATTGATTTGTCAAAAGCTTTTGACACGGTTGATCATGATGTTTTAAAGATTAGGCTTCTTAACTCGGGGTTTTCAGAGAATACTGTCTCTTGGTTCTCAAACTATCTTAGTGACAGAACCCAGTGCATTAAGCATGATGGTGTTCAATCTGGTATTTTACCAATCCTTAAAGGGGTTCCACAAGGCTCTGTGTTAGGCCCTCTTTTACTTATTATTTATATAAATAGCCTTGATCGGCATGTGTCTGATGCAAACTTAAATTTTTATGCAGATGACACAGTTATATACTGCTGTGCACCCTCTCTTAAACAAGCCATTGCACATTTACAGAATGCTTTCACTGTGGTCCAAAACACTTTGCTACAGCTGAAACTTGTGCTCAATGCAGACAAAACCAAACTTATGCTCTTCACGGACCCTCGGAATAGACCACTGAATGTTCCCTCAGTGATTACTCTTGACGGACGTGAAATACAGACTGTTACAACTTATAAGTTTCTTGGTATTGTTATTGATGATTGCCTATCATTTAAGCCTCATGTTCACTGTCTAGTGAGAAAGTTGAGGCTAAAATTGGGTTTTTGCTTTCGAAATAAGCTGTGCTTTTCTTTTAATGTTAAAAAACGGTTAGTGGCATCCACTTTTTTATCTGTGCTGGACTATGGTGATATATTATATATGCATTAATCTGTTCAATGCCTTCATATGATTGACGCAGCCTATCATGCATCGCTGAGATTTATTACTAATTGTAAAGCTCGCAGCCACCACTGTGAGCTGTACTCTTGTGTAGGGTGGTCTGCTCTGGCCACACGGAGGCTCTGTCATTGGTATACATTTATATATAAGGCTATTCTTGGTGTGCTTCCATCCTATTTATGTTCACTTCTTATGAAAAAAAGGGCTGGTCGTTACTCTCTCTGTTCTCAGGCTGTTGTCTTGTTTTCTGTCCCACATGTCAGTACTGAGCTGGGTAAAAGGGCCTTTGTTATTCTGCACCCTTTACATGGAATTTGCTGCAGAACAACTTAAAACTTAGTAAATTGATTCCTTTTAGTGTTTTTAAGTTAAGAATGAGATGTTTTGAGTTGGACTCCCTCACATGTCAATGTTTTTAATTGAGATTTCATTGTAAGTGCATAATTGGCTTTCAAACTGTTTCTATTAATTTATTAGTCTTTATTTTCATATTTTTTGTGTGTCTCTGTATGTATGTCATGATGTGATGTAATTCAGCTGCCTATCTTGGCCAGGTCTCCCTTGTAAAATAGATTTTTAATCTCAATGGGCTTCTCCTGGTTAAATAAAGGATAAATAAATAAAAGAAATAAAATAAAATTTCGGTGGCAGCATCTGCGAGAGAGGAGCGGTCCAACAGCCCGCTGGATTACACTACGCCCCACGGCAGTGACGCAGGGAACCTCCATCACAGTGATGTCGAGCTCATAAGCGTCCTGTCTAAAGCAGTTCATGAGCTCGGTTTGGAGCGGGCACCTCCTGCCGAGCTGGCCAGAAGCCATCTGGATGAGTGGTACCTCCAGTCGGATCGCGGCCGAAAAGACACCCCGCGGAGACCCGGCCCCTTTTTCCTCGAGGTGCACGACGAGATAAAAAAGTCATGGAACACACTCACCAGTCGGGTGCATAATCCGGGATCCTCCCTCCTGTCTTCTGTGGACGGAGCTGACCAAGTGGGCTATGTCAAACGCCCCCGTCCCTGCCCATCTCTGTCCTTCAGCCGCAGCGAACTGGAGAGTGAGAAACAACGCTTCTCTCCCCTCTAAACCTTGCCGCGCCACTGCAAACCTTGCTGACAAGCCTTTCTCCGTGGCGGGCCAAGCAGCTTCAGCACTGCACGTGATGGCGATACTCCAGGTATATCAGACCAGGCCAAGTTGCTAAAGTCTCTGGATGAGGACGGGCCACGGATTCTCTGGAATGAGGACGGGCCCTGAAGTGTTTAAAGAGCGCCGACGCGCCACAGATCTGGCCCTCAGAGCGACGAAGGTGACAGCTCGAGCGATCAGCCGCAATATGGGGAATCTTTTGGTGCTAGATCGTCACTTGTGGCTTACTCTGACCGAGTTAAAGGACTGCAAGAAAACGGCCCTTCTTGATGCTCCCGTGAATCCCTCAGGTCTCTTCGGAGCGGTGGTGGAGACGTCCACGGAGAAGCAGTCGAAAGATCGGCTCGAGCGATCGGCCGCAATATGGGGAATCTTGTGGTGCTAGATCATCACCTGTGGCTTACTCTGACCGAGTTAAAGGACTGCGAGAAAACGGTCCTTCTATATGCTCCCGTGAATCCCTCAGGTCTCTTCGGAGCGGTGGTGGAGACGTCCACGGAGAAGCAGTCAAAAGCCATTAGCCACTTCCTGCCAAAATGCGCCGGCGCGAAATCTCCTGCGCATTCCGGCTCCTCCTCAGCGCAGCACGCGGGAAGAACGCACGCCTTCAAAGTGCTCATTCAAAATGATTACGCTGAGACAAATCCTCTCACATATCAGAACGGGAGATTGGTTTATCTCCGTGGATTTAAAGGATGCTTATTTTCACATTCAGGTAGCCCCCTGGCACAGGCGCTTCCTGAGATTTGCATTCGAGGGGATAGCGTACCAATTCACGGTCCTGTCCTTTGGCTTATGTCTGGCCCCTCATAGGTTTACGAAATGCATGGACGCTGCTCTCTCTCCTCTGAAGCAGAGCGGAATGCGCATCCTGAACTATCTCAACGACTGGCTAGTCTTAGCCCAATCAGACAGCGCGCTGCTAAGTGACAAACTCAGACTCCTTGCTCATATTCAGAGTTTAGGGCTGACTGTAAATATGCAAAAGAGCATGCTGGTACCGAGCCAGAACATCATCTCCTTTTTAGGAGTGGAACTGAACTCGATCAATATGCGAGCGCGTCTGTCGGAGGAGCGCTCACAAAAACTGATCAGCTCTCTCGCAGTCTTCAAATTAGGTCATCCTTCCCCGCTACAATGCTTTCAGAGGACGCTCGGCCAGATGGCTGTTGCCTCGACAGTGTGCAATCTAGGGCTCCTACACATGCGATCGCTTCAGCTCTGGCTAAAGAGCCGGGTGCCACAGAACGCATGGCGCATGGGCACCTTGCGCATCAAAGTGATGCACGACTGTTTGCATACGCTGACCCCTTGGCGCAGTATGACTCTGTATCGCCAGGGTGTTCGTATTGACCAAGTGATCAGGAGAAAGAATGTTACGCCAGATGCATCGAGCACGGGTTGGGGAGCCGTATGCGATGGCAGACCAGCCTTCGGCACATGGTCAGAAACGAACAAGTCATAGCACATAAACTGTCTGGAGCTCCGTGCTGTACACCTAGCGCTCGAGTGCTTTCTCCCAGACATTCTTCAGCATCACGTTCTCATCAGGACGGACAGCATGACAGTGGTAGCATTTATAAATCACCAAGGCGGTGTGAACTCGCAGCCACTGCTGCGGCTGGCGAGAAACCTCCTTCTGTGGGCAGATTCAAAATGAATATCTTCTGTCTTCGCAGTTGCTTGCGCCATCACGTTTATGTCACTACGTTAACGTCCCTTACGCGAGCGCACGTTTAAATAGCTCTATATTTAATTACATTTAAATTTAAATCTATTTATGTATTTATTTAATATCTATTATATAATATTGTTATAATATAAATGATAATAATTTAATAAATATTAAATATTTGTTCAATATTTACCCTTAAATCTATTTATCTATTTAAATCTATTGAACTTTAATCTATTTTATTTTAAATGTATTTAATTTAATTTAATTAATTGTATTTCATTTATAGATCTAATTAAATCACACATAGATGTAAACTGCTGTTTCTGTCAATGCCCCAGTGAAAAATACCACTCAAATAAATAAATAATAAATACAAAATAAATAAATCCATATAAGATTTTATATGGTCACATTAAGGTATAATTAGGCCTATGTTTTTAAACATTTAAATATGACATTATTTTAACACCTAAATGTTTCATAAAAGTATGCTACATGTGATATTTAAATCATAAATCATAGGATTGCTTTGTCCTGTTTATTTTTATAAAAAGTTATAAAAGCGCCCTTGTTGTTTTTGAACAGAGGCCGATGAGTCCATTTGAGCGAATCAGCGCGCTGTATTCAGATCAGGTGACAAGATGTGCTAGCTGAGAGGAATTTCAAAATCAATCGAATTTAGTCAAAGCTGATTAAAAGTGATCGAGGATGGATAATTTCGATGAACTTGATGAACCTGTTATATCTTCTTAAGGGCGTAAAAGGAAAATAAAAGCTGAAACGTTTTCATGGAAACTTTAAAAGCACGTTACAATGGTGAGGGAAAAGCTCGGTCTATTGCATGTAATCATGGGTGTAATCACATGCAAGACCTCTGACATGTATAGCAATTGTAAGTCGCTTTGGATAAAAGCGTTAGCTAAATGAATAAATGTAATCACATCCATAAATCTATGATCACAACAACAACAACGTTTGTCAGGCATCTATTGTCATCTGAGGAGATTACAAAGATTAAACAAATGTTTTTTTGTTTGTTTTTCTAACTCTAAAACATGAAATGTGGAGTTACCTGCTTTTGCTATAAAACAAACTTTTAATATGTAAAAAAAAAAAACATGTTTTCAATTAACTTTAATTTTGTAAGTTGCCTGTATTTTAGTTATACTTAATCAAAACAACCCAACTGCAGTTTGATTGATATTACTTGGCATGCGCAATAAAAAGTGATTTCTGAAAAAAAAAAATAAAATGCAGTTATCGGTTTTTGCAAATGAACTCTTCAAGTACAAATAATGCAATTTTCATAATTTATAAACAGAAGTAAGAAGGGTTTCCGCAGGAAAAAGTTAACATGTCTTAAATTTAGTTGTGTCAAATTTAAATGGTACAAGAAAATTATTATTATGATTTCAAGAGGTCTTAAATTTGGGGACAGAAAAACAAGATTTGCGATGAAGCTTAATATGAAGATTTAACTTCAAAAGACTATGATTTTATTGAATAAACATGAGCGGTGCAAGTTTCAAAGTGCTGTACAGCACTGCTTTGTGTACTGCCTTTACCGGAAAATCTGATTATGCGGTCTAAAAGCGCCACCTGCTGGCAGAGAAGGAATTTTGCATTTTCAGTTTTTGTTAGAGAAATGTGAAAACTAGCAGTTTGCCAAATGTAATCAGTTTTATTTTTTGGATTCAACTTAGACTTATCTACATTCTTATGTATCTGAATTAAAAAAATATATATATAAAAAATATGACTAGTCTTAAAGAAAAATAAATTAGCTAACTTTTAAGACTAGTCTTAACCTTTTATGCAACCGGCCCCAGGTCTTAAAAAGGTCTTTATAAGCTTTAAATTTGATTTTAAAAATCCTGCAGATACCCTGTAATAATATTTTGTTGACTTTTGTTACAATCCACGACTTAGCCTATTTGAAGTTTTGGTTATGAACATGGCGGCGCAGTCATACAATGACTTCAAACGGGACAGTACTCTGAGCTGTTCACATTATGCTCCACATATGTATGTCCACCCTTTTGGAATGATAAACATGACACTATTCATCACTCACACAAATAAATCAATGATTTTTTTGATCATTGAATTTGTCTTTGCTGTTAAACTGTATGGGTGTTCTTGTAACAAATTGCACTTCATGTGTTTACAGATTTGTGCAGAATTTGAGACAGACAGAATTGCTATGTCATTAGTCATTAGAGGCCCATTAGTGTCAACAGTATTTGCCAAATGGATCTACACTGCAAAACTTATATTTGCAAATCGAAGAAGAGTCCTTGGACAAAGAATTAAAACCTCTTGGTGCCCACTACACAGATGAGAACAACTGCATTCAACAAAACCTTGTATTAAAACATTATTCTCTCACCAGCCACTGAGTTTTAGGGTTATGGTCATGGATATTAACAAAAAAGACAGATATAATGAGATTAGGTTTATTAATACAATGAAAACAAAATATGTGACACGTATTACAAATGCATTAACCTCCCAAAAACAATTTATTTTGAGGCAAGGCGGAAGTGTGTGCCAAACCTCCTCCTGGAGAGACAGTGTTCTGTGGAGTTTAGCTCCAACACTCCTGCCTGGAACTTCTAGTAAGACTTTGTTTTCGTTTGAAAATTCCTAGAAAATCTTGATTAGCTGATTCATGTGTGTTTAAAGGGAGAGTTCACCCAAAAATGAAAATTCTGTCATTAATTACTCACCCTCATGTCATTCCAAACCCGTAAGACCTTCGTTCATCTTCAGAACACAAATTAAGATATTTTTTTATGAAATCCGAGAGCTTTCTGACCCTCCATAGAGAGCAACGCAACTACCACGTTCAAGGCCCAGAAACGTAGTAAGTACAACAATTGTCCATGTGACATCAGTGGGTCAACTGTAATTTTATGAAGCTACAAGAATACTTTTTGTGTGCAAAGAAAATGAAAATAATCATTATTCAACAATTCTCCTCCAAACATTGATTTGCGATAAAAATTGATTTGCGATCCCATCCATTGGAATGGCGGAAGACACGACTTGGAGAAGAATTGTTTGCTCACAAAAAGTATTCTTGCAGCTTTGTAAAATTATGGTTGAACCGCTGATGTAACATGGACTGTTTTACTGATGTCCTTACAACGTTTCTGGGTCTGGGAACATTGCGTTACTGGCTATGCAGGGTTAGAGAGCTCTTGGATTTCATCAAAAATATTTTAATTTGTGTTCCGAAGATGAATGAAGGTCTTGTGGGTTTGGAACGACATGAGGGTGAGTAATTCATGACAGAAGTTTCATTTTTGGGTGAACTATCCCTTTAATTGGGAATATTGCTGAACTCTGCAGCACAGTGGCTTTCTGTGCTGATCTGGCCCACTACTGTTATGGTTTTATTTTCCACTAAAATGTTTGTTAGAATTACATCTTGACTGCTTGCCTGTATTTCCTGTAAGGAAATGATCAGACAGAATACATGTTGATGAATGACTGACTTTTTTTTCATTTTCTTTTTTTTAATGTGTAATTTAAAAAAAAATGTAAAGGCTAAATCTCATAAATTTTGTTGTTTGCATCTTTAGACTAATGCCATTGAAGTACCCAATTGAAGACCCTATAGCAGTCTTATGGAGTATATGGTGAGTAGGTTATTAATTTTTTTTTTGTATTTTCAAGGATGATAAATGCTGTAGTAAAGTTAATACACAAGAATTTGAGTATTTTTACTTTTAAATATCCTCTATAGGATACAGGCATTGCCAGCAATCAGGAGGTGATCCAGAAGACTCATGGGAATATATGTCATAAGATTTGAAGGTGCGAACATTGAAGACAGCCCAGCGGATGTTGGAGGGTTGGAAGATATAGTTCTTCATGACCACTATGCAAAACCATGTTTCTGGGACTGATATGGACTGAACTTGAGCAACCCTCCTGACCTCAGGTACACATTTGAAGTACTGCAGAAGTTGGAGCCAGTCCTGGAATAAGGTTTTATTGGTTACCTTTAAATGCCAATAAGAAAATTATAGTAGTTTGATATTTCTGCTATTTTGTGTAATTGTCTAATGTGGTTTCAACTGTATTTAACTGTATGTAACTGTAAGTTTTGCTCTTGTTTAACAAATACACTTGATCATTTGTGACACATCTTGTCTTTTATGACTCATTACAAGACAATCACACACAAAAATGCTTTGTTGAAGGGAGTAACTTTAAATAGAAATTATTTAGTCAAAGTAACTAGAACTAATTGGATGGAACCACTGTCCATAATTTAAATTAATTTGTTTGAAACAAACCTCCTTATGTTCATAAAGTGAAACACATTTGGCCAGTTTTTAATAAACCAAAACTTATTCACTAAACTTAACCGGTTTAAGTTACAGGGAAGTGAATAAATTGAGTTGGTTGGACATTACAATTTCACATAGATTCTTCCTCATTCAATTGTGTTCACCAAACACAAAGAGTTTGCATAGATTCCAAAAATTCCATTCATGTTAATACAAAACAATTTGCTTGTGTGGAACCACTGTCCATAATTTAATTAACTTAGTTTAAAACATAATTTTTTTGAGTGTAGTTTACAAGATTTTTTTTTCAAGTAATGTTTACATATTGAAATTTAAGGTGTATAGTTATATTCATAAACATACTTGATAATAGACAATCACAAGATGAACCATATAATCTTTTAAATATTTTATCGAAATATCTTGTCATGTTACACAGGTGAATATACTTCTATTAATTATAATAATCCTATTGAGAGCTTTGTGTTCTAAAAGATCTAAGTATTGTTTTGTCTTGGAATACTCTATAAAAAAAAACTTAAGAACCCCTTTGGAATCAGTTCCAAATTATAGTACCAAAAGAAAGGAACCCTGTACACAATCCATTATGTTTGTGGGATCTGATGAGCTCTCTTCTCAGGCAGACAGTGAAAACTCCTCCTCATTACCATCAGGCTCAGGTGAGAGAGAACACACTCTGTTTGTGTTTGTGTATGAGCATGTGTATGTGTTAATGTGATTTTGACATGAGTGAGTCAAATGCGGATGTCTGAAGCTGTCCACGTGTTAATAAGCATGTGTTGTGTGTGTGTGTGTGACCCTGCTCTAATGAGTGGCAGATTGTGTGTGTAGCAGATGTCCAGTGTGTGGCTGCAGCAGTGGTGTGTCTCTCTTCGCACACCCAGCTGATTTTCCAGTGGCTTTGAAGTTGGCTTTACCTCCAGGATCCACTGATGACACACAATTACATGAAAATTGCTCCCTGTTCCCTACATGATCTTGGTGTCCCTGTCTCGTACTGATGTCTGTGAACACCAAATATGTTGAAACATTGTTTTTCTTCCAAGAAAACTACAATGGTTTGCTGTCTGAAATGCTAGAAAAAAAGCAGTTTGAAATGTTAATGATTGTGCTGTACAGATCAAACAGCAAAGAATACCTTGATGAGAATGATGCTTGATGTAATAATGCTAATAAACAAAACAGTAATAATAATAAAAAAGTCAAATGAGTAAAAGGTTTGCAAGTAAAGGGGCTGTACTGTGGGGGAAAAAAAAAACATAATATGTTTTTGTCTTTTCAAATACAAATAAATATTTGTAAATTAAGATACATTTTCTTGAGAATTCAAGTCATGTCACAATAACTTTTTAGAGTTGTGTTGCAGCATAATTTGAATTTGTCTCATATTTTATGAAGATGATTATTGTCTCATATTTTATGAAGATGCCCCTTTTGATGATTATTGTAACAATTTATAAGCTCAAAAGGGAATTGTATATAAATAATTACGATTAATTATGATTATTATTAATTATTTATATCGTCTGACAGTAATAACTGTCGCAGAATTAAATTGCCATCAGCTGATCTGTCCGTCCAGCGAACATTCAGTGTAAGTTCGTATCAACTCTAAGAAAGGGTATTTCCTTGGCCACAGAAAATACTTTCCTATTAATCCATTAGAGAATTGTAGCAAGGGTCAAAATCGTAAAGGGACATTAATTTGCAAGGCAGAACCAGAAAGTCATGTAATTTGTGCACACAACTTTTATTAACTACACACTAATGCAGACTAGTCTAACAAACAAACATACATACGTACAATCACTCATACATGGGGAAAGGCTAAATGATAGTTGATGGATGAAGCCATCAGGAAAACCAGAGAATGCAGTTATGGAAAAAGTCATTTAACCACCTGAGTAAAACCATCAGCACCATTTATAATGGGGTCTATAACTTATACTAAACCTCTGTTTCGTTTAGTTAAATGTTATACTTGCACTGCCTTTGGTCGGGTCGAGTGTCCGGAATGCAGTCTCAGATGAAAGTCTTAATGGTTTCAAAGTTTTGGACTCCCGATCACGTTCTTCCGGGTTGAAGAGTGATGAATTCCCAAGATGTTCTGAGGTAGAAATGTTCTTCCAAGTGTTGAATGGAAAAGAGCTAAGAAAGAGATCATGCTGAGGTCCAAGGAGCTTGGCTGAATGGAAAGACAAGGCCGCACGGCCTGGCACAAAAACTTAGAGGGTCAGAAAAAGTTCTAGCTCACATCCTCTTAGGATCTAACAAAACCGCAGACTGCTTGGGCATCTCTGAAGTGAGAGCTTATCTGCTATAGAGGTCACACCTCTGGGGTGTCAAATACCCAATGGAGTCCTGGATTTTTGGAGGGAAAGTTTTACGACCCTTTGTCTCTGAACATGGTAATTTGCATAGGTAATTCACCTGGGTTAATGCACAAACTTCTAAAGATTCTTAGGACACTAATATGTTGCATAGGTATCGACATGTAATATTCACTCTCAATTAGATCACCCGAAGACGAATTGATAGAGACTAAACATGATGCAGCTAAAGTGAAATTAACTAGTGATCTATCATAAGCATGCAGAAAACAGTGTACAACACACAAAAACATATACAAGAACAGTAATAATATACACAATGACCTAAAGGTATGTGTGTTCATTTCAAGAAGGGTTTTCTATGAATTAATTAGAGAAGAGTCCATTTTTATGGTGTAATGTGTCTTTCCTAAGAGGAAGTGTTGCTCTACCTCAGATGGGTTGCCATGGAACCAGTATGTGTATTAGGTGGTGGTGGTGGTGGGGGTGGGGGGGGGGGGTCTGTGACCATTTGTTAATCTAATAACTAATTGATTTGTTAAATCAAATGCAAAATTGTGTGTCTGATTGGTCAAAATGCTACATTATTATACACGTTTGATGATTCAGTTATTTTCTTGTTTATCACTGTGAAGCTGCTTTAAAACAATCGTATTGAAAAAAACTGTATAAAGCACCATTAAAAGTTGACATGACTTGAATTGTCAAGAAAATGTATCTTGTTTTGTAAATGTTCAGATATTTGTACTGGAAACAACAAAATCAATATGCAGAATTATATAATAATAATATATAAATAAATTACCTCATATTTTCCATTTTTCAGAACCTCCATATTGTCAAAAGATTACATCCCTGCAAAAACAAAACCAAATAAATAATTAATTAAAACTGTTTTTTGAAACAGTAAGTAAAACACAAAAAAGATAACTGGTGTACATTAAAAACAAATAAAATTGTAAGTTTTTCTAATGTTTAATTCAATGTGTTACTTGCCATTTCTTTGTAATCTTTTTAATCTCCCCCCCCCCCCCCCCCCCTCCTCCAGTGTTGATGTGAATGCTGGGAAAGACAAACATACTGTCTCAGCATCCAGCATGACAGGCCGATCAAATATTCACTGCTCAGACACAGGTGAATAATTTCATAAACTATGAGTCACCTGGGCTTTTATCAGGGTCTAACGTGTTTCAGTCTCAAAATTGCATCTTCCTCCCCCGGGCTCGAGAAAATAAATGTTACGGTAAATGGGAACAAGTGGCCAACTAAAGCAGCATGAAGGATGACCGTGGTGCTGAGACGACAGGCCGAGTTCCTTGACTACCTGCGGAGAGTATAGAAATAGAGCATGTATCACAGAGACTATTGTTTCCTGAGCACGCTGGGCGGCTGCATTGATCCTGCCGAAGTTTTAGTTGTGAAATATTCCTCATGACTCACTCTATTTGTAGCCTTAATGCATCTCAAATTTAGGTGAGCTCCTATTAATGACTGAGCGAAATGTTAGGAGCTCTCTTAGGTCTATTGCTGATCAGTGACATTTGTGTGTTAGCATTTATTAAAGGTCTCTGACTAATGCAATCCTTAATTAACCAATTATTATTATTTGATTTATTCACAAATGTACACTGAAATGTTCTGCATTTAGGCTTGCTGTACAAGCTATTAGTTAATAAAAGGTCAAATACATGTTCAGTATCTCTGCTTACATGGTTTTGGCAATTACTGTCATCCAGAGAATAAACATTTTAAGAGTATGATGGATTAAATGTGTTAGAACAGTAAATCAGCCTATTATTTGTTTATAATTCATAATAATGAAGGATATACAGAAGAATCAGACGTCAGTGATTCAGTCTCATCAGTCAAATTCAGTTCAGGATAAGTTCAGGATAAAGAACAACAGTTTAAACAACAGTTTCTACAACTGCAGGCCAAAGACCTTGTAAAAACTTTTTTTTTTTGGCCTCTACTCAGGTCTATTTGCTTTCAGGTCATCTATATAAAGTGCTGTAGTGATGACATATTTTTGTAGGCCAGCCCAAAAGTTAACATCACCCTGGTTTCCATTACAAATTCCCAGTAGGATTTTTTGTTTTTTCATTGGCTGAAAATATGTGACCAACAAAAGTTTATGAGTCATGTTTGGTTTTCTTACACATTTTATTACAAAAATGTTTACAAATGTACACAACTTTTTGAATTTTGAAGCATACTTGGCAGAAGTAAAAACTGACATGTAAGCTATAAGCAAATGATGCATAACTTCAAGTTTCTGACAACTCTTTCAGTCTTCATTTAAAAAACTTTATTTAAAATTTCCATGAAACTTTTTTTGTTACAGTCAGCAGGACTCACTCAGTCAGCAAGAGTGAGCGCAATGATAAACACAAGTCTATGAAAGCGACTAGTGTGTGGATGAATTTATCTGTTTGGTGTGATGACATTTAATTAAATTTCAACGGAAACCTGTATAGTCCCATTCAGACACTTATTAACTTTTTCAAGACATGTAAAAGCTTTATTACCTTAAAACCCACTCAAAAAAAACCATTGACTTCAGAACCCATGACTTTCAGTGCTAAATGCTAACTCATTTCCAGGTTTTGGCCTACAAAACTGCATCATACCTGCTAGCTAACTCCTTAATGTTGACACAGCTGTCTTTTACCAGACGTGCATTTAAAATGTGCAATCTTTTTTTTTTTTTTTTTTTATTCAAAAAACAAAAACACAATATGTTTAAAATGTGCAGTCTATGCAGTGCCACTACAGATGCCATTCTGTTGTGGGCATTAGGCTATATGGGTTAAATACATGCATATTGCATAATAAATTTAAATTATTTTAAATAAATTGTTTTGTATTGATTTATGGTAAATAAATACCCACATGAAGAATATATTATAGTAATTTATAGTAAATACTATAGTGTTTTTGAACTATACTATAGTAAATTGCATTATATTGTATATATTATAGTATTTACAACACTTTGTTAAATAATGCTACTACAGCATACTGTAGTATTAACTATAGTGAACTGATAAACTGTAATAAATACTGTAGTATACTTTAGCTTTTACTACAGTAAACTGTAGTGTGTTGTAGTATAATATACCCTGTAGTTGTAGAAAACAGTACAGTATGGGTAAAGTATTTTGTTTATATTACTATAGTTGTTATATTACCACAGCAACTATAGAATTACAACAACAAATTAACTCAAGTAACTTTACTATAGTATGGTTAAAAAACACTATAGTATTTACAATAAATTACTATAGTATTTTTTCATGTGACACAGAATTCAATGACTTTCACGGCATAAGATATTTAAATAGGTAAAAAACTATTTCATTAATAATATTAATAATCATAACATTTCGAAAAATGTTCAATAAATTAAATAAATGTCACTTGTTGGCTTCAGATTTGCGTATTTCGTACGCACCTCTCCAGTGTTTTCTGCGAACTGGTGTATGCGCACTTCCCACGCAGTGTTGTTACACTTGAAACACGCCTGCTGTAGTTTGAACCCGGCGTGCAGCAGCCAATCAGAGTATAGGTTTTTGTCTCGCTTAGGGTCGCTGCATGTTCGTTCATCATGGTGAGTCCAAAAAAACAGACGGTTTATTCACATAAACTCAAAACTGGCCTATTCTAACATTTACAAATAACACATATACACACTGCACGGTTTATTTGCTTGGATTAAAGACTTGTAGCGAAGAAATGGCTGCATTACAGACAAAATAAATGTTGGTTAGCATGTAAGCTAATGTGAATGAGTGACTGATGCTAAAGCTAAAGCTAACGAGCGTTTGAATGAGAGTTTGGATTTATTATTGTGATTATTAAAGCACGTGTGTTAGACGTGTTACATATCTGATTGTGTGAAACATTTATGCTTCTAAACAGTTTGTTTATGATTATCTGTTTGCACTGATGATGTTACTGTGTTAGACTGGAGGATATAAACTCCATCACACTGTCTTGTATGATAAACTGTGTTTTTATTGATAATCGGCGACTGATAGTCGATCTATTCCTGATGAAAGTGAGACTGAACTCTTGATTTGTCAAACTCTGATAAAGCTATGATAAACTAGTGAAGTCTGAGTGAAAGTTGATTGAGTTTTGAGATGCATGATTTGTTAAGGGTAGTAAGATGGTAAGAAATATCTGGTTTGTTATACATTGGAAGTATATATATTAATAAGCTTTACGTTATGCTAGTTGGTTTGAGTGAAATGTTTAGGAAACGTCTGACAGTGATAGTTCTGCTCACATAAACTTGGATGTGTTGGTTCTGTCAGATTAGATCATGTTCGGGAAAACTTCATCACACTATAAATCAGTGATGTGCAGGATCTTTATCAGAGCTGTAGTGGTTACTGTAATGGACTCTCTTGTTCATAACAGTCCTCGACTGATGCTAATAGTGGCCCCAGTCAAGCACCACCTTTTCCTGGTGTACTACCTTCAGGAATCCCCCCGACCTTTGTAAGTTGGTGTTGGAAAGCCTTTACTGTAAAGCCATCTCTCTCTGTCTTTGCGAATGCTTGGTTGTTCATTCTCATTCATGCCTTGAATATATTTTTGTGTTTTCAAAGATGGGGCCACCAGGAATCCCGCCTCACTTCCCTCCAATGGGAATGCCACCCATGGGCCAGAGGCCGCCCAGCATGGCCCCCATGCCACCGGGAATAATGCCCCCCATGATACCCCCGATGGGAGCTCCGCCCATGGCACAGGTAAGAGCTAAGAGCAAACACTGCTTGTGGCAGTCAGATTTTACTTTGAAACGATGCAGTGTTTTTAAATCAGGGGTTTACATGCTAGCTTATGGACATGGTAATTCACACATGCAAAGTAGCCTAGCTGTGCAAACAGTAGCACAGCGCGGCTGACGTACATCACACGACAGTGCCATTCTGGTGGTTTTTAGTATGTATGGATGGTAGTCATATTAATGACAATAAAATAAGTTCTTCATCAAATGTAGTAAATTCTCTGAGAGTACACAAATTTGGATGCAAGTTTCAAGTTTGGGTTATTTATATAGCACATTTAAAAACAGCAAGCACGGCTGACCAAAGTGCTGAACAAACAAATACATAGAACACAGGACAAACCACAGTTTCATACCATGAACTCGCAGTGAATTAAAAGCCAAAGAAAAGAAATAGGTTTTAAGAGATGATTTAAAAACAGTTAAAGACTGTGCCGATCGGATATAGGCTGGAAGGATTTACCACAGCCTAGGGCCAGCAACCGCAAAGGCTCTATCCCCTCTATGCTTTAAACGTGATCTGGGGACAGAGAGAAGTCTTTGATCACCAGACCTCAGATTTCGAGTAGGATTGTATGGATAAAGTTGATCAGATAGATAGCTCGGTGCCAGATTATTTATAGATTTAAAAACAAAGAGAAGAATTTTTAACTCAATTCTAAGATGCACAGGTAACCAATGTAACGATTTCAGAATTGGAGTAACGTGATCAAATTTACGATGTCTTTTGAGGAATTTAGCAGCAGAGTTTTGTACTAATTCGAGATGAGATGCCAAGATAGAGAGAGTTGCAGTAATCCAAGCCAGTTGTAATGAGCGCATGGATAGTGATCTCTGACGTTTTCACAGAGAGAAAAGATTTAATTTTGGAGAGAAGGCGTAGCTGAAAAAACAGAAACTAATAACCGCATTTATTTGTTTATCAAATTTAAGACTCTGATCCCAGAAAACACCTAAGTTCTTAATACAGGAAGAAGTAAAAGGAGCAAGGTAGTCCAGATCGATACTTCTGCTCCCTGAATTTTCGCTAGGGCCAAAGACCATAAACTCGGTCTTTGATTCATTCAGAAATAACATTTTTTGAGAGAACCATGTTTTCACTTCATCCAGGCATGCAAAAAGAGATTCTAGAGCAGCATGTTTATTTCGTTTCAGGTGTAGATAAATTTGGGTAGTAAATCTGCATAGCAGTTAAATGGTACACCATGCTTTCTGAAAATAGAGCCCAAAGGAAGTAAATACAACAAAAAAAGAATGGGTGCGAGAATAGACCCCTGCGGCACCTCACAGGAAAGTTTAGCAGGCAATGAAGAAAAATTACCCAATCTGACAGAGAAACTTCTATTTGTTAAATGTGATTTGAACCAGCTAAGAGCAGTTCCCTGGATGCCCACAAAATATTCTAGTCGAGATAAGTTTATTATCAACTGTATCAAAAGCTGAGGTTAAGTCTAACAGAATTAGGATAACGGAGTCAGTCGCCAACAAAGTATCATTAAGGACCCGTAATAAAGCAGACTCTGCTATGCAGAGGCTTAAAACCAGACTGGAAGGTTTCAAAAATATAATTTGCACTAAGGAAAGACTGTAGCTGAATACATTTTCTCCAGTGCTTTTGTAATAAACGGAAGATTTGAGATGGGTCGAAAATGATTAAAATTACTGGCATCGAGAGAAGGTTTCTTAAGAAGAAGTGTCACAGTAGCTTCTTTGAGGCTATCAGGTATAGTCCCTGAAACTAGACATTTATTCAGAAAAGACACCAAACTAGGTCTAACCAAATCAAAAATTAGTTTTAAAATATGTGGAGGGAGAACATCATGACAGCAAAAAGAATGTTTCAAATTGTCGATAGTTTCTTTGAGAGACTGGAGAGAAACTGGATTAAATTCACTCCATATGGATGAAGAGCAGCAAAATTCAGGTGAAACATTAGCAAGTGGTTACAACTGAGATCTCAGAGTAGTCAACTTATCACAGAAAAACCTTGAGAAACCTTCACATAATGACACTGAGGTATTTGAAATCACATTTACAGGAGCATTTAACAGAATTTATAACTGAAAATAAGGCTTTAGAGCTATGATGGTTCTTTGCAATTAAATTAGAGAAATACTTAGTTTTAGCGGATTTCACTGTTTTCTGAAAAGTAGCAAAACAGACTTTAAGCATTTCATATGAAATTGGCAATTTGTCCTTTTTCCATTTTCGTTCAGCTCTTATACAAGCTTGCCTCAGAGAGCGGATGTTATCATTGAGCCATGGTTCAGTTTTAGGTTTTGACTTCTTAGGTTTAAGAGGAGCAGTGGTATTCAAAACCTCTGAGCAGGCAGTATTAAACAGACTAAGATGCTGTTCAGCATCCAAGTCAGGTAAAAATGACTCCAGGGACAGAGTCAAGCTCACCTTGTTAAATGTGTTTGTGAAGTTATCACACAAGTGGGAAGAAAAGGAACGAGTCAGTTGTACAGTAGGAGTAATGCTTGAACTTAGCTGAGAGAAAGGCAATGTAAATAATACAGGCATATGATCTGAGAGCAAAGTATCAAAAACCTGAGCATCAGTAATAGAAAAACCGTGAGAGAGAACCAAGTCCAAAGTATGTCCGTGTGTATGTGTAGGATCTTTCACCCACTGAACCATATTGAACCATATTGAAACCATAGTCAATCAGACTGAGAAACTCCATTTCCAGAGGTTTAGACTGACGACAGCACACATGTATATTAAAATCACCTAGCAGAAGAATATAGTTATACTTTGTAATGCAATCACCCATAAAAGCAGTAAATTAATTTATAAAGTCTTTAACTAGGTGAGGGGGCCGATACACCAGTGCTAACAAAACAGGATCATTCCATTCCAGTCGCAACAACTGTACTTCAAAGCTACTGTAAACAGCAGACGGAACAGAACGACAGTGGATACTAAAACTGTTTTTTAAAATTACTGCTAGACCGCCCCCGTGGCCAAAAGAGCGGGGCAAATAAAAAAATGTGCAGCCTGCTGGAACCAAGTCAGCGAAAGGACTCCGATCACCAACCTTAATCCAAGTTTCTGTGATGAACATAAAATCCAATGCATGAGTAGTGAAAAAGTAATTTAATAAAAACGTCTTATTGACTAACGACCGAGCAGTAATCAGAGCCATCCTGGAAGGCGACGGGATGACGGGAGTAGAGGCTGTGTTCAAAGAGCAAAGATTCTGAAGATTAACTCCACCGCGGCGAACACGGAGAGGTGAGTAGGGAGAGATCGTAAATGGAGAATCCAGATGAATGGGTCAAAGCCAGCGAGCAGGATGATTCAGCGAGCGCCAGACAGCACAGCGGCCACTTCCGCGTCATACGGAAGAAGCTGGAAATGCGGCCCGTGCGCAACTCCATTTTCAGTTTGACAGCAACCCCTCCGCGCTTCCCACGTCTCCTGCGACGCTTTCTCCAGGAAATATCAGGATGCCATCTGCGCAGATAATCTGGAATGTCCAAGATGGAGTTTGGAAAACACGATTGTGATCTAACCACAGAGCTTGATAACTGAGTTATAGGCGGTCACAACCAAGTCTTTAATATCCAGAAGTAACTGGCGATCATAGACCAGAGGGGAGGAACAGTTCGACATGGATAGAAAAACGGAGACAACACAAAGTAGCAGAGAGGCCAGACGGCATGCCATGTACACTGGCGCCATCTTGGAAAATCAAAAGGTTTCCAGCAAGGATTGTCACATGAGCAATCTGTAATTTTGTAAGTTTGCATAGGATAGTAATGATTGTTAATTTCTTATGAGTAAGATTTTAGCTAATTATTTTAAGTTTAGTGGGTGCTGATTTAAATAATGATTGAGTTAGAATTAGAGTGATTTGCCAATCAGTTCACTAGTGGTTGTGCTACACACAATCATAATCCGAAATTTTGGAAAGCTAGTCTACAGTCCCTCATTTTACGGCAAAGAATATTTAAAGAACTTAAATCTGACACGTGTGGGTGTGAGTAAAGTGTTTTTTTTTTGTTAATTCAGAAGTGATTGGAAAAATCAGTTTAAATCATCTCATTGGTAGCAAACTTAAAACATTGTAATGGTGGTGTTTTTCATTTGGCACAAGCTCTATATAAGAACTTAAAAGGGATATTTCACCCAAAAATGAAAATTACCCCATGATTTACTCACCCTCAAGTCATCCTAGATTTATCTGACTTTCTTCTTTCAGACAAATACAATCAACGTTATATTAAAAGATATCCTGGCTCTTCTAAGCTTTATAATGGCAGTGAATGGTGGTCAAGATTTTTTAGCAAGATAAAGTGTATAAATCCATCATAAAAATTGCTCCACACGATTCCGGGGGGTTAATAAAGGCCTTCTGAAATGAATCAATGTGTTTGTGTTAGGGGTGGGAATCTACAGGCACTTCACGATCCGATCCGATTCTGAGAGTCACGATCCGATTCCAAAACGATTCTTGAGCTACATTTTTTCCCCCAATTAATTCTTCTGCTGTGCAAATACAACTTTACATCTTAACCAAAATTGGAGTTTATATGCTTTTTGTTTATAGTTGGAATCTCTGTGTCAGTACTTCCATCTTAAAAGTAGGGGTGTGAATCTTGGTTTCACGATTCAATTCAATTACGATTATCATTATCAACTCAATATCATGTCACATTCTCAGTTTTCAGTATTAGTGCACATGGCTACATTTTCATTTATATTTTAAATCAAATTTATTTTGTGCAAAATTTAATTTTACAGACAATAGTTATGGGTTTTTCTTTTTTTCCTCTGCGTTATTGCCGTTTGATTATTACTGATGAGATCATAGACAGTGGCAGTTTTAACAGGCTGCATTCAGACTAATGCACAGATCGGTTTCGATATATCAGATGTTTTGTCCTGCTCTGACTGTGTGTACATCAATTTTGTATAAAAAGTATTTGAGAATGCAATTGCATTTAACCGCAGCTGCAATCGAGCTTCAGGACAAACAACCACAAAGCACATGTGAAAGTCTGTCAGTGCGTGAGTTTCATGCATCTAATAGTACTGTATTCCAAACGGTATAAATGAAAGCATACCTAAAGTAAAACACGGCGGGTGGAAGCACACACTGTCAAGCAATGTGCACTTCTCACAGCGCAAATTCTGTGCAGTGAAGCCCGCTGCGTCTCAAGCGCGCACATGTGCCATATGCGGGAAAAAACCCAAGACCGGAATCGATTCTGAATCGTTGAAGAGAGAATCACGATGCATCGGAGAATCGTTTTTTTTTCCTCCCACCCCTAGTTTGTGTATGAATAATATCCATATTTAAGACTTAATAAACTGTTATCTCTAGCTTCCACGTTCACAACAGAGTAGCATTCTGGTGGATGGCGTTGTCGTAACGTAAGCTCTGGTGATTAGCGACGAGAGCAGAGCAAACCAAAACATCGGTCACAAATTAGAAGTAAAAATCAAGGATTTGTAAAGAAAAATGTCAGAGGATTTCAATATAAGCCAAGAGGAGACTGGTTTTCCTTTGCTGTAAACAAAACTTGGTTCTCGTGAGGCTAGCATATTCTCACTGGAGCTTATGCTACGTGCAGGGATGCACAATATTGGATTTTTGCAAATATCTGATATGCCGATGTTTTTCAACTAATTTTGGCTGATACGATATATTTCCTTTTGTTTGGAAACAGCACAAAGTCCCTCCTGTGCAGAAATTATACAGTAGCCCCTCACTGCAGAACAAAGATCCAGGGGCTGGGCTTGGATCCACATCTAGGGGGTGGAGATGGGTAGGTTTAGGGGTGGGGATGGGTGGGATTAGGTATATGTAAGGTGGGAGGAGTTGGATCTAGATCCAACCACGCCCCCTTGACCTTGTGTTCTGCAGTGAGGACCATCTCAAATTACAAGCAAAATATTTTTAATTTTAGTTAGTTTTTAACAAGAACTTATTTATTAGAATTAAATTAAAAAAAATAATAATGAAGGTTTTTTGACAGTACATTGAAGCTTTGAAAATAACTATAAATAAACGATATTAATCGCTGCATTTCCCCTATGATGTTTACCCTAACATTTTATTTTGATGTCTAAAACAAAAGAGTTGAAAAATTCTGAATATCTTTTAGAGCTCATGATTTGTTTAAAAAATAAAACATATTACACACAATGAATAAATCAGTATATGGGCGTTTCTTTAACTAGGGGCACTTTTAACCTTGTGAAGTTGAATAAAAAAAAAAACTTGTTCAAAAGTCACGTAACAGTCTCATAAGTTTAAATAATTTGTCTAGTTTTAAGGTCTGTAAGAGGACAAACTTAGATTACAAGAGAAATTGTTCATTTATTTTTACATTTTTCCAACCTGCAGTGAACAAATGTCATTTCCACCACATCTCAATATAAAGCTGTTATTTAAAAATACAATAACTTATGCCATTCAAGAATTGTCTAAGATCATTTTTGTAACTAGTTTTACCAGTTTTTCCACAATGTACAATAATTATACATTTGTCAATGAGATAAATTAACTGCCCTAAGGACCAAAGGCTGAATTGTACACCTGTCACACTCTGAAATTAAATTTTGGTTTGGGTAAGAGCTTATTAAAATAAATATAACTTAAATAACTTGACGTTTTATATTAAGTAGAGCATGATCTCATAAATTGTGGATACATTTTTTGTGTCATGAGAACTTTTAAAATATTTTTTAAAAATGTGTGTGTGGTGATGGAAATGACAGGGTGTTGTGGAAATGACAATGCATTTACTTGAATGTAGAGTAACAGTAGAGATATGTATTAGAGAAAAATCTTAAACTCATCACACTCATTAAACTCAATTCACAAAGTCATTAAACATATCAATTGTACTTTGTAACCATAAATGTCATTTCCACCACAGAGGCAGTGTGGTGGAAATGACATTTCTGTGGTTTTTTGTGAAAAAATGGAAGATGCCTTCACTGATTTGCTTTGAATTAATACTTAGCATTTCATGTAGGCTATGCAAAATACTATTATTTAACTTTAATTTTTAGCTTTTTAAAAACACCTTTGAAGGTACAGCATGTTTGGAAATGACGTAGAATAAATAAATTAACTGATCAAGCAATATTTACCTTGATTTTTCTTCATTTGTTGATGATGAAAATTTAAATTCCCTCCATGTCCAACATGTGCTCTGATGTCACTGGACATTTCCATAGAAACCACCTAAACAATCTTTCACACAAACTTTTTAAAGGGACATTACAGTGTTGTGGTGGAAATGACACCAATACTGTGCGACAGCTATATTTTGTATAAAAAGTAATATTGATAGTGGTCTCACATTAAATACTATAATGTATTTTAATTATTTTACTATTGCTTAATTCAGGTACATTAATAGTTACCAGATAAGTCATATTTTTAAACTGTATTTTCATTGTTGAAGTTTAAAAGTCTGGGTGTGCGACAAGGAGAAAACAGTGATTTTGACACCTACAAGGAAGTTGAAAAGTATGAAAAAATCATAATAGAGAGGTAGTAAAGTTTTTAAGGTGGTTTTATTTTTAGTTTGACAAAGAGGAATTTGTCCAAAATTATATGCATTTTTAAAAAATATGACCAAAGAACATAGAAGTGCCCATAGTCTAAGAATCACCCATATATACAATCATTTAATTTACATGTTTGTGATTTTAATTTTTTTTTATGTAAGCTATAGTTTCTGACCATTAAATCAAAACATACTCATTATTTTAATACATCAATTACTGCTTTATTTAATCAGAAACAGTCTAAATGTTATTTGTGTAGGCTATTTATTTTTAATTTAATTAGAAGTAGGCAACAGCGCCCCCCACAGAATAAAACTCATTTCTGAGTGGGTGTTAGGACCACTGCAGGTGCTATTACTGTTTACTCTAAGTGCGTTCTCAGTTTAAATGCAGCGATCCAAAACAGCCAATCTAATCATCATTCAGGCAAAACTTTGCTTCAAGAATGAGCAACACTGCTGAAGTGATCTAATCACTAGCACACCCTGAGCACATGTGAGTTAATGTATTCCTCTTATCGGCAAGACATATCGGCATAATTTTTCATGTGTGGAGCACTTTTTATGATGAATTTATCCGCTTTATTTTGCTTAATCTCGACCACCATTCACTGAAAATTATAAAGCTTAGAAGACCCAGGATTTTTTTTTTGAACATAACTTCGATTGTTTTCGTCTGAAAGAAGAAAGTCATATAAATCTAGTATGTCTTGAGGGTGAGTAAATCATGGGGTAATTTTCATTTTTGGGTGAACTAGCATTTAAGAGGTGAGCGTCTCAATATTATCAAGTGTTGTATTTTAGTATTTGGATATTAAAAATCATCTCTAGTAATGTGAAGTGAAACAAAATAAATACACATGCACACACACAAAAAAGATACTGCTGTCTGTTTGCAATCTGGTCTCTTGAATTTCTACAAATTTAATAATACCTCACAAATTATTCTGTCGTGCTACACTTAGAGTCTGTTGTTTTTATATCCTTTTCTGTGTGTCTCTGCCAGTGTATTTTTGCAGGGCTTTTAATATTTTATGTATATTGTTATATACTTTTTTCTGCAATTTAAGTCGATGTTTGGATTGTTTGCTTTCATAACATTCCGTAATGAACATACCAGATACTTTATTTTTCTTTCTGTCAACATGACAGAAAGCATGTTGAATTTAAAAATTTGCAAGATGATCGAAAATGGTACCACTAAGAGTCCATCATGTATCCACAAATCAGACATTACTGGTCACATTGCCTGTTTTTGAAGTGTCCAGTAATTTTTTCTCATCACTTTCAATTTCAACACGGCTTATGCTGGATTAGACAAGACATGATGTTTGTAAAGCCAGTTTCATACTCCTCAAAAGCACAATGTCAAAGATAAATGTCCTGCTCTTCTGATAAAATACACTTCTTGTTCATTCTGATTCAGTGAGTTAAAGGGTTGTGGGTTCGATTCTCAGGTCTGACAGGGATTGTAGGTGGGGGGAGTGAATAACCAACACTCTCTCCACCCTCAATACCACGACTGAGGTGAGACCCTTGAGCAAAGCACCCCAACTGCTCCCTGGGCGCCGCAGCAAAGGCTGCCCACTGCTCCTGGTGTATGTTCACTACTGTGTGTACACTTGGATGGGTTAAATGCAGAGCACAAATTCCGAGTATGGGTCACCATACTTGGCCACACACCACTTCCCTTTCCCCCTTTCCCTTATAGTTATTGTGTGAATTACACAAAATAAATGTGCATGTCAAATTTATAGACAAGATTTATAGGGTTTAAAATGATTCGAGACATTTCATGGAAGTTTTCATGCAATTTACCCTAATATGTAGATGAGAGAAATGTATAGACTTGAACATGAATATAAACATGCAAAGTCATTGATATGATTACTAGTATTGTCTTATTGGACCTGATGCTCCGTGTGTGTATGTGTCTGTGAGAGACAGAAAGAGAGAGATGGGCTGAATGGCATGTTAGTGGATGTTTTGGGCTTTTAGTGTGAGTATCAGACAGAGCAAAAGATGTGCTTTACACCCCTCAGCTTACACCTTGCTCTCCCCCTGTGCAGCGCAGGAGGGAAATTAGCAGTTCACATGAATTTTTCATGAAACTCTTTTCATAGATGCCAGCCATGATGCCACCAATGATGCCAGGAATGATGATGCCCCCTCGTTTGCCAGCTGCATCAATCCAGCCTACGGGACCGGTAAGCTAGCCTGTATATCACACTACTCCACCAGTGCCAGTTAAATATAGACCCTCACATGCTGTCAGCAGTGTCAGAATAACCCTAATGAACACTGCAAAGTGGGAAAATGTACCAATTTAGAATCAACACCATTTTATATAGCACTTACCCATGAGACACGAGTGATAGTAGCGATAGAAGAGATCAGCTTGCTCTACTAATTTATTTCAGTGTATGATGCTGTACGTTGTCTTCCCTGCATTAGCACACTTTGTTAGTATTTAGTTTCAGTTAGACTTTAATAAAGGCATCATATCATGAACAGCAGGATTTTTCTTACTTTTTTAGTCCACGGAGAAAACATTTGAAACTAAACCGCAAAAACAGCATTCAGAAATCATCATGATGAACTCAAACATCCACATTTCAAATTCAAATTCAAATTTTATTTGTCACATACACAGTCATACACAGTACGATATGCAGTGAAATGCTTGTACGGCAGCCAGTGACCTTAAAAAATATTAATAAGAAGAAATACAAAAGAAAATAAATTTAACTAGTAAATAAACTGTACAAATAAGGGCATAATAATAAAAAAAAAAAAAAAATATATATATATATATATATGTTGGTGTTTTATAGTCCGTAATTGTCCTTAATCCCTGCCACAGGCTCCTAGAGTCACTCTGTTGGAGCTGTGACTCTAGTTTTCTCCCGTAGCGCTGCTTCGCCTCTTTCACCGCCTTCCGGACGTTGTATGATGCAGCCTTGTATGGTTCCATGTCCCCCGACGCAAGTCCCGTGTTGTAGGCAGCGGTGCGAGATCTCAGAGCGTCGCGGATGGTTTTATCCACCCACGGCTTCTGGTTGGGAAACGTTCTAATAGTCTTTTTTTCCACGGTATCATCCGCTAGTTTCCCGATGAATCCCACAACCGCTTCCGTAAACACGCTGACGTCATCATCGGAGCTGTTTCGGAACATGTCCCAGTCTGCGTCATCAAGTGCGTCCTGTAACGCGGCCACCGATTGGTCCGTCCAGCGCGCGACCTCCCTCTGAACCGGGACTCCCTGTTTCAGATTGTGCCTTATAGCCGTCCTTGACTGTAGTGTAACAGTGGTCCAGTGTCCTTTCACCCCTGGTGGGGCAGGAGATATGTTGATGAAAGTTTGGCGCTGCGCGTTTGAGGTTTACAGTGTTCAGCAGCCTCTCAGAGAGGGTGGAAAATGGGAATGAAAAACAACAATGTAAATAAAGGTATTATCAGGAATCAAACATGCTGTAAAGGCCCCTATATATTTCAAACAAAATCGAAGAACGAACTGATATGACGTCATTTTGAACAAAATCAGGCTGAAATGAAGTTCGTTTTGAGTTTGTTTCGGCAGTTCGAAAGAGCACACCAAAGCGAACTTTCTGGGGGAGTTCGGTTTGACTCCTAAACACCTTTGAGCTGCCATTGGTCCGTGGCGATTATGGACGTGGTTCGTTTCTCATTCAACGGAGGTCAGGCGGGAGAACAACATCTCCAAAATCAATAGCAACATAAATACACTGTGTCGAATAGCTGAGCTGCCACATATATTCACACCTGTATGATTGCTCGCGGAGGGACTTTAAAGATTTTAAAGCATTTAATTCCTAGAAGGAAATTGCAACGAAACTTGTTGTCGACGACCCGAGTTATGCAAAAAGCGACGTAGAGAAACGCCAGATGCAAGTTTTCCAAAGCCATGAAAAGAATGAAATGAAAGGGTAAAGATATAAGGTAGTAAGTCCCAAATACATGTTTCAAATAAATGTTACACCATACTGCTGCTGTTGTTGTTTTTTCAATAAGCAAATTTAAAAGGTATACAATAAATTAAATACCAAGAGAACAAACAATAACAAACCTTTGTTTTTGTCAAATCCTGACACCACAAAATATAAAAATGTGTAATAATTTATCCAGTTTAATAAAATACCTAGATACACCATCATTGCATCGTTGTTGTGTTTAGGACATATGTGCGAGCGTCGCAACACATGTTTACATTAATTGCCTCCAGCAGGGCTCTACAGTGCGACCCTTTCAGTTGCATTTGCATTTCAGTTGCGACTGAAAACTACTGCGAATATTTAGGAGCACCAGTGCGACTGACCCGATCAGCATTTTTGTATTTGTGCTGAGGGAGCTTTTAGGGTTTCTAACGTACTTGCGTGTTTTTGCAGCGTTGAGTAATGCATCACAGACGTATTCTCTCATTATAACAAAAAAAAGTGTAGACAGAGTTAGGGCTGCATCATTAATCGAAAAAAAATCACGACCTCGATTCATACATAAATGCGATCTCATTTCTAAATGACGGCGATTCACTTCCGTGTATTTCCCTGCATTCAGATCATGCTGCATTCATGCGTTATTGATCACACTCACACAATAACAAAACACTATTAATTCACCAATCAATCATAAATCTCGATCACTTTTCTCCTCTCCCTCATTGGCCACGTTCCGCTGTCACTCACGTGACGTGTAACAAGGCTGAAGACCTAAACGGAGTCAATAGGCGCGTTCGCAGAATGATCACCGTATGACATCAAAGTACCACGAGAGCGATAAGAAAGCAGTCGGATCCTATGCATTCAGATCGCTCTTGCGGTACTTTGATGTCATACGGTGATCATTCTGCGCAGCGCTGCTTCAACGGGGCGTCAGCATCAACGCTTGACGGAGGGCGTGTCTGAAGCTTGGTGCTGACCATGGTGCTGACGGGCCGTCATAGTGATAACAGCTAATCACATACTTTTCTGGTGCTGCATGAACGGGATTGGCTAGCGTCTGCGCTAGGGTATTTGCATAAGGCGATCTGATTGGCTGGCGTCTGCGTTGGCGCTTGAAAAGTTGAAAAGTTTTCAACTTCTGCCGCGTGCAACGCCAGTGAAGCGACGTGAGGGACCCACAATTCAGTTCGGCAATGCTTGACGTCACTCCATTCAAAGTAAACGAGAGGCCGACGCCCCGTGTGAATGTGAATTTTTATTTATTATTGTTAATGTTCTCTTATGTTCAACAACTTAAAGCTTTAAAATTATTAACTTTAAGGGGTCTAAAATAAAGAAAAGATAATTTTTTGTTACTCCAGCACTTTATTATACTGAATGTCCTGTGGTTTTTTTTTTTTTTTGTACTTGAGTGCAATACGTTTTGGTTGAAAAAATGAGAATCATGTAAGAGAATCGTGATCTCAATTCTCATGGAGAAAAATTGTGATTCACATTTTAGCAAGAATTGTGCAGCCCTAGACAGAGTGTAAATAAGAGATTCATTGTGCAGTGTAAGGAGCTTCGTTGATTATAATGGACTTTTGTGAGATCGCGATGAACTAAGATGAGTGATAGCTTTTAATGATTATTAAGGGAGTTTGCAAATGTGATATTGATTTAATACAACAGTTCATTAAACAGGAAGTTAATATTAAGTGACTTATATTGTCTGACTACAACACTATTGCCTTATTTAGCTCTATTTCATCAACGTAATTAGTTTCAAACAAAGTCTCAGCCAAGCCGCTGCGCATCTCCATACAAACACAGCGGTGTTCCGTTTATGAATGAACTGCGTTTTTAAACGAATCTAGTGAGTCAATGATTCAATTAAACATTCATAAAGACAGTCACATACTTCATTCCTGAATAAATCGGTCGTTCAAACAAATCGATTAAATTAATGATTCAGTGATAAAATCAGTGACATACCGCCACCTACCGGCAGTTTTTTCTGTTATTTAAATATATGAATGCATACTATTTATGCATTCAAAATTGTATATTTAAAACATTAACCTCAACATGAATTTATGAATTTAATTGCACTTATGCAACCTCTGAGCCTCATTAAGCATCTGAAAATACACCTACAAGCCACTTGTCTTCTCCTGTGCCACCTCTGTAGTACAAATTTATTTCTTAAATACTGACTTCATTTGATTGGTATCTTATTCTACTTGTTTTTATTCTGCTTTAATTAGAAATGATAAAAAGCTTATAAATATTTTTTTAATTTGACAAAAAAGATGACATACTTTTAATAAAGTTAGAAAAGTGCCATTACAAAGGTAAAAACAAAATTCCCTGTAAATCACTTATAAATCACTCGTAATGGGAAGGTTGATTTTTGATCAGAATTTGATTATTGATTCGAAGATGCTCCTAAATTTTTGAAGCGCTCCTAAAAAGAAAAGTAAGCGTTGAGCCCTGTGCGGGGGTGTTGGAATGTTCGAAAACATTATACCGTCGCTCAATCTTTTCGAACTTCTTTTTGCCCCCAAACGAAGAATGAAAACGAACTTCGTTTGTTTTTCGGGGGCCTTGACTTTAGGGATGCATCGATCCGATACTCAGGATCTGTATCGGCTCCGATACTGGCATTTTCTGCGGATCGGGTATCGGTCAGACGATACCGATCCAAATCCTGCACGCTGTGACTCCGTGTTGCTTCAAGCACATCGTTCTGCACACGGGATGCGCATAAACGCTTTGTGCCACTCTGTATTGGAGCCTTTCGTATTATTATACTTTTCTCTTTTATTAATAGATTATTAATAGTCTTTCTCGTTCTGTCATATCTATCAAATGTTGCTGCCTTCATTACTGTGCTGTACATTTAAAAGAAATGTCTTTATAGTATAGAATTTTATAGTGTATATATTTATATATAAATTTGTTGTTTTTTATGAATGCATTTTACAACAATACAAAGAGCAATGTTTATCATTTTACCAGATTTAGTCATACACTTATTCACTTTTATATGTAAATAAAAATGTTTCACTAGATTTTATAAAATTGTGCACCTGTGATTTTTCTAGAATAACTTTCGCTGCTGAATTATCCACTAACCTAGTTTATAATAGTATTTTTGTAATAGATTAATATATTCTTTCATTTGTTATTTTTCATTAAAATTAAGTTGTCTATATGTAGTAGATTGTGTTTAACACACAAAAGAGTGACGATCAGGTCAACACAGAAATAAAGAAATTCTACATTGATTTAAAAAAAAAACTGCGCTGGGATCGGATTGGGACGGTATCGGCAGATACACAATTTTTTTAGGATCGGATCGGTTCTGAAAAAAATGGTATCGTTGCATCCCTACTTAACTTTCAGAACTTAGTCCAAAAAGAACATTAATTAGGCATGTTTACATGCACTCATTTATTCAATCCAAAAAGTCTTGATTTCAGTTTCTGAAAGCACTAATTATAGATATTCATTTAACTGTGCATTACATCTATTCTGAACAGAATCTCGGTGCTAGCTGCTGCTTTAGGAACAGAGAAAGCCAAAAATATTTCTGGAAAAAGTAAACACAAAAATTCAGTCACCTCCATTGAACAGTTTATCAGACATATGCTACTGTTCAAAATATTTATTTATTTATTATATAGAAAAGTGATATTTTTTCAGGATTGCTTGAATAGAATGGTAAAAACAATATCATTTATTAATTTTTTTTTTTTTTTACAGTGCTAAATTCTACTATCACTTTTGATTACTTTAATGCATCTTTTGCTAAATTAAATTAAATTTTTTTCTTAAAATAATTAAATATGAAAAAATCTTACTGACCCCACACTTTTGAATAGTGCAATACATTTCAGTCTCAATGTAATTTAGTTTTGCAAAGGGGATGTTACTGATGGATGGGGCAGTTAGAAACTATGTTGAGCTTATTTTAAATCTGTCTTCAGCCCAAAAATGCTAACATTATCAAAGTTACTAACATTACAAAATTAAATGTTAAAGTATATGATATGACCCACTTAATGTCTGCATTGCTTATGTATTTCCTTAAAAGGAAGGAAGTACCTACACATTAGCTGTGAGTAGCTCTGAATGTGATGGTGTATAATGTACATGGAGATAAATGTGTGGAAAGTGGAGTCATATCTGACCAATAACATGAAACAGACAAATTAGAGTGGCTTAATTCATTTGTGTTTCAAAGCACTACATCACTAATGAATATGGATGAAAGGACATGTTTCAGTTCAGTGTATATATAAGAACAAACGAGCCATACGAGTGCAGTTCTTTATTTTAAACACACCTCCTCAGTGGTGATTAAGATCTGCTTTCATTTAATCAGCTATATTAAGCATCAAACAGCCTGTCGTTAGTTAACCATATTAAATATTGATAGCATCAGTAATAATTAGCACAGACTTTGAGCTGTAGATGAAGACATCTGATCAGATGCAGAATCCAGCTGACGCTCCAGGAGATGTCGGTCACACTGCCCTGTCAGTCAGGATGTCATTTCCCTTTCCTGTAATTTGGAGTATGGAGACTGCTAATGCAATTATCTCTGATATCTTTAGATCTGCTCATGAACTAATTTAATTCCGGCAATTATTGACAGGGCTTTCTTGGATGATATGAAGTTTCAAGTCATTTAAAAGATATCACATGTAAATCAGCTTATTTTGAATGGTTCACTTTTTGTATATGAAACACTTTTTCTTTATGTCCTTCTCAGCCTGGTGTGAGTCCAGTGGAGTCTGCAGGTGAGAGATTAAATAGTTTTGGGTAAAAGTCATGTTGTTGATTATTATTTCTAAATGTAATCAGTGGTTTTGTTCTATTTCAGCACCGGCTGCTCCTGGAACAACAGTAAGAGTAAACAACCAAACACGTTATTGTTAATATCGTTTAGTTAGGATTGTAATTTAAATTACTTTCCTGTCTTGAAAACAATACTTTTTTCTTTCTTTTTTTTTTTCCCCCTCCTAGAGCACCACATCAACCGAGTCTTCACCTGATGAACAGCCGAAAAAGGCAAGACACAATAAACAGTTATTATCGTTCATAAAATACTATATATGCCTAAAATAATAGTACAGTTTAAAGCTGCAGTCTGTAAGTTTTGCCTCTTTGTCACCATCTATGTTTGAAAACCTGGAATTGCAGTTACTTGCGGAATTATCTTGCTTGCCTGGGGTTGTTCTCTGGCACAGCTCCAGTGCGGAGGAATCTAATGTTTTGAGGTGAATGTGTGGCAGTCAGTCACCGCCTCGGTGTGGATATTTACTGTACTTCGAAATCACATTTTAGTCTATGTCTTGGAATATATGACCCAAATAACAATTTTCACCGGATATTGTCATCTGAACAAGTTACAAGTCAGTCATGTTTGTTCTGCCCAACTGAGGAAAAAAACATTGCCATAAATCGCGTTACCAATGGTGATTTAATCTAAATCAGTTAGCTCATATCACATCAAACCGTGCAAATTATTATTATTGTTATACTTCTTTCTGAAATTAACAACATCAGCATTGCGTGACTATGAGTATAGTGTGTATTAGCATGTAGATTTCAATTTCTGTACAGTTTAATCTAATAGTTTTACCATTCGAATTTCATATAAAAAAAATATTTTAACTAGGGATGGGCGATATATCGCATGCGATATGCATGCGCATCTCGTCAGTAAAGCGGTTCCTTGATTAGCGCTAAATCTCCATCACCTGTTTTCAAATGGAGCGGCATTTAATACACGGAGCCGTAGTTCATTGACAAGCTACGCAATTTGCGTTCATTGTCGAAGGCGATATATCTGCAATAATGAAAGCGATATTGCGTAGCTTGTCAGTGAACTACGGCTCCGTGTATTAAATGCCGCTCCATTTGAAAACAGGTGATGGAGATTTAGCGCTAATCAAGGAACCGGCTTTACTGACGAGATGCGCATGCAACCAGATGCGATATATCGCCCATCCCTAATTTTAACCCAAAAACAGGGGTGCAAACTTGTCACCTTTTGGCAAAATTCGCCGCTTTCACTTTGAAATGGGTCATTCACGTGAATCGTGCAGATCTGTAAAAAAGGGGGGGGGGGGGGGGGGGGCTCGTTGTCATCGTCGTATCTGCGAGTCATCTGTTTCACGTCACCTGTAGCGTTGGCAAAGGAATAAACCCGCCACACTCTCCCTCTGATTGGCTTACCTTAATGTTCTTTCCCTCATCCAACCAATCTCACTCCTGAAGCCTAACTTTTAGACGCTGCAGGCAACTGTCCATATTTTGGCATTTGTATCTGCTGTAAATTATGGTGTTCCAGTTTAAATGGTGATTACCGCGTGAGGCTGCTGTTTTCTTTTGTTAGTTTTTTTTCTTCTGTTGAACACGAAAAAAATTAGAAAAATGTTTGTAACCAAATGTTTTGGTCCCCATTGATTTCCATAATATTTTATATTATTTATTTATTTATTTTCGTAATATGGAAGTCAGTGGCTACCAGAAAATGTTTGGTTACAATTCTTCAAAATATCATCTTTTGTGTTCAACAGAAGCAAATTAATACAGGTTTGGAATAACTTGCGGGTGAGTTTTGATTTTTGTGTATCCTATAAAATGAGGTTTAGAAGCAGAATTGGAAATTAAATTCTTTACATTTCCCATCCCTACAGAGGAGGGAACAATAAGAATTCAACTATGAATGCTGTGGATGTAATTTGCCGGGTCTTACTGCTGTGTATTGGTACAACTTAACTGAACTAGCTACTGCAGGATGTGGCTGATGAAATGACTAGTGATAACTAGTCACTAATGACGTAATGAGCCAAGTGTTCATAATGTCTCCTGCAGAAGTCTGTATGGACCGAGCACAAATCACTGGATGGAAAAACATATTACTACAACACAGAGACCAAACAATCCACCTGGGAGAAACCAGATGAACTCAAATCACCTGCAGAGGTAAAAAAAGGTCAACACACCCTTCTTGCTTACACATTCATATTTTATCGGCCAATTACTGTTCGTTCAGGAGGTCATGACCTTTAGGCATATTCTGCATTTTGAGAGTCTAATGTATTACTACTTGTTTATGTTAGAGAAGTAAAGAGCACTGTGTTTTATATGCATTTCTTAGTTTACACCAAACAAATTGCTGAACCCAACTAATCATTTTATTGTATTGTCTGAATTTAAAATTTTTACAAATAAATTTACAGAAAAATACATGTACATTAAACTAGGTTGAAATGTAAAACATAATACAAAATATGAGGCATCCTTTTGTTTTTGTTCAAAGGTTTCTCATTTGATATGAATAATAGTGTATTTTGAGACAAAATTAAAGAAGTTTGTGTTTTGCAGCAAATGTTGTCCAAATGCCCGTGGAAAGAGTATAAGTCAGATACTGGCAAGCCCTATTACTACAACTCACAGACCAAAGAGTCTCGCTGGACTAAACCCAAGGAGCTGGAGGACCTGGAGGGTCAGTATGCAAAATAAATAGCATTGTTACACACATCCAGAAATCTCATATGAGGAAACGGTTTGACTTTTTTTCTCTCCATTTTTCAGCGATGATAAAGGCAGAGGAAAACGGGTGAGCATCAGCATTATTTAATAATAAGACCATAAAGGGTTAGTTCCCCCAAAACTTTCATTTATTTACCCTCATGTCGTTCCAAAACCTTAAGTCTCTTTTGTTCATCTTCAAAACTCAAATTAATCTATATCAATTGAGCGATAAAGTGATGAACATTTAATGTAGGCCTTTTTTTTTTTTTTACGTATATACATTGATCAACCCACAGACAGAGTTCATCAGATATGGTAAATGGAAGATCAACAGGGTTAATAATTCATGACAGAATAAACATTTTTGGGTGAACTATCCTTTTAATGTACTGTTAAATTTACAGAAAGCAGTTTTAGGTTTCAAAATGCTTTACTATTAGTAAAACAGTCTGTTGTTGGTGCAGATTCACCACTACCGGTCAAATTTCTGCCATCATTTTACACAAATTAAAGGCTTAATAGTGAAGTAAAAGATTAAGATTAACTAGATTTTTTTCCAGGGTCAAAGTAGTCTTCTGCGTTACTGTAATTAGAATTTTTAAATTCCATAAAACATTAAAAAAATGTAATATCCATACATTTTCTTTTTATTATTTTTAGAAATTCAGAGATTATCCAACTATAATAATGTTTAATCTGTGTTTGTTGAAGGACGGCTGACGTTGTGGCTCCTGGCACCACCCCTGCTCTTACATCTCAGAGCGAGTCGTCTGTTACCGTGGCGGCAGTTGCTGAGATTGAGGCTACCATGGCGACAGTAGCCACAGAGGAACAGCCGTCTCATGTGCCTGTGCAGGTTGCTGAGGTCAGCAGTGATGTCACTGTTAACTCCACTGAGGAAACGCCCAGTGTAGAGACACAACCCAGGTAATGAACCTTCAACACATACATAAAACACCCAGAACATCCCACGTGTGTCCGTGTGTACCGTGTGTACTCACTGAACAAAACAATGATCATACATGAAGACATTTTTATTAATTTACACTATCATTTAATATTTTGGGGTCAGTAATATTTTTCTAAAGAAATGAATGCTTCTATTCAACAAGGATGCATTAAATAGATCAAAATTTGAAGTAATATCATTTGTAATGTAATGTACAAAAGATTTAAAATAAATTTCAAAATAAATGCTTTTCTTTTGAGCTTACTATTCGTCAAAGAATCCTGACAAAAAAATGACTTGAAAATTCAGCTTTGCCATCACAGGAATAAATTATATTTTAATATGCATTTAAATGAAAATCAGTTTGTAGTAATATTTTATGATTATATTTTAATCGTATTTTTGAACAAATAAATGCAGACTTGGAGAGCATAAAACCCTTTTACCAACCCCAAACGTTTCGACGGTAGTGTATTAGTTCTACATTACTTCCTGCTGAAAATTGTCAGATTGTGAAACGAAGCGTCATTAATTGTTTTGTGCCATACAAGACACAATGTTTTCCTTTAAAAGGTAAATTGATATAGTTGCTTTATAAAATTTTATTTTATTATAAAAAATTTTGTTTCGCAGTAATGATGTTTCTAAGGAGGAGAGACCTGAGCTGGTGAAGAAAGTTTACAAGTGGAACACAAAAGAGGAGGCAAAGCAGGCATTTAAAGAACTGCTGAAAGAAAAGGTATTTTTTTTCTCTCTCTTTGTCCCTTTAGTGAAGAGGGAGGTGTTGATATTCCGGCTGGGTCTTTCTAAAATTAGTGTGTTTTAATTTGGCGCACAAAGTGCTCCTGAGAGAGCCGCGGCTGTTTAATTGCTGTGAGTGTAATTAGACAGGAGTGAGTGAAACAATAGACGGTGGAATCGCACGCTTCACAGACCCCAAACAGCCTTTCAGAAAGACACGCTCATAATGGGTGAAGAACTGGATGTTTTGTGACGTCGACATGGAGATCTACTTCTCTAAACCTTTTCATTACTCTGTTCTGTTATTTTCTGCCCCTCTCAGTGGACGCCCATTTATGCCTCTCAACAATAACATGAGAAATCAAATGAGCTACTCAGTCAAATTGAAATCATTCAGTATGTTGGAAAGTATATTACTCATGAAAAATGTTTTGATTACTAAATATGTTCTTTAGAAAATCTAAATGAAGTTATGCAGCCTTCCCTCTGAGATTTATTTTTTTCCCCCAAACATCCATTGAGTTATAAGTATGCTGTAGCTTTGGAGAAAAGTAACTTTGCATCTCTCTTCCTCCATGTGACTATAGGGCGTTTCCTCCAATGCATCATGGGAGCAGGCAATGAAGCTGATAATTAACGACCCTCGTTACAGGTATCCAAATACTGCACACAGCATTAATGATATTTAATAGCATTTAAATCCTGTGCACTGTTAAATGTGCCTCTGCTGTTCTTCACTGAACCACTCACATCTCTTTCGGTGTGTGTGTGTGTGTGTGTGCAGTGCTCTACCTAAGCTGAGTGAAAAGAAACAGGCGTTCAATGCTTATAAAGTCCAGACAGAAAAAGAGGAAAAGGAAGAAGCCAGAATCAAATACAAGGAGTCTAAAGAGACTTTCCAGCGCTTCCTGGAGAACCATGAGAAGATGACCTCAACCACACGATATAAGTGAGTTTTTAAAGCTGTTTTGATGACAACATTATTCAATGCTCACTTGAAAATGACAAAAATCACAATGTAGACCTCATGTTTTGGTTTGGAGATTTTCAACAGCCTAGCAACTGTATAGCGACACACTAAAAATTACTCGGAACACCTTAGCAACTGCATAGAAATGCCCTGGCAATCACCCTCACTTCAGCATGCACAAGCACCACTCTCATTTTTAATCCAGTATTACTATTAACAAGGTTAATGATTTGTCAGCTCTCTTTGTCTGTCATTGATTCAGAGCATGATTAAAATCACATCAGCAGTGTTCTCATGGTGACTTTTTGGGAGGTTTTGGTGACGTCACTAAGTTAAATGATGTTATTGGTGTAAATCTCATCTGTATATAGAGTTGTTTGTCATGAGTTCCTGTCTGCACTGTGTCATACGGTCTCAGACAGACTGTTATTAGTTCTGTGAGGTTAATATCCTGTAATATCACTGCCCCCTACTGACTAACTTATGACCTGCAGCAATGTTCATTCACATGGATGAAATCATGCTTTATGAAATATTATGGCAAAAGTTGTTCTTTAAACCAGCAGTGGTTGTTTGTGAGTAAGTTGTTATTGTCTTGTGCAGGAAAGCGGAGCAGATGTTTGGCGATCAGGAGGTGTGGTCATGTGTTCCCGAGAGAGACAGGCTGGAGATCTACGAAGATGTGCTGTTTTATTTAGCAAAGAAAGAAAAGGTTTGATTGGCTGATTCTGTTTATTAGTGTATAAGAGATAATCTAATAACCTGCTAATTAGTTTTTTCAATTAAACAGTTTAAATGCTGAGATCACTTTCATTTGGATGCATTTTAATATGCAAACTTCAATTATAAAGCAATAAACCAGATGTGGCTGTGCGTTACAGTGATTAAGGGATGTTGTTAGGTGTGACGCATCTTAAAAAATCTCTAACACACAGTGGCTTATTATAATTATAAAACTTCAGCAACTGCAATAAACATTGTCTAGAAATGATACCGTTTATTAGAAGAAAAGAAATCCGTAACTAATTCTTCCAAGTAATATAACTCATTAGTTGAACAGTAGGCTGTTTATATTTTCCAACCACTAATATCATTTAAAATTCACTTGATTTGTGCCCACTGGTCTCCATATATTAGATTATCTCCTTAAACCACCTGATACAACCAATAGTGCCTTTATATGTGAGGGTTTTTGTATCATGAAAACTCTGGAAAATGTGCTTAATTGTCAAAAAAATAATGGCATTTATAAACAGTGAAACAATTCTTAATGCTCTTAAAGTCAGCTCGAGTTTTATGTACATATGTAAAACAAAAACTTACATAGATCATAGATCATCTGCTCAGAATTTGAAGTTGTATCTTTATGCTTTTTATTCTTCATCAGAAATGTTTTTTAAAAAACTCTCCCTATGTATGCATTATATATATATATATATATATATATATATATATATATATAAGGGATGCACGATATTATCGGACTGATATCGAAATCGGCCGATAATGACTTTAAATGTAAATATCGGCATCGGCCTGACATGCAAAATTATGCCGATATGTCTTGCCGATAAGGGGAAGGGGTTAACTCGCATGTGCTCAGGGTGTGCTAGCGATTAGATCACGTCAGCAATGTGGCTCATTGTACACATGCAGGGTGATTAGCCACAGCCATATCACCCTGCAGCCCAAGACCGGTTGCCCACTGAAGCTAAGCAGGGTTGAGCCTGGTCAGTACCTGGATGGGAGACCTCCGGTGAAAACTAGGTTGCTGTTGGAAGAGGTGTTAGTGAGGCCAGCAGGGGGTGCTCACCCTGTGGTCTGTGTGGGTCCTAACGCCCTGGTATAGTGACGGGGACACTATACTGTCAAAAAGCACCATCTTTCGGATGAGACGTTAAACCGAGGTCCTGACTCTCTGTGGTCATTAAAAATCCCATGGCACTTCTCGTAAAGAGTAGGGGTGTAACCCCGGTGTCCTGGCCAAATTCCCTCTACTGGCCCTTGTCTATCATGGCCTCCTAATAATCCCCATACACTTGATTGGCTCAATGACTCTCTCTCCTCTCCACCTGTAGCTGGTGTGTGGTGAGCGCACTGGCGCCGTTGTGCTGTGGCTGCCGTCGCATCATCCAAGTGGATGCTGCACACTGGTGGTGGTTGAGGAGAGACCACCCCCACATGATTGTAAAGCGCTTTGGGTGTACAGCTATACACAATAAAGCGCTATATAAATGCATCATTCATTCATTCATTCATTCATTCTTGAAGCAAAGTTTTGTCTGAATGATGAATAGATTGACTGTTTTGGATCGCTGCATTTAATGTGTGAAGGCATGTACAGAATGACGCGTTCGGTGTGGGATAGAGTAAACAGTTATAGCACAAGCAGTGACAGCCTCCCCCAGGTCCTAATGCCCGTTCGGTAAGTAGTTTTAATAGTAGGGGCGCAGTTGGCCTACTTCTAATTAAATTAAAAGTAAAATAGCCTACACAAATAACATTTAGACTGTTTCTGATTAAATAAAGCAGTAATTGATGTAATAAAATAAGTATGTTTTGATTTAATGGTCAGAAGCTATAGCTTACATGAAAAAAAAAAAAAAATCACAAACATGACTTTAAATTAAATAATTTTATATATACTGATTTATTCATTAATGTGTAACGTTTTATTTTTTAAACAAATCATGAGCTCTAAAAGATTTTCAGAATTTTTACAACTCTTTTGTTTTAGACCATCTACAAATGTTAAATCTTAAAATAAAATATTAGGGTTAACACTGCATCTTTCTGGGGGAAAAAATGCTGCGATTGATAGTTGATTTATATTTATTTTCAAAGCTTCAATGTACTGTTAAAAAACCTTTATTATTTTTTTATTTAATTCTAATAAATAAGTTCTTGTTAAAAACTAACCAAAATTAATAATATTTTGCTTATAATTTCTGCACAGGAGAGACTTGGTGTTGTTTCCAAACAAAAGGAAATATATCGGTATCGATATCGACCAAAATGAGTTGAAAAATATCGGCATATCGAATATCGACAGAATTCCAATATCGTGCATCCCTAATATATATATATATATATATATATATATATATATATATATATATATATATATATATATATATATATATATATATATATATATATAAATGAGTTATTGTCCTGTCTGCAGTCTAATTTTACATGACTGTAACTCAATGCTTTTTATCAGGAACAAGCCAAGCAGCTGAGGAAGAGGAACTGGGAAGCTCTGAAGAACATTTTGGACAATATGGCAAATGTGACGTACAGAACTACGTGGTCTGAGGCACAGCAGTACCTACTGGATAACCCCACCTTTGCTGAAGATGAGGAGCTACAGAGTATGAACACACACACACACACTGTGCTGCCACCTCCACATGATGATGCTTTTAACCTGCATAATGAGAGCGAATGTGTTTGATATAGAGGAAGCTTTTATCTTCCTTTGTGTCTGTGTGTGTGCGTTAGACATGGACAAGGAAGATGCTCTGATCTGTTTCGAGGAACACATCCGTGCTCTTGAGAAAGAGGAGGAGGAAGAGAAACAGAAAACACTGCTGCGAGAGAGACGCAGACAGCGCAAGAACCGAGAGGCTTTCCAGGTGACACACACACACACACACACACGTGCGACTCTGTCCTGGTTTGTCCGCTGCATCACGTGTCCAGCTTTCTGATATGAAAAGCTCTCACCTTGATTAATTGGAACTTGATGCTGGAATATCAGCTGATGTCTATGATGACAGATGATCTGTTTGACCGAGTTTAGGGTACTGCAGATCAGTGCAGAGAGGAAGCCAGAATGCTAAAGCATCATTAAAATAAATTAATAATTAAATAAGTAAATAAAGCATCATTGGCATGTTTAAAGCAATTTATTGAGAATTATTGATAATTGGCAATGTATCAATAATATGGCTTCAAACTGCATACAACAACTGATGCTGAATTGTCAACTACACATTTGGAAAGTTACTATTTAAATTTCCCATGTTATTGTCTACTGACACCATTGCATACTGCTTTGGATTAAATTACAAATATTAGATTGCTTGTATGCAATTTCTGAAACACTAAAGTTGCTTACCAAAGCAAACTAAGCATAAATGTTCTTTTTTATAACCAGTGGCTTGCTAAAAACATTATCAATATTCATGCTTTGCTCTCTTAGAAAATAAGAACGGCTAAACCAAACTGACAGAGGAGTAAAGGACAAGAGCATTGGCATGTTTGTAAAGTATTGTTTTTTTCAGAAATTCCTGGATGAGCTTCACGATCACGGGCAGCTGCACTCCATGTCTGCCTGGATGGAGATGTACCCAACCGTCAGCGCTGATATCCGCTTCAACAACATGCTGGGCCAGCCAGGTCTCTCTCTCTCTCGCTCGCTCTCTCTCTCCCACACAAACACTCAGAGCGTGGCAGGCTTTGATGCTGATGAATAATACATGTAAAAGGGTCCTGCCCTCATTTCTCTCTGTCTCCATTTCACCAGTACAGTCTGTGAACTCCACATGACTTTGATACGTCAGCACTTAAAAAACTGAGAGAATATTATTTTGGGCCATCTAAAATGAAATTCAATTTGAATTAATAAAATTAAAATCCTATGATTAAGTCTACATTACTTAGCAGAATAGTTGTTTATTGTATATCATAATTATGCTGAATTGCTTTTAGATATTTGCTTTTTGGAAAAAAACATTTCTCAGTCATGTTGCGCTTTGGATATTTTTTCAGGCTCCACCCCTCTGGACTTATTCAAGTTTTACGTGGAGGATCTGAAAGCTCGTTATCATGATGAGAAGAGAATCATTAAAGACATCCTGAAGGTGAGTGAGAGACTGTGACGGTCAGTGCTTCACTTCAGATCAGTGCTGTTACCCTTGATGAAATGTGTGTGTTTGTGCAGGATAAGAGCTTCCTGGTGGAGATCAACACGGGCTTTGAGGAGTTTGGCTCAGTGATCAGCTCAGATAAACGCGCCACCACGCTGGATGCAGGAAACATCAAACTGGCCTTCAATAGTGTAAGCAGACTGCCCTGCTGTTATTTATACTCTTATTCAAATTAAAGGCAAAAACTTGTGCTTTTCATCTGACACGAAGGCTGTGCCAAAGTAATGGTATTGCATATAGACTTTACAGAAAAGGCAATCCCAAAATGCGGATAGTGTTTGCGGCAGCTAGAATTGTGGTTTTCATGGTCACAGGTAGCATTATTATTTTGGGCTACTTTGAATTTACAGTGGCTGCAAAAAGGTTTATTTGCACATAATAGATAAAAGGGTTGCCTTAATTAACCCTGGGATTGAGTACTTGGTAACCTAAGGACAAGAGAAGGGAAGTAGATGAGTGTTATGCTGTAATTAGTTTAGTAGTTAGTGAGTTACAGTATTTTAAGGCAGGAAACTTGTTGGTTGGTGGAAGAACAAACGTCAATAACAAAGAAACGTTATTATAGCAGATAAAAAGGGAGAATATGGAAGAGAAAATCATAAAAACTGGTATATTTAAATGTTGAAAAAGCAAGCTTAACATACCAATGCACTACTCTTAGGGGGGGAAACAAGTTTGGGGTTAGATTAAAAAACACGTTTATTCGGCAAGTATGCAGAAAGTTGATAGAAAGTGACTAAAGAATTAAAGAACACTGAAAAATGGTTTCCGGATTCATAGCACCATTATTAACAATTGAGCACCAATAATAATTGACAACAATTGAGAACTAGATCAGCATATTAGAATGGTTTCTGAAGTTTGACACTTATGACTGGAGTAATGATGATGAAAGTTCAGCTTTATCACGACATGAAAAATCTACATTTAAATATATTCTCATGGATACTTATTTCAAACACATTAAAAAACATATTTCTATTCTTAATGAGCTTTTGACCAGTAGTGCAGGTTATGTGCACATATTAGTGCACGTATACATTTAGCTTAAAGATATGGTTCAATGGATGGCTATATCTGTTCACATATCATAAATGTTAAACGTCATGTAAAACATACCTCGGATTATAAAACTGAAAGTCAAAAACAAAGGAGAAGAAGAATTCAAATTAGTCAAGTAAATTAGAGGATGAAATACAAAAGGAAAACTAGTTCAAACTATTTATATCAGTAAATCCTCAGTTGTCAACAGTGATTGGGTAGTGAATTTTGGTCTGGTTCTGTTAAGCTGATTTTATTTTTGCAGGACCTGTTTGGCATGGCTTTTTTAGTTCCATTGTCTAATGCACTTGCGTACAGTTTGTCCGTGTGAGTTGCTACTTTTGTATAACCATTCAAATAATTTGCTTATGACATTTCAGCTTAAATTCTGTCTTTATTTTTGTGGAATTTAGAAATGATAGGCAGCTCACTAGAGTTTGGAGCAGAGCACAAGAGTGTTAGTTTGCATTTACTGATTAATGACTTGTTTGATGTCTTTGTGCTGGTTCTGTGTTTTTAGTTGCTGGAGAAAGCTGAAGCACGTGAGAGGGAGAGAGAGAAGGAGGAGGCCAGGAAGATGAAGAGGAAGGAGGCGGCGTTTAAAAGCATGCTAAAACAGGCCACGCCTCCTCTAGAGCCTGAGGCCACATGGGAGGGAGTATGTCATGTTACTACAATAAATATCAATGATTACATAATCTATTAACTAGAGTGGGTCCTTATGACATGTTATCTTCCTCCACTGATCTTGTGTGAATGATGTGTGTTGATGCTGACTCAGGTACGAGAGCGGTTTCTAAAAGAGCCTGCGTTTGAGGACATCACGCTGGAGTCAGAGAGGAAGAGGATATTCAAAGACTTCATGCATGTGCTAGAGGTATGATAGAATTCTAAACATTTTTGCAAGACGTTTTAAAGCAACCAGTGCTGCGTTTCCCAAAAGCATCATAAGCTTAAATACACGTAGACCCATTGAAACCATTGGAGCTACTATCAACTTGGGCTTACGATGCTTTTAGGAAACGTAGTCCTGATTCATATTTAAACAGGGTTCCTACGGGGTCTAGAAAATTATGGAAAAAAGAAAGCAGAGTATGTGAGGATGTGTTAAATTGGACATTAGGCCTTGATATTAGGGGTACTACCATAAAGAAAAGCAACATTTTGAGCAGGTAGATCTCTGTTCATTCATGTGCATCCATGCTATGGTTTTATTCATAGTAAGATGGCAGTGATGCACAAACGAAATAGCTTATATAAAACTAGAAATTGTAATGCGTTAGCATGCAAAACATTCCCATGCACATGTGAATAGTTTCTTGAGGACACAAAAAACATTTCTTGTGTGCATGTAAAAGTCTGTATTTTTTTATTCATTTTTTATTTTAGGGACTATTTTAAGAAAATCAATGAAAAACCCTGAGAAAATAAAATATATTTACAGATAACTGTACTATATACCAAATATAAAGCTGAAAATAATGCTGTATGAACCATTTATGTTAAAGGGATACTCCACCCCAAAATGAAAATTTTGTCATTAATCACTTACCTCCATGTCGTTCCAAACCCGTAAAAGCTTCATTCGTCTTTGGAACACAATTTAAGATATTTTGGATGAAAACCGGGAGGCTCGTGACTGTCCCATTGCACTGTCAAGGTCCAGAAAAGTTTGAAAAGCATCGTCAGAATAGTCCATCTGCCATCAGTGGTTCAATCTGAATTTAATGAAGCGACGAGAACACTTTTTCTGCGCAAAGAAAGCATTGTCTTTTGAAAAATTGTCTTTTCAACAATTCGTCGTCTCTGGTTCAGCATAGCGCCATTTTGGAGAATATCCGCTGGACACAAGCAGCGTACGCTCTTGTGTGTCAGCCGCACTGCACAGATATGTCTTCTATGTTTGTTTACGCTTTGATTTGAATGAAAACTGCTTCTCCGTTATGCGGCTGACACACAAGAGCGTAAGCTGCTTGTGTCCAGCGGATATTCTCCAAAATGGCGCTACGCTGAACCAGAGGACACAAATTGTTGAATAAATTCATTGTTTTGTTTTCTTTGCGCAGAAAAAGTGTTCTCGTCGCTTCATTAAATTCTGATTGAACCACTGATGGTAGATGGACTATTCTGATGATGCTTTTTATACTTTTATGGACCTTGACAGTGCAATTTACTATGCAGTCAATGGGACAGTCCCAAGCCTCCCGGATTTCATCCAACATATCTTCAATTGTGTTCCGAAGATGAATAAAGCTTTTACGGGTTTGGAACAACATGGGGGTAAGTGATTTAATGACACAATTTTCATTTTGGGGTGGAGTATCCCTTTAAATATGGTCTGAAAATCTACCAAGAGGTTTGCAAAATTGAGTCTGGAAAAGTATGGAATTTTGAAATGAAAAATGTGTAGGAACCTTGTTTAAAAGAATTGACTCAGGGCTGGGTGTGTATTCATGTTCAGTAATTCTACATTCTAGAATTTTTCCTTTTTATACCACATTTACCACAGTTTATCTTGTGACGTGCAAAAGTTTTGTATCTAAACTCTTTTAAAAGTAAATTAAACTTGGAAAGCCTTTCAGCTGATCAGAATCAGGTATTCAGTAATGCAGTGGTCATGTCTGTGATCTCTTTCTACAGCATGAGTGTCAACATCATCATTCAAAGACTAAAAAACACTCGAAGAAATCCAAGAAACACCACAGAAAACGTTCCCGATCTCGATCAGTGAGTACTTCCTCTATTTCCCATCTCACTTCATACCTGCAAACTCATCTGCTCTTGGCAAAATTTGCAATTCTGACATTAAAATGCTATGTGTTTGACTTTATATGAATGTATCAATGAAGAGAACCGAACCGACTGTCTTCAGAAAAGTTTCAATGGCGTTTTCTTTTCTTCCTCATAACTACTGCTTCACCTACTGTCAGAGAAGGACTTAGCATTTTTCAAAGCAGCTTCACAGTAATAAACTGGAGAATAAAATAATAAATGATGCAAACTTCATTACATACGAGACAAATCCAAATAATGCTGGAAAGCAGCTCTAACAAGTCATTATTCAGCTGCAGGCAGTTCAGTGTTGATTCAGTTCAATAGCTGTTCAATTAAATTGTGTAAAGTTCATCAATTATGAAACATTCAATTAAGCTTTTAGCATCTCTATAGAAAGCAACAGTGTCGTTATTCAGCTAGACTCAGTTCAGTGTTGATTCAATTTAGATCAACAGCTATGTTTCGGAACTGTCAGTTAAAAAAATGTTCTTCTACGGAAGACAGTGTTTCATCATCCATCTCATTTTTGTGCAAGTTTTGTTCTTTATCCAAGTCAGACCAATTATATATAAAACACCATAATTTTGAATCTTTCCTTCAAGGAAAATCGTTTAAAGTTAAAATGTGAGGTTTGTTTTATAGACTTTTCTTTCTGAATAGATTTCATATTCTAATTCCAATACATTTTGTAGAAGACTTTGAAAAGTAGGCTTAATAATGAGTATTATTTGTATTATGATTCGGTCTGGAGATTTGAGGTATGCATTTACTCGAGTCACTCTCAACTCATCCTCCTAAACTGTGTCCTGTGTGTTTGTTCACGGAAGGGCTCAGAGTCAGAGGATGATGAGTATCACTCGAAGAAGAAGAAACGTTCAGCTTCTAAATCTCTATCCGAGCACTCTTCCTCTGGGGAATCTGGTCAGTGACGTTTAGGATCGATATCAGTGTCCTGCACAACACATCAATACTGAATACATCATGACCGTTTAACAGCAGTCTCTCAATGATCATCTGATCTTGATCTTTACAGAGAGAAGTTACAAGAAATCTAAGAAACACAAGAAGAAGGGAAAGAAAAGACGACACAAATCAGTGAGTAGCGAACGACTCGACCTCTCTAATACTTTTTCCTTGAGCAGTTGATGAGGAATCTGACTTACTAAATAACCTGCAATAATATGCAAGTGCTATGACAAGTCTCAGTTAGCCTAATGCAGTATGCAAGGTTTTCTCTTTTTTTTATAAAATAAATAAAAAGAAAACAAGTAGATAGAATAGGAAAAAACAACAACAAAAAAACACTAGTCTTAGAGGGTCTTTTTAAAAATAAAAATAGTTAAAAAAAAAAAAGTGCTAGTGAGAGTCATTTTTTAATAAATAAAAAGAAAACAAGTGGTTAGAATAGAGAGTTGTAAGTGGAGTGTCAAGTGTTTTTTTTTTATAAATAAAAAAAGAAAACAAATAGATAAAATAGTTTGAATAGAGAATCTTAGTACTTAGTTCTTGCTGTGAAATCTTTATCTTTTTTTCTAAAGTAAATGTAAGAATAGCTTTTTTATTTTTAGTAGTATTTCAAGATGAATACTTGCTGGACTGAAGCAACTTGATTTCTACCCATTGGATCGGCTTTTAGTATGCATATAATTAGGACATACTGATTATGCTAGTGTTTGAATAATGATCATTTTAAGTTGGAGTTGTATTCAATTCAAGTTTATTTGTATAGTGCTTTTCACGATACAAATCGTTGCAAAGCAGCTTTACAGAAAATTAAAATCCCTAGTAATGAGATTTTTTATATTTGTTCAATTGGAATAATTAAATTCTGCCTTGTAAAGATCTCAAATGACCTTAGTTGAATTACCCGTTAAAGAAGGGCTTTCTCCATCATATATTGATTAACAAATGTGTTTATTAAATACCCAGAACCGTAGTCTATTCGTCAGATTATGTTCAGTTCTATGATGCTACATGTTTACTCGCATTCATTAAATAAAGTGTATAACTCTAAATGGCTATTATAGGATAATGAGCAATATGGAGAATATCATGTTTTGTTTTTTGTTTTTTTGCAGGCCTCCCCTGAGTCTGAAGGAGAGAAAGAGCGAAAAGGACGAGAGAAAGAGAAGGATAAAGAGAACGACAAATCCAGAGGGAAGTTACGTGGAGAATCCAAACAGAAATCCCCCAAAAGAAAGAGTACAAAAGAAGAGGTAAGCGATCAGATCTGAGACCGCGTCTGTAGTCTCATTTACTCCCAGCCAGATGTGATCTGAATCTCTCTGTCTCTCAGGGTGGATGGGATACGTCTGGAAGTGAGCTCAGTGAAGGAGAACTGGAAAAGAGGAGGCGCACTCTCCTGGAGCAGCTGGACGCACCATAAATCGCTCTCTGTCAGTCTGTCCGTCTCTCTCTGTGCTGACAGAATATTGATGAGCATCCGAGTGTTGGCTATTTGGCTGTGAATCCATTGACTGTCATGTAGTCTCTCTGAGAGACAGTATTGTCTGAACATCAGCACTCTTGATCTGGGGCATGTGGATTTTGTAAGATTATTTTCAGAGGTTGCAAGTGTTATGTTGCCTTTAACTGCAGAACCCTTTTTTAGTTAGTTGTATATTTGTTATTGCCAATAGTTTTAAACATCACTGATAAAATGGAACAAAATGAACAGGCCTGCATAAAAACTATTATTCAACATCAGATTAATCTGTAAGATTGTCTGTAAAAGCCATTTTTGGAAAACAATGTTATCGGTATGAAAAATGTCTGCAGCATTGTTTTCAACTTGAATTTTGACAAATAAACTATAAAATAATGCTTTTTTTTGTTGCTCTGTTCTCACGAGATCCAAACCTGCTCAATTTCATCTACTGTGATCTTTTTGTTAATCATGTTTTCTTTTGTAACTTCAGATCATCATGAAACTGCCACTGAGGTATTAGAAGTCAGCTGACAATTTCTGACTAAAATATCTGCCAATGCGAGTGAAGAAACAATATATTGATTGTATTCAATCATTTTTAATTTAAATAAATTCAAAGCTTATAATCGCATGTGTTAAGGGTGTAAGCGTATAATATAAATGCAGACCTGTCTCCCTGTGCACATCTGTATGCAGGTGTGATTTGCGACTATAAAACTACGCAAAAGCTGGTGACGACTTTGTGTTCAATTGTGCACGTGCAGAATGCTAGTCAAGCAAGAGATGGTGGCTTATAGCCTGCCGAAAACAATAGAAGAAGAGTTTGAGTAATACCTAGGCTACTTTAGTGCTGCAAAAATATTGTACAATGCCAAGATAAATTCTCAGCTGACAAAACTTAAGACTGTACTGTATAAACAGCCTATAAGGCAAGGCTATTAAATAGCAGTCCCAAACTAGTTTTTGTTAATACAATTAAGTTGGTATTGAGCCACCACAGTCATTTAAACATGTATACAAAATGACACAAAGTGAAAATAACATGGTATTTTTGGGTTATGGAAACAACGGTTACAATGGTGAATAGGGCTTGACATTAAGCATTTTCGTGTGGTTGTCCATGGACAAGTAAATTTGTATATATACATAGTATAGTGTTTATAGAGTATATGTAGTAGATTTTGTGAGCATTTCGCATTTTAATTAGTTAGATTTTTATTTTTAAATAAAATGTGATTATACGACTATATTTTAAATTAAAAGGAGTAATAAATACAAATACAATTATTTTATAGTAAACTTAAAAATAAAATGCTAATATTTACTATTTTTTTATATATGAATTGTCATCATTTTCAAACTTAATTTTAGTTAAATTGTATCAGTCAGTTCGTACAATAAGACATTTGGGCTGTTGCCAAACAAATGAAATCAGTTCAATGGAATTCATCTTTGCATTGCAGAGGAAAAAGCTGCATCTGAAGTGGAATAGATATATTTACCCACTGTTTAATGCAGCTCTGAGGGACATGGAATGCTTTAATCTGTAGTTATGATTGAATAAATAATGTTTTGATACATAACATGTTGAATACGGATATTTGAAATTTAAAAGATTTTTAAAAAATCTGTAAATGTTCAATTAAAACCACCAGTAGGTGGCATCAAGAGCTACAACCATCTTTCCCTGAGCTTGTATATTCTGCAGTAATAATAAATAATAATAAAAATAAAATAAGAGCGACAGGCGCACAAACATCTCAAAGCATCAATAAATCCACAACCCTACCTAGTATGTTTTCCTCCATGTTTGTAATTTCTGTGTCAATCAGCTGCTCAAAGATCTTACCTTTGGAGAGGATTGTTGATTTTACTCGAAAAATGTAAGTATTACTACTTAGAAATTAAGATTCCTTCAGAATGCATTGGTTGCCCAACACTTATGAACAATAATAATGATAAATGCTGACCAATAATTCATTATATTTTTTAGTGAAACAAGCAAAATGTAATTTGCTTTTTCATATGCCATAGCTATGCATGACTGTACACTAGACAAAAGCAGCCAAGGTGAATACATCTCAATTTTCAGTCAAGTCATGAATTAATGCATATGATAATGAAACAATTATATTTTATTTACTGACAACAGGAAACATGAACAAATGAGTAAAATGTAAATAAAAGTAACCATGACAATAAATAAACAAGTCAACAACACATGAAAAAGCTTTATTCAAACAACATTGTTCTAACAATCATGTATTTACAGGCAGTGACCCCACATCCTACTGCATCTCAACACAGCTGAGCCAGTTCTGCAGCTGTATTCTGATGAAGACCACCGTGTCCACCTTCACCTGTCTCTGCTGTCCATCACGTCCCTCACTGCGGCAGTCAGACTTTATATTTTTGTTATCCTTTTTTTCCCACAAATACCGCGGTCACCTGCTCCACCACAAAAGCTCTGCATCAAATGCACAGAAATCAAGAATCAGAAAAGCGCTGTAACAGCTTCGTTTGAAATGACAATAATTAAAATAAACTAAACCTTAAGATTTAAAATAATTTGTTATTCATTTCAGTAACTGAAAGGTTTTCAGCTCACTGTGAGCCTTTGAATATTCTTGTAGAATATGTTCCTGTCTCTTATTAAATAGACATTTAATGGTCTTTAATATGTATAAGGTTTATGTAAATGCGCTTTGGAGACGTGCGTGTTTACTGGAGCTCTACAAATATACTGTAACGTCACTGTCTAGCATCTACACCTTCAGCAAATCAACAGTTTACTATACAGTAGCTCAAGAAATGCGATTTTAACAGATGTACCCGTGTTTTTGATCGATAATACTCACATTTGTAAGCACCCGCGTCGCTGATCTCCGTCAGGTTCGATGATGACGTATCCTCTCGCGGGGGCTTCTGGGATAGAAAAGTGTCCATCGGATGAACACTTCAGAATCTATTTTTTTTTTTTTAATGCAAATCAAAACATATTACATTACAATATGCGAAATTTAACAAGGGGGATACGTACAATATCACATGTAGAAATAAGGGCAACATAAATCAGCATGGAATATCAACATAAGAACTACAATAAATAAATAAATTAATAAGTAAATAATAATAAAAAAATATAATAATAATAATAATTACATATATCTTACAACGGATTCAAGAATGTTAAATGTTTTAGAAGCTTTGGAATTCAAAGGTTTGGACACATTCTTAAAATAAGTAAAAAGAGCTTTTACATCAGAAGAAAACATTCTAAAATTAGGTTTACATTGAATAGTTCTGGCTTTATGAATGTGAAATTTACCCAGAAGACAAAGCAATAATATAGTATGTTCAAGAATGGAGTTTTTAGAGTGAAAATCTGACAGGAAGATGATAGCTTCTGGAATTGCGATTGTTTTGTTACAACAGAGAGAAATTAACACGGTAACTTCTGACCAAAAAGATTTAGAGAATGGGCAATGACAAAATAGATGTAGAATAGATTCTTCATCAGTATTACAAAATGAACACAATGAAGCTATATTCTCAAAAAACCTATTTAAGAATAAATTACAAGGGTAGTATCTGTGAACAATTTTAAAATGGAGTTCTTTAATTTTACTTGGAATAAAAAATCTATGAGGAGAGGTCCATAAATTATTTAAGTCAGAGTCCGGATAACAGATCCTCCATTTAGACTGTGCTTTAGAGGGGCATCCTGGAGTTGAAGATAGGACATTTCTGATAAAGACGTTATTGCATTTTTTATCTAATACATAAACTCTATTAAATGCAAGTGTAGGAAAATGGTTGTTTACACAGCCATAACATAAATGTGCTTTAAACAAAGTTTTTAAACTGACAGGGATACTTTTAATCACTTTATTATAATCTCTTAGTGAGATTGTTGCACCTTTTAAAGACACAAAATCAGGAAAAGAAAGAAGGTCTCCCTGAGCATTAAATAAATCTGAAACAAAAAAAATATTTAGATTCACCCATTCAATAAAAAAAAGTGATTTGTTACCAGACAATATATTTTCATTGTTCCAAATAATACATGAGTGCGGGGAGAAATTATGTTTAAAAGCAATCTTCCAGGATTCTAGGGCTTGTTTATGAAAATTTGAGAGTTTAGTAGGTAATTTACTACACTTAAAGTTACAGGATAATAGAAATTTGAGGCCACCACAACATTTGAAAATTAGGTTAGGGATCCAAAACCAGGGTAACTCATCATTAGATAAACAATTCTTAATCCAGTTCATTTTGAAAGTCTGGTTCACTTCAGAATCTGGGCAGAAGCAGTAGGACATCCGGGAACTTCTCGACTACTCTTCTATGAATACTGAGGTTTCGGACATACTTATTCGCTCACCTTCTGCTTTTCCCCTACTATATAGTTGAGAAGTAGGCATATTTGGACGCACTTTAAGTAGACGCACGTCCGAATCTCGCGAGAATTAGTACGTCACCCAGGTACTTCCTGCCTACTCTTTTATGAATCCGAAGGATTCGGACATACTTATTCGCTCGCCTACTGCATTTCCCCTACTATATAGTAGAGAAGTAGGCGGTTTCGGATGCAGCCAATGTTTTCAGGATCATTAGAAATTCCCAGACAAGTGAGTTTGATCAGGGTTGGAGCTAAACTCTGCAGTGGATTGGCCCTCCAGGGTAAGATTTGAGGAACCCTGGTGTAGACGTTTGCGCATGAGCATTCTTTTATATACGTTTTTATTAATGATCTACACTGTTTTGCTGTACTACAGAAATATTAAGTGCTAACAACAGCAATTTCAGTTAGAATCAATGAGCAAATGTGTTGTTTTTTTTTAATTTATGACAAATTAGTTAGATTAAATTCCTATCAAACGCTTGGTGGCGGCATCTCCAAGTACTTCGGGCATAGAGCTGTGTAATATGTGCGGCTCACGAATTAAGTCTGGAGAGCAAATACTTAATTCGTGGCCATGATATACACTGTAAAAAAAAAAAAAAAAAAGTGTAGCCAACTTAAAATTTTAAGTTTCAACAGATTTTTGAGTTCTCTAAACTTCTTGAGAAAACTGAAAAATCTGCTGAAGCTGGTTGCCTTAAAATTTTAATTTGGCTCAACTTTTTTTTTTACTGTGTAGTCCTACCTATGCTATAAATAGCCTCACCTATGAGAAATATTAATTATGTTTCGCTGTGATGAACGTAAATAGTGGTCCTCCTCAATCTCAACAGGTGGGTTGCACATATAATTGCACTTTTCACAGTAGGCCTACACGAAGCACTTAAACATTGAGCAGTTTTAGCTGGGCGATGTTGATAAAAATGATCCACTGTTTGAGATTTAGCTGTTTTGTATAATATATATTTATATGTAGCCTATATTCTTTATTTTAGGATCGGTGGATAAGCAAAAATTTAGGATATGATGATAATTCACTGTAGTTAAGTATAGGACAAACCCACAAAGGGTTTTATTTTAACCCCTTAACTGTCATCCCCATCAAAATTCATGAAAATGTGCACTATGCAAACTTAAGTTATTATAATTCATGAACGCTTTTGAATACAGACCTAAGGTTGGTCTCTTTTTAAAGAAGACAATTAGCAGATTATTAAGTAAAATCATTAAGAAAAATTAAAGTATTAAAAAGTTATAGAAGTTTATTACTGTAAAACAAATGTGTTATATTATTTTTATTTTATATAAAATAAATATTTAAAAAAATATTTAAAAATCTAATATTGCTATAAATATAATATATTTGCTGTCACAAATCTATAAATTTCTCTCTCAATATTACATCTATTGCACAGATTCTCTGAGTGATTTAATATTCGATAGTTATGCAGGTCTATGGTTACAATGATCGAGTGTTCATAACTGAATCTAAATTCATCCTGTACACAGATTAGAACAGGCACACACAATGAGGGTATGGGTACATAAATAATTGGATTTTTAATATCTGATGTCACGGAGACTCATTTACTATATGATAGGAACCTTTAAAAACTGTAAGAGAATCAATATAGGCTCAAATATTTTATTAAGATATAAACAATGAAACATTGAGCTTGCAATGAAAACATTTTATTAGCACTTTATAACCACGTTTGTGACGCATTGAGCAACGCAGGCTATAACTCATCTCTTTAAACAACAACAAAAAAACTGTTGTGCTTTAAAACATAAAATCAGCCGCTTATGTTCGTGTTTGTCCATTTCTAAAATACAGTAAATTATCATCATTTGCATATAAAATCCCCGATTTAGTGCTGATCCGTGGCCTTCCGATCCTCATGAAGCGCTATTCAGCCTGAAGAAGTTTATTGTTAAACTATATGAAATTATATAAATATATACATTTTCTGCCCCCATATCTTGAATTTTCTGATCATTCTTCATGCATTTTAATACTGAATCATGCAGTGAAAAAACCCACTCACACGTGCACTAGTCTAACCTACTAGAGTGTTTTGTTTGTTTCTTGTGATATACTGTACTCGATAATGTCAAATCGCACATTGTTAAAACAAAACAACAATTACGGTATTATCGCAAATGATATATGGGTCATTGACGTATGTGCTTTTCGACAGGCAAATTTTAAAATACAAAAACTAATATATTTTGTAGTTGTTCAAACATTAAAGGTTGTGTACACACATTCATATTCAAATTTTAAATTATAAGTGATTTTAGTGTTTTTTTCATCTAGATGAATCAGCCATAGCCTTTAAAAATGTCATTTGGTGTGACCATGATTTATATTAAAATCAATTCATTTCCTTAACATAATTTTTTTTAGTTGTTCTCAGTAACTGAAGTGTTTAGAAACAAAGCATTTAGTTTGAGTTTTTGTACATAATGATATTTTTGTTCTATAATTTCAGAGTTGCCTCCTTAATTGTAGTTAGCAGACATTATTTTTTTTCTGTAAATTGCATAAAACTGAGAAAAATATTTTTAAAATACCATTCACTTAAGCATACTATAGCAGTGATTCACACTTTAGCCACAGAAATTAGATAATTTATTTTTAATTAAATCAGTTATTGCTATTATTGGTCGCACCACATGATGAGTGGTCGCTCCAAATGACACAAAGACCTTACATCATTAATAATCTATTTAAAGAAACGTGTGAAAAGTTCAGCATATGGCATTAACTGCAGTCATTTTTTTAGACCCAGTTATTTCTAAAATTGCCCAACATTGGCTGTGTCACGAGTCCGGGCTGCAGTTCTTCCTTTCTCCACTAGAGGTCACCATCTCCCGTCCTCCCAGACTCCATTCCCCTAACTGCACACACCTGCCGCATATCATTCACCTGACACTCATTATTACACCCTCAGCTGTTCCCCATTGCCACAGACTATATAGTCTCCTCTCTCTCGCCACTCTGCCTGGGTGAATTAATTGTAATTTATAGTACTAGTCTTTGTCACTGTGGAAGCTCTGGGGATACATGCACTGTGTTGCTGTTAATTTATCCCGTTTCTAATCTGTTTTGCCTTGTTGGCCTTTTTGTTTCATTATTAAAGAGAGCCTTACCTGCATTTGGACCTTGTCTTCGTCTTTTCACGGAGCTCTCGAAGTGTTCTGTGACAGGCTGCTCAATTGACCCTTCGCCAGGAGTTTGATTAACAGGCAATCTGAGCAATCATAATGCCAAATCTGCCATTTTTGTCCGACAAACCAGACAGGAGAGTAGATTAACGTCGGTGGACTTGAACTTGAAAAATAGTGATTATTGACATCTTTTCACAGTTGAAACAAGATACCTTCTGATGTTCATTCATGTTATTTTGTGCTATAACTAGTAAGAGAGGATTGGCCACATGCCGCTTGAACTGAGGTGCTACAGCAATCTGTAACGACACATTAAAGAGCCACAAAACAGTATTTGTTGTTTGAATTTCTTTTAAAAAAAAGAAATTTTTTTAACTCTGAGACTTTGTTTAATACTGAAAGTAACCTGCTCTGTCTTGTTGGCGTGTTGTCAGTGTCGTCTTTGCTCCGTGATGTATTTTTCACTGCATGAGAACATGTGTGGCATAAAAGTGTCATGGTCTGAGCCAAAAGTGCCATCCTATTTTTTTGCATTCCTCATATTGTACAAAGATAACACACAAACCGCTCGAAATGACTCAAACTGTAGTCTCAGCCTCAGATGTCATACCCACGGAACGTTGGCTTAAACGTCTGATGCATATGGCAAGTTCGCGGCATAGAATCTTTAAAATACATTTGAGAGTTTCACACACCGGTTTGTTATTGTGGCGACATTTCCACGCCCTGAAACATGACTCTAAACGAAACAAACTTTAATTGGTTGTTTGACATGTCGGTCAAACGGCCTCATGGGCGGGCCTTGGCCAATGAAAGCGGACATCTATTCCAGACCTTCAGCCGTCAGTCTGAAGGTCTGGCTAAGCGAGACTACACAAACTGCATAAAAATCTATTCCAAATTATATTAAAATAAGGTATTTTGTGCATATAAACCGTTAATTGAATATAAAAAACAAACACTGCGAATCTGGGACATATATCTATAATGGAAAACACTCTGCAGTGGTCGCACCACATGATATTTTCAAATTCAGTCAAAATTTACAAGCACAGCTAAACAAAACAAGCTAGCTTCCCATGAAAGGTCACTATGAAATTTATAATAAAAATAAATGCTTGTAGAAATAACTTAATATTCATTGTTTTTTGAGGTCATACCACATGATATCTAAATGTGGTAACTACATACCAGCCATTAAAAAGGTCTTTTTTTTTCCAAATTTGAAAGAGTTAAAAACCTGCTTGATGCTTCTATGGGTCCTTGGCAAATTGTTATATGATGCAACATCCTATCTTTGAATTGATTTAAACATAAAAGTACCAAAATGGTAGTTTCTTGATGGTCGCACCACATGATATTTCATAAAATGGCGATTATCGGACAAAGTTTGTTTGAATATTATGATGGAAATATAAATACAAATGCTTTGTAGTTTTAGACAGGATTACAAAACACTTTGGGAAAACATGCCAAATAGTGCAGAAAATTAATCTGAATAAATTTAGGGTACTTTCAAAGATGTTTCCAAAATGACAGTTATGGCCGGATGGTTGCACCACATGATGTTTTGACACTTTGAATAACAATTACAAATAACTAATGTTTTTAAAAAAATTAAAGTTGGCACATGTGGGAGAGGTACTTCTTATATATAGCATCTTTTTTATGCATTTAAACCAATTTGTAACTGAAAAAATGCAATCGGACAGAAAATGTAGGCGTCACGTCATTGACCCATATATCGCACATCCCATATAACAAAGGCTATATCACAAATAAAGGCAGTTATTATTGTTTTTGGTATTCACATTTTCAAGTTACTTGTCTGATTGGGCAAGTAAATTTATTTTTGTTTTATGGAAAAATTCCATAGACGTAATGATTTTTATTCTGTACAAACTGTAAATTGTATCCCCTACCACTAAACCTACCCCTCACAGAAAACAACTAAAAACTATATATCCTGTATGATTTATAAGTTTACTTCCTCATGGGACCAAAAATGGCCCCACAGTATTACTATACTCGTGGGGTCCGCATAATGTAGGGAATACCAGTATTCTCTCTTTCAGTCACACACACACACACACACACACACACACACACACACACACACACACACACATACACAGACAGAGTCATTTGGATTTAGTAGTATTAGTAGTAGATTTGATATATTAGTAGTAGATTTGATTTATTAGTTTATTTGATTTGTTTATTTTTGGATTTTTGTGATTAGTTGGAACCAGTTGTGTTTGATACTTGTCGAAATATATTTTTTTTAATGCTTATATTGTTTTGTTTCCATATTCCATTTATATAGAAAACCTTGGTGTTTCAGTGCCCGTATAGCACAGTGTTGCCCTGAGGCAACAAACCACATTTTATAATAGATATATTATCAGGGACCAAAAAGCTCCCATAAAAATGGGATGAAATATTTTTTTCCATCCAAAATAAAAAATTCATGCCATAGAGGGTTAAACTGCATCTGACAGAAGTCTCAACAGCTTTCATGCACGTCTTTTAAAATAAAAGTCTTGCATCAGAAAACATTTACAATTATTATTTTTTTTTTGTTGCTGATGTTTCTTTGGCTGTACACTCTGCAACCCACTCAGAAAAGTCTCGCGACCCACCAGTTGAGAAACACTGTTAAAACATGGTTCAGCCTCCTGTGGCTGTCTTTTCCTAAAAAAAATAAATGGCTGTTTTCTTTTCTTAGTTTTAAATGTGGAAATTACCATGCAAATTTAAGTGGTGTTGAAGCATGTGAACTAAACGCACGGCAAGCCAAATACAACATTTTATAAAATGGATTCTGTCACTAAAATTGTTTTACTGTGAACTACTTTAAAGGGCACCTTATGCAAAATCCACTTTTATATGGTGTTTGGACATAAATGTGTGTTGGCAGTGTGTGAACACAATCACCCTACAATGACAAAAATCCACCCACTCCTCATTTTTTAATCCCCTTTAAACCAAGACAGTCTCACTAGGCCTGCCGTTTTGATTTTCACGCAGTGTGACGTCACATTGCGTAGGGCCGGGCCACAGGGGTTGATTGACAGCCCAGCATTGCCATAGTTTCTGCCCTCAGCGGTTGTAAGCTGTCCTCAATTTTCTCAGAGCAGCTGTAATGTCAACACCGTGTCGCAAGCGATCTCCGTGCTCTTGTGTTTGGATGTAAGACTGAACATAAGAGTCTTCATTTTCTCCCAACATCCGAGCTGCTGAGGACGCTGTGGATTACTTTCATTTTTCAAGGTAATGCGCCTCAAAATCTACCTAAATATGTGTATCACTCCAGACTCTGTGAATGTTATGTCGTTATAGTGCTTAGCGTTTTAACCGTATTTTTGTGTGTACATTATGTATTTTTAACTAATCAGCGCGACGCTTGTGAGATTAGTTTGCGGCGTTCGTAGCGCGAGATTTGTTCGGTAGCACGGTCGCGCGGCTCGGTCAATTGATCCGCGCAGATGACAGGTCAGTGCAGCACGAGCTCTGTAACATCATGCTGTTTCGTCCCACTTTCAGTGCATTTGGCTTCCCATATGTACGGCTAATCACCGGTTCTCTCGCTCTGTTATGTTGCTTCTAACGGCTGTTTATTTCTGTAGATATGCAATGTAGAGAGACGTATACTCGACGCCCTCTTCTGGAGACTGGGTGGGAATATGCAGCTCATTTGCATTTATAATAAATTATCTGTTGGGTATTTTGGGCTGAACCCTCACAGACACATTCTGGGGACACCCAAGACCAATATTACATCTTGTAAAAAGGGGCATAATAGGTGCCTTTTAATTTGGAGAAAGAGGTACGGGGTAATGGCTTCTTTGTGTAAATGTTCCCAGCTGATTCAGTTCGGGATCTTTTACCCAGAATTAAACAACCTCCAGAGCAGGTTAGCTGTGTGGGGAAAGTTACCATGGTGGTCAAAAGCAAAAAAACTATTCACATGAATAAAAAAACCTTTTTAGTTTGCTCAAACCAAATTCAAGTTTACTTGGGAAGCCACAGAAATGGCTTTATGCAACAGGCCTCAAGTCTTTTATTCTGTGAAAATGCATTGACTTGATCTGCCATATTTGCATTGCAGCCTGGATCTTAACCTTAAATTTCAGCACCAGGCTTTTTGGAGGGCAACATCCTACTTCTGTTAACTCGTTCAAGAACAACACAGGAGACCAGCATTGTGTAAATAGTTTAATTGGACATTGAGAAATCATCAAACTTTAAATCTGAGAACAGATCTTTTTTTGCAGTACTGTAAGCATTCAATGCCTAAGATACATTAATTTTAGGGAAACAAAAATGCCAGTTTAATCCAGTTTTTATAAGTGGAATGTAGAGAGATGAGACAGACCTCTATAATTCTACTTCTGCATCTGATTTCTGACATGTTTTAATGCAGAAGGGTCGTTCTAGTGAACCTGGTTCAGGTTTTCAGTTTTATTAAATATACAAAATGCAGGAAAAAAGAGAAAACTATAAGTTAAAATATTCAAATGATGTATTACAGAATGATTTTTAAAAAGTATTGTTTTTAAACTATGTACAATATTAGAAGATTAAAAAGTTAAAAAGATGCAACAATTTTATAGCAAAATATCTGTACATTTAACAAATGCTTTTTTTGTGGTTTTATATTTTTGCTTTTAAATAGAATTACACATCTCAAGAAATGTGAATTTTCATTTGTGCAGGTCATTAAAGAACCACACAAAATTCAGTTTATATAACGGGCCTTATTTCCCATTATCAGACATAGAACGCACAAAACAAGCCCAGTTACAGCAACTGAATTCTATAAGGAACCTGATCTTGTGTAATGAAGAGCAAGAGCCAGCGTCACCAATGCAGTAAGTTGTGGCAAGTGCTTAAAATTAATAAAGGAATATTCTGTGTTCAAAACAACATCTGAATAGACGGCATCTGTCAATTACCACAGACTCCATATTCAATCCTCTGTGTATAAAACAATATTCCATTTACCTCGGTGCACTTCCAATGGAAGTCTATAGAGTAAGTGTACAAGGGTTTAAAAGCAGACATAAAATGCAAAGTTCATATTTTTGTTAAAGCACTTTTTGAGCTGACATGTTTTGTAATTTTAGCCCAGAGACTACTGTGGACTTCTGGTTATGTTAACCCTGGTAACTTCTGGCAAAGTCATCCAGTTACATGGTCTTGACAGGAGCGTTATATTGCTGGTTAAGACAATATTGGTTTTAAAACAGACGTATTTGATTATCACAGTAGTCAAGTGAATATGGATTAAGTCTTTGAGGTTTAGTTAAAAAAACTGTACTTTTACATTTGTTCCTGCGCAGTGCCTTGCCCCATAAACTTTCATTTGAAGTGCTTTAATGTAAACAAGATTTTGGCAGAGCACAGAGCTTCACCTGTGTTGAGCATGGAACATTAATTAGTCAATGAACTTTTGAAAATGATAGACTCTGATTCCATAATTTGTAAAGGCTGCAGAAGTACTAGACTTTTTCTGAACTTTGGTTTAGGGAATCCTAACCAACCCACAGTTTAAGGACCAGAAACTAATGCAGTCTTGCTTGTGCAGCATTTTAACTAAGACTTGTCAGCAGTCTTTCAGAAACACGAGGTACTGGAATTCTGCTGCCTCTGGTTTATATTTCACATTTGCCTTTGTCCCATGTACTTAACAACATTTTTATATAACACACCTTTCTAACACCTTCTCCTACTTAACTGAACTCCATCTAATTCTGTGGCCCAATAGTGCAACATCCGTTCATGATTAAGGTTGGACCAGGATGTCAATTAGTCCAACAGACGACTGACTAGTCTGTTAGTTTATAATGATTTTTAAGGGGCCTGTCCCAGTACCCACACTTGCTATCTTTGTATGTGACCACTTGTGCACTTGCATGATGTATTTCCAACCCGATCTCATGGCAATTTGTACATATTTCATGAAGTGGCTAATTTTTGCTAAATCGTAAGTATTTGACAAGTTCCCCAATTTGAAAGAATTCGTACCCGCCACTGGGGTGTATACAAATCATACAAAATAGTACAAGTGAGGTTGTACGAATTTATACGCAAATTCATAGGAATTGACCGTGAGAGAGCGTTGGTATTTCCTGTATTTTGGCCCATATTTTCAAGTGGGCATGAAGACTAGGTCCCAAGTGTGTCCCATTAGGTAACCAGTGTGCAATGTTTGATTACTCAATGGGACACACAACACAGTTTTGTAAAAAAAAAAAAAAGTAAAGTTTTTACAGAGCTTTATTTACACATTTTGATTTTCAATAAAATTGTAAATGACTGTTCAGAAGACAATTTAATTGTGGTCCTTTGGCATTTTTCAGACCTGGGACAGTCTTGTGTACTTCCTATTGTGTACAAATGCTCTCAAGTGGCTAAGACCACAGGTGTGGGTAACGGGAGCAACACATTTAAATACCTTCAAATCAGAAATGGTATTATTGTTCTCTTTGTCCGTTGTGTTGCACCCTACAGCATCTCAAGCCATCAACATATCTTTACAACTTTTACAAAAGTGTTTTAAACATTTTAAAATGCTTCTCAATCTGTATTCCATTCTGTTGGGCTCTATCTGTCTGTTTTTTTAACACAAGAATGCACCCCCTTTGTGAACGTTACAATAAAAACAGGGATCTTTAAGACTGACCAGTAGATTTGGGAAAAAACACATGCCTGGTTGGTTTTTTATCTGTGGTGAAAGCACTGGAATGTAAGAGGCCTTTGTACAGGTTCATGATACATAACGTGTTGGAATAGTTTTACATTCAGACACTTTCCCAAGAAAAACACTGATCTTGCCATACAATTGAAGCGCCATAGGATAAAAGACAGATCAAGACATCGTTTGTCATATAAAAATTCACAGACAGAAGACATTGACTAAAACACATGTATGATTCAACACCTGATGGGACAGATGTTAAATGTAGGCACTTGGCTTTCAGACCTGCTGTCATCTTCATCAGGCCTTCATTAGCTCCTCCTCCACTCCTGCAGCCCATCCAATCACATCCACTCTGCCCTCGTCACATGACCATCTCTGCATTGTTCATTGGCCGCAAATTCTGATCATCAAAACGTCTTCGAGTGCTCCTCCTGACGGCGTCAGCACGCCTGTAAGGCTGGTTTCTCAGATCTGATGCAGGAGGAACAGAATAAAATGATGTCAGTATTTGAGATTAGATCCTCTGGACATGCTGGTGGTCAACTGGGCAAAGCAGCTTGAGTTTTTACTGGATTAAGTACTTTTTTCAGCTTTTGAATTAAATGGGAATGGAAACTATGGAGTTTGCCTCTTTTTAGGAACATGTTTTTAACAAGGTTGTTGGGAAAACGCTAACAGTGGCCCCGAAATGTATTTGAAATCACACATTACATTTATTCATTTAGCTGACGCTTTTATCCAAAGCGACTTACAATTGCTATATATGTCAGAGGTCGCACGCCTCTGGAGCAACTAGGGGTTAAGTGTCTTGCTCAGGGACACATTGGTGTCTCACAGTGGATTCGAACCCGGGGTCTCTCACACCAAAGGCATGTGTCTTATCCACTGCGCCATCACCACCTAAAATGTCTGAATGTCACTCTATTATATGACAAAATATAATACAAGTGTTATCTTGTGCTCAAATGCTGCAGGAAGGACCTCAGTTTTGTTCTATGACAATGACTTTTTATAAACTTGTGTTTTGGAGGTTTTAAAGTGCCCCTATTGTGGGTTATGAAAGGTTCATATTTTGGTTTTGGGAGTCCCCAACAATGAATCGTTAAGCGAATTGCTTGGGAGTCGTTGAGCAAGTAAGGTAAAAATAAGCGCATATTATAAGACAATGAAAGTGGTTTTTGACCTTGCATGCATGTCAACAACCACTTTCATTGTCTTATAATATGCGTTTATTTTGACCTTACTTGCTCAACGACTCTCAAGCAATTCGCTAAACGATTAATTTTTTCCAAACCCCTACTTCGCATGACACTAATCTGAGGTGATTGGTCCGATATGGTTCAAGAGGTTCAAGTTTTCCCAGGTCTGCGCGTGCAACAAGTGGACAGGCAATATGCTAATGTTTCATGTTGATGTCAACATGAAACGGCTTGGGATTCGTTTTAAAAATGACTCGTTTCAATGATTCAGAGTCGACACTTTATTTTGAGAGACAATAACTTTATACACGGTGCACTTTCAGATTTAAAACTTTGTAGGATGTTTTCATTCACTTAGAGTTTCATTAACTGTGTTACACACTGCATGACAGGTCATTTTCTAAAATCCATAATAGGGGCACTTTAACAGCTGTGCAGTATTCCTGCAGCACAAACAGTACAGCATGGCTTTACCAATGCCAAGCTCATGGGTTTGATTCCCAGGCAAAGCAGGAATTCCTTAAGTTGTTTTAGATAGAAGTGTCAGGTAAATGCATAAATGTAAGTCAATTCTCCTCAAGTTATCTTAGCAGAGTAACCACAGAATTTTGTTAAATTTATTTAGTTATTTTTGTAGAAATTTGTTAACCTTGTAAAACATTCCTTGTAATATAAATTAATCTAATATTTAGTCTATACTACACAAGCAAGAGGCTGTGATTTAGCTGCAGATTATCACAGCTGTACTAATACTGACTGCGGAAAACACAGTTCAGTAAACAAGATGTGAATTTTGCATAACTAATTTTAGATACACACAATAGTTTGAATCAGTTTTTTTTTTTTTTTAACATTGTCTGAATAAATTTTTTAATGACTCAATTATAGATAGGAGAGTATCACCACCTACTGGCATATTTATGAAACTTGCAGACTGAGTGACTCAGTTTGTTTGCAAATAGACAAGTATAATTGCCATTTTGTGCATATTATATATAAAATATAATCATATTTTTTATTTAGTCAGAATGCATGGCTAAATGGTCTTTTCCCTTCAGTCTCACATCAGAATTCATGTTGATTCATAAATTGAGTTTGCGTAGCAAGACGCATTTGCATTCATGGACTTGTCGTAACAATAAATGTCTTGGTTTTCTCAAAGCATACTTCAGTGTCTTTTTATTTACAGTGCATATATCAGGTGTCAGTTGTTCCTGCTGAGTTTATCTCCAACCCTGATCAAACACACCCGAACATGCTAATCAGTGTCTTTAGGATTACTAGAAGGCTACATAGTCCTTTACGTGCAATCTGCTAGAAATAACATAATTTACTATATGGCACAAGCTGATTGGTCTGGTTCTGGCGCCAATGAGATTGCTTGCTTAACATTTAAATAGTCTGGTTCAGTGTTGTTTGCAAGTTGGTCCTGCAGTGTGGTATGAGAAATCCTCCACCTCCCCCAGCTCCACCTGTCTAGATCTGCTGCGGGAAATGCCTGTTCATTCAGCAGCAGCAGCAAATGTTATATGCTCACAGCATGTGTGTCCATACTTGCTCTCATCTAGTCTGCCAAGACCAAATACATTATATCAATGCATATCATATCAATATGTCATATTAACATGCTACTGCTATTCCGAGAGTTGTCATAATTGAACTACTGGTTTATTATTGCAACCTAAGAAATTTATTTTAGTGAAATATTTTATATTTCTTTTTAATACATTTATTTACATGTAATGCATTGACATTCTGACATTTTTAAAGTGTTAATTCATTTTGGGGTCAGTGTACCTACTGCAAGGTTTTAATGGCACTAATGAAAACTCGACTATCTCTAAGCGTGGGTCAGTTCAACGTGAGACTATGCAGGCAGAGTCTCTGTGTCTCGGGTCACGGCATCACCTAATCAAACTTATTTACAAATGAAATCAGTTCAACAGGGTGATGTGCATGAGTACCTGGAGACTCTGCCCTTGGGGGTCAGAACTCAATAGGCCTAATGTGTGTTAAGTAGAATGACAGAGAGAAAGAGAACACAAAAAGATGGCTTTTGTATTCATTGTCAAAAGCAACGGATCTACGATGGATGGAGAAGAATGAAAGACAAATAATAATAAAGAGAGAGATGCTTGCCAGGTCTGAGTAGCATCCACTGGGGTACTACTGGAAGAGTTCCTTACCCTCCAGTGCACATTGGGAAATTTAGTAATATTATTCTTCTTTAAGGCTGAGTGGAGAGGAAACAAAAATGAAGGTTAGATCGGAGCAGAGTGGACCGGACGCAAGTCACGGCACAGGGAGCTAAGCTGCCTAGGGCTCAAAGAGGAAAGGTCAAATGCCACAGCCAAGCCGCTGCAGGGTGTTACTGAAGCTCTGCTGATTCTGCGGTAATCAACTCTATGACTCAAGCTGCTCTGCGCAATGGATCCAGCGTCCAGATACAACAAAGTGACATCTGTGTGGTCACTTCATGTTTAAACAGTGAAACCAATGACAATGTGTCAAGCCTCCCAGAAGTGCATTGTTACAGGCCAGGATGAACAGTAAGTGAAGCTCAAGCAGTCATGGTGCATGGTGAAAACTAAAAGCAATGCTACGCAAGTGAATCTCACGAAAACATCTCCTCCCAGTCAAATTTTATAACAGTAATAATTAAATTAATTTTACATAAAGAGGAGGAAGCCTGTAATTAGTCCTTTTTTGAGTTAAATTATGACCTGGATAGGCTGTTTTGGTGAGATTTAACCCTAAATGTAAAAGCAGAAGTAAATATGAATGAGAAATGTCATTCACCCCGTGCAAATGCATACAGTGAAGCAAGTGAACAGAACATGCTTAAAAGAGAAAACCATCCCAACATGCAACAAGTTAAACACATGTGCAACACATGGAGTCATGTGATATTACAAATTTCCATCAGAGCAGGATAAGATGGAGGAAAAGTGAAAAAATGCACACAAAAAAAAAACAGCACAATGGGAATGGTTCCAAAATTCAATGACATTATATATTATATATACTTACAATGACATGGACAAATGAACACATGAGCAAACAATAATGTCACAGACCATGCCCAACACGCCAGCATCACAAATATGACTGTTTCTGAAGTACTTTTTGAGTAATGGATCATTCTGCAATCTAAATTAATCTAAAAAATGTTTTGGTCCCACTTTATATTACGTTGTCTTAACTACTATGTACTTACATTTGCATGAATCATTTGGTACAATGCACTTATTGTGCACATACATGTTTTTACATTGTACTTATATGTAAAGGGGTCATATGATGCAATTTCAAGTTTTGCTTTCTCTTTGGAGTGTTACAAGCTGTTTGTGCATAGATAAAATCCCTGAAGTTTCAAAGACTAAAGTCTCAAAACCAAAGAGATATTCTTTATAAAAGTTAAGACTTTGTCACACCCCCCTAAAACGGCTCATTTAAACACGCCCCTACATGTCTACGTCACAGTGTGGGCAGATTTGCAAAACATCGCCCAAATGTATACGCAATGAACGGGGCGTGATTTTTATTCTCACTGTAGTATTGTTTTTTTTTACCTTAAACCGCATAAACTCATTGCATTACACCCAATACACAAAATAATGTTCTTTTTAGCAATGTCATATGACCCCTTTAAAAGTATACCTGCATGTAATTACATCTGTGATTAATTTCTGTAATTACATTTATACTTACACTGTTGACCCATACCTTACACCTTAACCCACCCTTAAACCAACCCATACCGCCAAACCTGTCCCTAACCTTACCCGTATGATATCCCACCTAAATAGCAGCAAGAGTGATTTGCAATATAGTATCAACACAATTAGTACATTGTACTTATTTTTTGATGCAAGTCCATAGTAGTTAAGGCCACTTAATATAAAGTGGGACCAATGCTTTTGATGATACAGCAACAAAAAAGGCAAAATGGATAATTTTGGAAGAGTGACGCACTATATATTTTCAGACATCTGGCTACTTTTTAAACTGCAGAGGGCGCTCTGAGTCAACCAATAGAGCTGACACTTCAGTTTAAACAGCTCAAACGAACAGAGAGTTCATTCTAAACTCTGACGTGTTTGGGTTTTTGTGACATCATATTTCCTCTTATTACATTCATGTTACAATGATGAATATGAATTTATGACACACTCCATGCAAAAGAAAACTGTGGTGTCAACATATGCTCGCCTCCCCAAACCCCCCGTCACGCAAGAGTTTAGTTGGAAAAGAAAGGAATAATGAACACGCCCATGACATCACGTCCATACTCCAGCCCACATCCAGAAGAGTCGCCCCACAGGGAAATAAAACCAGGAATGTGAAGTGTGAAAGGGTGCACACACACACACACACACACACACACACACACACACACACACACACACACACAGACACAGAATGAAAGAGAGCAGCTTTATCCAGCGACCTTTAAGAGAGAGAGAGTCTAAGCTTTAGAAGTGGAGCTCCTCGTTGAAGTAACGCGAGCTGCGTTTGGCCGTGCGCGCAGTAAAGGGGGCAGTCTTCAGCACTGCATCCAGACGAAACACACACACACAAACAATACAGGGTTTAACTGCCAGAGCAACAAGCACAATGTTAGCACTTTCTACACACAACAGCACACACTAATATTCACATGTTAGGCCTACTATAGCAACTATTATATAAAGCTAAAACTATTTCAATATGGATTACATATACACTTAAAAGACCAATCCAGAATTACAAAAAAGGTACAAAAAATAATTCTGTTCTAATTTCTAGGATCAGAGATTTTGTCATGGCTAGAATTTAAATGAAGAAAAAAATCTATAAAGAGGTCATATCAATGAATTCACATTTACATTTCATATGTCAGACATAATGTGGTTTTGTAATAATCCTTTAGTCCACAGTGAACAGAGCTTTTATTTAAATGATCCATCCATCCATCCGCTAATTTCAAACCTCTGCAGCCTTTGATGACATTAATATGTCACTTATTCTATGTTCAAAATATATAAAGGTTTACCCTTTTTTCCCCAAAAATATCTGACTGTCTGTGGGCGGGACTATAAAAGTGTAGAAGTTTGATCAAAAGCCTTGAAGTTTTAACAAAAACCCAGGAGGTGTCAAAAAAAATGCTGGATATGTAAGTATAGCCAACTTTATCCACATACAGTTCACTCATGCAATTAGTTTGTACTTACATAGGATTTCTCAACTGTTTTGATGGCTTGTATATTTACAAAATGTAAACTCTATTTTTGCTCAGCTCTAGTCTACTAAATGTGACTGTAAGGCATGAAGATATTGAGACAAACAGTGAGATATAAACATTAACCTCGTGATTTTCCATAAATGTGTATTGTGAAAAGCACTATGCAAATAAATTTGTCTTGACAAGTGAACCTCAGAAAAAAAAAGGTGTGATATGACCCCCTTAAGACTACACTAATCACTATCCACACAGTGTTTAGTAGCTGTACTCAAGCTCACAGCTGTAAGCAGTAAGAGCACACACACATTCAGCATGTAATCACACTGGTCAGTAAATTGTTATTGAGCAGTAAAGCTTTCCACCAGTCACAGAGAGCTGGTTAGTTGCTCAAACTAACGTTACAACTGTTTGTAGTATGTTTTAAAGCCCTCTGCATGCAGACCCCATCAGCAAACAGCGAATTACCTGTGATGATGTCCTCAATGGCTCCGTCTTTACCCTCATACACATGTCTGCTGTCCTTCACCTGCTTCTTCCTCAGCTCCGTAATCAACTCCTGCTGCTGACGCTTGCTCTTATGAGAGGGAGACTGAACACACACACAATAACATTTCACACATCCACAATTAATGCTGAATAGGCTGTCTTCAATCTAAAAAACATCTACAAATACTCCTCTAACCAGATAAATAATGTGTTTAAACAGTCACACTTACAGAGAAAACACCACATTATACCGTAAACATTGTGTCTCCAGAGAGGATCGGGAAACAGGCACACACACGCTATCTAAAAGAGGACATCCGTTATGAATTCTAGATACTTACCTAAACAGAAAACCTTCTGTATTACTACAATTTTTATACTGTTTTTACAAATGAGGATGTCCCCAAAAAGAGATTTTGTCAGATTTAACTTTAAATTTGCCCCCAAAATAAGGTTAAATAGGTACATGCATACACAGGGTTCAAAAAGAACTTTTTGCCAATTGCAAAAAGTTAAAGAAAATGAACTAGCCTTTTTTTTTTTCACAATATTGACATTGCTGAGGGGCAGACTATCATGAATTATGTTGCATTTAGGCTGTTAATAAAGTTACTTGTCACATGTTTTATTTATAATTTTATATACTAAAAAGTAACCCTAAAACAAACCCTACTAAAAAGTAAACTAAAATAGCAAAATGAAATAAACAAAATACAATACAATGACTAAAATAAAATACTATAATAAATATAATAAATTTAAAATAATATATCCATTGAAAGATTCATTAATTATTTTTCCTAACGATGGCATCCCTAGGTTTCAGATTTCGCTCACTTCAGAGGCTAGTTTTGTCCCCAAATTATAGTTAAGTAACCCATTTCCCCGACACACACACACACACACGTTTATTTCTGTGAATTGTGGGGATTTTCCATAAACTTCTATTACTTTTATACTGACCAAACAATATTTTCTATCCCCTAACCCTAAACCTACCCCTTACAAAAAACCTGTTTGCATTGTTACGCTTTCAGATAAACATAATTTACTATTTTTTTTCCCTCGTGGGGACTGTAGGCCAGTCCCCACAATGTCAAAAATTTCAAAGTTAAAAAAAACGTTACACAGAACGGGAAGGAGGTGGGAACCGACAAACATTTAAGGACTTTAATAAATAAAATAAACACAAAAGTAAAGCGGCAGCCCCTCACGGACGACTGCCGCACACAAAATAAAGTCCAGGCCTGGTCCTCTCTTGTCTTCCACTGCCGTCACTCCTCCTTTTATCCTTCCGGAGCTCCTCCGTGGGACTCGAGACCGGTGAGTGTTGCAGGTGTAGCTCATTATCATTCACTCCACCAGCCTCGCTCCGTTCCCACGGCTCTCGGCCCCACCCCACTCACTACACTATCCTTGTGGGGACATTTGGTCCCCACAATGTAGCATAAACAAGCACGAACATACACACGCTCACACACACACACACACACTCCTTTGTACCTTTTGATCCTCTTGCGCCATCATAGCTTCTTGCTCAATTAGCTTCTCCATCATAATCTGCTCCTGTCTTTTCCTCTGTTCATTATCCTCCTCTGCTTGCTGACAGAGAGAAGATACCATCAGTGAGGCATTTGGAAGTTGTGCAATATGAGTGATCAATGCTGTTAGGGTTCATACGACTGAAGAAAGTGAAGCAGATGATGTAATGGTGTGACTGGATGAAGCAAAGCAGGTGATTGGTCGCTTTACCCTGTATGCTTTCACAAAGCGTACAAACACTGGGAAAAACACGGACGGGGGTGTTGTTTTGGAGTTTTCTCCAAAGAATTTCACCACTTCATCAAAGGCATCCTGAGAGAATGAGATACGAAAAGACAGAAATAAGCGACATTGAGAATCACATGAAATGTAATTTCTAAGACTCTTCAAATAAAAACTTTGAATAACAATCCCAATCAAAAGGTGTCATATGATTGTTGTATATTTTTTTACTTTATATGAATCAAGCAGTTTATTCCAAGTCTTCTGAAAAGACATAATTGCTTAATATGATGAACACATTTAATTTAGGCTTTTATTCATATCTGTAGATACACAGAGCTCATCAAATATGGTAAAGCAAAGCTCAAATTAACTTTAAGAAAGTTGTGGAAGTTTAGATAAGCCATTTTGCAGCTTATTTTCAATATAAGCTCCATTTGAACTGGGGAGGAACTGCTGAGTTTTGAAATGTATATTATGTTTTTATGATTTTATGATAATATCAAATGGTAAAGGAAAACAAGATTCCTCATGATGTGACCCTTTAACTGAGAGTGAAGCAGGTTTATTGAGCTGTGTTTTGGGTGATGTGTGTGCTATGTTCGTGGAACCTGAGCGATCTTGGCATCATCCTGAAGTTTTTTGAGTTTATTCTCATTTTGCTGTATGAAATCTTTGAGCAGTGTGTTGTGGCCATGCATGCTGTAATCTCTCCTCGTCAGATCCATCCCTCTCTGAAGCTCCTTCACATCTAATAAGACGTTCTCCAGAGAGACTAAAGAATACACAGACAGAACTCATTTAGTTGAGATCTGTTCTTTGATGTCTGAGCAAATATGGCCTGCCCTGTTTATGCAAATATAATCAAATTGACATATTACATGTTTCATACCTGCTGCAGCTTTCTCCACATAGTTCAGGTCATTATAGAAGAGAGACACCTGCTGGTATTTCTCCTTCACTACATTTGCGATGTAGTGCAGAAGAGTAACCTTGCGGTCCGTTGATTTAGTGTCTAATAACTGGAACAGGAAAACATGCAAACCCTCAGAACATTTAAACCCTCAACTCCATTAATTATTAAATCACAAATGAAGGACATATATTAATGTGTCGTTTTGCAACAAGATTAGATTAAATATTCCAGAGGTATTTGGTGCAACTTAATTCCTTGAGCATAATTCATAAGGATTTAACTTTAACAGCCAATATTTGAGTTTTACTGCGTAATACTATGTAAATTGTACCAGGTCTAAGCTCTGCAGTTTGAAGCCGTACACCGCTCCTCTTTTACTGCTGTTCATGTAGTTTCCCAATGCCAAGATGATCTGAGAGAGAAACACACGCTCAATAAAGACACACACAGTCTGGAGAAAAATGAATCAGAGAAGAAGCGAAACACTTACTTCCAGAATCTTCTTGAGTTTTTGTGAGGACTTGATGGAGACAGATGCTGCAATAACGGCGTGAAGTTGCTGTTGAGACAAAAACAAAAGGCAATAATAGAACCTGTACAAATGTCCAGCTGACCATTATAGTTTTCTTCATTAAAAACCAACTACTTTTAATGCTAGCTTAAAACATTGAGTAGCAGTAAACAACATTAGTTTACATGAAAACTACTTCTACAGCATCTATTCATCTTAGTTAATGTTAATCTCAGCACTTATAAAGTATTACTAATACATAACTATAAAAAAATAAAAACTAACGTTAACAAAAATGAATCATTGCTAGTTAATACATTAAAAATTGTAAAGTGTTACCAAAAATTGTGAAACATCCAAAATGATGTAATATGCACCTATTCAACTGTATGCTACAAGCAAACATTTTTTTACTCATTTATTTTTTTCACATATTGTAGTACTGACTGCACTTGTCAAGCTCACCCGTTTATCCCTGTCACCAGTTATTACAAGAAACATCACTGAACAGTAGTATTTAAGTATCATCAGTAACTACAAACCAATATTTGGTCCTAAGCTAGCTACACCTTGAGCTTAAATAAATTCAAAAAGTTTATTCACTGTTTATTGCTAGAACAATAAAATCCCTAACAATGAAAGTGTTTTCAAGTGTATTTAGACAAGTTTTGGTAAAATGAATAGACTAGTTTGACCTTAGTTTGAGGTGAACGATCAGCATTTTCGGAAGATTACGGTTTCTGTTACCTCATTAAAAAGTTTGATAACAAATTTTCAGTTGTAAGAAAACATGGTTTTGCACTGTATTCATGGAAAGCGTCATGTGAAGAAGGGTTATGAAAGAATTCAAGAGACAGTGAGTGGAAAAGAAACGGGTATTATAGAAAAATGAGAAGATCTATGGGCATGTCTTAGTTATCTAAATTTGCCTGGAAGATTTGGGGCGAAAACAACAAATTACTGCTTAATTCTTGAGCAAACGTGCTGTCAGCTCTTACTGGTGTTAGCATCTGAACACTTTCTGTGAAATTGGCCACGAACGCCATGATGGTCATCTTCTGCATGAGACGCTCGATCTTGCTGAACTGGATCATGAAGCGGTCCTCATCCGTCAGGTTCTCCAGAGGTTTGCGCTCCTTCTCATACTGCCGGAGAACTTTCAGCTCCGCTTCAGTTGGAATGAACCTCATCAAACACTCCACGAAATCCACCGGCAAGGTCCGGAGGTCAAGCCTTGCGGACACAAACACACACACACACACACACACACACACACACACACACACACACACACACACACACACACACACACACAAACACACACACACAGAGAGATCAAAGCATTGTCCTCATTAATCTGACAACCTCCTATGTGTAAACATAGCTGCGGTTTTCAGTCCTGTTTAGAGCCCAATTTCATGGTTAGTCATAAAAAAAAGTACAAATGAAGAAATATTTTAAACGCTAATCAAGAGATGTTGGTGATCTTTTCTGTTGTATATACTCTAGTATGTCGGCTGTGAATTACATTTGAATGGCTCTGCAGATCTCCTCTGATGCCTTGCCCACTTTTCTGAGCGTAATGGCCAGGTTTTTTGATCTGTTGGCATCCAGCAGCGAGATTTTATTTGGTCCTTTCTGAGAGGTCTTCTGTTTGCTGGAGGTGATGTCTATGGCAGGCCCCTGTGCTTTTGTCTTAAACATCTCCTCAAACTCATCCACATTCAGATCCTGAAAAGACAAATCACAGTCACTATTAACCATTAAAATCCCTGATCTTTATACTGTATCTGACACTATAAAATAACAGCTAGCCTGGAATCCTAAAGCACAAGCTAGCCTGGAACTAAAGAACAAGCCAACAATTCAGTATATAAAGAAAAAAAAAGCTATTTTAACCGGATTTAATACAGTCAGGGCCAAATATATACAATCTCCTCACATTGGGTCATTCAACACCAATGTAAATATCTGTACTATATACAAAAATGTTTTGGGTTGGTAAGATTTTTAAATGTTTTTGAATTATTCTGAGGCTGCATCTATTTGATCAAAAATGCAGTAAAAAACAACAACAAGACGAATAATGTGGTGGAACATTATTACAATTTGAAATTAATATTTTCTATTATAATCTGTATTTAAATAATATTATTTAAATACTAATTTAAATGTCATGCATTTCTGTAATGCAAAGCTGAATTTTCAGCATCATTACTTCAGTCCTCAGTGTCACGATCCTTAACAAATCATTTCAATATGCTGATTAGATGCTAAATTATAATTTCTATTAACATAAATGTTGAAAATGGCTGGACTGCTTAATATTTTGTGGAAACTGAGACATTTTTTTAGGATTCTTTGATGAATAGGAAGTTCAAAAGAACAGTATGTATTTAAAATGTAGTTTGCAACAATGCAAAAGACTTTACTGTTTTTGATAAGTTTTATGAATCTTTGATGAAAAAAGCAAAGAACAAACAAAAAACATTTGAATGGTAGTGTACTATATATATAAATGCCTTAAAAGGATGCATTTATGGATCAGAGTTCACATTGTAATGCATCATTTTCTGAATTATATCCTCTGATGTAATACATTATAAGAATAACCAATTCAGAGTTAATCCTGTAAAGAATATCATAAATTACAACATATAAAACAAGTATTATATATTATGATCATGTATTATACAGCAACATATTACGCATGAATTATGAAATGAATGCACTTTAATGCCTTCATATTGCATCATGTATCAGAAAAACAAATGTTTTGACCAAGTTTCAATTTTTTTTTTCAATGTTTTCAAAACTGTGTCTGTCTCACCTCCAGTATTCTTTCGTCATCGATCTCGTTGAACACAGTGCCGTTGATCTGATTGGGCTTCAGCGCCACCCAGTTAAACACCGGCATACGGAACTTAGTCTTGATGGGTTTCTTGATCTTCACAGCTACACACATGAGAGAAAGCACATGTCAACAACCTCATTCCAGTTACACAAACACAAAACAGTGACGTGGAGCTGGTTTGTGAACAGCAGGCACAGATCTGAACGTGTCCAGTGCACATTTGTGAGGGAACATGAGGGGAAATGTGTGAACAGCTAAAACAGCTCTGTGAAGTATGTGATTTTGCTGACAGGATATTCTGATCCTAAACCACACGTGAGCCACTATTATGACAATGAGAGAATGCAGAATTACAGACTCCTCGAGGAAAGCTAAAGCACAAATGGGATCTCACCAATGTCTTAATTGTTTCTCCTTGAGAGCATTGAAATCAAACAGAGACTAGCTTAGATGGAGACTCTTCTCAGATGTTTATCCTGAGAAAAATACATCTCACATGTCTCCTCTGGAGTTTCAAATAAGATCTCAACTCTGTCTCAAACTGTGCTCAGAATAGATATCAAAGAAACACATGCTTACACACATTTTCAAAACTTTGCCTTTTTTTTTTTTTCAAAACTGTACACAAATCCAAGAATTGCACACACAAAATGCAAAATGCCTCACATCTAAAACAAACATTTGCAAACACCTTTGCCATAATAGTAAGTCCTGTTAGATTTTTGTGTGTTACAAAGAGTATTGTGTGTTGTGTTTTGCAAAAAATGTTTTATGAAATTGAAAACTGCGTCAAAGGCAGAGAATTACTGGATGGTTTTGTTTGTGGTTCTGGTATTTGAGTGTCAGCTTTCAGTAATTGTGTGACAAGTAAAGATTTTGTGTTTATGGCTGCATAAACTGTGTTTATTTTGATTTATATAAATATTACGAGAAAGGTTAGAGAAAATTTATGAAACGTGACTGAAAACTATGAAAGAGCACATCTGAGCAATATCGTTGTGTGTTTAGGCAATGAGACAGACGCTCATGGCTGTTCTTGGGTTTACATATGAGGATGTGACTCAAACAGTGTCTCAGTATGAGAATGAGTCAAATGTTGGGTTTCCTTCATTTATGCAGGTTCACACTTTACAAAAATAATCCAGTTAATGACTGAATCTGACTCACACACAGCAAATACAAATTGCAACATGCTTGATTGAGGCTCAAAATCCGACAATACTGATCTCTGATCAAATGCTACAAAGAGAAATGAGAGCAGTTTCCAGTTCAGCTGAGGGTTATGGGTAATATGATGGTGTGATATCAGGCCATGCAGAAAGTGTGGCCAGAAAAACGAGAATAAACTCTCAGTGCGTGTAAAACATTCCTTAATTTACGCAACTATTGCCTTATCTGACGATCAGTTGCCTGTAACGGCACAGCACACTGTTTCAACATGCAAACACAACACAATCAAACACTTACACAGCAGGCATGGCATTTTTTGTCTCACTGCCTTATGATGTACATTTATTTATATAAAGGGACAATAAAAATGTTAAATGTGGTCATTTGACAAAAGTTGATTAAAAGTAATTGTATAAATGTCTAAATGAGGAAACGTTTTTTTTTTTTTGGCAAATGCCATTTACTTTCATATTTTTATTAACAATGCAATGACATTCTGGCATTTGTAAGACTGACTTAAAGTCAGAAACATTCTACAGAATTGTGTAAATACAGCATGCTGTCCATACTTCAATTATTTGAGTTCCCTTTCAGTCGGTCACGGAGACGTCACGTCGGGTGACCGACGAATTGGGATCTCGCTTTGAGAGACCAATCCACTTCGAGTGTAAATAAATGAGCCACTGCACATTGGCATGCGATTATTGCATCCAGCTGCCGCTGATCACAGCGTGAGTATAAGTAAGCAGCAGGTGCAGCGCATATTCAGCTTTTCGCTTCGGAGCAGAGCGGTCTTATCGTTCTTCTCCTGACCTCTGCTACGAGTGCCTGCGAGTCAACGCTCTCAAGGAAGCTCTTGTGCTGGTGGCTGTTTGCGTCTCTAGAGACCTCTCATTGCCAGTTGTTTTACTCCCTGACCGAGGGAACACTCGGCATGGACGCACTGGCACACAGCTGGCCGCGGGGCCTTCGCAAGTATGCGTTTCCCCCAGTGAGCCTTCTCGCACAGACACTGTGCAAGATCAGGGAGGACAAGGAGCAGGTCTTGCTTGTGGCGCCGTACTGGCCCACTCAGACTTGGTTCCCAGAACTGATGCTCCTCGTGACAGCCCCTCCTAGGCAGATTCCTCTGAGCAAGGATCTACTGACTCAAAGAAGGGGCACCTTATGGCACCCGCGTCCAGACCTCTGGAAACTTCATGTCTGGTCCCTGGATGGGACGCGGAGTTTCTAGGTGACCTACCCCAAGAGGTAGTTGACACATCACATGCTTATGCCTTGAAGAGGAACCTGTTCATCGAATAGTGTTCTTCTCATTGAGAAGACCCCTGGGAGTGCCCGATCAGAGTCGTGCTGTCCTTCTTGCAGCATGAGTTGGAGCGAAGGCTGTCTCCCTCCAACCTTAAAGTTTATGTGGCTGCAATTGCTGCCAACCACGACCTCGTGGAAGGGAAGTCGGTGGGGAAGCATGACTTGGTCATCAGGTTCCTTAGGGGGGCAAGAAGGTTAAATCCTCCACGGCCCCCCTTTATACCCTCTTGGGACCTGTCTCTAGTACTCAGAGCACTACAGCAGGGCCCATTTGAGCCTTTGCAGACAGTCGAGCTGAAGTTTCTTTCAATGAAGTCTCTGCTCCTGCTGGCATTGGCCTCCATCAAGAGGGTAGGGGACCTGCATGCATTTTCGGTCGATGATTCGTGCCTAGAGTTTGGGCCGGCTGACTCCCAGGTAATCCTGAGACCCCGGCCTGGCTATGTGATCAAGGTTCCTACTACTCCCTTCAGGGACCAGGTGGTGAGCCTGCAAGCGCTGCCCCCGGAGGAGGCAGACCCAGCCCTAGCTTTGCTTTGTCCCGTCCGAGCATTGAGATGCTACGTTGACAGGACGCACAGCTTCAGGACCTCAGACCAGCTCTTTGTCTGTCACGGAGGCCGGCAGAAGGGGAATGCCGTCTCCAAGCAGAGGATGGCCCACTGGATAGTGGACGCCATCACCTTGGCTTATCAGGCACAGGGTGTGCCCTGCCTGTTCAGGTTGAGAGCCCACTCCACTAGAAGTGTTGCATCCTACTGGGTATTGGCTCGTGGCGCCTCGCTGGCCTAACACGTTCGCTAGATTCTATAGCCTTCGTGTGGAACCGGTCTCCTCCTGTGTTCTCACCTCAAACGGGTAGAAGCACTGAGAGGATCCAGTTTTGGGTCGACTTACTAAAACTGCTCCAGAGAGTCCGTACTGTAGACCCTGTCGTGCTCCTCCATCCCCTTGGCAGCCAGACGTGGCGGAGCGTCCGGCGCCAGGCCCTCACTCGATGAATCCGTGAGAACCGGTAGAGGGCTGGGTTCCATATGTAGAGACCTAATTGGATTCCATATGTGTAAGTCCACGGTTTAGCCTTCGAGCCAGTGTTTCCCCAGCAGACTGCCATTATCCAAGAGGCTACAATCACCTCTAATTGTCCATATGCACCTAAGCGGTTGTTCATATGCGTAAGTGCTTCTGAACCTCCTTCGGGAAGGTTGGGCTTCCGCAGCGTTCTGGTTCCAAGTGGAATGGGTACGTTTTCCCAGTGTTCCCAGGAGGCTTCCACAACACACTGGAACGGGCAGTCTCCGTGGCCCTTTGGTAGGGATCCCAATTCGACGGTCACCCGACGTGACTCTGCGTGACCAACTGAAAGGGAACGTCTTGGTTACGTATGTAACTGGGTCACCGGCTCGGCTCCTCAGCGAAAACCTGAATATGCGCTGCACCTGCAGCCTACTTATACTCACGCTGTGATCAGCAGCAACTGGATGCAATAATCGCATGCCAATGTGCACTGGCTCATTTAGTTTCACTCGAAGTGGATTGGTCTCTCTAAGCGAGATCCCAATTCGTCGGTCACCCTACATGACTTCCCCGTTCCCTCCTTCACGTAAGGAGGGTTACATACATAAACTAGACGTTACTGTGACGGTAACAAGCTTTAGTCCTCAAGGGGGCGACAGAATCACCTTTAATTGCTATTAATCAGGTAAATTACTATAAATCAACATTTAACTAACTAGCTGGCTCAGCAAGATTCTCTTCAGACTCATAAAATATTTAAAACTTGTTTTACTGTGATGTGAAAAGAGGGAATTTTCAGCAGATTACTTGAATAACTCAGTGATTAAAAAAAAAACAACATTTTAGATTCTAGAATGAATCTGTATAAAATCAATTAAAAGTCAGAAAAAAAGGAAAAAATAAACGTTAAACTTTAAAGAACCTTTGACTGAATGGTTCTTTGTGGAACCAAAAACAGTTCTTCTATGGCATCACTTAAAGAACCATTTGAAGCACCTTTATTTTTAAGAGTGTAGGTGAAACTGCGCTTGGACTGTGTTTGTGTTTACTGGAGTTCCATGAGGTTTTCCATGCTGTTCTTAATGGCAACTTAATGACAAATAGATCTGTAGATGTGGAGCTGATGTGAATTGTAGTTTTGTTTTCCATGAGGTTGCGGTTCATGGCTTGAGCTCTGGAAAGAGGGATTTTGTCCACTGTGGAGTGTAGAAATAAGAGCTTACGTCTCATGGAACATGTGGTCCCATAGGTTGGCATTACAGTCCTGTTATTTGCTGAACTCTGTAAGCAAGGTCTAAAGAATGTTCCTCTCTGGTTTTTAAACTGTAAGGAAATGTTCTGCAAAAAAGCATCCAATTCAAAGCTCAGTTTCAAGAGGAACAACCAGCAATGAAGCTTCATAGTCATTGTCAGATCAAGATTACAGAGGAACTGAGTGTGTTTTCTTAGAGACTAAAATACCATGACCACACACACACACAGACACAGACACAGACACACAGACACACAGACAGACAGACAGACAGACAGACAGACAGACAGACAGACACGCACACACACACACACACACACACACAGACAGACTGAGCACACACGACATGGCACAACAAACCTACAGTACAGTTTGATGGGTTCCTCTATGGCGGCGCAACAGGTAGAGCAAACACAAGCAGAGAGAAAGACGACCTTAAAGAGCAAAAAAAAACACAACCTCTGATTCCAAAGATCTGATTGGCCTTTTTACCGCTGCATTACCGCTGAATCCTGAATACAGATTGTTTCACAAGCAATGAAAGAAGATCAATTTGAGAGAGAAGTTAATTACCAACAGACTGGAGTAAAACACAGCTTTTTATAATAAAAAGCAATTAAGTGAAAGCTTGAATAAAAAAAGCTGTTCAAATTTACTGTATACTCTGCACTACGTACGAAGACTATCATTTGGGGTCAGTAAGAATTTTTTTTCTAAAATAAATGAGTATTTTATTCAGAAAGGATGCATTAAATTGACCAAAAGTGAGAGAAAATGCATTTATAATGTTGCAAAAAAAATGCAGTTAATTTGAATTAGTTTTTTCTTGAAATACAAAATATGTTTAGTTTCCTGAAAAATATTAAGCAGCATAACTTTTTTCAACATTGATAAATAAGAAATGTTTCAGTATATTAGAATGATTTCTGAAAGATCATTTGACACTGAAGAGTGGAGTAAAGATGCTGAAAATTCAGGAATAAATTACATTTTAAAATATTTAAAACATTATTTTAAATTGTCAGAATTTGTAGTTTAATACTATTTTTACTGTATTTTTATCAAATGAATGCAGCCTTGGTGAGCATTAGAGACTTCATGAAATATGAAATTATTTCAAAAGGTAGTGTAAATCTTGCAAGATTTGAGAATTTGCATAGCTATAATTTGCACAGACGTTTCCAAATGTTTTTATGGGCACATTTCTGTAATACTTCTAGAGTCTGCCTCCATCTATTTCTAACACTAATTATTACTTCTTGTGCACTAATTATTACTTCTCCATTAAAATCAATACAAAACTTCACACAAACTGTACAGAGATTAAATCAGATTAAATTAGATTAAGCAAATTTATTTTTCATCTGATGTTATTTTTTAAAATCTGATATACTGTACAGTCAACGAGATTGAGCTTGTTCAGACATTAAACCTTTTATGGGAAACCTAACAAACCGCTTGACCTGTGATGATTGTTATCAGTGCTCTATGAGAGGAGACAGTGTGACAGCGACTCCAGAGACCCGCAGCCGTTCTCAACTGATGCGTGAACTTTAAACAAAAACTAATGCATACTTCAGGCTTCTTAAGAAGTTTGCGGCATACACATCTGGGTCTAAATCACTGGGATGTTCCTCCTCTCATGTCACTGTTTTGGTACAATGTATCATAGTTTGCGCATGTGATAATGGCTGTTCATGACTGTTATGGTTTTGTCTTTAGTGTCAAGCAGGTTACATTACCAGCCAGTCCTGAGTTCATGATGACTGTGGGAGATCCACAGCCTGGAAGTGGAGGAGCCATAGGGGGCGGTGGAGGGGGCATAGGGGCAGATATATCCACAGCGGGGAGAGGAGGAGGAGGAGGAGGAGGAGGAGGAGGAGGAGGAGGAGCTGGTGCTGGAGCAGCAGATGGACCGTTTGGTACTGGAAAACACAAGAAGAAGAAGGAAAAAGCAGGTTCGAGAACACTTTATATTAAGGTGTCCTTATTACACGTTACATGCACTTACTATTATAATAGCAATAAATTATGCATAATTACATGCAAGTAACCCTAAGCCAAACCCTCATTCTAACCCTAACCATATAGTAAGTACATGTAGTTAATTAATATTACTATAAAGTATTTAATGTATAATTACACAGTAACAAGGACTCCTTAAAATAAAGTGTAACCACAGATTCCATTAGCTGTTTCTATATTTGACTGATTTAGAAAAATTTACTTTGTAAGATTCACCTAAAAAAAAAAAATATTCTTGTGCGCACGTATATTAAACTTTCCTTTTAGAGTAGTATCTAATTTCAGATTTCTCCCCTTTAAACATCACATGTCTATATATCGGCTACATTAGATGTTCTCTTCCTGACTAAATGGATGTATTTTGACCAGAATAAGCTGCACTGGGATTGATTTTCACAGGCATTTTTTGAACCTTTGTGAGGGGCAATCTTAAAAATGTCCTTATTAAAATGTATCCGTGTTGCCTTTTATGTCAAAGACTTGCATTTATTCAACTAATTCAATCAGCCTAATCGATCAGAATATTGTAGGCTGCTACCAATACAATTTTAACATGCAAGAGTAGTAACAGATTTAGTTAAATTGTGCAGCGGCATTTTTTTGCCCCCTTATCTTAAATTTTAGGGGTAGTTTTATTTTGGATTTTGGCCAGAGGCAGATAGTACTGAAGTATTTTTACTCTGCTTTAAAAGTACATTTTCAAGTGTCTGTACTTTATCAGTGTTTATCTTTAGAAAACTTTTATTTATGAAATGTAGGGCAGTAAAAAGTACAACATTAAAGAAAAACACTCTGATTAAGTAGAGATACTTTTTAAAGAGTATTTACTGTCCACCTCTGATTTTGGACTCAAGCAAAACATAGTGATACAAGTAATCTGAATAGAATAAATTAGACTGTATTGCAATGTCAAACTCACTTCCAGTATATAGAATCAGGAGAGGTCACTCACATGTCTCCGGCATAGGAGGAGGTGGAGGGGGTGGCGGAAGATCAGGCATGGTCAGGCCATGTGCTGCCCCATTAGCCACACCTCCATGACTGACCATGCCCTCACCAGACACCCCAGCTACGCCCTGTGACTCTGGCAGATGCCCGTTCCCCTGTGGAGGGGACGTCAGGATGGCAATGTCCCCATCCGCTTTCTTCTGGATCTTGATGGTTCCCTGTTTCTCCAGCTCATGGATCTTCTTCTCCAGGTTGCTCTGTTTCTGAATGGCCTCGTCCTTCTCCTTCACCATCCGACGCAGGGTGTGCACCTGAGAGCTGGCGTCTTTATACACCTCCTGTCACGACAGGGAGCACGAGTTTTGAGTTAAAGAAACTCCTGGGGGTTTGTGTGGGAACTGCAGAGGGTTTGTGAGTTGACGAACGGCTATTTAATTAAATGAAATGTAACATTTAAATATATAAATGGGGCTGCACAATTAATAGAAATAAAACTGTTTATCAAAAGCTGCAATTTAGAGGAGTATAAAATCTGCAATAATGCACAACATAACCATTAACATTAATAGTTAATAAGGCTCAGGTGACATCAGTGGAAAAGTTGTTTTAGAGACAGTTTTGATGTTTTTGACTACGAAGAAAAACATTTGTTTCTTTGTTGGAATAATGTACAGTGATGAGCATTGTTTGGGTTTTGTGAAAGTACAGTCGATATCGATATTGTAACTAAATTTTAAGCATTAAATAATATATACACTCAAAGAACCCATAATGTACCAAACCGTATAGTCAACTCAAGAAATCATGGGGATGTGATGTAAGGATGCATCATTTACCCGAATAGACTCCAGCTCTTTATTTTTTTGCATCAGTTGTTTCTCCAGCTCAACGATTTTTGCCATCGCCTCATTCTCTGTGTCCTGCAACTTCTCTGTCAGCTAGAAAACCACAAACAAGAATCAACAAGAAATAAGACTCCAGCTACAGAACGCAGACTCACAAAGACACAAATAAGTCATGCTGAGACAGAGCACTTAAATCTCAAAAGAGTCCAGCCAGGGTTGCGTAAATATTAAACTTCAGATTCACAGCAATATCACTTTAGTATTCATGAATCCTGATTAATCTGAATTCTTGACTATGCAGTACACTATAAAAATCAATGCCACACTAATGAGGAGATTAGTCGGGTCAGGAAGTCATCCTTTGGCCAGATGGCCCAACTATTTCAAAAGGTCAAAGGTCAAGCTACATGTATGACAGGGTCCTATCATGTTGCATTATCATTAAAGGCTTTCAGCTGAACTCAATACTGGTAATGTAAGGTCATGTTGTTGGGCAGGTGGTGCATTGTTAAACAAAAGGCCTTGAATGGTAAGCATTCCTGAATATGGAACTTAAATTGTTTTTCTGGATTCTATTGGAATTTTATAATGAGTGTAGCTGTAAAAACAGTACTAACATGAGACATGTTCTCCTCCAGTTCCTCCACTCTCTCCAGCGCTGCGTTCTTGGTCTCTGCATCCTCTAACAGAGCCCCAACATCGAACACGTTATCCAGGTACGCCTGAATCTGCACATGTAGCTTATCACTCTCGGTGTGCTTCAGTTTCTACTCACAGACAGCGACAGAGAGAGAGTGATGGATCCTCTTTCAGCTCACTCGACGGTTATAGCAATACTGAACATTAGCATCAGAAGACTCAGCACTGAAGTTTACTCACGTTCAGATATTCATCCAGACCCAGCTTTGTGAAGTCGTACTGTAAGTGCACTCTGAAATTCATGTCTTCCACAGAATGAACCACAATGTTTATGAACTGCATGCATGCAACCTGAAAAACATTATACACCATGCTACATTTCAACCCAGTAAAACTGAAGGCTTTCAATTGATTTACTGAAGAAAACTGAGTTTTAACAATAGAAATGAAAATACCTAGCAATAGAAATCTTAATTATTATTTTTATTTAATTATTTTTCTGTACAGCTGTGGATTGGGCCTATATATACAGTATGCAACTATAAGTCATGAAGATATTAATATATTATGAACATTAACATCATGATTTTCAGTAAAGCTGCTTTGAAACAATGTGTATTACTAAAAGCACTATACAAATAAATCTGTACAGCAGTTTGGAATATTTAATTCAGATTGCTCAATTACTGGATTCTGCAGAAAAAAAGTTTCTGTATAACAAGTGCTAAACTTAACGGGCCGTTGTTTCTATATAGCTGTGTTTTAAACTCAAGTCAACACATCATGTGCATTTATTTGGTAAGTAGCTGTGTAATATGCTTGAAAATATCCAGTCTTGCATGTTTACAAGAACATTATCCTTGCACGCTAAATTGTGCTGTCTTTATTTATATTTTAGCCTATTTGACAATGCTGTTATATATTATATTATTTTCTTGTATTGCTGCTTAATAAAGCTCTTAAGTAGGATATAAGTCTCTCCTGCAATAAGCTATTTGTTTTAATAATTATATCTCACAGCTGAAAGTGTCAATCAGTGGTACAGTGTGGTATGTATTTTAGAGCATTAATAATCATGATTGCTAAAGGAAATGTGTATATTTGGATGCTAGTCTAATACATACCATGAAGTCGATGTTATTATCTTCGTTCTTGAAATGCTCCATGAGTTTCTCAAACCGCTGATCTTCTGAACACACCTGCAAAGCAATAAAGAAATAGCTCATGCAGTGAGAGAGAACATTAAAATAATGAAGAAAATGAAAATGAGATGATCTCTTTTAGCCTCTAATAAAATCTTTTGATATTTCAAAAACACCTTGATGCAGTACAGTAGTTCATTTCTGTTCTCAAATCATCCCTTTAGAAATAATATAGGAGCTTGATCTCTCCTACACAGACCAGAGAGATATGAATTCATTCAGAAGCTGTTTTGATCCTCCTACTAAACAAATCAATAATAAATGTGTTTAGTGTGTGTCTAAATCTATTTATTTGTACAGGACAATCAGCCTAAAACTTCACACACTGCCCTCATTCATATATATAGTTATCCGTGTACATTAGTGACTTCTGGAACACAGACTACAGCTTTTAAACTGAAAACTGTGCCTTTGTAATTCTATTATCTGAAGTTGAATATTTTTTTTATGTGTGTGTTAGAAATAGCATTAGTGTGTATGTACCTCTTTAAAATGATCAAAGGCGGAGAGAATGATCTCGTGACCTCCTCGAACCAGACACACAGCAGCCAGCAGCTCCAGCACCAGAGCTTTAGTCCTGTACCAGCAGAAAGCAATATCACACTTATTACATCCATTTTGTCATGATTACAGAGGCTATTACTGCACATTTTGGCAAAACAAACAAACAAACAAAAAGTAAAATATCTTCTGCATCTTTTAGAAGATCCAGAAGATTTACACGGCAGTTCAAAGGTTTGGGGTCAGAAATTCACAACTGTTTTCACCACTGATAATAATCATAAATGTTTCTTGAGCAGATAATCAACATATTGTAATTTCTGAAGGATCATGTGACATTGAAGACTGGAGTAACGATGCTGAAAATTCAAGCTTTGATCGTGGGATTAAATTACATTTTAAAATATATAAAAACAGAAAACAGTTAATTTAAATTGTAATAATTTTTCACAATATTGATGTTTTACTGTATTTTTGATCAAATAAATACAGCTTTAGTGAGCATACGGGACTTGTTCCAAAAAACTTGTTGACCCCAAAAACAACAAAATAATCAACATTTTCTCCTACTGCTGTCATTTACACAGATGGAGTAAAGAACCCGTCCAACTGCACACTGAGATTAAGGGGTCTGTTGTTGTAGCTGCCAGTATTTATGACTCTGAAAGAGGAGTCACAACCCGCATGAATTAAAGCGGTGGATTCTGGGAAAGTAGCCTCTCTTTCAGAGATACACACACACATTTACTCCAGCTCAATGGGTTACCTGGGATTCTTATTGTTCAGACTTAGTGCAATTTCATTCACAGCATGAGGGTGAGACATGACCATGTTGAAGCCATACTGAGAGAAAGACAGAGAGAGGACTAATTAGTATACATGGCAGGATCTTCAAGATTTATTATCTGAACATAAAATATGATAAAGACCAAACAGCTTTCCATGAATCAATGTGTGTGTCTCTCTGTGTGTGTGTATGGGTTTTCTGCATAAGTGAGGCCCACAATGTCTTGAACAGCTTGACCTCACTGTTTGTGATCTTTTTTCTTTAATTCTAATAATGTCAAGATTTTTCTGAGTGTTAGAAGTTGGATATCGCAAATGTCAGTGATGTGGTATGAAAACCAGTCTCACCAGGACAACACTTTTTGAGTGATTTTTTGCAATCAAAATGACTGATTTTGCAGCAGTCATTTGGGGGAAATTTACATTTGACACTGGATGTACAAGTCATACGACAGAAAAAAAAAAAAATCAGTATTTAATACTACAGGAATTTCAGTATTACAGTAATTCAAAACGTTTACATCAAATATAAAATAAAACACTGCATAATATTTGCATTTAATAACTCATTTTAACACCAAGAACATCCCACAATTTATTTTAATTCATGCAAGTTTATCACACAAACTTACTTATAATAGCTTTAAGTAGTATTGTGCTTTTTGTGATTAAGCAGTTGAACTAATTATAAAGGGTTCACAAAAAAAGTGGCATTTTGTTGATTTTGCATTGTGTTCTATGATCCGGAGAGAATGGAAAGCCCTATAAGAGGTCTTTACTAATATAGATTCAAAGTGAGTGAGTCTGTGAGTGTTTTACCTGGTAGTTCATGATGGCTCGTAGGCACATGATGCACACATGAACGTCGTCTTTCTTACATACTAATCTGGAATTCTTCAGTGTCCTCCGACTGGGTAACGTGTTAGACCTGAGAGCAAAACAACAACTGAAGTTTATTAATCAAGAAAATCAATAGTTTATCCAACATATGAAAATACTGTCATTATTCAGTTACCCTTGTGCTGTTCCAAACCCAATTGACTCCTGTTCTTCTGTGGAACACAGGAGATGTTTAGCAGAATGTCTGAGCTGTTCACATTCACTTTCATTGAACAGAAAAGAAGCAGCTTGGACATTCCACAAAATATCTCCTATTATTTTCTACAGAAGAAATAAAGTTGTACAGGTTTGGAACTACATGAGGATGATGTTATTGCTATAACATACACTATTAATCAAAAGTTTGGGGTAAGTAAGACTTTAATATTTTTGAAAAGTATCTAATGTCAACCAAGACTGCATTAATCTGATCAAAAATACAATTGAAACATTAATGCTGTCAAATTCACACACACAATCACATTTTTCACAAATAATTGTTCTACATTAATATTTTTTTTTTCTTAATGTAGTTTAACCCTGTGATGCAAATATGAATATTCAGCAGCCATTACTCCAGTCTACAGTTTTACATTATCATGGTTTAAAATTGTACTGCTTAAATTTTTTGTAGAAAACATTTTTCAGGATTCTATAACAAATCGAAAGTGCAAAAGAACAACAAATGTACATTAAATTGTACCTTTATAAATGTCTTTGCTGTCAATTTAAAGCATCCTTGCTGAATTAAAATATTAATTTATTTAAAAAAATCTTACTGACCCCAAACTTTTTAAAGGTAGTTCTTTCTTTTAAAAGCTACACTATTATTTTAAACAAATAACCACTTCTCAAGATGTTTAAAATGATTACAAGCATGAAAAATATGCATCATCTTCTTGTAAACACAAATCTAGAGTCATATCCTGATGTAGACTCACAAGACTAAATCAAGGCAGAGGGATCAGGACCACAGGAAGTATTCTTATATTGTAACAAGTGCTGTGTTTAGGTCTGTCAGCAGCTTTTCCTGTGAGTGATGTGTGAGGATTTGCATTATCTTACAGCAGTTAAAGCGCTCTGTGCACACATATCACCTCCACAACACAACAGCAGCATCATTGACATGCATGCCAGCCATCGGGCCCAAGCCAAAGGCTTTTATGTGTGAGAACAGAGAAGCACAGCAACAGATGCACACAAAGAACACACACAAACAGGTATAAAATAGATACACATTTTACTAACTCTCACCGATCGACAAGGACATACAAAATTATGCACACAACAAACAGAAGTCTAAACAGGCTCACAAACAGACTAGAGAAGGTTTACACACAAACTAACACAAAGGGCACCCAGTTCTTTTCAAGATTGTCACAAGACAAGCTGGGCGTGATTTTCTGAAAACACACACACACACACACACACACATAATGCAATATGTCAGCAGCAGTGCCTGAGGGGATGGTTTGTACTCAATGCTGAACTCATTCAGCAATGCACACAGAACATTAACACACACAGGTCTGCACTAGTGGTGTGTAATATAATATGTATCATCTATGATAATACTGTGATTGTTGTTTTAACCATGTGTAAGCATAGTCATTCACTTTGCAAGAAAACAAAAAAAAACACATCCACTTTCACTGTGTGATTTAGCCTGACAGACTACAGTTCATATAACGCAGTTCATATATAGTATAATGCATGACACAGTTAAGCAATGCCGTAAACACAAGCAAGTGTGCTGGTTTCACGAATATCAGCACCATTGCAAATTTGATATTTATTTTGTTCAATAGATCAATAAACAGGAAATTAATATTGTGAGTTTTTGCTCTATTTCGCCAATGAAAATCATTCCAAACAAAGCCGCAACAGAGCTGTTGTGCATCAACAAACTGTGGTGTGTCGTTACTGAATGAATTAGCATTTTTGAATGAATCAATGATTCAATGATCCATTCATAAAGAAAGTCAATTGCTTCGTTCCTAAATCAATCAGCCAGTTGAATCATTCAGCTGAATTAATGACTCAGTGACTCACTCATTAATGCAGTGAACTGCCTCCTACTGGTGGTTTTAGTTTCATATTTAAAATATCATTTCATTAAAACATCATATTTCAATATTAAAATATATATATTTTTTTTTTTTTACATTTTATCATTATTTATGCAATTGGAATTGCAGTGTAAATACGTCTAAATACTTCTTATGCAGTACAAAATGGATACTAAATTAATTTGATTGGTAACAGTAGTGTCTTATTCCAATTGAATTTACTGATTAAATGTATGAATCTGACATAAAATAAGATGCAAAAATCTTATAAATTTAGAAAAATTATGTGGAGAATATGAAATGCTTCGAGTGTCACATGTCCATGACAGGCTTTAACCAGCTAATATACAAGTGCAGAAACACATTCAGTGAAATACCTTATTATTGTTCTCAACAAAATCCCAGAAAATATCCTGATATCATTTTTTGTCAACATCTCACACCCCTAGTCTGCACTGATTGCTAGAATTTCACAGCTGCATTATTGCTGTGATGTGGTTTGTCTTTCAACTCTGACATGAGCGGGAATTATAATGTGTGAATGTCTTTACAAACTTATTGTCTGCTAACATTATTTGGACTTATTGTCCAAAACATCACAAGGGCCTAGAAGCTCTTGCAGAGAGTACTGAATCGCATGCGTGTGTAATGTCTTTGTCATACTGTATCTCCAGATGTATGACTGTGCTCATCCAGAACACAATTTTCCTGACTCGTATCTGTCAGGTGATTTCACAAGCGCACACGCTTAAACACGTCCTCTGTAGTTGCAAAAGTTAATGCTCCAAGATACGTGTTTTTTGATAAGAGAACAGAAAATAATTTGGTCTCGTTTGCCAGTTAGGAGGAAAAAAAAAAACCTGTACTGTATGTAAAGAACATACAATTATTTGAGCTATTTGGGGTTTAGAACTTATATAAAATGTGAAGCTTTAAAGAATTTATAATTATCCCCTGAACAAATGTTATTTGAGCTTTTAAATGTGTTATTTGGGGCTTAAAAGACAATTAATATTCATCGAACTGTATCAATTTAACTATCAAATAAGATTGATGAATAATTAAATTAAATTGAGCTCAATAATGCCACTGTTGTATTCTGTAGAGCTACTTTATAGCTAAAAATGAAGTTTTTATTGTTTCTAAATTTTGTGACATTGAAACTGATTATTACTGTAAAGCTGCTTTGAAGCAGTCTGTATTGTATATAGTGCTTTATGAATAAACATGACATGGCTTGACTGTACTGTAACCGTCCAAATTGTCTTTTTAGTGGTATAGGTGGATGCATCTTTGATTATGTGCTACAGATGTAATTCCTATAGGTGGAGTTTGCTCTGTGTAAACAGTATTCTGTAGGTATTCTGACATCATATCCCTATTCTGATAAAGCAGTTGAAAGATTGGATATAAATTTACAAAGACATGTTTAGTGAGAGATTTTATCACACTCGTCACATGCTGTGTACTGAGTAATCTTGTGGCTATACTTCCAATGAGTGTGTATTTAAAGCATATCCTGTTGCAGTATTTTGCCACAAAGACTTCCTCTGGAAGTGCATCACTACAAATGAGTGCTCCTTTATTATTATAAATAGAGGACTGAGCCTAGGGGTGGGCGATATGATCAAAACCTTATACTGTATCATAATATGAGTAATTTTATTTTACGGTAACGATAAACATAGGGCAGTCGTGGCCTAATGGAGAGAGAGTTGGACTTGTAACCTGAAGATTGTGGGTTCGAGTCTCAGGTCCGGCAGGGATTGTTGGTGGGGGAGTGAATAACCAACACTCTCTCCACCCTCAATACCATGACTGAGATGAGACCCTTGAGCAAGGCACCGAACCCCCAACTGCTCCCCGGGCGCCGCAGCATTGGCTGCCCACTGCTCCGGGTGTATGTTCATTACTGTGTGTTCACTTGGATGGGTTAAATGCAGAGCACAAATTCCGAGTATGGGTCACCATACTTGGCCACACACCACTTCCCTTTCCTATAGTTATTTTTGGTTTAAATACTGCAAGATATTTAAGATATGGAAATTTTTGACACCATAGAAATGTCAAATTTTTGTCACCAGTGTCAATAATATCCCAAAAAACTAATACTAGCCTAAAACAACTACAACAAAATAACGCAGGTTCACTGAAAATAAGTGGTCAGATATTAAATAAGCATAAGAAACAAATTACAAGCAATAGGACAAAAATAGAACAAATACATAAGAAATGTTACATACATTGTAAAAAATTATCAAATGCATAAAACCCTGCATATTCTACTCTGTGTAAATTAAATATATATTTCTTCTTATTGAAGTTACAAAAGTGATTTAGTCTAGAGCAGCGAGAGATTTTTTTTCTCTTTTCTTGTTTGGATAACATGAATGACAGATAGCAGGAATTTTTGACTGCTGTCACTTTAAGAACTGCCTGGATCCAGTATATTGATATACATGTGGGCGACACTTTAGTATAGGGACCAATTCTCATTATTAACTAGTTGCTTATTAGCCTGCCTATTATTAACATATTGGCTGTTTAATAGTACTTATAAAAGAAAATATTCTACATGCATATTCCTACACAATACCTGAGCTTAACAACTACCTCACTAACTATTAAAGCATCAAATTGGGAGTTTATTGAGGCAAAAGTTGTAGTTAATGGTTTGTTAATAGCAAGAATTGGACCTTAAAATAAAGTGTGACCCAGATGTGTTTTCTTCCTCAGCTGTTTGCTTTTATTTAAGACCTAAATTACTGTGTTTACAAGGATACTTGCAAAGGCTGGCATATTTTGACACATACAAGGGTGTGTATTTAACTGTCCAAGGCCTATAAAGTGGCAAAAATAACTCAATGCTCAGTTCAATACTCCCACGCTCTATGAGCACTGTCTTCATGTGCGCACGGCTCTTTAACAGCACGAAATAGCGAAATTAATTATCTTTTATTTTAAAATTAAAATCACTTATTTTAAAACTGCAATGCTTAAAAATGCTTGCAAACGATAAGTTTTCATGACCATGTACAGAAACGTCACATGAGCGTGTAACTGCGATAGAGACGATCCCGATCGCCCACCCCTGCCTGAACCTACATTTTCCGTGGTAATTGACTTTGTCACAGATATTTTTGATAAAACCTTAACTTGGGTAACACTATATGGGTAATATATAATGCATCACCCTTATTTTGCATGAATATTGCTATATAAATATCTTATGAATAATCGTAACAAACATTATAATACCTCCCTACCGTATGGTTATAATTTTAAACAGTGTAATTGTTTAACACATGATGATTAACATCATGTGATCTTAAACAAACAATGTAAAGACAACTTATAAGTCTGGGAAGTACAATCCATTATAACGCATGTGGATACAACATGGTGTTAATCAAATTGCTAAATTTCTAACAATGATACAACATATTATAACATATTTTTTAATATAATGCATGCATTGTAATGCCTTTTGAAAGCCCTTGTAATGTATTCTAAATACATGCTTCATATAAGTGTTACCATGAGGTTATATTATAAAGTAGTAGTTATCAATAGTTAACTCAAAACTCTAGTACTATACTATTTTATTTTATGTCTACAGAATTCTATAAAAATCTACAAAACTTTGAGCTAATCCTAAACTCTAAATGCAGCAGACGCACCCTCGTTTCTCTGAGCACTTTGAGCATTGTGGCTGAGTCATTGTTCTTCAGGAGGGCATTGGGAAATTTGAGAATTATTCTTTTAAAAATTGAACACAGCACATAATTTAAGCCTACACAAGAAATGAGGGAAAGCATGGAAACAAAACTACTGTATGTGGGCAGAACCTTTGATCTATGCAATCACACAACTGGATGTAAAGTTTACGGTGAAAAATGATGAAGTGAATTCATAAATACACAGCACAGAAGCATGATCTGAATAAACAGCTTAAAATAACAAGTAAAATGAGTGATCATGCCTGACAGACCACATGATGGCAAGTTATATCTGAGGCAGCATGTACACAGCTAGCTACTGATCTCAATGATAAATGACCACTGATTGTTATGGCTGGGGTGTGAACTTCCATATTCTCATAGAATTAGAATTAATGATTATTAAAACTACTTTTATTGAGTTATCGTCTTTGAACAGGCCTTAAGAGGGTCACATACTCATAAATTTAGATTGGGTGACCTTCATAATGAATACTATTTGCAGTATTACCTCTAAGACCATTGAACTATTTGGCCAGTAAAAAATAAAAATAAAATACTGAGTGTACATTCATTTCTTTATAAAACTTGCTTATTCAGGTTGAGACTTTGGAGTCAGATCACACTGCAGGGGCTTTGTTTTGTCTTACACACTCTTGAAGATGCATGCCTCATATATTAACAGAACTCCATTGAATAGAAATGAGCTTTAGATATGAGCCCAGAAGAAACAACTGAGCAGAATTCCAAAATTAGAATCTGGAATTCTCTAACTACTGCATAAGAGTTAGACCTTAATCCAATTCAAGTGACAGGGGGCTTAACATATTGAACTCATTCAAACAAATCCCCTCAGGCTCCGTGTAAATACTTCTGTTCCGTCATCAGGCTGCTCAATAACAGACAGGGAAGTTCCTGTATTAATACTCATATGGTGGTGATGTGTCAGTTGTCCATTTTTCATCAGAATAAAACCATCTGAGCCAGTTTTGTGAGTCAGCGGCCAGACGGACAGACAGACACATGTCGACTGTGTCCTGACATGGTGCACTGTTTCCTAAGCCATTTAAAGTCTTACAGGCCTCATGACTATACAAAAGAGCCTTTCAGAAATCACATGGAGTCCATACACACTCTCTGCAGTCGGACAAACCATTATCGCGTTCAGATTAGAACTGTTAAAATACTATCAGTGTCTTGTTTGCTATGATTCTGCTGTAATAAAAAAAAACTTGTTTGTGGGTTCACACCTTATCGTTGAATGTCTGCTGGCTCTGGAGATGCTGTTGCCTGTGATAGCTGACGAGAGGTGGTTTCCTCCATGGAGATCTTCAATCGATCGATTCCAGGGTTTAGATTTATCCACCGAGTTTTCTGTGCTGTTCTCAGAACTGTCACCATCATACCTGTCAAACACACAACAGCATTGGGTCAGGAAGACAATTATATAGTTTTTTTGCTGTTGTTTTTTTTTGTACAACCTCCTAAAACATACTTTATCTGTGGTCATGGGACATTTGCTTACATGCACTGCAAAAATGATAATCCTAACCCTAATTCACTTAAGAAACATGTATTAATACTTTCATAAAATAAAATAATACTTTAAAAATCATGCTAAATCATTAAAACAATAATACTAAAAAAATTTTTTTTTTAAATGACTGTAATGACTGATTTTTTAAAATGCAAACTTTTTTCACATTTATATGTTTTGTTTACATATGTGTAGCATGAACACATTTTTGAAAATGTGTTGTTGATGTTTTTATCAATCAATCAATCAATCAATCAATCAATCAATCAATCAATCAATCAATGCCTACTGAATTGGCTAGTTACACTACTGTTTAAAAGTTTTAAAAGAAATAAATTTGATCAAAAGCGAAAGTAAAGACTTAAATTGCTACAAACAAGACTTACATTGTTATTTTTGATTTTCTATTAGTGCTGTCAAACGATTAATCGCGATTAATCACATCCAAAATAAAAGTTTTTGTTTACAAAATATATGTGTGTGTACTGTTTATTTACTATGTATATATAAATACACACACATGCATGTATATATTCAAGAAAAATATGTTATGTTTATATTTTTTTATTTATTTATATATTATATAAATTATATTAATATAAATATATACATGTAAATATTTTCAATATACACTGTATGTGTGTGTATTTATCTATACATAATAAATGTACACAGTACACACACATATATTATGTAAACAAAAACTGATTAATAGCGATTAATCATTTGACAGCACTAAAAATAATGTATCATGGTTTCCAAAGAAATATTAAGTAACTGTTGATAATAATCATAAATGTTTCTTGAGCAGCAAATCCGGGTATTAAAATGATTTCTGAAAGATCAGATGACACGACTGAAGTAACGATGCTGAAAATTAAGCTTAAAAAATATTAAAAAAGAAAAGAGTCCTTTCAAATTGTAAACGAAAAGTTCATAACATGACTTTTTTTTACTGTTCATTTAATAAACTAATGAATTAAGAGACATTTTTCAAAAACACTAACAAATCTTGTATTTAACAAATAGTGTGTATAGTATGTTGTGTTGCGGCATTGGAGTCTTCCCCCCAAAACACACTAAAACAAATTACTTATCAGGTTGTAAAATGCTATTGGTTGTAAATTAGATCTTGTGACTTGATCTGATATCAGTGAACAGGCTGTGCACACTCTCTAACACACACACTCGCGAGTCCTCTCAGATCAGCAGTAAGGCATGTAGTCAGAGCCGCACAAAGATACAGCAGCGGTCTGGGTGAAAGGAGCCTTTGTGTTCATTGTGTTCATGTTCAGTACAATCACGGGTGACTTACGTGACAGCATACTGTGCAAACGAAAGATACTCCACCAACACATCCAAACCCTTGTTCTCCTCATTCAGAAACTCCCGCACCCACCTAAACAGAGAGAGAGAGAGAGAGAGAGAGAGAGAGAGAGAGAGAGAGAGTTACAAATAAAAGTGTCCATCAAAAGTTTGTACGCATTACTGTTGTCACGGTTCGGCCAGGCTCGCTCACCACCCAATCACAGCACACACCTTCACCAGAGTTCTGATTGCACGCACCTGTTCAGAATCTGCACCCTCATCGAGACTGCTTCATAAGCACACACCTCACTTCACTCCAGTGTCTGGTCTCATTTGTACAAAGTGGACTCTCGATGCTACTCCAGCAAAAGATTGATATCCTTACCTTCCTCATGTACTTACCTATTGTGATCCGCTCCAACGTCTGTCTCCTCCTTCGTCTCCGAGTGACATACTCCATAGCATACCACAGTGAGGTGTGTGAATGAATGAATGAGGCATTTATATAGCGCTTTATTGTGTATTGCTGTACACCCAAAGCGCTTTACAATCATATAAGGAGTCTATAACCACCACCAGTGTGCAGCATCCACCTGGCTATCCATCCAGCTGCCAGTTATTCCACAAACTCCTGTAACAGCAAGAAACCGTATTACAAACCCCAATTCACCCGTATTCGGCACATACATCAGTTGGTGAGCAGCTATATCATCTTCGTCAAGGTTCCATGTCCATTAATGACTATACTCTCAAATTCAGAACCCTCGCTGTGGCCAGAGGCTGGAATGAGCGCTCGCTCCTCACCACATACCGGCAGGGACTCGAGCTGAGATTGCAGTTGCAGCTCGTGGTGTATGACGAAAACAGTCAGCAGATTTTCCATCCTGCTATGCCTCCTTCAGTGACGTCTTCTGCCCGAAGAAAGCCTCACAGCTGCCGCCACATAGGCCATGGGACTGTGCCATAGATCTGATTCCGGGTGAGCCAGTGCTCCGTGGAAAGATTTATCCCTTATCACTCCCTGAACAGAAGGCCATAGAGAAGTATATTGAAGAGGCTTTACAACAAGGCTACATCCGCCCTTCAACATCCCCTGCTGCTTCGAGTTTCTTCTTTGTGGCCAAGAAGGACGGAGGCTTGCGACCTTGTATAGACTACCGGGCACTTAACAAGATAACCATCGGTCATCATTTATATTAAGTGGCCTTAACTACTATGTACTTGCATCAAAAAATAAGTACAATGTACTTATTGTGGTCATATTGTATTGCAAAACACTTTTGCTGCTATTGAGGTGGGGTCAGGTTAGGTACAGGTTTGGTAGTATGGATAGGTTTAAGGGTGGGTTAAGGTGTAAGGGATGGGTCAACAGTGTAATTATAAATGTAATTACATAAATTTATTACAGATGTAATTACATATAGGTATTTTTAAAAATATAAGTACAATATAAAAACATGTATGCACACAATCAGTGCATTGTACCAAATTATTAATTTAAATGTAAGTACGTCCCAGCGGCCTTGGAACATCTCTGTGGAGCCACCGTCTTCACCAGGTTGGACCTGATATGTGAGGGGGATGAGTGGAAGACTGCCTCCGTGACCGCTACTGGTCATTATGAATGAATGAATGAATGATTCATTATGAATGAATTCATTATGAATATCTTGTTATGCCATATGGTCTAGTCAACGGCCCCTCCGTATTCCAGGATTTCATGCATGAGGTACTCTGGGAGTTTCTCCATCGGTTTGTCCTCGTCTATATTGATGATATCCTCATCTAATCCCGGAGTATGGCCGAACATCGCCACCACGTTGCGGAGGTCCTGAAACGTCTGAGAGAGTTCCATCTATTCCTCAAAGCAGAAAATTTTTCCTTTCACCAACCCTCAGTGCAGTTCCTTGGATACAACATTGACAACGGTGGCATCCAGATGGACGAGGGGAAGGTGGAAGCCATTAAGAACTGGCCAGTACCCACCACCATCAAAGAACTTCAACGCTTCCTGGGGTTCTTCATCCACGCAGACCCCGACAAGCCATTCGTCCTAGAAGTTGACGCCTCCACCATCGGGGTAGGGGCGGTGTTGTCTCAGCAGCAGGGGACTCCAGCCAAACTCCATCCATGTGCCTTCTTCTCCCGCAAGCTCAGCCCAGTGGAGAAAAATTACGACATCGGCAACAGGGAACTCCTTGCTATCAAACTAGCTTTGGAGGAATGGAGGCATTGGCTGGAGGGAGCACAACATCCATTCACCGTACTCACAGACCACAAACACCTCGAATATCTGTGGGAAGCCAAGAGACTTAATCCCCGCCAGGCTCGGTGGGCACTTTTCTTTGAAAAGTGAAATCAGGCTTGCTCACCACCCAATCACAGCCCACACCTTCACCTGAATTCTGATTGCACGCACCTGTTCAGAATCTGCATCCTCATCAAGACTGCTTCATAAGAACACACCTCACTTCACTCCAGTGTCCGGTCTCTTTTGTACGAAGTGAACTCTTCATGGTACTGCAGCGAAAGATTGATATCTTTACCTTCCTCGTGTACTTACCTCCTGTGATCTGCTCCAACGTCTGACTCCTCCTTCATCTCCAAGTGACATACTCCATAGCATACCACGGTGAGGTGTGTGCTATCATCCATCCAGCTGCCAGTTATTCCACAAACTCCTGTAACAGCAAGAAACCATATTACAAACCCCAATTCACCCGTGAACTGATCTATTGACCTTTTTACTCACCTGCCATTCTCCATATTGCCTCAGTTGCCATAAATAAATATCCACTGTTGTTTCTAATCTTCTGTGTGAGTCTCCTTCCATAACAGCTGTGACGCTTTATCATTACTGCATTATTGAGTTATATCACTAATTATACCACTAGCAAACATGCAGTAGTTAGACTAAATAATCCAAGAGACTCCACAGAGCTCACGGGGTGTCCCAGCGTTCAGAAACTGCACTTCCATATGGAGACAGACGTCATGAAATATGCATCATGGAACGGCATTTTAGTATCTTAAAAAACAGCTTCAATGCACTTCGGAGATTGAAAGCAAAGGTTTCATGTAGCTGGATTTCTCCCTCAGAGCAACAGCAATGAGAGATACTTCAAAGACACGGCAGAGACATCCCAGAATACCGCACACACACACACACTCACTCACGCACACACACACACACACACATTGACAAAGACTGTGAGGATCCCAGAAATGATCAAAAGTTTTCACCTTTTCTTAGCAGCGAAAAGTAGGCTAACACCTGAAAACCTCACAGTTATGAAAGAAAAATTTGTTATGTCTCTATTTCTTTTGATTTTCTAATGAGAAATGTAACTCATATGTGACTAAATGTATTTATCTGAACATTATGAAAGTGAAGTGACATGTGGCCAAGTATGGTAACCCATACTCGGAATTAGTGCTCTGCATTTATCCCATCCATAGTGCACACACACAGCAGTGAACACACACCCGGAGCAGTGGGCAGCAGTTGTGGGTTCGGTGCCTTGCTCAAGGGCATCTCAGTCATGGTATTGAGGGTGGAGAGAGTGCTGGTTATTCACTCCCCCACCTACAATCCCTGCCGGTCCTTAACATTATGAGGGAACTATGGATTATAGAACTAGTCTTATATAAGCAAATTGTTAAGTCTGTATACATTTGCATTGCATGGTTCTTGGAATACTTCTTTAAAGTCAAATATTATTTTCAAAGGGTTTATTTTGCATTAATGATCAGCTGACTGTATATTATCCCTTAAAATATGACTTTAACAATGTACAAATGGGAGAAACATTGTTTGGGGAAATAAGAAACACATATGCGACTCTAGGGACAGAGTTTGAGTTACCATTCTGTTATTTTGTGTTTGTCGAACCCTCTGTGAGCAGATAATGCTGCTTTATCTTATCTAGATTAACTAGATCATTTATGTAATCTAGTTTAGTACCATACGGCAGCTAAATCTCTGTACGGGTTGTCTAGCAGCTCAGGGGTTTCTGGGAATATGTTTGTCTGGTCTGAACCGCCCTTGAAATAATGAAACTATAATAGCACTCATTTAAGGGATGACAAGGAAAGAGTGTGTGCTGGTTGGTACTGGAATATCACATCTTCCCGTTTTCCTGTTGTGACATTTTCCCGACCTCGCCGAGTTCCGTCAGCCTTTCCACATCCGGTCAATCCTAATTCCCAGCATGCAACTGGGTATGTGATTTTAAGCTCTCACAAAATCTCAGAATTTCTCCGCTCTGATTAGGTTGTCCAGGGATTCCCAAAACAAAAACCTGGTTGGTTGGTATTCTAGCAGAATTCCACTGTGCAGAAATATGACAAGTCCAGTCAGGAGCATTTGGTTGTTACATGCACCGCCTCACACAAACGAGCATTATTTCAGCTTCAATGCATCTTGCATGAGGGCTTTTGGAGTGTTACTCAGAGCAGTGATCACAGCTCCAGTGTATTTAATGAACACACATACACAGATGAACTCACCCGATGTGATTGGTCCGTAATGAGATTTCCAGCTCCCGCAGGACCTGTGTCGACTCCTGCACTCTCCTCCTGAACTTCTGCAGAGGACAGAAAGAAGAAAAAGCCTTTACTACAGCCTTCATCTACTAGGCTTAATAACAATGAGGAAGAAGTTTATTTTAGTATTGCAATTGTTTCTCACAGACAACAACAGCATTAAATAAATAGCAAATGGGGAAAAAGACAAAAGTGTGTCCTCTATATTGGAAATTATATATATATATATATATTCAGTTTCAGTTTCAAATTTATTCCAGGAATACATGGCCTCTCGGCCCATAGTTCCACAAAATCATAATGATATGGCAGATAATCTTTTCTTCTTTCCATGAAATATATACAATGCCAATGTCCATGCATACCGAGAATCACAAACACTTTTTCTTACACAAATCCTCATAAAAGGAGCAATCATACAAACAATGCTTCTCATCTTCTATCATATAAATATTTGATGTTAACTTACAATAACTACAGATTCTCTCTGCCATTGGTGTATTACTCCATCTGCCTATTTCTATAGCAAGATGATGACTTGAACATCTAAAAAGGAATAATGATCGTACCAATTGCTTGTTATACACATGCAATGTAGCTCTCTTATATCAAATAAGACTTTTATATATATACTGTATATATATATATATATATATATATATATATATATGTATATATATATATATATGTATATATATATATATTTTTTTTTTAGTGTAGAGGACAGACTTTTGTCACACATACATTCACACACACACACACACACACACTCAAATTCATTAGTTTTTTTTCTCAAATAATATTCATGGTTAGGTTCAAACCTTACATTTTGATTTAATATTATTTAAAAATGTGTTTAAAAATAATTTTTAGTGTAGAGGACAGACTTTTGTCACACATACATTCACACACACACACACACACACACACTCAAATTCATTAGTTTTTTTTCTCAAATAATATTCATGGTTAGGTTCAAACCTAACATTTTGATTTAATATTATTTAAAAATGTGTTTAAAAGTAATTTTTAGTGTAGAGGACAGACTTTTGTCACACATACATTCACACACACACACACACACACTCAAATTCATTAGTTTTTTTTCTCAAATAATATTCATGGTTAGGTTCAAACCTTACATTTTGATGTAATATTATTTAAAAATGTGTATTTTCCTAAAGATTAAAACTTTCATACGAAGTAAAAATATGATTTATGATAAATACCACATACTTAAAAACATATTATTATTATTATGACTTTTTACAACTTAATTGTACCATAAAAAGTTAAATTATCTATAATATGGAATTAGTCTGTAAAGCTATCCTGTATGTGTTCTGCACATCAAGTGAAAAATATAATTTAAACAAAATGTTTTTAGACAAACTGAAACAAGACAAATATAAAAATGCTAAATTTAAATAAATCACCCATTCATTTGACTTCTTTTAATGTAGAGTTTTATGGAGAGATCTCAACAATGTCTCAAACTGTGCTCAGATTTTGCAAAGATGCCAAAGTCTGCAATCAAAAGATCTCAGCATGAACTCAAACATACTGTATGTTTAACTATTGCTTCATTTACATCTATATTTATTTCTCTAATTTTATCTACGTTTTAATAATTAATTTTTACCTATTATTTAAAAATCAGAGACAAAATGATTCTTAAATGAAACATAATTAGGTGAATTTAACAATGATACAGACACATTCTTTGTCACATTCACTCATCTAAAAACTCTGGCATCATAAAAAATTAAAGCACTGAAAAATTGTTCAAAGTAACGGGTGTGTTTGGCTGTTTTCTCCAATCAGTCTCATAATAGTGTTGAGTCCAAACTGCGGGCCCAGTTTTGTTCTCTGTAGCCATGGTTACAGTGGCTTTGTGGCTGACCCAATCACGTGTCAGGTGAAATGCATGTGAAACCGCCGTCCAATGAGAGAACTCACACTGCTCTCATCAGCTGAACGAGATACGCGGCCAAATCTTAACTAGAAACTGCTGCTGTAGTTCTGCAACACTATGGCTGTGTCCAAATTCAGGGTCTGCATCCTTCAGAGTACTCATTTGAAGGATGTTACGTCACAGCGCCGCGACAAAGGCTGTCCAAATTCGTAGGATCCTTCAAATGCGGCCCACAAATACGTCCTCCTTTTCCCCGAATTGGAAGGATGGGTGTGGTGGATCCTTTCCCGTCCTACCTATCCCATAATTCTTTTCGGCAGAGCGTAATGGCGGACGAAGCGAGCGGTAGCGGAGTGGGAGAGGAGTTTCTCTGACAAAACAAGCTAAAGTTTATGCTTCGGCTCAATGAATTTGTAGGAGAAATTAGTAGAATACTTAAAAACAAATAAAAATAGGCTATAATGGCTTACCTGGATGTGACTGTCTTGTAGTCTGATATAAAAAACTCTCCGACAACGAGCAAAGAAAGTATTTAATTCATTTAATTGCTTTATTTCTTCCAAAATAATTAAAATGAGGAGAATAACTCTTTGTTTGTCCATTTTCCCGCTTCTTGCTTGGCGCTGTCACGGTTGCTAGGCGACAGGATATGAGCAACGGGTAAGGGAGGGAACTGAAAGAAGGGTAGGCTGTCCAAATTCACAAACACCGACTTCCGGGTTTTGCAGACGTCGGAGGATCCCTCCTCCTTCAACCGGGTAGGAAGGATCCTAAGGAGGATGCAGACCCTGAATTTGGACACAGCCTAATTAGACGGCAGCCATGACGATGAGTGGTAGGCCAGGCATTAATAATCAATCTGATTCACTGATGTCAGACACTGAAATGATTGCATCAAAGGGTAATAGAGAGGGAATGGCAGTGAAAAACAGCGAGTGATGCAGACAGCAACAGATTCTTATACTATATTCTTCAAGAATCTATTTAGATGGTGATAGGAAAGTATATACTTTTAAGTGCGTAACAAAATAATAGCCTACACCAATACTGGGACATAACCATGCTATAAAATTATGCCTTGATAACAAACCCCCATACATTTGTTACATAGCGTTTATGTTTACAAATTAGCATCTAGCTAATTCCATAGAAAAATTAGAAGGCAAGATGAAAAAACAAAAACAAAAACATTTACTATTCAATATATGTTCCTGGTTTTATCCTATTAAAATAAAATAAGTGGTTACCCTTTATTTTAAGGTGTACTTGTTACAGTGTAATTATATATTTAAGTACCGACTAATACTAATTAACTGCATGTACATATGGTTAGGGTTAGCATTAGGGTTTGTCTTAGGGTTACTAGCATGTAGTTATACATAATTTACTGTTATTATAATAGTAAGTCCATGTAACATGTAACATGGACACCATAAAATAGTGTTACCAAACAAGTTTGTGTTTGTAATGCCTCTTGACACTGACATCACCATACATCTGTTTTCCCCAGACAAGTCCAGGCCAGGATTACTAAATTGCCTAAAATGTGTTGGGGTTTTGCCTTTGTTTTACTATTATTTTCATACTTGCTGAAGGTAATGACTGAACAGTAGCTTGACCAATGGCGAGCAAGCATTGTACATTACTGATCAATCATGGCTTGCAAGAAGGTGGGATCTACAAAGAATGGTCCAAGCAATGTAAATTACTTAAAAAATGACTAATTATTTAATGCATGAGGACTGTAGAGAGCACATCTGTAGAAAAACAAAGCCAAAACCCAGACAACTTAGAAATCCTGGCCAGGAAAAAGAGGACGTATGGTCACCATATTTTACCCTCTCCTCTCCAACAAACTGAAGTAGAGACACATTTTCGCCATTCGATCAATCCTGGACAAAATAAAATCCCGGTCTACATTTTCCCTCACTGAATATCCAGATTCATTTGAGAATATGTCAGATTAATGAAATAAAATGTGTAGTAAATGCCATTTCAAATTGACTTTTAAAGTTCATTATACTTAATAAAAAGTCAATCACAAGACAATCACAAACCATCACAATTCAAAAGTCCACTTGAAAAATTTTACAACCTGAGCACTTTTAACTTGCAATTTTACTATACTACAATATGTTACAATAGATATTCTAATAATATTTAGAATGCATATTATGCTAATTGGTACAGAAAGGGACAAAGTGAAAGAGACAGATGAATAAAAACAACTGAAATGGTGAGAATAGAGAAACGAAGGGGAGTGTGTGCTCTGTTGTTCCAGTGTGGGTGTGTTTGGCACATGTGGAGTGCAGTGTGTGTTTTCAGTGTGTGTGCAGAGCTCACACTCCCACCTCGACTTTAAGCATTCCCAGCTGCGGAGAGAGAGAGGGAAAGAGAATGGGAAAAAGAAAGCAGTTCTCCAGAGAGGTCATCCTGGAATTGAATCAATGGTAGAGACATTCCTCAGGACCCTCTGGAATGACCCTCTTCCTGCTGCGATCCCATTGGCCGAGAGCTGCATGTGGAATGCACTGTATGTAAAGCTCTCGGTGCACACAAAGTAACAATTGTTCACGTCTGCAGAAAAGAGCCGTTGCCAGAACGTACAGCCATAACTCTCTCCCTCTCTGTCTGTTTCCCACTTTCATTATATTCATCCTCTACTTTCTCTGGGACTTTCTGTTTCCCTCAGTTTGTTTTTATGCGTGTCTCAAGTCTTTCGTCCTCCTTTTCACTTTCACCACGTCTCCTAATAATCCTTCATCCCATGGTCTCTGTTTTATTACTTTCTTGTTCTGTCTTTCTGTCAGCTTAGGGACATGATGTAAGCCGTCTGCGTGTAACGCCCATGAGATCAGCTCAAGAACTCCTTCAGATTCCACACCACATAAACACAATAATATCTGACCTTTAATATTTAACCACTTCAATTCATTCGCTTTGGATAAAAGCATCTGCTAAATAACTAACTAAATGCAAATGTAAATGTAAATTCATTTCCGGTATCTCATGCTTTCTTCCAAGTCCTTGTCACTCCTCTCCTTACTTTTCCTCTCATCCTGTCTCATAGCTTCTTTTTGTTTTTTGGTCAAAGTTTTTATGACTTATCTTCAGAGGTGACATTGTAATTTATTATCATAATCAGTGTTGGGGGTAACGCATTACAAGTAACGCGTGTTACATAATAATATTACTTTTTTTCAAGTAACTAGTAAAATAACACATTACTTTTTAATTTACAAGAAAATATCTCAGTTACTTTTTCAAAAAAGTAACTCAAGTTACTTTTTTCTCATTTATTGACTGACAGTACGCTGTGTGAACATGCTGTTTCTGTAGTTCTAGACTAAATGTGAATGTGCATTAATTCATCCCACTCGCAAAAAACAGATTTAGTATTCATCAAAATGAATTAAAACAGTGAAATGCGAATATGACGCACACTGCAATAATTAAATATGTTAAACAACACAAATGTATCTGATCCCATTTTATTAACCAATGTCTTTGCTGCTGACCTTTGATGATCCAGTTCAACCATACTAATAAGCAAAAATTACTTTAGAAAAACTAACAATTGTGCTTCATTGTTTTTTTTTTTTTTTTGCTGAAGAGTGTTAAACCTTCTTATCCTGAGTTCTACTTTACAGACGTGAATTTACTTTTCCTTCAGCCTGAGGCTTATTCATTACACTTTTTGGTGTGAAAGGGCTTTTACATTTTCTATAAATAGAACTTCTTGTATTAAAAACAATCCAGCCCTGCTCATATTTAAAAAGTAACGCAAAAGTAACATAACGCATTACTTTCCATAAAAAGTAGCTAAGTAACGTAATTAGTTACTTTTTTAGGGAGTAACGCAATATTGTAATGCATTAAAAGTAACTTTCCCCAACACTGATCATAATGTCACAGAGGTCCCACTCGAGTCAAGGTTTTGAGCCAAATTATCAATTCCTAAAGTGTTTTTTTTTTCACATGGAAACACCTTTTTGCTCGAGTCCAATGTAGTTTTAACAACCTGGGGTCCAGTGAATGGCACATTCAATACATGACCACTGCCATGTTTTTATTACATTGCTTCAGGTACATATTGTGGAGGTTCAGAATTAAAATGTCTGGCAAGTGTCGCTAAAAGCTTAATGCTTTATCATGTTGGAAATATCCCCTACACCAAACCCAACCCTAAACATGCCCGATGGTGTAATGTATATGTGACACTAACGTTCAAAAGTATCAGTTTTCAAATCTCGCTGTATTTTAAAATTGTTTTGAGGTGATAACATAATATTGTGCAATGAATTGTGCGAAAATTAGGCTTTCTTCATCGAAAGTCAGGATTAAAATTGTCTGAGATTTACTGCCTCTAGTGTTCATTTCACCTGGAAACTGCAGCGATTTGTACAGAGTTGAGTTTTGCCCTCTTGTGCAAAAATACCATCTTTGCAAAGAATCACAAACAATCTGCACAAAAGCTTTTCAAACTGTTTAGATCAGAAAGATTTTGTTGCAAATGAATGTCCACTCATTTCTTATATTACAGTGTTCAGAAGGATCTGCAGAGTTGAAGGTGCTACACACAGCCAAGAAAAGTATGAAATACGACTGGTCTCAACCTCTGGTAGCAAGGCCATAGACTGCCTAGAGTCTGTTCACTGACTCTCTAAAATATTGCATTTATTGTATGTAAATTGTATACAAGAAAACAATACTAAAATGTCATTAGCAAAGCACTTCTGAGGAAGAACTAATTATTGGATTTGCCAAAATTTGAAATTCAAAATCAAATCTTTATTTGAAACACTTTGTACCATTACTTGAATAAATTAAAATGATACATGTTAGTCTGCAAACACAAACAAACTGTGGTTGGTGACTTTACTTGTTGGTAGGACAGTCTCTTCTTGACCAAGTGGGCAGTTCTTGATCTTTAGTTGGGCTGATGTTTAGGAGTAATTCATAGTTTTCAATCATGTGATTGGTGCACAGACCTGGAGGGAAAAACATCTGCAGAACTGCTGCACAAGCCTGTCAATTTTCCATCGGTTCAATCCATGAATATTTAGATTAAAAAGAAGAAAAAAAAAAAAAAGCAAGTTTTGGGCACAACATATACGTACAACGCTTACCAGCATTTTGATCTTAAATCATTTTGTCAGGGTTCTGTCACTTCGGTCTAGTTTATTCATGGTTTTGTGACGGAGCCCTGACACTCCCTTCTTGTCTTGTTTTCTGGTGAGCGCACGGCTACGAGTGTGCTCGAGCTGCACGCTCTCTTGTCTGCGTGCTCTGTTTCATGTTGGAGCGTGGTCGGATCCCGGCACTCCTGTCTTGTTCAGACTCAGTTCTGGTTTCGTGTCGGGGTTCGGACACTCACGCTCCAGGTTTGTTCTTGCTGTGGGAGTGTGCGATTTCGAGTTCGCTCGGGCCATGCGCTCCTCTGTCCTCTGTGTGTGTGTTTGTTTGTTTTTTGTGAGCACGCGGCTTATGGGTCTCCTCACAAGGCTAAGTGATTTTGTTTTGCTGGCCATGTGCTCGTGTTTTTGTTTTATGTGAGCACATGGCTTGTCTTGTTTGTAGAGCCCTGCATTTCGGCCCGGGCCCAACGGGCCCCGACTTTTTTACGCCTCTAGGGCCGGGCTTCGGGCCAATTTCCACGTCATAGTTCAGAGGCGGGCCGGGCATCGGGTCTGTTTTGGGTTTCTCCTTATTTGATATTGTAGACGTCTATTGATTAGTGATGAAAAAAATTGCCGCGCTGGTGGAAACAACACAAGACGTGCCGTGACTGAGAGCAGCTCGATGGTGTTTAGTGTCCCGCAGCAGAAGCGAGTGCAAGTGACTTCAGCGCAGCTGAAGAGTTCTGCGTTCAAATGCACGCAATAGGCTAAACCTTGCTGCAAAACCCCAGCAAACATAACCATGAATGTGTCTGCGGGAAATAGTAAGGAGATATTTTAATTATTTACTAATAAACTAATGTTTAGTTAGATCCTGATGGGCAATTTATTTTTGCCCATTGATCCTGACTCGCCGTCTCCTCATTAGACGCGCCTTTAGAGAGAAATGCATATTTATTGATTATGATTAAGATTATAATAAAAGAGTTTATGTTTTCGATTTTTTTATTTCGTTAAGTAATAATTTAAAGCTTTCTATAGATATATTTATCATGTCGAGGCATGTATTCGCTCAGCTTTGGTTCATTTTTGTGAAGCGCTCCTGTTCAAGACAGCAGAAAGCACATCATGTTTGTTTTCTTTGTTTTATAAAATAACTACCTTTTGTTGGTATTGTGAGTGCACACAAATACAAGTAGACCCTTTACAGGTCCAAATGATGTATTACTCTTACCTTTATCAAAAAAATAAATGACGGCGTAGGCTATTTTAAATTATTTCCACTGAAAAAAATCCAAAGCAGGTGCCTCCATGTCCAGCAGAGCTTTAGCTTCCACTCTCCACACAAACATAGATATAGGATAGCGCACATTTTTATTATAGTGCAGGTTTAACGTTTAAACATTGTTATATACTTGAACTGTTTTAGTATAGCTATAGATTTTATTTTAGGCAAGTCGTGATGATATGAGAAGGCTAAATTGATCAAACATAAGCTATGATCAGCTCACTATCTGCAGCTGACCGCTTGGTCGTTACTTTAAAAAACAAAAACTTATAGGCTATTTAACAAACAAAAATACTCCAAACGTTTTTTTCTAAATTAACTTAAAAAACCAAAACGAAATATAATCATTTTGCCATTACACACTAAACTCTTTTAGGAGAAGGGGGAAAAAAAAGACGGGCTCGGGTCAGACTCAGGCCGGTAATTCTGATAAGTTGTCGGACGTGGGCCGGGCTAGGGCTTAAATTTGAGGCCCGTGCAGGGCTCTACTTGTTTGGTTCTATGTGCCATGTGCTCTCATGTCAATTGTCTTGACCCCACCCACCTTGTTATTATTGGTTAATTTGCCCCACCTGTTATCTCGTTACCCTCCTCATTTGCTCCCTTTATAATCTCCTTGTGTTTGCAGTCCTGTGCCGGTTCGTCGTCGTTGTTACCCTGTTTGACGTCCTGTCCTGTCCTGCCTTGCCTTGTCTAGCCTTGTCCTGCGTTGCCAGTCTGCTTTCCCCTACGGGGTAGTTTTTGTTTGTTGATTTTATTTTATTATTAATAAAGCCCTATTTCCTCCTGCAAGTGAGTCCTCACTCTCATCCCTTCACTCACACCTGACACATTTATATTTAATCACTGAAAACAGTGGGCCATTCTAAAACACTTTAAATAAAAATGCTTTACATGCCATATTGTATTAAGACTATTATTAAGTGGTACTAAAGGGGTAATATGATGCGATTTCAAGTTTTCCTTTCTCTTTGGAGTGTTACAAGCTGTTTGTGCATAGATAAGATCCCTGAAGTTGCAAAGACTAAAGTCTCAAAACCAAAGAGATATTCTTTATGAAAGTTAATACCCTGCTACGCCCCCCTAAAACGGCTCATTCACATGTCTACGTCAAGATGTGGAAATATTTGCATAATGCAGCACAAATGTTCCTGCAAAGAAAGAAGGCGTGGTTTCAGTAACCGCAGTAGTGTTGAAGCAGCCATGTCAGGGAGCACTGTGTGTTTCTATGTGAAAGCAAAAGCACTTTATTTGGCCTTCCAAAAGTAGACGCATTTTGGAATCATTAAGATTACTTGAACTGATGGTAAAACTAAGGACATTGTTAACTGTCTTTACTATAATTTTGAAAGCTAAAGCTCACGATTATGGAAAGGGACGTTACATTTCCGACGAGGCTTGTAGTGTTCAGCCAATTACAATGGACTGTCCCAGTTGGCCAATCAAAGAAGACTGCACTTGTCGGAAGGAGGGGCTTTGTAGAAAATGAAGCATTTGAGAGAGGCGGGGCATAGAGGACCTATAATAACGTACAGTATTTGAAAAATAATGTTTTTTGAACAATAAAACATGTCAACATATTCTGTTACACCAAATACACAAAATAACGATCTTTAAAAAAACATCATATGACCCCTTTAAAACATCTAAACCTTAAACTTTTTTGATGCATACTATATACAGCCATGCAGATTAACCTAGAATATAAACACAAGATACTAAATTGCACATTTAAAGCGTTTTCTTTACAATGATTTTCTATGGGAAAACGCTTAACGTGAACTGGTATTAAAGGGGTCATCGGATGCCCATTTTCCACAAATTGATATGATTCTTTAGGGTCTTAATGAAAAAGTCTATAACATACTTTGGTTAAAATGTCTCAGTGGTAGTGTAAAAATCACCTTCTTTACCCTGTCAAAATCAGCTCTGTTTTCGTCAAGACATTTTTTAGTCCACATTGCTTTAAATGCTCATGAGCTCTGCTCGCCCTGCCCCTCTCTTCCGTGGGGTGATGAGCAGTACTGTTTACTTTAACCACGAAACTGGAAAGGCACATATTAGGAAAGGCGATTTGCAAAGATTCATAAAAAAAAAACCTTATACTAACTTCTTCTGTAGATGAAGCTGGATCACGAATGATTCGCGTGAACATAGACGCATTTAGGCAGATCGCGATAGGCGCATTCACTTCAAAGTGAAAGTAATGTTAATCCTCTGCCACTTTAGTCGCTCAGATGTCGGGAGTAATTGATGACTGCTCTATTCATTATTACATCCAACAACAAAACACCTCAATCGGGGGGGGGGGGGGGGGGGGGGGGGGTCTGTACAGAACTACGCCATTCTGTCAGGGCTCTCAGAACAGCCTGATTTGACAAAGATGATTTTAAAATAGGGATTTTAAAAAAAACCATTGGCTGGATTTTTATCGTTATAGGATGGATGTGCACACACACTTCCAACACACATTTATATTTAATTTTGCATCCAATGGCCCCTTTAATATTCTGGCTTCATCTGCTGGCCAGTTTTATTAATATGGTGTATAATGAATTTGTCGTGTTCTTGAATCCACATGTTTGACATCAGAACGTTGTAAAGGTTCAGAACGGCCCGGTTTCAATAAACAGTCATTTTGGAGGAAATATTAAGTTTTGAGTTCTTTAGATTGGAAATAAATTCTTCGATTATATGACCACGTTAAGGCTAGACACTTTCCCTACTTTCAAATTAAGCTGTGAAGAAGGATGTAACATCTCTATCACAGGAATCAAGTGTGTCCAAGCAGGAAGTAAGGTTTCCCCAGCAGGAAGTAGAATGCAAGCTGTTCCTGTCCATACCCAGCTGTCACAGTGTCGTCAAGATAAATTAGTTATCAGGAGCTTTTATCATCTGAGGTCACCCATCCCAGACTTAACACGCACACACACAGGCCGCTCCACACTGGATTTGAGGGAATGAGACCAGAACTCACCTTCCTGGTCACAGCTGGGTCAAGATAACTCTGCAGCTTGTGGATGTATGTGTGAGGAGGATTCTTCACCTGGAATCGTTCCTGGAAAAGAGAGATATGGAGATGTGTTCATCATTTTACTGATTTTAGAGTATAAATGTCAGTAAATATTTGCATTAGTTGTGGGTGTGTGAGGGATGTGGGGTGGAATGAACTTAATGCATGGCTTCAAGATGAAAATGAATAAATTACTGGTTTTATTAAATCTTGGAAGTTGCTAACATTATTTTGTCTTGAGTTCTGCTAATATAACAATGTTGACCATTAAAACAGTTTGAAATCTGTTTATTGATTTAGTTGTAGTAACTTAACCAATATTGTCTTGATAACAGCAGTGACAAGTAATACCTTACATGTTCTTTAAAATGACATGCTAATGTTACCTTTTACATATGCTATGTCATCTGTTAATCTCATCTAACTAATCGACTAATTGGTTCCAGAGCCAAAACTCCATCAAAGAGTGAATTATGATGACTATACTATTTTTTTATGTGTAATTAAGTTTATACTAAATTGTGTTTACACTAAAAGGTCCTCCATCTCAGTATACTTCATTGGTTGAATGTAATTTCATTAGAAGTTGCAATAAAAGATTGATTTAAAACTGCATTATTGATTTATTTTTAAACCAAAACATTTGTTTTCAGAGTGTAACTGGGTTGACAGATTACATACTCTATGGGATTAGGGTTAGGGTTTACATAAACACAATCACACTGCTCTAAATTCTCCTAAAAGAGATTAGTCAGCATTCAGACTAAACTATCAACTGGCCAACTGTGTGAGGACACAGATACTGGCATTCAGTCAAACAAATATACATGTACAGTCAGGTCCATAAATATTGGGACATCGACACAATTCTAACATTTTTGACTCTATACACCACCACAATGGATTTCAAATGAAACAAACAAGATGTGCTTTAACTGCAAACTGCAGCTTTAATTTGAGGGCATTTACATCCAAATCAGGTGAACGGTGTAGGAATTACAACAGTTGCCTCCCACTTGTTAAGGGACCAAAAGTAATGGGACAGAATAATAATCATAAATCAAACTTTCACTTTTTAATACTTGGTTGCAAATCCTTTGCAGTCAATTACAGCCAGAAGTCTGTAACGCATAGACATCACCAGACACTGGGTTTCATCCCTGGTGATGCTCTGCCAGGCCTCTACTGCAACCGTCTTCAGTTCCTGCTTGTTCTTGGGGCATTTTCCCTTCAGTTTTGTCTTCAGCATGCTCAATCGGATTCAGGTCAGGTGAGTGACTTGGCCATTGCATAACAGTCCACTTCTTTCCCTTCAAAAACTCTTTTGTTGCTTTTGCAGTATGCTTTGGGTCATTGTCCATCTGCACTGTGAAGCGCCGTCCAGTGAGTTCTGAAGCATTTGGCTGAATATGAGCAGATAATATTGCCCGAAACACTTCAGAATTCATCCTGCTGCTTTTGTCAGCAGTCACATCATCAATAAATACAAGAGAACCAGTTCCACTGGCAGCCATATATGCCCACGCCATGACACTACCACCACCATGCTTCACTGATGAGGTGGTATGCTTAGAATCATGAGCAGTTCCTTTCCTTCTCCATACTCTTCTCTTCTCATCACTCTGGTACAAGTTGATCTTGGTCTCATCTGTCCATTGGATGTTGTTCCAGAACTGTGAAGGCTTTTTTAGATGTCGTTTGGCAAACTCTAATCTGACCTTCCTGTTTTTGAGGCTCACCAATGGTTTACAAATTGTGGTGAACCCTCTGTATTCACTCTGGTGAAGTCTTCTCTTGATTGTTGACTTTGACACACATACACCTACCTCCTGGAGAGTGTTCTTGATCTGGCCAACTGTTGTGAAGGGTGTTTTCTTCACCAGGGAAAGAATTCTTCGATCATCCACCACAGTTGTTTTCCGTGGTCTTCTGGGTCTTTTGGTGTTGCTGAGCTCACCGGTGCGTTCCTTCTTTTAAGAATGTTCCAAACAGTTGTTTTGGCCACGCCTAATGTTTTTGCTATCTCTCTGATGTGTTTGTTTTGTTTTTTCAGCCTAATGATGGCTTGCTTCACTGATAGTGACAGCTCTTTGGATCTCATCTTGACAGTTGACAGCAACAGATTCCAAATGCAAATAGCACACTTGACATGAACTCTGGACCTTTTATCTGCTCATTGTAATTGGGATAACGAGGGAATAACACACACCGGGCCATGGAACAGCTGAGAAGAAAATTGTCCCATTACTTTTGGTCCCTTAACAAGTGGGAGGTACATATGCAAACTGTTGTAATTCCTACACCGTTCACCTGATTTGGATGTAAATACCCTCAAATTAAAGCTGACAGTCTGCAGTTAAAGCACATCTTGTTCGTTTCATTTGAAATCCATTGTGGTGGTGTATAGAGCCAAAAATGTTAGAATTGTGTCGATGTCCCAATATTTATGGACCTGACTGTATTTCAAATATATCCTAAATACGTGTTGTAAACACCATGGTCCAAATATATATTTTTGCCCATTAACAACACTCATTAACAATATTTTACATTTTCTGCACAGATTTGCATAGTAAAAAAGCAAAATGTAATTGAGGTCCAGTATATTCATATTGAGTATTGCACAAGTCAGGAATAAGTCCATGCATCCATAATCTTGTCAGTGGTTTTCAGTCTTGCTCCTGGAGCCCCAACAACAATTTCCATTAGCATGTTTCATTAATCAAACACACCTGATCATCCGCTCATTAGCAAACACCCCAAACCGTAGGAAATGCTAGAGAATTTAAGTAATAGTATTATTATTATTAATAACTTTTAATTAATAATGATTAGGATTATTATTAATAGTTTATGAATAATAACTATACATTCTAATAATCTTTGTATATTCCATATCAAATATGTATTCCATTCTGTCACACATTTGAATGTTTTCCTTGGCAACATCCAATCAACAGCAGCGCAAAACAGGAAAGAGGAAGAGACCTAGTTCCTTCAAAACAACACAAGGCCCCTGCACACACACAACACATCAGCCACTGATATCACATTGACATTTAACATGTGGCTCGTGTGTGTGCGTCTCTGTCTGTGTTTGTACTTGTTCATGCTACATTGTGGGGACCAAATGTCCCCACAAGCATAATACAACTTGACATTTTTGACATTGTGGGGCCTGGCCTATTTTTTTAAAATTTAAAATAGCAAATTATGTTTATCTAAAAGTGTAACAATGCAAACAGGTTTTCTGTAAGGGGTAGGCTTAGGGTTAGGGAATAGAAAATATAATTTGGTCAGTATAAAAGTAATAGAAGTAAATGGAAAGTCCCCACAATTCACAGAAACAAACGTGTGTGTAAGTGTGTTTGTGAAGTTAACATGAGTAAGACTCTTCTTAGGGTCTGGAGTGCATTGTAAGGAACAGAAAGGGCAGAAGTATGAGACAGTATAGCATTTTTAACATTAGTATAAAAAACTGCAAGCATTTTCTACGCTAGAAAAAATATAAGTAAAAAAGTGCTATATAAAGCAAACCTATTATTATTGTTACTGTTTTTGGTAGTAGTAGTGGAAGGTCATGTGATAACATACAAAATATTTATCAGGGGAGGTCACATGATGGCCTGTATAGTTCACCATTTCTGTCAGTAACACTGGTTGGATGGGACAAACAGTGGAAGTTGAATAGAAAACACAAAACAGATGAATTGTGTTGTCTTCATGAGAACAAGATTGAGACGATATGTTATGTCTGCAGGGACACAAGGTCACCTGATGAACAAACAATGACTCAATGTAGTACAGATTGCTTACACTTGTCTCACTGAAATGCGTGGTGAAATCTAAAATACATGACTGGGATCGGTGGAATTTATTTCCATGGGGCACAACATGTGGCACCATGTTAAAGTTTAGCCATGAATGAAAGTTCTGTAATCATTTACTCAACCTCATGTCGTTCCAAACTGGTATGACTTTATTTCTTCTGCGGAACACAAAAGACAACATTTTGAAGGATGTTTTGTCAATCCAATGAATGTCAGAGGGGTCCAAAATAACACTTGCAATGATATGTGGGTTAATGATGACAATTTTTTTTTATTTTGGGGTGAGCTACAGGTGACAATGCCCCTGTAGTACCTTCAGGTTATGTATCTAGTCCATGGATCAACCCATGCCGGTTCCAAACCTGCAACCTTTCAAGCATTACCTACCAGTCACTCTGGGATTACATAAACCTTCAGTTCTTTAGCTGCTAGCTGCACTTTACTCTAGATGAAAGACTGTGAGAATGGAGGAGGTAAGAGAAGGAGAGAATGTATTACCTGGTCACAAATGAGTTCCCATTTCTTCTCGCTGTCGTACTGCCGTAGTAATCTTGCTTTGTCTGGAGGCAAGTTCATTGAGTTCTGTATAAAGACACACATAAAGAGTGAAGTTAGTTAAAGTGGCAACGGTTTAAGAAATTATTTTTAGCCATGTAAAACTCGCAGATACAATCTTTAGGAAGTAAAGTGTGCTTCAAATGCAATGCAAATTAGCTTAGGTTGAAGAATATGTGTTTGTCTGACCCCTTAAAAGTACATCCACCCCATCCATAACAAACTCACTACCATGGCTGCGAGTCTGTATTAGAAAAAATGACTGTGTGTAAAATGTGAGTGTTCAGCAGAAGAAGAGGAGACACATGGGGCTGTATGTCTGCTATGTCAGCATCTTCTTCCTCTACAGACAGCACAGAGAGCTGCTCAACTCAATAATTAATACTGCTATAAAACACTCCCATCACTGCAGGAAGAAAATGTCATCAGGGGGTGGATTCAGAAAAATAAACCTCTTAAGAAAGCAGAAAGTAAGAGACAAAATCTACTGCAAAAAGCTTGAAAGAATTCAAGTACAATTCTTGAAAAACATTCTTAGGAAAAAAATGACAGTTGTGTAATACAACAAATTCAATAACGCCAAGTCTAAATCCAAGTCATCTTTAAACCTTTAAGTATCAATCCTCACAATCATTCCAATGTAAAGGCTGCAACATGTGTTGCAACAACATTGGGAACTGGAAAACATTTTGACATGGAGGAAAATAAAAAAAGTTTCTCATTGAGGAAATTATTATTGCAGAAAATTCTCCTTGGGAGGCTGATTATATCAGGATGGAAAGTAGGAGGTGTGCGCATTTGAACAAGTGGCAGAGGCTGTTTCAGCGATGACAATAGATTATGTAAGTAAAATAGTGTAGTAGTTATAGGTTTTATATGCTCAACATTTTATCATTTTTCATGCTTAATATTTAAAACAACCTAATAAATTCATAAACTCAACATCTTACCATTAAAGATTTAAGACAAGTTAAAGGTTATACTAACTTCAATTACAATTAATTTTAAGACCATTCTTTTAAGGATTTGATTTCTTCTTCAACACAGTCTTGTATTTTTTTATGTTATCTTATTTTTTTCAGATATTAGGATCTAATTGATCTAAAGGGTTCATGAACCCTTCACTTTTTTCCCCCCACAATCTCTGTGAAGTAAATAAAAGCAATATACTGTATTGGATAATTCCAGAACCAACGCCTTAAAAAAAAAGTAGTGCGCTATAATCAGAGTTTATGAAATTACTTAACTTAATCAATCCAAGATCATTTTCATTGCAGCAGTTTACTAATGCACTGTTAGCTTTGTCTTTTTCAATAGGAGTGACTTTGTGCTGGCCTGTGGAGATGTTTACGCTCAAACATACAGTCCATCTGCACATGTGTGCGCTCAAACTCCAAACATGTGCTGAGATCAGACCTCCACCTCTTACAAAAGTGCTGTCCTCTACATCTGCCCTACTTTCCTACTTTCACATCTGCTGCATGGAACTCCCCCAAAATACTGCAGTCACCAGAGCCCCATCCGTACCCCACCCTTCAGAGTCAACCGTACACCACACACCCCAACACAAACACACAATTCCCTCTCCAACCGTGTGCTGATGCGAACACTAACCCACTGCTGTTAAATGACATCTTAATTTGGAAAAACCTATACTGTTTATCTGTGTGTGTAGACATGGGCTGCTCTTGTTGTTTTTCTCTATAGGTTTCCAGAGCAGCATTATATGCACACAGGGAGCCGCTTTAAAGCGGACGGCTATGTTATGTTTTCCAGCCTCAACACAGCAGCTGTTGGCCAGAGGGAAACCCAACACTTCAAATCTGATCTATACACACAAAGGCAAGCCATCGTAATGGTATTGAACATTGTTTTCAACCGCACTTCTTTAATATGAAGACATTAGCTCTGTTCTAAAACTTAAATTGAACTGCTTGACTGTATAGGTAGCTGCCAACTTAGGCAGCATCCTCACTGAAACCAAACCTCTCAAGCATTTACTCACGACTGATTCCAATAGAGTTTGCCATTAGCAAGTTGCTAAGCTAACCGTGTGATACATGTCACTCATAAATAGGTAAACCTGATTAACCATATGTGATTAATCATATATTATATGATTTTCCCATACGTGTGCATTAGAACAGAGAACAATTGTCTGATAATATGGTGGACAGAAAAGTTGCTAAGGTACTGTAGGTTTGGTCCATAACTTTTTTTTTTTTTTTTTTTTTTTTTTTTTTTTAACACGGGCTAAGAGAACAATAAGTTACCCAAATTCATTTCCATTTGAAGTAAACCCTTGTGATAACGAAGTACTTTAGCATACTTTTAAAAGAGTACTTATTACGGAAATAATAAGCTTTAAAGCAAAATACTTTTTGGCATGTCATTTGCAATTAAATTAATTACCGTTTAGATTTATATTAAATGCAGTTAGCTGAACTTTAGAGTGCTTTTTTACCCACTTATAGACTTAAGTGCATCAATGTATGTAATTTTATAATTACTTATATTGTCTGCAAAAGTGTACTGTTGAATATAACAAGTATTTATGACAAACTAAAATATACTTTAATACCATTTATATTGAAACTTGTGTCATGCATTAAAATATGTTATAACCTATTTTTATAATATTGAAATTCAATACATTTACAATGTAATAACTTTAAATGTAATATCAAATAACACTCCAAAGTTAAAATGATAATCAAGTACTTTACATGTATTTAATTTACACTAAATGTATGTATTTAAATGTAGCTAAAATAAATTCATTGCAACTACTTAGGCTATGAATATGAATATTGATTTTTTTTTCCAGTGTATGTTAGTTAAAAATAATTGTACTTCTTTGAAGCATGACAAAAGATACATAAAACATAATGAATGAATTGTAAAATGTTAAAATATGTTAATCTGGCCATACAAAATACACAAAAGTGTGCTCTCTTTATGTACACTTAAGTGGCTTTATATTAATTATATTATCTACAAGTACAGGTTTTTAATATACATTTCAAGATTTAAAGTAAACTACAAGTACAAATTCAATACAAGCACACTACTTTTTCACAAAGATACATGGAATGTTATTTTAGAAGAATGAAAGAAGTTGTCACTGCCACAAAAGAGATTATGTCTGTATATTAAATGTAACTCAAAGGTTAAAATGAAGAGCATAGACAATGGAGAAGACCTTAGGAAAAAGTAATATATTTAAAATACATTTATTTAATACTAAGTATAGTTTAAATATGTTAGTATATTTTATTTATCACTAAAGATTTATATAAATATTATATCAAGATGATATAAAAAATTATAATTAAACTTTATTTGGAGCATTACTTGTGCACAATGCACATTTCTTAATATTAAGCCTAAAATGTGTTTTAATGTCACTATTGATGAGGATTGTATGATCTTTGAATAATAGCGGTCTTTAAATGCAAGATATTTAAAGTGTACCTGAAGTATACTTACAATAGTTCCACTTTAGCGATAGCATATACTTAAAGTTGCAGTCCGTAAGTTTTGCCTCTTTGTCACCATCTTTGTTTGAAAACCTGGAATTGCAACTCTGTGCGGAATTATCTTCCGTGCATGGGGTTGTGCTCCGGCACGGCTCCTGCACGGATGAATCTAATGTTTTGAGGAGTATGTTTCAGTCTGTCAGTCACCACACCGGTGTGGATACTGTACTTAGGAATCACAGATTCTAGCCTACGCCTTGGAATATATAACCCAAATAAGAAATTTCACTGTATATTGCCATCTGAACAAGTCAGTAACAAGTCTGCCACGTGTGTTCTGACCAACTGAGGAAAAAAGCATTACAATAAATTACCAAATGTAATTAAATCTAGCGATCGGTTAGCTCATATATCACATCTAACCGTGCAAATGATTATTATTGTTATACTTTATTCTCAAATTATTAATGTTAACAACATCAGCTTAGTGTGACTATGAGTATAGTGTGTATTAGCATGTAGATTTCAATTTCTGTACAGTCTAATCTAATTATCATGCCATTCAAATTTCATATTAAGAAATTATTTTAACCCAAAAACAAACTATGCTCCTTCGAACTGGTTGTCTTTAAAATATAAATCTTGTGTAATCCCAGGCTATCTGTAATCAGAAGTACATTTAAAAATATAATTTAATTTCATTCACATATGTTTCATAAACACATAATCCTTTCTGACTACAGTCGGCCATCAAAATGATACATTTAATGATTCCAGTTGCTGTGAGAAAAGGCTAAACGATCCGCCACCTGCAGGATCCTCACATGCGATAGCCTAGTAGCCGGGACAACTTCTTTATGTTTACAGACGTGACATAATGACGCAGTGCCATGCTCGAATTTCCCCGCGAAAACCTACCCGCACCACTCAAATTAGAAAACATTATTATAAACTAACCGTTGTGAATCGGGCTAAAGTAAGGCGATAGTTTTGAACACAGGGCTGGTTATGTACTTGCTCAAATATTGATTTCGGATCATTTTTAACCCAAAAAAGTTACCCAGTTAAAGTTAAAAAGTTACCCACTTTAAGTATATCTTTAGTTGGACTTCAGTACTACTTCCTTAAAATTAAAGTGCATTAAGCACAAAATTAGTTGTTCCAATTTAAGACTCTATGCAGACTTTAAGTATACCAGTTTAGTATACTAAAATTACCAATTGCAGGCTATTTTTATTACGTTCATAAATATATAAATGTATTTGTAGTTTACTTAGCATGAAATTAATGTATTTCAAATACATTTTAGTATATTTATTTTTCACTATATGGGGAGTTTCCACTTATCTCTCTTTGAAAAACAAAGCACAAAATTTCTGGTTCTGTGCTTGAGACAAACCTGCTGATGAAGGCTGTGAAATATGATACTGCTATGACAACAGAGAAACCTAAATCTAATCTGCAAGTCCAGATGTCTGACAAATGAAATAAAGATCTGCAGATCTACAGACCAGTATTTGATAGGCAAACCCATATGCTGAACAAATACACATGCTTGCAGAGCTGATCAATCATGCCAGTTCATGCCAAGTTCAAGTTTTACAAAACAACCGGTCCAACCCACACAGAACTAACACCTTGATCTATCTTTAATGATTCAGAGGCACACAATGTAAGATTCCTGGTGAAACAACATATCCAGACAGGGCAGAGTATTTGTTATATTTGATATAATTAATTATATTTAGAAATGTAGAAACTTCTGAGGCCTGCAGATGGATAATAAGACAAGTAGAGCCAGGCAGAGATGAGAGTCTCCGTCCACAGCCGTCTGACCGTCTGATGTATATTACACACCAAAACAAGAGCTGGGCTCAACCCACCGATTCCAGTCTTTCGGAAGATACACAGGTTTCTATATCTGTGGAATATTCAGCACTGTTTATTAGGTTTAAGTGGATAGAAAATCTGATTACAAAGACTAAAAAATATATAATTTGTTTTTAATAACACATTAGTATAGGGATCAATTCTCACGATAAACTAGTTGCTTATTAGCATGCATATTACTAGAATAATGGCTTTTTATTAGTACTTATAAAGCACATATTCATACCTTATTCTGCATGACCATATTCAAGATCCCTTAAATCCAACCCACTATTATCCTACTAACTATTAATAAGCATAGTTAAAAGGTCATTGTTAATAGCAAAAGTCATAGTTAATAGTGAGAATTGGTCCCCAAACTAAAGTGTGACCCCTTTTTTTTATTGCTGTCTGTACAATCGTTTGGATAGAATAAACTCAATAATCGATCATGAGTATCACTGATTTTGGAATGATTTTCTCCTAAACATAACATACAAATATGGTCGGTTATTTGACATGACAATCAGATACTCTTTTCCTGTCCAAGTGGGTGTTTCTTGATCAGAATAAGTTGCAGTGTGGACCAGACTTTATACTGACAATCAAAAAAGTCTGGCTCTGCAATGCAATTTGTTTAAAAGCATTGAAAAATATATTTCAACATCTGAACTTAAGGTGTGGTAAAATGCAGAGTGTCAAAAACTAAATTTACCACCAATTCTGAGTCATTACAACCATATTTACCACCAACGAATGGAAACCTAAGATGTAAAATCCACTCATATGGGAAAGAAGCTTCCAGGAACAACTGCTTGGTTAGCACATTGACGTCTTCTTGTAGTAATGGTCAGTTTGACCCTGGAAACCGAGTTCTGGCAGTGCTTTGATCACCTGTGTTTGAGTGGCTTCAATGGGACAATCTCAAACATCCTGACCACTCAAAAATCCAAATAAGCACCTACATATGCACCCCACCCTGACCCAAACACCACTAAACATAGCTCTCCCAAAACTAGCACAGCTTGAGCATGAATAAAAGAGGATGATATCATCATCACTTCATAGCGTGTGCAGGATTTGCTCTAAATGACATGAGAAGAATGAAACCTTAGAGTTCAAATAAAGTAATGTCCCATGCAACTGTGAAAAATGTGCAATTTTGTTAAACTTTTTAGACCATGGTAGATATCTGTGTGTATTGGTGCTCTATATTAGGTGAAGTTGAAATTATTTACAGCGCAAGTCAAGAAACAACATGTTATTCAAGTGTTTGCTATGCATGATTTTAGTTATTAATGTTTTTTTTTACAACAACTTTGAATTAGGCTGATCCAAAATTTTCAGTGTTTTGCTTTTTGCTTTGTACTCAGGTTCCATAAAGTGAAGCTGTCAGGTTCCAAATTAAGAGAGAAAATTATCAAATGAGATAAAGCACCTGTCATTTGTAAGGTATTTGACTCGCTAGAATGAAATACTTTACAATCCAATAACAGGCATTACTGCAAGAGATTTTCCCGAGGAAAGAGGGGTGAATCTCTAGCTTGTCATTATGTGAGTCATAATAGGACACACAAAAAGGATAATTAAGCCTTATACCAAAACATGAAGTTTCCTAACTAAGAATTACTTCTGTTTTTAGTCCCAGTTTAGACCTGATCTCTGGTCTATTTGGAGACCACTAATGAATCATGATTTTAGTCTACAAACAAAGCGATGCAATCCTGCTTCTGGAGGGCCAATATCTTGCTAAATTCAGTTCCAGCCTTCCCAAACACACCTTCCTAAACATTTCAAGCAATTTCCAAGACCTTGATAAGCTGCTTCAGGAGGGTTCAATTAGGATTGGAGCTAAATTCTGCAGGATAGTGGTCCTTCAGGAGCAGGACTGCATGTATAAAGTCAGTTCTCTTTAAGTTCCCCATTTTTTTTTTTTTTTTTTTTATTCAGTGTAGTAGTAAATATCATCAAGCAACTGAATGAATGTGTTCCATAGAGTATGTTACAGCTTTAACGGGACACTGCTATGATGGAGATCACATTAAACATGACACTTTAAATTTATGAAGTGTGTGAATATCTAAGGCTAGACAGATCTCATCACCTCTAAACAAAGTCCCTCAACGGCAGTTTAAATTTCCCTTTCTTGTATCAGAATCACTGTGGATTTGTGAACCATAAAGCACAAGTCTCTGTCTGGGGTGAGTCTTGGATCTGAAGAGTTCTCAGCATAAAGAGGAAGAGAGCAGCTCCCTCAGACAGATTCAAATCTCTCTGCTCTTTCCTCTCAGTCAGGCATGTGATCACTCTTTCTCATATTTCCCTGTGTCTGGAGGCGTCCAGACTGTCTCTTCCACTCGACCAAAAACCCTATTAGTCTGGACTGCAGACTAAAAGTGACAGAAAAAAAAGAAAGTTTTCTGTGGTAAATTACAGCATTCTTATTACTTTTTTTATTTTTTTCAGGAAATTCTAACAATAAATGGAGTTTTGGTGCTCTTTGATGTGGAGCGACATATCACTGTATAGAAGCTTCAGTTGTAACGAGCCATCATTATCTGCTGCTCATTTTTTTGCTTGAGAAATTAAGTCTAGAGAAGAGCATTTTGAGATATATCAGACTATATACTCATTATATTTTACTTTCCATGTTAGTGATGTCTTAATTATTTAATGTATGTTTAAATAAATCTGTTATAAAACAAGTTATGACAGCCACTGTGCAAATGATTATATTTCAACAACAAATAGAAATTGTATAAATTAGAAGTTAATTTAAAAACTGCATTATGTGTAATTTACACGTTTGCATACAAATTTTTAATTTGAGTGTTGATTATTATAGTAAAAAATAAATGTTAATTGAATTTAAGTTTGGGCTCTGTTGTTAATTGTAACCTAATAGTAATGTAAAAGTATAGTTTAGAGCAGAAGCTGAGGTACAATTTTATCCCTAAGAAAGTTTTAAGTGTAATTGAATTTATTTAAAGAAAAAGCAATTTGTCCAGTAAACCATTGTTTACTGAAAAAAATTAAAATAAATATAAATATGTAGCTTTTTTTTCCTTCTGCTGTACTGAAACCATACTGAACCATGATGTCAAAATCGAGGTATGTACTGAACCGTCATGTTTGTGTACCGTTACACCCCTAATATATGTATATATATTAAAAAGCAATTACTAAATGGAACAACTAAACAGCCTTTTTTGTCTTTATCATTAAAAAATAACCATTTTAATCAACAGTTTTGTCATTAGTTTTGTGAGGAAATTGGTCAATGTATCAAGAATTTGTTACAGAAAGTCGCTGTCTGGTACGAAAGACCTTCAGCTCTTTACAGGCTTAAATAAACGATATCCCTACTTACAGATTAATGGCTAAAAGCATTCCTGCATAAACGCTTAATGTTTCTCACTAATGTTTTCAAGAAACTGGTCAACAATTGCATGTATCAGTAACATCTGTACAGAGTGAACTCAGAATCTGTCAGCAGGAAAGTCAGCGATTGCAAACAGACGAGACAAACAGGAAATTATCTCTTTTTCTGTCTTTCTGTCCAAAGACCGAGCGGCTCCTCACAGATTTAGCCAGGTGGCGAGTGTCGTCCCCTAATTAGTGCAACATGTTTCAGTAATCCGGCTGATTCTGCGGGGCTACGCAGGTGTCCCCCATCTGCTATCGGATTAGTAGTGTAATCTCAGACCCCCCACTGTCCGCTCCACCCCAACACAGACAATGGAAAACTAGCTTACTACTTAGTGAATACTACACATTATCTACTATACAGTATACTGGCTACATTTGCAAGTATGGCCATCACATGACCTCATGATCATTTTATATGTCAGGGGTGTACAGTTATAATCTTGTAAATTAAAATTTTGCATTTTAACACTATAATCATACAGGTGCATCTCAGAAAATTAGAATATGGTGAAAAAGTTTTTTCTTGTAACTTATTTCAAAAAGTGAAACTTTCATATATTTTAGATTCATTACATGTAAAGTAAAACACTTCAAAAATTTTTTTTGTTTTGTTTTAATTTTGATAATTAGAGCTGACAGCTCATGAAAGTCAAAAATCAGTATCTCAAAATATTACATTTACATATTTACATTTGAGTTTCAATAAATGACCATCCATACAGTATAAATTCTGGGTATCTCTTGTTCTTTGAAACCACAATAATGGGGAACACTGCTGACTTGACAACGGTCCAGAAGACGATCATTGACACTCTCCACAAAGAGGGTAAATCACAGAGGATCATTACTGATAGGGGTGGCTGTTCAAGGAGTGCTGTATCACAGCATATTAAATGCAAAGTTGACTGGAAGGAAGAAATTGGGTAGGAAAATGTGCACAAGCAACAGGGATGACTGCAAGCTTGAGAATACTGTCAAGCAAAGCTGATTCAGACACCTGTGAGAGCTTCACAAGGAGTGGACTGAAGCTGGAGTCAGTGCATCAAGAGTCACCAAGCTCAGACATCTTCAGGAAAAGGGCTACCAAGCGCACTTCTGAAACAGAAACATCGTCAGAAGCATCTTACCTGGGCTGTGGAGAAAAATAACTGGACTGTTGCTCAGTGGTCCAAAGTCCTCTTTTCAGATAAAAGTAAATTTTGCTTGGAAAATTTCATTTGGAGATCAAGGTCTGGAGTCTGGAGGAAGACTGGAGAGGCACAGAATCCAAGCTGCTTGAAGTCTAGTGTGAAGTTTCCGAAGTCAGTGATGATTTGCGATGCCGTGACGTCTGCTGGTGTTGGTCCATTGTATTTTATCAAGTCCAAAGTCAATGCAGCCGTCTACCAGGAGATTGTAGAGCATTTTATGCTTCCATCTGCTGACAAGCTTTATGGAGATGCTGATTTCCTTTTCCAGCAGGACTTTACCCTCACAGGACTCACCTGCCCACAGTGCCAAAACCACTTCCAAGTGCTTTGCTGACCATGATATTACTGTGCTTGATTGGCCTGACCTGAACCCCATATGGAATCTATGGAATATTTTCAAGAGAAAGATGAGAAACAGTCAATCCAACAATCCAGATGAGCTGAAGGCTCAATAGTGCCTCAGCAGAGCCACAGGCTGATCACTTCCATGCCACACCTCACTGATGCTGGAGTTTGTGCTAAAGGAGCCCCGACCAAATATTGAGTGCATAAATGGAACATATAAAGAACTTGAACTTTTCTGTTTTGCAAATGCTTTTTTTGATTGATCTTAGGAAATATTCTAATATTTTGAGATACTGATTTTTGACTTTCATGAACCGTAAGCTCTAATCATCACAATTAAAACAAAAAAAACTTTTGAAGTGTTTTACTTTACATGTAATGAATCTAAAATATATGAAAGTTTCACTTTTTGAAATAAGTTACAAGAAAAAATTAACTTTTTCACCATATTCTAATTTTCTGAGATGCACCTGTATATGATACTATTTGTCATTTTTGATAAACAGATTGCTAAGGTCTCTAATTTTGGAAATAAAATTGAGGTGTTTTTTCCTCCTTGAGTATGAGCTCCATATTGTGACTGTCATGCTATATGAGCCATAAAAGCCACATGCAAACTTATATATATATATATATATATATGTTTTAAGTCTAAAGGTCCATTGAACTGTTCCAATTAATAATAAAAAAGTGGATTTTTACGGCTATTATTTCATGTCAGGCTTAATAGGGTTAATATAATTTTGAGAAAAAATTATATTTTACCCCAAAATTAAAATTTTGTCATCCTTTACACCTTTACAAACATGTATGACATTCCTTCTTCTGTTGAACACAAAATAATATATTTTGAATGAGTTCATTGACTTCCACAGTAAGGAGAAAAATAAAACTAAAACGCTAAGACTTCTAAAAAAAAAAAAAAAAAAAAAAAAACTTATTTTATGTTCCAGAGAAGAAAGAAAGCAATATGCCCGAAAAAAGAAAAGTGGGAGTAATTCGGTAGTGTGCTATTGTAAATGAAAAGATGATAATGCTGAAAACTCTTCCTGGCAAAACTTGATTGATTACTCTGTATAAATAATAAACTCAATCAGATAAACCTGTTGGTCCTTATTTATAAGCAGATGAGAGTCTTGTGCTCAGTTCTACCCTGAGAAGATTACAGCAGATTCATGTTAAAATAGTGGCCGATCTGTGATGGGTAATCAGAGTGTAATCCTTTAAATACTGTACAGTTAAGCTGATTTATTCTCTTTTCCACTCAAAACTAAACAGCAGCACATTTATTTCTCCCTCTCTTATTCCCTTTTCAGGTGATATATCTCCCTACACATCTGCCAGAAATATGATTCTGATTGGTCATTCTGCAGTCAAACTGCATATATGAAATGAAGTAGGCTAAAATTTCCGGTTTTCGTTTTCGTTCCTTGAACTGGTTCAGAGCCCTGGTTTATGTACTTATACAGGCACATTGAGTTCAGTTTGTCTTAAAGCCTTTATCAGATCCAACAACATATAATACTAGACACAGCTTGAAACTTAATGCATCTATGCGCAGATCTGCAATCAAAGCTTTACTTACAGGCAATGAATGAATATTGTTAGTATAGGATATCAGGAGCAGTTAGCAGGGCTCAACATGAAGCTTTTACAGGTACTTATCTATAAGTCACTTGTCCCAAAACATTTGAACTATACAGCTTACGTCGGCATGAAACTTTTACAATAGTTTTTTTATCCCAATTGTGCCATATATCCAAAAAAGGCTTCCCAAACAGAGAGAGAGAGAGAGAAAAGATTTAGTAGATCAGGAATTGACTGAATTGTTGTCATTTGCCAAACATTAAGTCAAAAAGGTGGAAGACAAGAGAAATATAAAGTCAATCAAATTGTCCATACCAGTATTCAGTATTATTACGCTCATTTGTTAATTAAGTGATCCTGGAGCACTGTTGTATAAGTGAACTAAAGCAAAACACAGACCATGACTGTTGGATGTTCATAAGAAACAGCAATCAGCATACAAGTGTCCAGTAATTTTGATTCCTGATTAAATACATTAATGCTTCTTTGCTTAAAAAAAAATAAAAAATATGCAACTCGATGCAGAATCCAAGATGGCAGACTAAGTCGTTTGAGTGCGTGTGTGTTGTGAGTTATCTGTGAGCTATCTGAGTAGTTTTATCAGTTTCATCAGTGTGAACTTCTCGTTCTCTAGTTGGACAAAAGTGTCACATTAATACTAACAAAGTGCGATCGTAAATCCTTCAATTTATGATCAAAGCACAACAGTTTGTATCACCGTGCCGTCAACTGAACCTTATATCAAGCGTGGCTTGTATTTCTGACGGCTTTCGCGGGTCTGGAGGATTTGGATGATTCTATCTGGTTGGACTGTGGAAGCTGTCTTGGAGATCGATGCTGTCTGTAGAAGCTGTCTGTGTGATCATTATGGATATGAATCCTTCAAGATGAAGGGAAGTGCTTTTTTCTGCCTCTGATGTGGTTTTATTTTATTCTTATTGTTTTAGACCTTGCTGATCTTGTTTTTATCTTATTTTCCATAGCATCGCGTAACCTCACTGTGCCCATTTTTCCTGTTTACATCTGACGTCAAGTACCGCTTTTCATCCATCTCAGGAGAGCGAATAACTGGAGTGGACTATCCATAAAGTGGATTTGGATTCCACTGCTGTACTTGCCTACCGGTACTTTACTATGAAGGGCTTTATTGATGCTTTTGGAGAAAAGATGAAGGGCCTGACTGGAATGCTGTCTTTTTTTATTTTATTGTGCCTATCTAGCGATTATAATACTGAAGGTGGTTGTCTCGGGTATGATAAACCATATTTAGTGACTCCACTTATGTTCACAGCACACAGAGGAACGTCTGCATCTGGTATTGCATTAGAGGTGCCGTGTGCTAGACTGTCTTCTATACTCCAGTCCTGTTTTTGCACCGAAGATCTGGTCTGTCTGTCCAGCGTTATGGCTCTTCAGGATAATTTTACAATCTCTACAAGTGCATACTGGAATTTTAAAATAGTAGAGATAAATTCTAAATACTATAATATTAAATCATTTAGGCAGAGGTGCTTGATTGTTTTATTACTTCTGATTTCGGGAAACGTTCAACCTAATCCAGGCCCAGTTTCTGAATCTGCATCAAGCTTAGAAACACCTGCAGATTTTAAATCAAGGTGCGGACTTGGTTTTATTCATTTGAATGTTCGGAGCTTAGTCTCTAAAATGGATATGGTTCGTATTTGGGCAAAATCCACTGATGCGGATGTAATTGTTCTAACTGAAACTTGGCTAAGTAAATCTGTTCTAGACAAGGATATTTGTATTAACGGTTATAATGTATATAGGTCTGACCGACCAAAAAGGGGTGGGGGCGTAGCAATATTTATAAAAAAAAGGTTTCATGTTAAAGTATTGCTTCTTAAATCAGTGAGTAAACAATTTGAATTTTCAGCTCTCGATTTTGAGGTCTCTAAATCTCTCAGCTTAACAGTTGTTGGTTGCTATAGGACACCGTCTGCTGATAGTAGTGCACTCCCTTCTTTATTCCAGCTATTCTCAGCTCTTGATGCTAAAGAATTGGTAGTATTAGGTGATTTAAATTGGAATTGGTTACATTCAGTAACTGATGAATTTAAAACCTATTGCGATGCATTGAATCTTTTTCAGATTGTCGACAAGCCCACTAGACCGAACCTAAAATGTCCAGAAAAATCATCATTAATAGATATAATCTTAACAAACACTCCTCATAAGTATTCAACTGCATCCATATTTGCGAATGACATCAGTGATCACTGTGTCATCGCAACAGTTAGAAACACAAAAATTCCTAAAACTAAACCAAACATCATAATAAAGCGTGACATGAAACGTTTTTCAGAACAAGGGTTTCTACACGATTTGATTGATTTGGAGTGGGAACAAATAAATTTAATTCCTGACCTTGAAATAGCCTGGGAACTTTTTTATGCAAAGTTTTCTGCTTTAGTCAACAAGCATGCTCCTCGAAAAAGGTACAGGGTGAAGGGTCGGAATAATGCTTGGTTCTCTCATTATTTATCAAATATGCTTCATGAGCGCAACTTGGCATGGGCAAAAGCAAGGAAAACCGATTCAAACTCAGACTGGCTTGATTTTAGGCGATTGCGCAATGCATGTACGGTTGCAGTCAGAAAAGCTAAAGCTGAACATTTTCTTTTAGAAACATCTCACAACCTAAACAATCCATCAAAATTTTGGAAAAGTGTTAAATCATTAACTGAAAATAATAAAGGTATAGAACTTCCATCATGTATTATTAAGGGCTCTGATACAATCATTGATAAAGTAAATATGCTTAATTGTTTTAATGAACACTTTATTGCTTCTGGTTTTTTGTTTGATTCAGTTAATGGTGCTCATGTGAACCCTTCGACTGTTCAGTCAGAGAGCTTAGTGTCTAGTCAATCTTTCAACTTTTCACCAATTGCAATCTTAGAGGTGTGCAAAGCCCTTAAATCTTTAGATGTTTCGAATTCGGCAGGTCCGGATAATTTAGAACCTTACTTTTTAAAGCTAGCAGCTGATTTTATTGCCCCACCTCTGACTTATATTTTTAACCTTTCACTTGACTTAAATGAAATTCCACTTATATGGAAATCAGCTTTTGTTTATCCTCTGTTTAAAGGCGGAGATCCTACACACCTAAATAATTACCGGCCCATATCCAAGTTGTCAGTCTTGGCCAAAGTCCTTGAAACATTGGTCAACAATCAATTAAAAGAATTTATATCTGTTAATAATACCCTGTCTGATTTTCAATCCGGTTTTAGAAAACAACATAGTACAACTACGGCAGCCCTAAAGGTAATAAATGATTTTATTGAATCTGTTGATAACAAGAAACATTGTGCAGCCTTATTCATCGATCTATCAAAAGCATTTGATACTGTTGATCACACTTTACTGATACAACGACTTGTCAGCATTGGATTATCTAAGCATACGATCGGTTGGTTTAATAATTATCTTTCAAACAGAACTCAATGTGTACAGGCAGAAGGTTTTATCTCTGGTTCACTCAATGTCACCAAAGGTGTGCCACAGGGGTCAGTCCTGGGACCACTCCTATTTACTCTATTTATAAATAATATTGATCATAATGTTCATAATGTAAAGTTTCATTATTACGCTGATGATACAGTCATATATAGTTCAGCATCCACATCCAATCGGGCTCTCTCTCAGTTACAGCTTGCATTTGATATTGTTCAGCGTAACTTATTTGAATTAAAGTTAGTTTTAAATGTTGATAAAACCAAATTCATGTTGTTTTCTAAATCCAAATCAATCCCTCATAATAATCTTCTGCCTATTACTGCGTCCCAAGGTTCAGAAATTGCATTTGTGTCTCAGTATAGGTATCTGGGGATTTTAATTGATGACGCTCTCTCCTTTGGCCCTCATGTCCAGCAACTGGTGAAAAGATTGAAAGTAAAATTGGGTTTTTACTTTAGAATTAAATCCTGTCTTTCCTTTGAGGCAAAAAAGAGGCTTGTTGCAGCGACCTTTCTGTCTGTATTGGACTACGGTGATGTTATATATATGCATGCATCTTCACAGTGTTTATATGCTTTAGACACTGTTTATCATGCTGCACTGAGGTTCATAACAAATCTTAAAACCCTCACTCATCATTGTGTACTGTATGCTCGGGTTGGCTGGTCTGCTTTGTCCATTCGAAGACAAAAACACTGGCATGTTTTTATTTACAAATCTATTCTCGGTTTACTTCCTTCATATCTTTGTACTTACATTTGTAAAAAGTATGCTTGTAGCTACAGCCTACGGTCACAGGAATTATTTTTACTGTCTGTTCCAGTGGCACGTACAGAATTTGGGAAAAAGGCATTTAAATTTGCTGCTCCCTCTGCCTGGAATTGTTTACAAAGTACATTGAAACTGAAGAAACTGGTTTCGTTGGACACTTTTAAAGTACTTTTAAATGATTTAGAGAAGGAAACATCGGGTTGTAGATGTTTTAGCTAGCTATGTAGTGATTTGAAATTTGACTGGATTTGCTTGTGTGTGTATATGTGTATGTATTGTTGGATGTTTGTTAAATTCAAACGTGCTGTGTCTGTCAGTCTTGGCCAGGACGCTCTTGTAAAAGAGATTCTTAATCTCAATGTGCTTTTTTTCCTGGTAAAATAAAGGATATAATAATAATAATAATAATAACTCTCTGTCTATGCAACTTCCCAGTGCTGAATTTTCAATATAGATCACACCATGTGTTTTTGTGGCTGTCCAAAACAAGTGTAAATGTTCCACTCTGGTTTAGCTTGAATGAAAACAAGTAGTTCATCAGAGAGGGAGAGCAAATCTTTAAAAACCTTCCTCTCACACAAGTGCAACATACAATAGTTGCTCCAGCCACATTTCTCCAAACAGAGTAAACAGCCCTAGAGATAAAACTCTCATTCACACTCATTCAGTGCATTTGTTCAGATTACAAGGCCAAAAGAAAGAAATAAAGTGTAAGTGAGAGATACGTGTAAGGGAGCAGTGAGTTGTAAAAGGGTGGGCTGTGGTGGATTATGAACATTCAGTCTCGAGTATCTCACCACACTAATAATATGAAAAGCTAAAACATTACAATTACTAACAGCAACCACAAACATAAACACTATAAATCAACAGACAACAACACAGCTGAGAAAAAAACACCATAAACAGTCATATAAAACCCATCATGTTACTTTTTTACTACTGCACTTTTTTAGACTTGTGCTGCTGTCCCGAATCGGCTGTACACATGTGATTTGTGCTGTCCTGTACAGATGCTGTTTGTCAGATCGCACCAAATGACCTCAATCTTGAGTAACGCCCACGGCAGAATGTGAGACATCAATTGTCTTTTTTGTTAGACTTAAAAAATACATATTAGCTTAGCTAAGAACTGAAATGGTGGCATTCAAATAAATGAGCTAATTTTGACAATGTTTGTGCTGTTTCTCATTTTAAGAGCTCAACAAAACTATATGAATGTGACCCAAACTTTCAGACACTGCCAGAACTTTCTAAGAAGACCACAACAATGATTAACTAGATTAAAATAAATAAATAAATGACAAGAACATTTTGATTATTTCATTTTTTTTTTTTTTATAATTATAATTATTATTATTTTTTTTATTGAACCTTTTTAATAAAGATTGACGCTTGAAAGTTTTAAGACCATGCAGTCTGTCAGACAGGTATGTAGTTATTAGGGTGTCCTGGGTGGTTGCTAGGGTGTTCTTATAGTTAGCTCGATCAGAACATTTCTGTATGTTGGCTTTCTCTTGTCAACATACAGTAACAAGCAGCACTCGAGTATGTCTAAAACTCTAATAAAATTCAGCTGGGCAACTTAGAAAATCAGTCACTTCTTTGGTGTTTGCGGAGACAAATATCAAGCATGACAAGTGACTGGCCTTGCAGCTTGTGTGTGTTGTAAAGGGCTCCACAAAATCCCCCTGAGATCTGACCGTCACACTCTGACAGAGCAAAACACACTGCTAATTCATGCTCAGGACCTATTAACCCCCGTCACATGACCAGTGGTGTATAAAGTATATCTGAAGGCCATACTCAAGTAAAAGTACAGATACCTTACCAGAAAATGACTTTGGTAGAAGTTGAAGTCACCGTTTAGAATATTACTTGAGTAAAAGTCTTAAAGTATGTGATATTTATTGTACTTAAGTATGGAAAGTATTTTTTAAATCTTTAACGTACTTAAGTATTGAAAGTAAAAGTACAAGTAAATACAAAATGGAAAAGAAGCAAATAAATATATAATTAAATAATGTTCATAAACAGCTTGAGTAGCAAGACTGTGTTCAGTTTTAACTCTTTCTTCCATTTTGTATTTTTGGGTAAGAATAAAAAGCACATCATCCGGTTCTTAATGTCTTTCATTCCAACATGAGAAAACCTTTCTGGAATCTGCATCTGAAATAGCATTTACACAGTTTAATGTATCTCAGAGGGGACATGGATGCATTTAAACTGCAGTTACAGATGCATAAATAGGCCTAATGTTTTGTTTTTAACATAAACCGTTGAATACTGATATTTAAAATAATTTAAGACATGAAAACAAATGTTGAAATGTGAAATTAAAACCGCCAGTAGGTGGCAGCATGTGACTGTTAATGAGTGAATCACTGACATTCAACCGTTTCATTCAAAGGTCTGATTCATTCAGGAACAAAGCATTTGACTGTGCTGATTCATTCAATAAGTAAACATGTCCATTGCTCAGAGACGCAAAACAGTGCTGTGATCTTTGTTTGGAACTATTTTACGTTGGCGAATTGAGCAAAAACAAGCAATATTATGTCTAAAATGTAAGTCACTTATTGCGTTACTGAACTTGTATAAAATTATTATTAAATGTGCTATCATGCTGATATCTGCAGAAAAACGGTACTCTTTGTGTGATATAGATTAAGATAAACTATATTAAATGATATAAATATAAAAAGCATACAGAAGCATTTTTTGCTGTCTACAATTTAGAATGCATGGAATGTTGAGTTTTAATAGACTAATAAATCAACGTGCGTGCATTGTGTGTGTGATTTGGTGATATAGCCTACTTGATAATGTCAGATCGCACATCATTACAACAACACTTACCATATTATTGCAGAAGATATACTGTATATCGCACACCCCAGACTCGACTTGAGTGGAAAATGAAATCATCCGCGGTTGTGCCATGCGCACACTTGTTTGCACATGAGCAAAGCTGTTTTTAGGAGTCTAACTTGCAATCTCCAGACCACTGATTTGTCAAACCTGCATTGCTGCAGTCCGTGTTCTTCTGACTTCTGACTATTTTGTAGTAAGTAGCGAATATACTTCGGGGAAATGTATCAGAGTAAAAGTAAAAATTGTCTGAAATATAAAAACTAAAGTAAAGTACAGATACTCACAAAAATACTTAAGTACTGTAAAGAAGTACTTCGTTACAATACACCACTGCACATGACACATCACATCCATCTGACCCATTACACATGCAGGAAGATATACAAAGACAGTCTCAGACACTACCAGAACAAGATGGAGAGAAGGACAGCGTTTGATTTGTTAACAGTAATAAAATTTACATGCTTTTGTTCACAGTTTTTGTTTATAATTTGCTATTGTCAATTTAAGTTAACTTGAAATGGATAAAAAAATAATTAATTAAAAGTATATTTAGAAATTTATATTAAATTAGGCTGTTATGATTAAGTTTGGGGTCAATGAGATTTTTAATGTTTTTCTAACAAAAAGTCTAATCAAGCCCAGCGCCAGAGGGGGGGCCGGGGGGGACGGCTGGACTTTAGTTTAGCATGCATAATAGTCTAACTCATAGTGTAAAATAGTCTAACTGATTGCTTTTAGATGGAAAAGCTGCCCATAACTCCTGGTCTATCTGTTTTCTTCTTAATAATTGCATAACGAAATTGTCACGGTTCATAGAATCACTGTCTCATCCTTGCTTGTCTGTTGTGGTGTGTGGCGTGAGTGGATGTGTCCAAGCTCGTGATTACGGGCTGATCTGCCCCAGCTGTGGTTTATTACTGGGACTATTTAAGATCAGCTAACGTTCCTCTCATTGTAAGATCCTCAGAGATACTCTGTGTTCCTGTTCTGCCACTCAATCTGTTTTCTGGTGTGTTCCGGTCTCTGCCCTGGCTTCGGAGGATTCCACTGCTGGACTTGGCTGCCCATTGCGTCCCTGCGCCCGGTTTCCATCCACGCTGTGCACGAGCTCCGTCCACACTAGTGACTTTGTTTGCTCTCTCAAACTGTTGTATATCCGCAATTGAATCCTTTCTCTTGATTTCATAACAGAAATAGATTTGGAAAGCGTCAAATGATTTTATGCTGCGTTCCAGGCAGGTTTTTGAGCCCGTAAGTCACAACTTCAAACCACGACTCACGACTTTGTAGCGTTCCAGGCAAGTCACGCCAAACTGCCTGAGTGCAAGGAATTATGGTAGCTAGATGTAAACAAACCAGCATGGCGGACCATACAGGGCTTATGCTCATTTACAATAATTTCTATTGCCAAAGGTGCTTCATTGCTTATTTGAGGGAAATGTAGGAGGAAAAACGGCGCATAAGGCAAGAGAAGCTGTTATATATGGGCTATGTGACGTCAGAGCATGGAACTGGGAGTACATCGATCTAGTACGAGTTCACGGGTGGGAAGTCATGGGTTTGACTGCCATTCCAGTGCACTTTCACGGGTAGAAGGTTGGAAAAACACTAGTTACGGGTTGCCATGAACGCAACATTACAGTGCATTTTCGCAGAGGGGAGCAAAGTAGCCAACCAAAGACATGTTTGTTGATTTCTACAACGCATTGGCCAATCAGAGGTGTTTAGGTTGGAATCCACGCACTCACCGCTTTTTGTCCAGCGAGAGTTCTATTATGTTCGTAACTTCATTAAAAAAAAAAAAAGTTTCATTGTGTGGTCACATTCATTGGTTGAAACAGAACTTTGTAAGATCGTGATGAATGAGCTACAGTTTTTAATACATTTAAAGGGAGCGCTGTTTGTATGCTTTTTACAATAATATATTCAGAATTTAAACACAACTTGTGTTTTTCATGCTTGACAAGCAACCACATATGACACAGAGATAGCTAACTATACTATATAGACAAAAATAATAATTTAAGAAGCACAGAGTGATGTGATTCTGCAACCGAGCCTGGTCCAAATGCAGGATTTAGGTAAGGAAACGGTTATTAATTATCTGTATTGGCTGCAATGTCAAATCATGCACCTGCTTGCTTTTCTGTTTAATTTAAGTGTTATTGTGAACGTATATGCTTTAATAACAAATAATTGTAACTTTTTACAATAAGGTTCCATTAGTTAATGTTAGTTAATGTATTAAAGTGTTAGTGAATTATTGTAAAGTGTTACCCAAATAATGGATTTTGAGCGTTTACTTGAAACCAACCACCTGAGAATGTGGTGGGAGAAACATAGAATATATCTTTATTGTATTGCTGCAAACTCTATCAAGACTCCATTATAGGAATATTTATTGCTCAGTGGTTACTCTTTCTAAACTCAGGAGACTTAGTTCTGAGTCTCATGTATTTCTCATTTTAGTCTCAACAGTGTCTCAGATGTTTCTCCAAAAATTCCTTAGAAATAAAAGTAGACACAACTGAGACATGAGAAAGTTCTGAAAGAAAGTAATCCAAAATGACAATGGGAGAGGAATGTGTGAGAAACATGGGAGATCTCTTTATTGTCTTGCTATAATTTTTTGCAAGACTCCATTATAAAAATGTTTTACTACTCAGAGGTTGCTTTTTTATTGCAATGGGGTTTTTCAACTTTAATGGTCAGGACAGTGGGAGTAGAGACAGGAAACAATTGGACAGGTGAGAATTGAACAGGAGCAGAAAAGTACCTTCAGCTGGGATTTGAAACCTTGCTGTCTGAGGGCAGTTGTGCCGTCACATCGATGCTGCCCATGAGGCTATGACTCTGACAGAGGTTACTCTATGCTCAGGATACTAAAGCCTGAGACACACTGCACAATTTTCAGCTGTCCCAGACGAAAGACTGGCACCGTGAAACAACCACGGGCGATTTCTGATTCACCACAATTGTTTCACAATGCAAATATTTTGTCTGGGACAGCCAAAAATCATGCAGTGTGTTTATGGCTTAAGGGGTGATTATCTTATGTCTCATTGAGATATTAGCTTTGTCTTAAGATATTTTATTTTAGGAGGAACTTTAAACTTTTACTAATATTGTACATACTAAAACTATAATTTAAATAGCATTAAACATTTCAGAATATCAAGGGTTTTATCTTTAATGTCCAGCATTGTGTATACACCACATTTTCCAAACACACTAGAAAGGACTTACAAGTACAAGATGTTTACTATAAGCAATACCTTCTTTTGTAACAAATGTAACACTAACACTCATTTAATTTCTAGCGATTATCGTCAATTTGATTTCACAGATACTATTTAAACTAAACTGAGCTAGACAATGACATCTCTGAATTCAATAATGAAATGCCTTTAACTGACAATTGAATGTTTAATCTTATTATTATACATTACTGACACTCTATCCTCCAATTTGATACTGTAAAGTGCTTTGACACAATCTGTATTGTTAAAAGCGCTATATAAATAAAGGTGACTTGACTTGACTCAACTCGTGTACCAGTATTTTTTTGGTTTTGTTGTTGTTGCTTTCTTTAGCATTCAAATTTTGTCTTGTCCAACCCATTTTTGCATGTATATAAATATAGGTTATGGTTTCCTCTGTTAAATCATTGTGCAATAAAACACTGTCTACATAAAACAACTTCAAATAAGACAATGCATGTATTGAAATGGTTTGGATAAATTACATTGAAGCTAGCCAGAGTGGAAGAAAAATAAAATAAAAAAGAGATCTCTTTCTCATTTCAAATATTTCTCCTAGACAACTTGTCTCTTGAGACAAAAACTCTAACACTCTCACAATGGTCTCCTTTAAAGCTTTAAAAGACATCTCAACAACATTACACACTGAGCTGTTCAGATCTTGTTTGAAATCTTGGAGACAAATGTGAGACCACCAGAGTCGCTATAGCTAAAGATAAATATCTGAGCACAGTGTATGATATTGTTGAGATCTATTCTAGAGCTTTAAAAGAGACAAATGTGAGAGATCCAGTGTCTGTAGCTAAGGAGATATATCTGAGCACAGTGTTTGATGTTGTTGGGATCTCTTCTAAAACTTTAAAGGAGACACATTTGAGAGCACCAGAGTCTTTAGACTAGAAGAAATATCTGAGCACAGTGTGTGATGTTATTGTGATCTTTTTTAAAACTTTAAAGGAGACCTTTGTGAGAGTCTTAGGGTTTTTGTCTCAGGAGACATGTTTGAGAAGCAGGAGACTCGAACAAAAATTTCCACTCGATCTTAAAGTATTTACAGTAAATATTTAAAGTAAAATATTTGAGATGTTAAAGAGATCTCACTTTTGATTTTCCTTTGCTATGGGTACTAATGTTAGAGAAACACTTGAACTGGGGAAAACAGTTATTTTGGGTCTGGCCCAAAAAACTAAGTGTGAGCATCACTGAAGATTAAGTACAAACAGTCAGGACAGCAAGTTCACCTCGGTGCACTGCAGCGAGTCCATCAGAGAGATGTCTGAATTCCCCTGCTGGGTCACAACATGGGGTGGAAACGGCCATGGGCTAAACCCACTTGAGCAAGACAATGGACATGAGCAGATCACAAAGAATAAGAAGTGAAGTGAAGTGACATACTGCCAAGTATGGTGACCCATACTCGGAATTCGTGCTCTGCATTTAACCCATCCAACGTGCACACACACAGCAGTGAACACACACACACCGTGAACACACACCCGGAGCAGTGGGCTGCCATTTATGCTGCGGCGCCCGGGGAGCAGTTGGGGGTTCGGTGCCTTGCTCAAGGGCATCTCAGTCGTGGTATTGAGGGTGGAGAGAGCGCTGGACATTCACTCCCCCCACCTACAATCCCTGCCAGCCCGAGACTCGAACCCGCAACCTTTGGATTACGAGTCCGACTCTCTAACCTTTAGGCCACGACTTCATTACACTACGACGAAGTGTAATGACTCTCCGCTGACATGGTTCATTAAATCTTAAGAGTTTTGTAAGCCGAATCATTAAAGCAGTTGTAGCAATACAAATCTGAAGGTTAATGAGTGTCTTCCTTCAGTGAGAGGTGTATCAAGGAAATCGCCATATTCACTCAGATTGACTGACATCCCTCAGTCTGGATTACTCATGATGCACAGGATTCTATCACTCTGCTGAGAAACAAAGTGTTTAAAAGTTCCTAGGCTGCCACAAATGGTAACAATATTTGGTCCACAACCCCTTTTTCAGGTTCCAAAATTGTTGCAACCCTGCACTCACCCACACCACAGAAATAATACTCTTGTCACACCTGTACTTACATATCAAATATCAATACATCTTGCATTATCACTCAGTCTGCTTTATTTGTAATTGACTTATCAGCATTAATGTGTTATCCAAAGTACCTGTACTTTGTCACGGAGTCGGTATTAAAATTTTGATGCCAAAATAGGCGCTTTCACAACGCATAGTTCTAGGAACTTAGTTCTAGGATCTAGCCAGCAGGGTCGTTCCTAGAGAACTAGTTTCTTCCTTGGACCAATTTCCTGGTTGCATTCACACCAGCAGCAGGAACTCTGAAGCAGCTGTCAGCAACGTCTTTATTTGCGGCATTTACAAACGTAAACAACCAGTTAGTGGAGGATGCTGCGATCTGAGTTGTTTTTGTTGTGTGTCGTGGGTTTTGTGATAACGGAGATGGAATGTAAACACACAATTTACAAGATTAAAAGAGCATGAAAATCTGACTAAATCCCCATGACAACTTAGTGTTACTAGTCATTGAGGCTGAGAAAAGAACACAACAGGTAAATGCCGTTATCGTGGCGTAAATATATTTACTCTGCTTTTTAAAAATGCCCAGTAGCCAGTGTTTCATATGTGTTTGGCCAATCAATCAGCATACATTTACGTCACTGATAGTTCGTATAGAACCGTTTTAGACCCTACTCTGAAGTAGGAGCTAAATTAGTTCCCCCAAACAGAGTTCCTAGAACTAAATATGTTCCTAGTTCCTGTGGTGAGACAGTTCTAGGAACTATCCATGAAGTAAGTGTACGCTGATTGGCTAAACGCGTACGAAAACGCCATGATTTAAAACACAGTGTAAACATACACTGTGTAAACATTGTATCATACTGAGAGCATTTATAAACAGCATTTACCTGAAGACTTAATCTACGGCGTTTTGTGCTTCTATCAGCCTCAATGAAATGTAGCACTGCAAATTGTCATTGGGGATTCTTAGTCCTCTTTGCGTTCTTTCAATCGCTGGACGTATACGTCGAAATTCCATGTCCATTATTGTGAAACCCACGAGACACAACACAGCTCCGATCACAGCATCCTCCATCCTCCTGTTGTTAACATTGTTCTTCTTTGTTTATGTTGTTGAACGCAGCGTACAAATGACGTCGCTGTCGACTGGCTTACGTCACTTCTTAGTACCCACTGTCGGTGCGAATGCAACACTTTAAATGGTACTGGGAAACATCTCGCGCAAAATCGTTCCAGTACTTTAGTACTGTACTTTTAGTTCTGGAACTAAAGCAGTGCGAAAGGCCCTATTACTGGTACTGGTACTAACTAAAGCCCCGTTTCCACCGCAGGAACTTTACCCAGGAACTAGGGGCTTTGGGCCAGTGTTGTGCCCGTTTTTGACTCCTTGCCAAATTATTACCCCCTCGTTGAAATCGCCACCTGATTGCCTAATCTTAACCCCTCCCCTAATCCTAACCCCTCCCCCACACCACATCAAACCTACCAATACTAGGGGGGTAATAATCTGGCGGGGGTCAGAATTCAGCACAACACCGGTACTGGTGTGTTTCCACCGCAGGAACCAGGATCTAAATAAAGTTCTGGGTAAAAATTTTGGGGGCGGGACTTTTCACTGAACATGCTGATTGGTTGAGTTCACGCAGCATTGTATTTCAACCACCATTTATTCGCATAATTTTTTAAATAAAGTGTTGTGTCATGAAATGTAGTTTTATAAGTATTTCAGGCGAGAATGTAGTTGTTTAAAACTCAAATCTGCGGTTTATTTATAAAGATAGCGCCTATTTGAAAATGTGCTTCGCTGATTTCGGAGACGTGAGCTCCACGCACTCAGCGGGCGCTCAGTGCTCATGTTTGCCGATGAGAGCAGCCTCAACTTGGCTAGTCCTTCTGACATTTGCCGCTGGCTCTGATGTCTCTGTAGTGGTTAAACCAAAGATATATAATTAGTTTGCGGTAAATTTAACAGATTATGAGATTATTATGAGATTTTTGGTATTTACTCTATTATTCTATGAAAATGAAAAGAGGCACTTTTTGAAGTAATATTCCAATGTATACGTTCCCTGAACATTTCTGCGGCTATTCATATATTTAAATGAAAACGAAAAGAGGCGGGCGTCTGATATTATATTTCATCTTATTGTAAATACAGTGAGGAAAATTGCAGTAGCCAAGATGAGCTGACTGACATTATCAAGTATGCTGCTATTTGCAGAATTACGGACTTGCGTCATCCCGTCTCCACGGGGGTTCACACTCCCGAGTCGAACTCGCGAAGTCCGAAATACCGAAGACGCAAGTTCGAAATTTGCGTACTTTGTATTGAGAAGCGCGTGCAGACCTACATCACCAGACTATTACGGTAGTCCAGGTAATTTCGGTGGAAAACTGGCTTAACAAAATGTTGGCATTGTGACAACACTTACTCATTTATAAACAGAATAGGCTACTTTTCATAGAAATTTGCATGTCTGGCAATCCCATGTGAGTCACGACCTCAAGATCGAATCGGTTTACCTTCATAAGATATCCTTGGTCACAAATGTATGTCAAATGACATTTTTAAAAGCAAGCAGCATGTTGTTTGCCTTACATGTCCCACATACAGGCTCTTGCTGTCTAAGTAGACAGATCCTGACCAGAATAAGATGCAATGTGAAGCAGACTTCTAGCAGAGTACAAGGACACCAAATATCAGGATACTTAAACATCACAAAAACAAACCTCCCTAAAATCAAATGACAGGAACTTTTGTCAAGCTGGGTCTGTACAAACCAGTTATTCAACAATCGTATTTACACTTTTCTTCATCCCTTTCTTTTTGAGTAATTAAGTACTCTGATGCTTTTGTACAGTCAGAATAACATCTGGATTCACAAACACTTGGCCTGGCCAAAGAAAACACCCACACACACTTCCACACCATCTGTGAACGGTCTCAGGCCACGCTGGAATTTCTCGCAGCTGTCACCTTGGCCGGCATCCTGAGAGCTCCCATAATGCACTGCATGACAATGACGAGGGCAGAGAGCCCAGCATCCAGTCTGAGCAGTCACTGTTCACTGATGAAGATGCCAGACCAGCCCGTGACATAATCTCCTCGCGCTCAATACAGTAAGTGACACAATACATGAGACAAAAGAGCCAATCAACAATGTGTGGCACTCTGAGTTAATCAGTACACAGATACTCATCACATCTACTGATCGCACAGGTCTTTCAGGGCTATAAAACAGCCATAAAACGGGCTGAATCTTAGGTTTGCCGCTTGCTATCAGAGAGTGATAGGTGACTTGAATCAACAGGCAGTATTACTATTAGAAATCATAAACATTTGTTTTGTTGGCATAAATTAAAGCATTTAGTTTGTTTTGGGGATAGTAAATATAAAACAAATTAATTTAGACTTTATTATTTTTAGGTTACCTTGTGTGTTACCTTTAGGTTTCAGTGTGACAGGTTTACAACATGGATATACATTGATATGACTTTTTTATTGGATTTTTAATGATAAATGTTAATATATTGTATATATATATATATATATATATATATATATATATATATATATATACATTCAGGGCAAAGGTCTCAGTGATATTTTTACATTTATTTACATTTACTTGACGTGACAAACAAACTGAAATACCTTTTGAGTTTACTAAAAAAGTGGACTGACTTCAAAGGAACTTATTTTCACTTTCATTTACGCTAGCGTTGGACTTGAATCAGATCTCATTTTTGTCAAACCCAGAATGCTATTAATTATAATATCAGTTCTTTTCATCATTATTTTTAAATTGAATATTAAAATATAATTATAAAATAGCAATATATGTCAGTCCTTGTCTTGTGTTTCCCCTCCTCTCGTGTCCCTATTTGGCCATCCTCGTTCCTTTTAATTAGTAGTTAATGTGTCCCCAGCCCTGCATGTGATTGCCCCACACCTGTTTCTGTTCTTCCTTGCTAATTTCCCAGTGTTTATAAGCCCTGTGTTTCCTAGCCCCTGTGTCCGGTCTTAACGTCATTTGATGTTCGTCTCTCCCCAAGCGCCTCGTCTCATTGTGTGTTCAATAAAAGGGTTTATTGATACCTCCACGTCTCCGCGCTCCTTGTATCCCGAGAGGGAACGTGACAGAAGACCGGACCCAAACAGAAGTAAGCGGCGCTTTTCCACCCCCGCCTTTTTTTTCCGTTTTTGAAAGTTTTTTTGTTTGCCCCTTTTTCCCCGCTCCCTCCACGGCGATGGAGTTCACTGCCCTCGTTTTGCGGGACCTCCCCTTCCTGGAGTACACGGAGGAGTTCTGCGGGCTGGCCAGGAAGGCGGAGCTGCACGACGCCGTCATCCTCCAGCTCTTCCGGCTTGGGGCCTGTCACCACCGCCCTGGATTAACCTGGAGAGGAGGGATTTGCCGGTGTCTGGGAGATGTCCGGGCCCGAGCCAGTGTCAGCCCGTCCTCGTCAGCGGCTCCCCCGATGCCGCCGCCGCTCGCGCTTCCAGAGCGCCCCTGCGAACTCGCGCTTCCAGAGCGCCCTCCAGTGCCTGCTCCTCGCAGGTGGACTCCTGCGTCTCCGCTGGTCCTGCCCAGCTCTCCTGCGTCTCCGCTGGTCCCGTCCAGCTCAGCTCCTCCCGAGCGCCCCCAAGTGTCCGCGCTTCCCGAGTGCCCCCAAGTGTCCGCGCTTCCCGAGCGCCCCCGCGAACTCGCGCTCCCAGAGCACCCTCCAGTGCCTGCTCCTCGCAGGTGGATTCCTGCGTCTCCGCTGGTCCCGTCCAGCTCAGCTCCTCCCGAGCGCCCCCAAGTGCCGGCTCCACGCACGTGCCCTCCCGTGCCGGCTCCACGCACGTGCCCTCCCGTGCCGGCTCCACGCACATGCCCTCCCGTGCCGGCTCCACGCACGTGCCCTCCTGAGTTCCCGCTGGTTCCGCCCAGCCCTCCTGAGTTCCCGCTGGTTCCGCCCAGCCCTCCTGAGTTCCCGCTGGTTCCGCCCAGCCCTCCTGAGTTCCCGCTGGTTCCGCCCAGCCCTCCTGAGTTTCCGCTGGTTCCGTCCAGCCCTCCTGAGTTCCCGCTGGTTCCGTCCAGCCCTGCGCCTCCCGAGCGCCCGACAGAGTCCGCGCTGCAAGAGCGCCCGACAGAGTCCGCGCTGCAAGAGCGCCCGACAGAGTCCGCGCTGCAAGAGCGCCCGACAGAGTCCGCGCTGCAAGAGCGCCCGACAGAGTCCGCGCTGCAAGAGCGCCCGACAGAGTCCGCGCTGCAAGAGCGCCCGACAGAGCCCGCTCCTCTGTGGCTCCCAGGAGGGAGCTTCCCCAAGAAAATTTTTTTTTTTTGGGGGGGGGGGGGGGGGGTAAGAGGGTCAAGGCCACAGAACCCCTCGGGCCCAAAAAAAATAGGCCCTGGCCTCCCGAGTCCCCCGACCCGCCCTGGCCTCCCGAGTCTCCCGACCCGCCATGGCCCCTGGAACGGGCACCGCCCTGGAGGCCTCCAGAGCGCCCACCCCCCCTCCCCATTGGATGGTGTTAGGCGTGAGGACACGCCTTCCGGAGGGGGGCGTAATGTCAGTCCTTGTCTTGTTTCCCCTCCTCTCGTGTCCCTATTTGGCCATCCTCGTTCCTTTTAATTAGTAGTTAATGTGTCCCCAGCCCTGCATGTGATTGCCCCACACCTGTTCTGTTCTTCCTTGTTAATTTCCCAGTGTTTATAAGCCCTGTGTTTCCTAGCCCCTGTGTCCGGTCTTAACGTCATTTGATGTTCGTCTCTCCCCAAGCGCCTCGTCTCATTGTGTGTTCAATAAAAGGGTTTATTGATACCTCCACGTCTCCGCGCTCCTTGTATCCCGAGAGGGAACGTGACAATATATTTGAGTCATAGTTGTTGTAAGACATTGTATGACAGTCTGGTTAAAGCCTTGAAGGAACACCTGAACTGTGTGTTTGTGTTATTTTAATATTAATTATCTACTATATTATATACTATTCTGAATTTGCTTGCAACCTTGAATTTTGCATTGTATATTTTAAATTTTCACTTAAATTAAGTTTTTAGCGCTCTCTCTCTCTCTCTCTCTCTCTCTCTCTCTCTCTCTCTCTCTCTCTCTCTCTCTCTCTCTCTCTCTCTCTCTCTCTCTCTCTCTCTCTCTCTCTCTCTCTCTCTCTCTCTCTCTCTATATATATATATATATATATATATATATATATATATATATTGCTTTCATTTATTTTAATTTTAGTTTCATTTATTTTAATTTTAGTTTCAGTAATTTTAGTACTTCAACAAAAACAATATAATTTAAACATTCCTGTTTTTGAAAAAAAAATTAATCTAATATTTATATTTTATTTCAGCTTTATTTTAGTTAATGAAAACTATTTTTTATTATTTTTAGATTTTATATTAGTTGTTGTTCATAATAACAACACATTTGACAGCAGATTTGAATACCACTTATTATAGTATTATTTCTATACTATCAAACGTTTTATTCATATATAGCTTTCAATTTATATTTTCAGATTTCATTTTAATTGTAGTCATTTTAATTTTAGTTTACATTTAAATAATTTTGTTATGTGTTTTTTTGTTTGTTTGTTTTGCCTTATTTTATTTTTTAAATAACTTTAGCACCTCAACGATAAAATCATTAGCCTTTCTCTCTCCCCTCCAGCTAGAGTTGATATTCTTTCCTGCTATGACTAATTAGCTCAGAGAACAGCCTGCCACAAAGATCTCAAAGCCCCTAAATGACCCCGTGAGACCATGGATGGATGGATGGATGGACAGACAGAAGAGAGGAGTGGAAGGTCCTGCAGGCTCGTGCCAGGCTCTGCTCTGAGAATGAATAAAGAGTGTGTGTTTGTCTGGCGGCTGCACAGAACCCACAGCTGTTTTCAAACGTCTGCTGAAGGGTGAGCAGCTATTGTTCATTTAGATGCATTAAGAGTCAGCAGGAGAACAGGCCTGTGACCACAATACTGATCACAACACAGACAAACATGACTTTGCTTAAACACTAAAAACTATTGATTGATAGATTGTTCAAACTTACTGACCTGAAGAGCAAGCAAACATCACATTTAGAAAAAATTGATTTGCATCTGCTTGCAAAGCAGAAAAAATATGTATTGTTCATCACTCCAATCTTCAGTGTCACATGATCCTTCAGAAATCATTCCAATATGCTGAACATTTCTGATTATTATCAATGTTGTGCTGCTTAATATTTTTGTGGAAACCATGATAAATTTTCTCAGGATACGTCGATAAATAGAAAGTTCAAAAGAACAGCATTCATTTGAAATAAGATCTTTCATAAGATTGTGAATGTCTTTGTTTTCGATCACTTTGATGCATCAATCAATGCTGAATAAAGTTTTTAATGTTTTAAAAAGAAAAACTCCCCCAGACTTTTGAACAGTAGTGTTCAAGTAGTGTGCATCTAATTGAACTGGTTCTAATCAAGTCAAACATATGCAATGACTGAATCAGACAATATTGCATTACACTAAATGGGAGTAATTTATATGGGTAAAATTAGGTAGACTGGTTAATTAAGTTAACAAATGTGCATTCCCTGCTTCAGTGACACCATTGCCTGTCAGTTCAGTCAGTGGAAGACTTTCAAACTTCAGTCTTAAGGTTACAAAAAACAAATACAAAAAAACATATCTTCGAAACAACAGTCTTTCCACTGAATTAATTTCCACTGAAATGTTTTGGATTTAAATTCGACTTACAGCTTTTTAAAAAACTCTAGAACCAGAATATCAATACAGTTCTGTTTTGCAAACACTGTCAGAAGCACAGCAGGCCTGGTAAATAACCGATATTACATTATTATGACATAATTATTATGAGCTCACTATGATGTAACGCTGATGTCATCTACATATTGTCTGGCATCAGTGGTCACTCTAAATGCTCTACGTACATATGTTCCCCGTCTCCATTGTTGCTCAACAGCATGTTTGACAAATAATGGCCTTATTCTTCCAATGAACAATTGACATTAAAAAAGCACAGTACACAAATTAAATACACAATAGAGAAGGTTATTCTTAGAGATAAGTCAGCAGGCTGTACATTACATCACTATACCAAATAACTAAATTATTTTGATTATAGTAGTAATATGCAAAGGAGATGGGGCTAGTTATCATCATACGAGAGGCTGTCATTTAAAATTATGAGACAAATGTTCTGTATAATCTGTATGAATTGTGTCCTCCAAACTGAAATTAGTGTTTAATCAGAAGACAAGACTTTTGGGAAGCTGTTGGATAACAAATGAACAATAAAATTACACCTACAGACATGAGTCAGTTAAACAGAGGCTGGATCAGTGTGTTTTTATATGTTATACTGTAACTGATTAATAACATTTCTTGATGGTCAAAACAATGGTTTGATATATTTGTATCATTGATTCTGTTCCTTTCCTGTTTAATAATGTGAAGCTGCTTTGAAACAATCTCTACTGTATAAAGCACTATAAAAAAAACAAATACAACAAAAAAACAAAAGTGACTTGTTACTTTTTCCATTTCTGTTCAGTTCAGTTTACTTTTCAAATGTTGATGAAAAACCACTATATGTTGTTTGTAGTACGATATGTTATGGAAATGTTCAACACCTTTTATGATGTTAAGACTTTAAGATTCTGTATGTGCCTATACAACCTTATTTTCTTACTTAATCAAACATAGAGATAATGTATGAAAATCTTCTTGCTTTCTTTATAACTCAGTGAACACAACTTCAGTTCTACTGTGAAGTTTCTTTGTTTATTAGGATCATTCTCTCTATTTTTAACCAGAGCTAAATTCTCAGAGGGGATTCAGTAAAGCCCGTACAGGGGGGGAAATCGCCCCCTCTTTACAGGAAAAACAGCCTCAGTGTTTAATTCACAGCATCTGGCTAACAAAAGCACGCTGACTGATCCTTTAATACCGGGCTCAAGACTCGGCTCACTCTGTGTGGCCTGCACACCATTTAAAAAAATGGCCTTCCATTCTCTTCAGATGATTAAACATGAAGACAATCAAACTGAGAGATCAAATGAGGCTCCTTTAAGCATCAGCCACAATCACAGTTGAATGAGGTAACTGTGGTAACCATGATACGAAAATCAGTACAACATGTACTCGAAGAAAGAAGACAATCACAAACTTAATCTCTTTAATATCTCAATTGCTTCTTCTAGACAATAATGCGATTCATTTGAGAGCAAATGGAGAAAAATACTTTAGTAATGTCACATGAGTTTCTTAAGAGCTCTCCAAACTCTGCTCAGATTTGCCAGAGTCTGCAGTCAGAAGTAGAGAATGTTATATGAGCTCAAACATTTCTCATTAAATTTGTTCAAGAGTAAATTATGTAATCTATTCTATCCACAGTAGCTTTAACCTCTTAGGATGCAACTGGTGTAGAACAGAGTCCATTTTTCATGATGTTTAATTCATTTTGTTCATGTGAGCACCAGTGAATCATCCACTTGGTTTGGGGTACGGTTCATGTGAACTCCAGTACAGTTTGCATGAGTATAAAACAACCTAAATTGTGTAAGTAAAGGCCCATTCCGACCAAGGATGATAACGTTAACCTGAATAATAATAATAATCTACTATTTGTAAAAAAATTTATAATTTCAAAAAATAATTTTAATTCTATAAGAATAGTGGAATACACACCACAACTATAACGACAGAGGAATGACATTGCAGAAATCACTTTCAGAACTTTATTAAAAGCATGTGCTGCAGAAGAAATATCTGCAAATGCAAATGTCATTATGTGTGTAATGATCCCACAAGCAGTCACAGTGGTACTTTTGTTGATGATGAAATCATTCCACAGTTCTGACCTATGCAATTAAACCAGGTGTGAAAATAGTGTCCCATTTAAGGTCATAAACTTCTGTCCGCATAAATGTTGAAAATAACGCAAATGTATAAATAAAGTAAACTATAGCCGTATTCGGACGGGACTAGTTTTACAGGGGGTCGTTAGAGAAATTTGTGTTTCCCACGTATAGTGATTTTAATCCCGTACGAATCTGCCACGTCTGTGTTTTTCCTCACACAACCTCTGTAATAATCCCAGAGCAAATTACCTACTGTTTTACTGCAAACTCAGTGGAACTCTGAGAAAACTAATCCCATCCGAATGCGAATGTCTGTGATATTTTTTTCACAACGTGCTTCCCTGTGTTTTTTGGCCAATGTGAATTACCGTAGATGCTCTTACTGTGCGGTGCGCACATTTTAAATATTTTTGCCTGCTGAAAACAGCGGATCATGAGCCGCTCGCACGAACAGTGCTGCGCTTCACTGTGAAACATATACTTAGCGCAGAATTACTAAACAGCACAAATTATCATGAGACTGCAGTCCCATAAAGCACAGATGGGAGTGGAAAGTTCTGCTTGAGATCTACTGACGATGCGCAGATTAACGAAAACAGACACAGCTGGATCATTTCCATATTAACCAATGCAATATACCAAGACCAGCGCAAATTTGCAACTATCGTAGCCATGTCATGAGCAAAGTCAGTCAAGATGCTTTTTCGGGTGTTAAATTATGTTTTATTAACAAAGTTCGGGAGGAGCACATCAGATACTTAGCCTAATTAAACACAGGTGGTACGTAATCAAGTCAATCAACTCACGGACATAAATACAGCTGACATACCTCCACTCATTTGACGGTCTATCAGCATCCCTCCACCACCTCTTCTCCACCAATATCACTAAGTTCTCACCATACCACGGGGGGATACTCTGGGTTCGGGCCATTCCCGAGCTCAGAGCCCTTCCCCAGGACAGCACGCCAACTACGTATTACCATACTCGCCAAATACGCATTACGTAACTCGTGCTAAATATATGTAAGTGTGAACTCGTGAAATAATGGTTCAAATAGCAGTAAACTGATTACCGCAAACCTTAGTAAATAATTTTGCGTGATTTATTTAAATAGTCTCTTCCCATAAATTTTGCGTCTGAAAGTGAAACTCCTACAAACGCAGTCGCAATTGCATTTTTCATTGCTAATTTTTCACTGCACATCTTTAGTAAATCCTAATAGTAGTTTCTTAACGCCAAAAGAGTGTTTGTGCTGGCGCAAGCTGTTAGTAAATCTGCTCTTCTAAATATGCTTTAATTAAATTACAGTCTTTGATTTGATAATCATCTAAGCTACATTGTCATTTCAGGTTTATTTTTTTATCATATTATATTATACACTCACCGGCCACTTTATTAGGTACACCTTGCTAGTACTGGGTTGGACCCCCTTTTGCCTTCAGAACTGCCTTAATTCTTTGTGGCATAGATTCAACAAGGTGTTGGAAACATTCCTCAGAGATTTTGCTCCATATTGACATGATAGCATCACGCAGTTGTCGGCTGCACATCCATGATGCGAATCTCCCGTTCCACCACATCCCAAAGGTGCTCTATTGGATTGAGATCTGGTGACTGTGGAGGCCATTTGAGTAAAGTGAACTCATTGTCGTGTTCAAGAAACCAGTCTGAAATTACTTGAGATTTGTGACATGGTGCATTATCCTGCTGGAAGTAGCCATCAGAAGATGGGTACACTGTAGTCATAAAGGGATGGTCATGGTCAGCAACAATACTCAGGTAAGCTGTGGCATTTAAACAATGCTCAATTGGTACTAAGGGGCCCAAAGTGTGCCAAGAAAATACCCCCCACACCATTACACCACCACCACCAGCCTGAACCGTTAAGACAAGGCAGGATGGATCCATGCTTTCATGTTCTTTACGCCAAATTCTGACGCTTCCATCTGAATGTCGCAGCAGAAATCGAGACTTATCGGACCAGGCAACGTTTTTCCAATCTTCTATTGTCCAATTTTGGTGAGCTCGTGCGAATTGTAGCCTCCGTTTCCTGTTCTTATCTGACAGGAGCGGCACCCGGTGTGCTCTTCTGCTGCTGTAGCCCATCTGCTTCAGGATTAGACGTGTTGTGCGTTCAGAGATGGTATTCTGCATATCTTGGTTATTTGAGTTACTGTTGCCTTTCTATCATCTCTAACCAGTCTGCCCATTCTCCTCTGACCACCTCTGACATCAACAAGGCATTTTCGTCCACACAACTGCTGCTCACTGGATATGTTCTCTTTTCCGGACCATTCTCTGTAAACCCTAGAGGTTGTGCGTGAAAATCCCAGTAGATCAGCAGTTTTTGAAATACTCAGATACTTCTGTCACAAACCCTCACGGATTCATGAACCCCAGTTTGGCGAACTCTGGTCTGGCTAATAGTATTTCTAAGCAATCCTTTGCTTTGGAAATTTAACCCTGTAATATTCACACACAAATCAACATTCAGATTTAAAAGACAGAATAATAATAATACAGAAGAACAAATATCATAATAACTCACTGATTAAAACAAGCCCCTTTTAATGTAGTGATCTGACAAAATGCATAATAAAATCCCACTCGCTCCAGCAGAATCCTATAAGAGGCAGTACTGCAGGGTGTTACCACAGCGTTTCCATTGAGGGATTCATGGAAAAACTACTGCATTTTTACACATATAAGTCATCTTCCTGCAGCCCAATTAGAAATGTTAGACAGTAAGCCAACACGTGACTCATATTGGGGGGGGTTGGTGGTCTAGATTTTTCCATCTGATAGGAAATCTAATGTCTGATATTTCAATGGTAGATTTAGGGGCACATTGCATAATGTGTGTGTAAGATGAGGTAGACAAACACTACAATTCACTTATAAACAGAGCCATCTGTGCATGGCTTTAGTCAAGCTCATGAAGTCATTTTTAAAGGGTGAAAGTGAATCTCTACAACATTATTTTTGTCTTTCTCTTTCTAATTTAAAATTTTGCCTCTTTCGAAGCAAATCTCTAAATGACTTGTTTCAATCAAGGTCAGTCTTGTGTTTTGGAACAAGGGTTATCCTGTTTTTTCTCAGATTAATTACTCATGGCAAACCTGACTGTCTTTTTACAAGCAATAAACTTGCATTGTGAGACACATTCCTCTTTAAAGCCATAGTGAAACTCATCGTCGTTCTTTACCATGCAGAAATGGTGAACAGCAGTGTGCGACTGCTATGGTAACCACACTAATGCAAACTAATTTACTACGAACAAAAAAAAAAAAAACAGCAAGGTACCAACTGAACGCAATACAATGATTAAAAGTGTTAAAAACCACTGTGACTGGAAATTAGAAGTTTTGAATTGATAAAACATGAAGCGCGTGTGTAATTTTACAAACCCAGTGAAATGTATAGTTACAACTATATGCAAGCTATATTTCCCTAGAAAGTGTACACACTGTTGCACAAAATATGTTTGCTTGATCATCCTAACTAACTAAAGCAGTGAGTTTAGAGAAGGATTTCATAGCAGATTTAATAATTTTCCAATTCTAGCACTAGCTGCCTTTAGAGGTGAAGACTGTCTTTTTGTTCCACTTGACCTGCTATAGTTGTCTCTGCACAATAAACTGGGATAAGAAAAAATATGTTAACATCAAAAACACCACACACACGCACACACACACCCACACAAAGTCGAATAACAAACAGCCTCATTTTCATGGCTGAGGTCACATATTGTGTTGCTGTGAGCTCTGATTTCAGAACAGTACTACAGCATGAACCATGCAGCAAGAATAAAGGGGTTTTCTCAGTGGACATTAGTTAAAAAGACACTCCCTTCACTGTTTTAGGTGAATAATAGATTAGATGATAATGTTGACTAAGGGTGAGTGGCTTATGACACTTTCCATGAAACGGCACTCTTTAGTGTCTCGTGACACTCAAAACGAACAAGGCAACTTTCATTGATTCACCCGTTTACCTATTACATATAGTATATTACATATACTTTTATATACAGTTTGTGTATTCAATCCTTGTGTTTGTGTTTATTCCTAGCATACAAATTTGGGGTCAAATCTGTGTTTTAGACAAAATGAGACAAGTTGTAAAATTGCAATACTCTTATAAAATTAGTGAATTATGATATACTATGAATGAGTCTGACCTCCTTCTACAACCTTACAACAGTATGACCTACAAGAACCCTAAACACACACACCAAATCCCTGAGACTTCAAAATCTAGCATCTAACATCAGGATCTAACTACTGGAATAAATAAAATGCCAACTCCACAAAGCATTATGAGCTGAAAATTATTCTGACCCAGTTGGACTCAAAACATCTTTCCACCAACACGAAACAAGCTAGAACACAGCAAGTGGCTACTTATGAAGTCTGAGAACATGTAAGATGCATCATAAAAGCAGATTAAGAAATATCGGTAGCACTTTATTTTACAGTCCTGTTATTCACGTACATACTATGTACTTAATATAGTAATTACAATAACTAGGTAAAACTAGGTTCCAAAATATCACCTCTACTGCTCAAATGAACGACAATAAATCTGATTATTCAGCTTCAAAAATTGTTAAACAGTAGCTTAATATATATATTTTTTTATGCAGATGCACTAAGCTATACCCAAGCTATATAAATGCACAAATAGCTATAATTAAGAGCAGTGTTTGTTGTAACTGACCAGCTTGACCCCAATGAAGATTGCACTAGCTGGCTTGTGACCCTCAGGTAATTTAAGACCTTTATATTAGACTTTAAAGATCAGACCCTCTTCTTCTATCTGCTAATCGTCAGATTTTCCTCTAAGCAGCACTCAAGCAGAAGTCGATAAAAGGATCTTTCTCACTCAGCAAGGCAACTGGAAAGGTCCGTGGGTTGGCACGCACCAGGGCTTTAATAGCAGTAAATACCACTCAAAGCTGCGATTACAGTGCTGAAGTGTTCCTAATGTCTCAACCACAGCCTGCCAAGAAAAAAGACATCATCTCTGTGAGCACCCGGCAGTCTCTGAGAGGACACGTCTCCCAGGGAGACTTGTGCTCTGTATCACTGATAGTTTAATTCTACATGAGGACTTTTCAGAAGGCTGATTTACAACCATTTAAGAATAAATGAACATTAAATGCTCTTTTTTTTGTTGTCTATAACTTCAAATAAACTCCGCAGGCTGATTTACAGTGGCACTAGAAAATGTTTAGGTTAAATATTATCTGTATTTTTGCATAGGTGTTACCTACATTCTTAAAATTAGATAAAAAAGCATATTTTTGTAAGTATATTTTAAGAGAAGAACTGGTCCCGCCTGGTTTCTCCCAAGGTTTTTTTCTCCATCCTTGCCGCTGTCGCCTCTGGCTTGTTTAGTTGGGGACACTTAATTTCCAGCGATATCAAATACTGTTTAAACTGAACTGAGCTGGATGATGACATCACGTAATTCAATGATGAACTGCCTTTAACTGAAAATTGAGTGTTTACTATTGTCCTTTTGCATTATTGACACACTATTTTCCTATTTGATACTGTGAAGCTGCTTTGACACAATCTGTATTGTTAAAAGTGCTATAAAAATATGTGACTTGACTTGAAGAAAGAAATACGAACTAGGATTATCAATTAAGAGTTGTTGGGAATACAACTGTTAAAGTACATTCAGGTGTGAGATTAGCAGTCATATTACTAATGTAAAATCATTTCTAATGGAGGGGCTCTAATTGCTGACATGTTAACGTTTTTAATATCTTAATGCCCTTTGCAATAATATAGTTTAGATATTGCAACAATATCAACAATCACAGAGCTGAGATTTGCTATATATATTATTTTACATGAGTAATACTGTATGTATGCAAGTAAAGTTGGATGTACAATATATGAAGAGCTCATTTGCAAAAGCAGATAACTCATGTTTATATATATATTCTGCTGTTGGGTTTGAGTTAAATTAAATTGCAGTTGAGTTTAAATAATAATAACCAAAAAATACAACTAACTAACACAATAAAACGCACACAAAAAACATGATTAACACAATAAAAAGACATGATTTATGAAAATTACTAAAAACTGAGTTATCTGTTTTTGCAAATAAACTCTTCATATCTTGATATATATAACTTAATTTAAACCATATTATTGGCAATATATTTTATGCAATATAATTATAACATATGATCATTTCTAGGTAATATATCTTGTTATGCATGAGTGTACTTTGTGAGTAGGTAAAGTTGGACATACATTGTTATAAATTGCTTATTTATTTGGAGGTTGGACATATATTTTTTATGTTGTGATATTGAGCATTATGAAACCTTTTAGGTTTTGTTCAGTTTATAACTATTTGTATGACAACTCTTTCTTCCAAAATACCACAGTTTTACTTCATACCAAATATGTACTATATAAATACTATAGTTCAGTGTTTTATTTTGAAATAATGACCATTTGGCTGTACATTATCCCTTACTTTAATATATTTAACTTAAAGCAATACAATTTTTGAAATGATTAATGATGACCTTGTAGTCTATTGTGTTAGTCTTACACACACAGAAACATGCACTGTAAAAAAAAAAAAAAAGGTTGAGCCAACTTAAAATTTTAAGGCAACCAGCTTCAGCAGATTTTTGAGTTCTCTCAAGTTCTTGTTTTAAGTTTATACAACAAAAAGTTGAGACATTTGCTAAAAAAATTAGTTGAGAAAACTCAAAAATCTGCTGAAGCTGGTTGCCTTAAAATTTTAAGTTGGCTCAACTTTTTTTTTTACAGTGTGGTTATTTTACATAAGGCACTGATCATGATAGCTAGTCAAGAGTCTTGACCATTATCATTGCCATTGTCTTGACTCAAGACAATGGCATTCAGAAGCAGTGCTCTCTGTGAAGTGTGTCGAGATCATGAGAGGCAGGTGATCTTGAAACACACAGATTAGGAATAAGAGCTTCCAATCTGCTGGAAGCAGACAGTGACAGAGCAGGATTCATCTGCCTGAGACTCGGGACAATTACCACAACAAGAAAACTGTGACTGCTATTAAATGACCACGAATAAAGACAACAAGTTACACACTCAGAGACTCGAGGTGGCCAAACAAATAGAAAGTAAGCGAGAAAGAGAGTGTTTTCTCCCTAAGGATATTGAATGGAAAATACTCGTTTGGCCTCCTCAATTGGTAAAATAACCACAGCCTGAGGGTCTGTGAAAGAAAGAGAACTAAACCAACTCCATTTCCTTAGGGACAGACTGAACTCCCCCATTCTCCAACTAGCTGCTTTCCTTGAAGAAACCTCCAGCTCTCTGAATAGTCTGTGTGAGTGTATGTTAATTGAAAGGGTTTGTCTAGTGCTAGTGAAGCATTAGGTCTGACCTACATTTACATGTCCCCATAAAACCAGGCCTAGCAGACCACCAGAACTCAACACACGGCACACTTCAGGTAGCTGCATACTAATCTAAGACATTCCTTGCATTCTTCAGACACACACAGAGGCAAAGGATCGTAGATGCCAACTTCATTACATCATTTCCTGTGCCATAATTAAGTCAGCATTAAGCTAAAAAGAACGGATGAGTAGGGAACATTTGGAAACAGCTGTTCTAGACAATGGAACATGATGCTGGAGTTTAAACCAATGATGACATGTCTTGATAATGGTGATATTGAATAATAAGCAGTATTAAATAACAAACTAATTTGTATCTGACATATGGGTATTTTGTTCTCTAGAAAACTTCGGTGGCCATAGGGAAGTCTGTGATAAGCAAACTTTCACCAAAACAGAAAAAAATAAGTTACTCAGCAGCACTATCAGCCTCATCGACAGAATGATTAACAAAATTACATAAAACTGAGATAATAATAAACACTGTTCATCTGCATTTGTTCTTTTGTCCAAGCTGAAGCAATTCACAATAGGTTACTGAACATCTATGAACAAAAAACCCAGAGATACACCTGAATTTCAAACAAAAAGTACCATAGCGTTTTGGACATTGTATCATGGTAGCACCATAATATTCTTTGAACTATAATACTATGGCATATGAAATGTGATAATTAAATGTACTACCATAGTATATCAAAGTACTGGTATTACCATCAGATACCATCTACCATCCATCCAGTTTTATGACTAATAAATGTCCTCAAAACTGATTTATAAACTTTCAACAGACCTGTAACAGAACGATGATAGAATAGAATAGTAAAGTAAAAATAAAGAGGTTTGATATGCCGTTTTACTTTTCATGTTTAAAGGGCATCCATACGCTGTTGAATGTTAAAAAATAGCTAGGCCACTACCAAGTTAACAGAACAGAATAGCAGCAAAGTAAACAACTATATTAACAATAATTTACATGTCTAACAAAAATAATAATAATACAAATTATATACTTTTGAATGTAAACAAATAAAAGAACAACTACTTCCATGCTAACATAATTAAACAGAATTGCAGCCAAAAGTAAAATGGCAAAGTAACATCACGTAAACATCTCTTTAGATGTCTACAAACGGGATCTACGTATATACTTTGACTGATAACAACATAAAAAAGAACAATAATAGCTACTACACGAATAGAATAGAATAGAATAGAATAGAATAGAATAGAATAGAATAGAAGTGCAACAAAGAAAGAAGTGAAAAGAAAGTAGGCTACAGATTTATCTCGAGTTGTTTAGCAGGTAATCGTAAACACAGACCAGGACAAGCGCAAATCTCTCCTCCAGCTCGGCCGGCTCGGGCATGGGCAATTTGAGGGGCATGTGGTGTCCTCTGGGGTCAGTGTGTTGGTTCATGCTCCCTGCGTTCCCCATCTCTCCTCCAGTATCACAGTCACACTCTTATTCTGCGGGTTTGTCCTGTATGTGTCCGGTCTCTGTTATCACTGTCTGTGCGACTTTATCTTGAACACTTCATGGAGGTCAGCGACAGCAGCAGAGTCCGTGCGCAGCTGCATTATAACTTCACACAAATAACGTGTCCTATTCGTATATTGCACAATGTCCGCACCACTCCCAGCGAGCTCTTCTGTTCTTCATGATTCAGACTCTGAACGCACTTTAGCGGACAACTACAGGCGCTGGCGCTTCAACTCCGCCCCGCGAGCGCATTTACCAACCCTACTACAGCGAAGGCTTTGCTCATGAATAATACATGAGATTCGCTTGGAAACTGATTGATTGAATAATCGTAAAAACATTGTCAGCAATCCTTTGAATTATTGATTTATGGTCTATTTACAACATTCGCAAATAAAATATATGCGGTTCAATAGTTCACTTCGTTCTCTTTACTTTTTACAGTCAGTGAACAATAACATTAGGCTACAGAATAGATAACAAACAGGGGTGGAAAACACACCAGGAAAATTAAAATTGCACAAACAGGACCAAATTCAAAATATTGTACATTAACAATTAGAACACACACTGCTCGCAAGATAGAAAGAGACACCTGTGGAATCACACGTCACACATTGTAGCTTTAACAATCCGTATTCTGTAGTCTTAATAATTTAATTTAATTTAAAGCTATTTAACAACTGTTCTTGCTGGGTCAGATGTATTTTGTTTTTAAATAAATTTAAATTAGTCAGTTAAATTAGTTTACATTAAATTAAATTAAAATTTTAATTAAATTAAACTAAGCTTTAAATTAAATAACAATTTAATTTGATTAAATTAAAATAAGGTAATTGTGACTTAGTTGTGACTTTATATCTCACAGTTGCTCCCTTATATTGTCTCCTAGAAGAAGTCTATATATTTACATATATATTTGATAAAAGTGAATTTGGTCGACACTAGCATTCATAGATGGCTACACCGTTTGCTAAATATTTAAGTCTTTACAATGATCCTTTCATCATTAGTCACCATTAGTGAGTCATGTGATGGCACAGTGTGATAATGTATATGGTCAAATGCTGAGAAAACACAGTCACATTGATGCAGAAAAATCTTTCTGTACTTTCAGACACATGAGTGCTAATGCATTGTTGAGCTCCATATGCGGTATGAGAGACCAGACTTCATACAAAAGAGAAAAGAGTCACAGGCCCACAGCTGCTGAAACCGAAGACGCTGAGGGAGACCCTCAGAGGCCCAAAGGCACTACAAGGACTTATAAAATGCCAAAAATACAGGAGGAAGAATAAAATCTCTGTTGCAGGACAGATGTTGCAAAATTTGTCTGTGAGCCAGATGAAGGAAGCAATGTCCTTAAACTCTCCGTAGGCTACTCCATACAGAGACACAAAACAGAGGCCACGTTGTACTGAGTGGCAGGGTGATGATGATCCTCATTTTAAACCATGTTTGCTGTGACACAGACAGGAGTCAAACTCATTTGTGCTCAGAGTCTCTCATTTCACATTGAACTCAACAATGGGGCCTGAAATGTTGTTGATTACACATTCTCTCAGTACTGAGTTAATTGGTGATTCTTCAGTTAGGAAACTTCTCTTCTAGGAAATCATCTCAGATTTGAACATGGAGTAGATTAAAGTATCGTCTAACTGTTGCAGATTGCAGCATTGTTTTATGTTCAAAGTATCTTTGAGGCAACAAATGGGAAAAGTAGTAAGACATCTGGTGAAAAGTGTACTGTTAGTTGCCTTGGAGTATGTTTTAATTGTTTTAATTAATTTAATTCAGCTGTTTCAATTAAGTTGTCCACTAGACAATATTTATGGATGTCTCTAATCCTATCAAGAAAGTAACATGTGACCATCAAAATATGAAAAAAAAGAAAAGAAAAAAAGTGATGTTCTGTAATAGGCAAACTTTTCCAACATTGTATTTATTTATTTATTTTTGGATGCATGATGTAGGACATGATGCCATTTAATTTTTACACTTCATTTATTTTAGAATTAGCTTATTATTATTTCCTCTAATATTTTCCTTAGTTTTATAAAACCAGCAAGGATGCACTGGATTACGACTGTCAGTCAGTAATTTTTAACAACTTTCAATGCCTCAACAAAATTGTTTTGTTTTTTAAGTGAGCACAACAATTTACAGTTTGTTCGTGATCAAAATTTATTCTTTAAAAGTGAATAACTACATTTGTAGTGTTCTCCGTACAATGCAATCTGCACTTTATCAAACGCGTATATATCTAAAAACATTTAAAGAAATATAATCTACAGACATTCCTAATAAAATAAACATACATTTAACATGTGTCTCTAAATATCTGTTGCGTGCTACTACTGTGACAGATTGTGAAAGGAGGAAAATGTCTTCAAACAAAAACACACAACCTTACATGAGTTTACAGTGTTTAAATAAAGCTGTTCTAACAGACAGGAAGTGCTGTTCAGTTCACACAGTCACGAGCGATGATCACACAAACACACATGTGAGTTTAGAAATGTTTGGTTGGAGTACAACATGACAATGAAGAACAAGCATCCGATGGAATATGAGTAATAGTGATGGCATGTGATAAACAAATCTGATATCTGACTTTGGCTGTTGCATGAATGCAAAAAGAACAAACTGGAAGTGCAATGAAGGAAATGCAGCAAAAGGTGATGGCGAGGTCTTCATCATCCTCATCATCATTGTCATCATCTGAAAGTCCGAAAGACAGTGAGAATAAAAGCACCACGTGTAAAAGAGAAACATGACAAAAGAGGTTGTCTTCTACTCCTCCTCCTCCTCCTCCTCTCTTGCCATCACCTCCACGATGAGTTCAGCGGTGCAGGTGGCTTCCCCGATGCTGTTCATGGCCTTGCAGGTGTACTTTGCGTCATCATCACCGCTGACCTCAGAAATAACAAGCCTGCAATTTCCATCTTCGTCATAATCGATCTGAAAATGGCGCGTCTCTTTAATTGGCTGGTTGTCCTTAAACCACACCACCTCAGGGTCAGGATAACCTGATAGTACATAATTACAAAATATACATATTAAAATATATAAATAACTTAACACAAAATGCATGACTACCAAAAGATTCTTGGCAAGGACACATTAAATTGATCAAAACTGAAAAAGGCTTTTACATAGTTACAAAATACTTCTGTTTCAAATGAATGCTGTTATTTTGCATGATGGTTTCCACAAAAAAATTAAGCAACACAACTGTTTTCAGCATTGATAATAATAATCAGGAATGTTTCTTGAGCATCAAATCAGCATATTAGAATGATTTCTGAAGGATCATGTGACACTGAAGAATGGCGTAATGATGCTGAAAATTCAGCTTTGATCACAGGAATAAATATATTTTTTATATATTCAAATAGAAAACGGTTATTTTAAAGTGCAATATTATTTCATAAAATTGCTTACTGCATAAGAGACTTCCAATTAAAAACATAAACCTTTTAATAGTAGCGCACTTAAAGAAAAAGCATATCTATGCCTCCAGCGGCACCAAATATAATGCAAAAGTACAAAAGGATAGTGGAAAGTTTTTTTTTTTTTTTTTTTTTTTTTTTTTTTAAGTATCATCCTATTTATAGAACTGGAAAATGGTTGTGGGTTGTTCCACACATTTGGCACAAAGTATTAAGCATATTGGAAAGTCATTTTCAACATTTTAATTTTATTCCACACAACATGTATTCACATTTAATCAATGCACCACACTTTGTCAATAGAAAGTTAAAGCAGTACATATTCATATTATTTTACCTTCAATTTTGCAGTCGAATCGAGCAGCACTGCCTTCCACCACCTCAACGTCTTTAATGACACTACTGAACGTGGGTTTCATTAGAGTTTTCTCCTCCAATTCAGCAGCAAACTGTTTATCCTCTGTTACAACAGACAAACAAGAAGGTTTTGGATATAAAAACTTTAAATTTACATTCACAACTCATTTGCATTTTAAAATTCATTAGTAAAGACTGAGGTTTGGGGGGGGGGGGGGGGGGGGGGCTTTTAAACGTAGAGAAGTGAGCAGAACACCACTTTTAATACAAGACATATGATAACTTTCCATAGGCAGACTCACACAAAAAAAAAAGAAAAAAAAAAGGTGGGCTTAAATCTCATATCCCTTGTGAAATAAAGGTACATTTCAGCATACTTAAAAATAAAATAATATAAAATAACTATGTTACAGTAAGTGTGAATTTAATGTAATGTTTTTACTCTTTATTGCATGTTTTTTGTAATTAAATGTAAATTATTTAAAATGTATATTAAATGCAATTAGAGTGCTCTTTTGACCCATTTAAATTGAACTTAGGTACATTTTTATTATCTCATAATTAACGTAGGTACATAAATATGGTTAAAGGGCCTTGCTGAATGTACTGATAGCATTTAAGGTGCACTAAAATACAATTTAATGAAATTTCTATTAAAACTTGTATTCAAATATATTTGTAATTACACATTTATAATGAATAATCTGTAATGTGTAAATAAACTGTAAAATGATGAAATACATTTCAAATATATTTTTAAATACTGAATAACACTACAGTTAAAATTATAATCAGTTAAAATTATAATTACATTAAAAATCTAATAACTTCACATGTGCATTAGGTAAGTATACAGGTAAGTATAATTTTTTAAAGAATGACAAAACATTATTAAAACATGATTTCAAATGTACTAAATTCTATAAACATCTTTTGAACTGAATTTGAATTGTTTGTAATTTTATTGAAAGCACACTTTTTAAAAGCAATATTAAAGCTGCAGTCCGTAACTTTTTTTGGTTAAAAATTATCCGAAATCAATATTTGAGCAAGTACATAACCAGCCAGTGTTCAAAACTATCACCTTACTTTAGCCCGATTCACAACGGTTAGCTTATAATAATGTTTTCTAATTTGAGTGGTGCGGGTAGGTTTTCGCGGGAAATTTGAGCATGGCACTGCGTCATTATGTCACGTCTGTAAACATAAAGAAGTTGTCCCGACTAGGCTATCGCATGTGAGGATCCTGCAGGTGGCGGATCATTTATAGACTTTTCTCACAGCAGCTAGAATAATTAAATGTATCATTTTGATGGCGGATTGTTATCCAGAAAGGATTATGTGTTTATGAAACATATGTGAATGAAATTAAATTATATTCCAGTTTTAAATATGCTTTTGATTACAGATATCCTGGGATTACACAAGATTTGTATGTTAAAGAAAACCAGTTTGAAGGGAGCATAGTTTGTCTTTTTGGTTAAAATAATTTATAAATATGAAATTCGAATGGCATGACAATTAGATTAGACTGTACAGAAATTGAAATCTACATGCTAATACACACTATACTCATAGTCACGCAATGCTGATGTTGTTAACATTATAATTATAATTTGAGAATAAAGTATAACAATAATAATTTGCACGGTTTAATATGATATGAGCTAACCGATCTTTAGATTAAATCACCATTGGTAGCATGATTTATGGTAATGCTTTTTTCCTCAGTTGGTCCGAACAAACGTGGCAGACTTCTTACTTACTTGTTCAGATGACAATATACGGTGAAAATTCTTATTTGGGTTATATATTCCAAGATGTAGGCTAGAATCTGTGATTGCGTAGTAGAGTAAATATCCACACCGGTGCGGTAACTGACAGACTGATACACATACTCCTCAAAATATTGGATTCATCCACGCTGGAGCCATACCAGAGGACATCCCATGCACGGAAGATAATTCCGCAAAAAGCTGCAATTCCAGGTTTTCAAACAGAGATGGCGACAAGGAGGCAAAACTTACAGACTGCAGCTTTAAGTATATTAAAAAATAGTGTGCTCTACGCTTAAGTGGTCTTCTATTTCATTTATATTATATTATATTATCTGCAAATACAGTGCAGAACATTTGACATCATTTTAAGATTGACATGCAGTACAAGTGCAAGTATTTTCAGTAAGCACACTTCTTTATCACAAGGGCTGACTGTTGACAATTCACTAACTGAGTCAGTATTAGTCTTTTATGTAAGGGTTGGACAGAAACGTTGTGCACCTTCAGTGGGTGAGCCCTTTTTGGCATGAACGCCCGCCATCAATGCCATGTTAGACAGTCGACCAATTGCTCGAACCGCATGCCCTGTTTTCTGAAGAAGAGTGAGCAAAACAGTTATGAATTTATTCACTAACACATCAGTAACAGAACACACTGTATGATAAGAAACACACTGCAAGAAGCTCATATTAATCAGACTATCATTAATACAAGGAGAAAAAACAACATTTTATGTCAGATGATTATCATTTAGATCCTGACCTGCCACTTTCTTCTCAGAATGTATTTCTTCATCCTCTCTTTGGAAAGCTTCTTGGCCTCCATGTTGGTGGTGTCCTGTTTGAGCCAGGGGTGCTGGAAACACTGATCGCAGCTCAGACGAGCTCTGCAGACAAACACACACACGGACACTGTAACTGTGTGCCATCGTGGTAATTACACTCTGAGAGAATGAGCTCTGAGAAAAATAAACTGATGAAACTGTAAAAAGAAAATGTATGATCTCTGACAGAGAACTGAAACTTACTGCTCCACCTCAGGGACACAGATGCATGGCGCAAGATGGAGGAAACCAGTTAAATCAGACATTCAAAATGACTCAAGGACAAGGCAACAGTTATTTTTCTGAATGGAAATGACTTTGGCATAGTGAAGGCACTCACTTCATGTCTTTCTTCAGCAGGTTACTGATAAAGTCTTTGGCCTCGTCTGAGATCTCATCAAACGCCTCGTCCTCAAAGTCCCACGTCGCTGAGGTCACGTTAGACAGGGTCTCGTTATCATTGTCCCCCATGAAGGGAGACAAACCACTGACGCTAAAGAGAACAAGAAACAATCAAAGAAAAGTATAACTATACTAATTGTTTGAAACATCAGGCTTATGCCTCATATAGTAGTATATTTAGCACTTAATATATATATATATATATACAGTATATATATATATATATAATTTTTTCTAAAAAATAAAACAATAAATAATTGAATATCACATTTGAAATATTCCAATGTTTACTTTATAGATTATTTAAAAAATTCTCAATAAAAAGACAACCCGAAGGGGGACTTATGTACAATTATAGGCTCCTAAAAGGCTGTTTACTTATAAAAAAATATAAACTATCAATGGGTTTTTTCTTTTTTTCTTTTTATGTCTTGTTGATAATTTCAAGATCTTATATATTTCCATATCAAATATAATACATTATAGGATATTTATTACTTTCACTGACTACATTGGGTAACACCAATGAAAGTAAATGAATAGTCACTCCAGGAAGAAATAATTATTCTGCATAACACTGGATAACTGGCAGAAAGCTCAGACAAACACAAGAGATCTACAGCCATATCAAAAAACAAACAAACAAAAAACAACAACAACAAAAAGATAACAGAATAGCACTCATGAGGGGGCTGTCGTATTACTCTATTTTCTTTAAGAAAAATTGTAAACACCTTGCAGAGGTGATTTCCATTTCAGGAAAGGAAAGAATGTTAAGCAAACAAAGCTCACACTTTCTTCCCATCAACTTTCTTCAACATTCTTCCCAACAATGTTGTGAAATGGTGTGGGATGATCACTGATCTTAACTGTGTTGAATGTACACTTGTCTTTTTAAATAAAACTGTTCTTGCAGAAAATATTATAATAATTAAATAAAATGTCATCAAGGCTAAAGGTACATTTTATGACTATGTTTCTTAACCCATTTAAGTACACTTTTTTAAACATGCATTTTGTAATAAAGTCAAATTAAAGTTTTACTTTTAAAGTACATTTTAAATTGTTTTATTTTTATATATATTTTATATTATATATATATTATTTAAATTTTATTTTATGTATTATTATCGGTTGTTGTGCCTTAAACAAGTACATTTATTTTGATGTGTTGACTAACATACCAAAGCACATGTAAAGTGCTCAATTATACTATTAACTAATAAGTGTGTTATTGGATATTATATTTAATATTTTTACATTGAAATGTACTAAATTGCAACTTCAGGTTTCTATAGAAACGGCATTAAATTATATTTTAAATTACTCTAAATGCTTGTCAGTACATTTGACAATACTCTTTAAATATATTTCAAGGAAATTAGAGGTAATTCTGAAATTACAAATAAGGTTGCACTTGAGCTCCTAAGTGGGTCATTAAAATACTCTAAGGTTCAGCTAATTGCATTTTGCATACATTTAAACAATATTACTTTTGAATTTATAATCTTTGAAATTAATATGCAATTAAATGTCTGAAACAGTTACCAGTTACCAATAGGAGTGTAGTACTCTCAGCTCATGTATACATTTATTCCACATAATTCTGCAGATTTTACCCCAAGATCAGCATGAAAAATTGCACAAAATTGAATGGCATAGAAAATGGGATAAAGTCTGCAGATTTTTTGAGGGTCTGGGTATGATCCACTAATCATAAAGATCATTTCTCTTTACAATGGTTGTGTACTCACAGGATGTAGCAGATGACTCCTATACTCCACATGTCTGTCGCGTAACTGATGGCCTCATAATTAATCACCTCTGGAGCCACAAACTCTGGGGTGCCAAACAGGACTTTCAGAGAGCCAGCATTCTCTACAGCCATACAAAGCACACAAAACAATCCACAATTCCATAATTCCATTTTAAAACTAGACATGTTGTTAGAACTTAAATTTTAAATAAATAAATGTTTTCAATCACATTTATAAAATGTTAAAACCCCATAAAAACACAGTGGGAGGGTTTTCTACTGACCCAGTCTGCGTGCCAGTCCAAAGTCAATGAGTTTGATTTTGCTACCGGTCTTATTGATACACATGATGTTCTCAGGTTTGAGATCCAGGTGGACGATGCCTTTCTTATGGATGAAATTTACTCCATCCACAATCTGAAGCATGTATTTGATCACCTCTCTCTCCGTTAGTTCAAAGTCCTCGTCTATGATCCTCTCAAACAGCTCCCCTCCAGAGATGCTGAAGAACACCAGCATTCAGCCAATACACCAGACACATTCACTTACTGTATGTACTGTGACATACTGACAACCTCAAACAGGAATGTAATTATCGTTAATAAAACTTAATTCATCTGCTATTTGGCTTTATTTAGAAATTCTCTGGGATTTCTTGCCTTCAATTCATCCTAGGAAGCTCAGCAACCGAAATGGCATGATGTGCTTTATGGTGACTAAAATGAACATGCAGGGCAAACTCTTGACTCTTCATTTAATGATAAAAAACTGAATATTGTTTTTTTTTTTTTTGTATGAGGATGGTGTGCTCTAATAGTTAACGATCTGCAGGTAACAAGACACTTAATCACTTCTTTATCTAAACAAATGTCTACTAAAAGTGATAAGTTTTTGGCATATTGGAAGTAAAACAATGTTTTGCATAACAGGCTGACATACTGTTACTTGACAGTTAATCATTTCTATTAGAATTAGTAATTTCTGTTAAAACATATGTGTTAAATAAATACTGTAGGTGTATAAAAATGTGTATTTGAAAATAATCACAATAATACTGATTCTTCAATCGCTATTTCACTAAAATAATACCATTCTTTTATTGAACTGTTGTGAGTTGATTACAGGCTTGATTTGAGCTTGATAAAACCAAAGAACAAGAAAACAGTCAATTTACATTCACTAATCTAAGATTAAAGCTCATTAAACACATATACACTTACATTTCCAGCACCATTACAATGTCAGTCTTTCCCTCAAAAGCGTCGGCACACTGCACAAGCTTTGGGTGATGCAGGTCATTCATGATTGCAATTTCCTGTCTGACATTGTCTTTTTCTTTGGCAGAATACACTTTTATGAATTTCCCAGCCCACACCTTTTTTGTGGACTTTTCTATCAGTTTGAAAACAGTCCCGAATTTCCCTCTAAAAAAAATAAAGAAAGAAAGAAATAAGACTGAAAAAAAGCAAACTTTCAGATCCTTTTTGTTTTTTTTATTATTATTATTATTATTATTTTTTAATATAAACTTGCATCTGTTTTTGCATTTTATTAGACCGATTATAGGACAACCGAAAAGTAGAATAATGCCAGCAGAATTGTATTACTGTTTCCTTTATGGTATAAGGTAATATCAAATAATTGATGCTATTTTATTGATCTGCTGTCATACTCACGTGCCCAGTCTGTCTTGCACATCGTACAGGTCCTTCACCTTCACGTCTGTCCTGATCGTCACATTTCTGTAATCTGGTTCCTTCTCCGATTCTAAAAAGAGAGGGAATGGATCCGTATCATTCTGGATTGTCTATAATCAGTCGAATTGCAATATTTAACTCTTATTTTCCTCAGTGGATAAGGGTTTTGAAACTAAGAAGCATGTGTGTTGAACTAAGAAGCTTCTTGAACTAAGAAGCATGTGTGTTTTATGACCTCGTTGTCTCTGATTACTAGCATGAGAGAAATACACATCAACATGACGTCAGTGTTTTTGTAAAGATACCCCTAAAATTATTATTATTCTGAGATCATTATTTACAAAAAAGCTAAGGTAGTTATTATTTTTTTTTTTTTTTATATTTATTACATTCGCTTTTACTCATAAGGTCAAATTATTTGAAAAATGCCTATGTTTGAACAATTTAAGACTAAAAGTAAAAACTTGAAAATAATATGAACTATGCAATTGTTTAAGATTTACAGTACAATGCTTTTCTGTATTTTCCCCCCTTTTTCATATACATATGCTCTATATGACACATTTGGTTACATGTACAACCTCACCATCTCCTGTAAATGAAAGGGGGAAAACAGAAAAAAGAGCATAGAAACTTGACACTTATGATTTCAAAGCTTAAATTTCCCAAACATGACATACCATCATCTGAGGGTTCAGCTTCATCTTTATTTTCTGTAAAAGTAGCAGAATGTTATTACAGCATATTTTATTTTTTATGTCAATTTTATATTTTACTTTATTTTATTAATTAGTATTTTTTTTTTATTTTAACCGAAATAACCAAATAACTAAAGTTAAGATGGTAATCCGTTCTTTGTGACTCATGTAATACTCTTTAAATCCACTAGGTGGCGCTCACCTTCCCCAGCTTCCAGCCCCAACTGCACTGGCTCAGACTCAGCGCTGGGCTCTCCCACACCATAAATATTCACTGCTCTCACTCGAAACTTATATTGCCTGTCTGGAAGCAGGTTCTGCACGTTATAGGAGGTGCTGTTACAGGACGCCATATCTGTCCACTTCATGTCCACAGAGTTCCACATCTCCAGGTTGTAGGACTGGACGGCACTGCCGCCGTCGTATGTCGGTCCATACCAGGATAGTGTGAGGCTGGACTTGCGGATGTCTGAGGCTGCCGGGACACGGGCAGGAGGGTCAGGCTTATCTGAAAAGACCAAGACATAAGCTGGATTGTGAGACATTGTCCTAAAAAATACAAAAGTAGTCAGATCATATACATGTGCACTGCTTGGCAGCCAGCATTTCAGCCCAGCATTGTGTGGATGCAACAAAGGAAACTTTAAAGATGCACCTAAAACCAAGGCCAAGGCCTAAGGTCAAATGTCAAAGCCATTTCTAAACCATTAACAATGAATGTCTTCACACTCTAATAAACTGCTCATCAAGCTAAATTAAGAATTCTGAACAGGTTGGGGGAATGGTGATGAATGAAGGTGTGGGAGATGGGGGTTTTTCTACTGGCATTTAAAAAAAAATGCATTACAGAACTGTCAGAGTGCAAAAGTAACTAGGTTAATATTATGGTAAAACTAGCATGTTTGCATTGCATTCCTGTTAACGCATTCTTTCTTAATTTGAATCTGTAAATCTGTCAAAATCTGTAATTTTTTTAAATACAATTTGTCACTAAATATTTACACAAATGCAGTTTTTCCTCTGTTTAATTTTTTTTTTAATTCAATTGTTTGCAAACTTGAATTATCAGTAAACTAAATTGATGATATGCCATTATATTAAAACAATACCCCATCTGAGGGTTGTCCCCCCTAAAAATATGATTTAAAAAACCACGCTGTGTATTGTACTGTCCAACCGCGAGCGCAAACCACAGAAATGGAGAATAATGAGTCATTTTTATGCTTGTTCAAAAATCATATTCGGACGCAACTTTCATCTAGTTCAATATATAGTTCATCTATAGCAAATTGAACAAAGCACTGCAAAGCCTTACACAGAGAGTGGTTTCCTATAGTTCGAGAAAGTCAGAGTTGTGAGATATAAACTCGCAATTGCGAGAAAAAAAAACTCAGAATTGCGAGATAAAAAATTCTGAATTCAGAATTCTGAGAAAAAAAGTCAGAATTGCGAGTTTATATCTGAGAATTCTGAGAAAAAAGTCAGAATTGCGAGTTTATATCTCAGAATTGCAAGTTTATATCTGAGAATTCTGAGAAAGTCAGAATTGCGAGTTTATATCTGAGAATTCTGAGAAAAAAGTCAGAATTGCGAGTTTATATCAGAATTGCGAGTTTATATCTGAGAATTCTGAGAAAAAAAGTCAGAATTGCGAGTATATATCTCAGAATTCTGAGACAAAAGTCAGAATTGCGAGTTTATATCTCAGAATCCTGAGAAAAAAGTCAGAATTGCGAGTTTATATCAGAATTGGGAGTTTATATCTGAGAATTCTGAGAAAAAAGTCAGAATTGCGAGTTTATATCTGAGAATTCTGAGAAAAAAGTCAGAATTGCGAGTTTATATCTGAGAATTCTGAGAAAAAAGTCAGAATTGCGAGTTTATATCTCGGAATTGCGAGTTTATATCTGAGAATTCTGAGAGAAAAAGTCAGAATTGCGAGTTTATATCAGAATTGCGAGTTTATATCTGAGAATTCTGAGAAAAAAGTCAGAATTGCGAGTTTATATCAGAATTGGGAGTTTATATCTGAGAATTCTGAGAAAAAAGTCAGAATTGCGAGTTTATATCTGAGAATTCTGAGAAAAAAGTCAGAATTGCGAGTTTATATCTGAGAATTCTGAGAAAAAAGTCAGAATTGCGAGTTTATATCTCGGAATTGCGAGTTTATATCTGAGAATTCTGAGAGAAAAAGTCAGAATTGCGAGTTTATATCAGAATTGCGAGTTTATATCTGAGAATTCTGAGAAAAAAGTCATAATTGCGAGTTTATATCAGAATTCTGAGAAAACAAAATCAGAATTGCGAGTTTATATCTCAGAATTCTGAGAAAAAAAGTCAGAATTGCAAGTTTATATACCTGAGAATTCTGAGAAAAAAGTCAGAATTGCGAGTTTATATCTCAGAATTGCAAATTTATATCTGAGAATTCTGAGAAAAAAGTCAGAATTGCGAGTTTATATCTCAGAATTGCAAGTTTATATCTGAGAATTCTGAGAAAAAAGTCAGAATTGCGAGTTTATATCTCAGAATTGCAAGTTTATATCTGAGAATTCTGAGAAAAAAGTCAGAATTGCGAGTTTATATCAGAATTGCGAGTTTATATCTGAGAATTCTGAGAAAAAAAGTCAGAATTGCGAGTTTATATCTCAAAATTCTGAGAAAAAAGTCAGAATTGCGAGTTTATATCTCAGAATTCTGAGAAAAAAGTCAGAATTGCGAGTTTATATCTCAGAATTCTGAGAAAAAAAGTCAGAATTGTGAGTTTATATCTGAGAATTCTGAGAAAAAAAGTCAGAATTGTGAGTTTATATCTGAGAATTCTGAGAAAAAAGTCATAATTGCGAGTTTATATCAGAATTCTGAGAAAAAAAGTCATAATTGCGAGTTTATATCTCAGAATTCTGAGAAAAAAAAGTCAGAATTGCGAGTTTATATCTCAGAATTCTGAGAAAAAACGTCAGAATTGTGAGTTTATATCTGAGAATTCTGAGAAAAAGTCAGAATTGTGAGTTTATATCTGAGAATTCTGAGAAAAAAAGTCAGAATTGCGAGTTTATATCTGAGAATTCTGAGAAAAAGTCAGAATTGCGAGTTTATATCTCAGAATTGCGAGTTTATATCTGAGAATTGTGAGTTTATATCTGAGAATTCTGAGAAAAAAAGGCAGAATAGCGAGTTTATATCTCAGAATTCTGAGTAAAAAGTCAAAATTGCGAGTTTATATCAGAATTGAGAGTTTATATCTGAGAATTCGGAGAAAAAAAGTCAGATTTGTGAGTTTATATCTGAGAATTAAAAAAAAAAGTCAGAATTGTGAGTTTATATCTGAGAATTCTGAGAAAAAAAGTCAGAATTGCGAGTTTATATCTCAGAATTGTGAGTTTATATCTGAGAATTCTGAGAAAAAAAGTCAGAATTGCGACTTTATATCTCAGAATTGTGAGTTTATATCTGAGAATTCTGAGAAAAAAAGTCAGAATTGCGAGTTTATATCAGAATTGCGAGTTTATATCTGAGAATTCTTAGAAAAAAAGTCAGAATTGCGAGTTTATATCTCAGAATTCTGAGAAAAAAAGTCAGAATTGCAAATTTATATCTCGCAATCGCGAGAAAAAAAGTCAGCATTGTGAGATAAAAAGTCGCAATTACCTTGTTTTATTTTTTATTCATTGGCGGAAACGGGCTTCCATATGAAACTCCAATATGTAATGACTCCCATGTGCATATGGCCAGATGTCCCAGTGTTAAGTGCGTAGGTTTGCTTTTGACATTGGTGTGGACCGGGTGTGTCTCACTCAAACTGGAATTGCGGGCTGTTTGATCGCCCCCTGGTGGCTGGCTGCAGTACAGGTCATAAACCCCTCCCTCTCTATGTAAACGAATGGTACTTGAGTCATAACAAAAAAAATAATTACACTTCCAAGACAATTTTCCAAAATATGTCCAGACTTACCGACTATAGTGAGGTTGAGGGCGGCCTGTCTCACGCCACAGCTGTTCTTGAGCTCGATGGTGTAGCAGCCGCAGTGCTCCTGCTGTCCTTCTGTGATGGTTAGCTGACTGCTGCTATCTGAGCTCACTACCGAGATGCCCTGACCTTCCTGAATCTGAAGGAGCAGAGGATGTGCATAAACAACACGAACACGGGTGCCAGTTGCAGACTAAGGCTACTTTAAACATTAGAGCATGCAAGTGTGATAAACAGTGCAAATTTTATTTAATATTGACAAAATTATCCACAAATAATGCTCTTTTCACTAGAGTAATAAAGACATTTACAACTAATATTTTGTGTCTGAGCCATGTGTACAGAGTGATATGCCAGCTTGCAGTGTTTGCTCATTAAAGTTGATGGCTGATTCTGAAAAGATTGAGCTGCCTACCTAGACAGCATTTTTGTACATCACAGCCACTTTTTTGATTTTACATAGCAGAAAAAACTTAATGTTGAAAGCATTTAAAGGGGACTGGTGAGTAAATTAATATGCATCTGCGTGTTTAAGTATGAACACTCAGCAGTGTTTCTCTCTCGGTCAGGGTTTCTGCACATGTTAAAAGGTGAAAGGACTCTTACTGGTTTGCGGAACTTGAGCCAGGTGCAGCTGATGGGCTGAGCTCCAGTGAATTTACACAGCAGACTGACCTCCTGACCCGCCAAGATCTTCATATCATCAGGAAACTGCTGGATCTGAGGAGGAGCACCTGACACACACAGTCCAGTTATACAGACAGCTTGGGCTGTTTATGTTTGATGAAGATCCATTTGATAGCACAGCAGTTAGAAATGTATTGAACAACTGCACAGCAGACTGTGTAGAAAATATGAAAGTGAGATTTAAAGTATGTGCTGCTATGAGTACCTGTGCTCCTCATCACGAAACACATCAAATCACATGTGCTTGAAATTTTAAATGACTTGTATACACAAAAACTTTTGGGAAACTAAATACTAAAAAGACTTAAATGCTAAAACTGTTCCAGGATGAAATGTTATATGTAATGTAATATAAAATGTAATAACGTGTAATTTGCCATAAACATGCTTCTTACTATAGATGCACATCTAAATCATCATTTTGATGGAGGAACTTCTGCTCATACATTGCAATTCTAATCAATCAGTAACTCAGTAACTTGGTACACACTGCAAAAATTATGTTCATACTTGGTATTTTTGTCTTGATGTTTTAGTATAAATACCTGTTTCTATAAATATGCTGTTTTAGTATAAATAATAAATAATAAATATTTAGTATAAATAGTATAAATTTGTTATTTGAGAAGCAAAATGACTTAAGATATTGAGTCTTGTTTTCTAAAAACCAAACAAAATTGTAAGAAAACAAATCTGCCTATTGGGGAAGAAATATAATCTTGTTTCCCCTTTGTAATTAAGATTATTTTTCTTATCTCATTGGTAGTTATTTTTTTAAGGTTATACTTAAAAAATTTTAAGGTAAGTGGTTGCAATCAATTTATTTTAGCTACATTTAAATAAACAAATTTAGTTGACTAACCTTTTAACACACACACACACATATATATATATATTCAAATTAAATGTAGCTAAAATAAATAGTTTGCAACCTCTTACCTTAAAAAAATTTGTGACCTATCATCATTTTTTTCAGAGTACATGTACTTACTATATGGTTAGAGTAAGGATTAGGGTTTGGCTTAGGGTTACTTGTAATTATGCATCATTTATTGTTATTATAATAGTAAATACATGTAACGTGTAATAAGGACACCTTAAATTCTTAAATCTTAAGTTCTAAAATCTTTTTTACAACAAAAAGGACAAAATGATTTTCTGTTGTAATCAACAGCATGTCACAGAAATACAGTCATGGCCAAAAATATTGGTACCCTTGGTAAATATGATTAAAGAAGGCTGTGAAAATTAATCTGCATTGTTAATCCTTTTGATCTTTTACTTAAAAAATTTACAAAAATCTATCCTTTCATTGGATAATAAGAATTTAAAATGGGGGGAAATATCATTATGAAATAAATGTTTTTTTTTCTCATATTTACCATGGGTTCCAATATTTTTGGCCATGACTGTAGTTGTTTAAACCAGAATTGATCTTTAAACCATGCAGATGATGATTGATTTGACCCTACCTTGTTTAGGAAGCGTTTTGGGTGGGGGTTTCTTTATTTTGGCCTCATCTGAAGTGAATAACAGAAGAAATAAACACAGATCAGATTATCACATCACAGTTAACAAAGAAAATAAGCTCAACATCCAATCTCAGTGCAGAGAAGTGATTGTGAACCACCCAGCAAATCAAGTTTTCTGGTGTAAATGAATAAACACATGTCATATTAATTCCAGGCAGCATCACAAGTCAGATATGGGGATTTATATGAATTGCTGTAATCATGATATTGACCAGCTGATGGTACTTTATCTTTAATTACTTTGCATATGATTTACCTTCAGGTTTCAAGTCATACAAACACACAAATGTTAACATCGACCAGTAGATCTACTCATAGAGTATCTGAGACAACATGCACTCTCACATTTACAAAACTTGAAGAAGGGAGGGCAGAAAGAGAGGAAAAGAGAGATGTTTTTCTCTGGATGTACTAGGAGAGATCAGCTGCTAAGGTTCTTTGCTCTTTGCCTTTTTTGGTCATACTAAAAATATCTCCAACTAGAATCCAGGAAATAGCTTTTGGCACTATTTATTTTACATCTGATCGCTGTCATGAAACAATGTGATGGCTAGGCCAACAAACACAAGCCTAGAGCTGCAGCGGTGGCAATGAAGCTATTCTGATCTGAAGCAATGTCAGTTGTAAGACATTCCAATCTCATCCCTCTCTGAGAGGCCATTCTCTCATTCCTTTCTCTCTTTTTCTGTAGCCGTGGAAATGAAAACATCCTCTTTCCAACACAAAACTATTTTTGCTTGTGGCTTAAAATGGCCTTTCAGTGAGCTTTCACCCGAATCTCTAAAATTTGGGCAAAACAGATCTCAAGCTGAACTTATAAATAGAGATAATGGAGTTAACATATCTACCTAACTTTCATAATAAATCAATTGTAGCACAACAAATATAGTACAATCTGCAAATAGTTAACGCTAAAATAAGTCTCACATCAAGATCAATATAACCTGCTATTAAGAAAACCTACTGACTGTGAAATTTTGGATGCTGAGGCAAAGTGAACTCATGAGTATTTTCATGTATTTTACATAAAATGTGATTTTAGTACATGTACAGAGGGCCCGGAAATATTTGGACACTAAAGTCATACTTAAAATATCTAAATTGCATTGAATTAGACACACATATCGATACATAAATCAAAGTGGCATCTGTAAACAAATGATGCAAACTTATTTTTTTAACTAACTTAAACGACTGGTGTCAAGGTGACTTTTTTTTTTTTTTTTGTGCAGGTATGAAGTCAGTTCTCCTCAAGTGTATTTCATCATGTTAACTATAAACATTTTCCACAAAGTTTGACACCCAGAAAGTGTCAAAGACATTCTGTCTTTGTTCGGAACAAAATATTTAATTTTTCATATTCTAAAACATTTTTTTGTGCTATATTTACTTAATAATGGCACTTAATTTGAAATTTTGGTTATTTAATGCAAATTTATTTATTTGTTTGTTTGCCTGCTTGCTTGCTTAAGTGCCCAAATACATTTTAAATACATTTTGATGCCATTGCATAATGTATGTTTGCACAGACAATTAAAATGTAAACATTATATAACAGCATATGCCAATCACATTATTTAACACATTAAGCAAACAAAGCAACACAAATATATTTATAATATAAATACAATACAAAGAATTCACACACACACACACACACAAAACATATACATGTATATACACACACACACACACACATTTCTAAACCTGTGCAAATGCAAATAATTTCACATTTTTGATGCTGTCACTTTGTTCATACTTTTCTGTGTTTGTCCAAATGTTTGTCCAAAATTTCTAAAAAGATTAGACTAAATGGGCTAAATATTTAATCATTCTGAAGTTATCTAATGACTCCCTCTCAAATTGCTCGTGTTTTGTGTCTACAGGAAGAGAAGCAATACTAAGTGGTTAACAGTACTTGTTCAAGTAAACATTCAACAAATAAACAAATCACCGCTGGTAACTGAATACACAAAACTACTTATTTGGAGTGAACAGTCTGACATGGCAATAAGGCTACAAGAATTGGAATTACAGCCCTTTCAATTGGTTGTTCTATTGTGCTTCTGGGTGTTCAGTCAACAAATCTATCAAAATACTTTCCACAAAATTCCAGTGGACCAAAAAAAAAAAAAAAAAAAATGCATGAGTACTCTTTAGATGTGACCTAAGATCTTAAAACTGTACAGCCTATTAAACAGACCTAAATCCTACCTAAATCCGTCATTGCCTTGTTTTCGTTCACATCAGATTAAAAATGCAGTTCAATCATGACATCTCTTGGAAGATTTTAGCATGGTGATGGATATGATAATGTTAATGTATTTGGTCTTGGGCGGAATAGATCTGCTGCATTGCTGCTGAATTGCTGCTGCTGTTGATTATAGCTGTAGTTGTAGATTATTGCTGCTGCAAACAAGTACAGGAACTTGCTACTGCCAATGCATATGGCGATACAGTGCCATGAGTATTTGAGACATACTGCTGCTGCAAAAATAGCATATAAAATAACCCATAGTAGATATATACAGGTGGAGCTGGGGAAGGTGGAGGACTTCAAAGAGGACTTCAGGAATCTCAAGTGAATACTACTATCCAGCCATATAAATGCAAGGCAGTAAGCTCATTGGCTGCATATGCAGCATGAACCAATCAGCTTGTGCCAAGTCGTTTAAGTTTCTGAATATCATGAGTTATGTTAACAACCCGTCAGCTTGCACCATCTTGAGTTTCATGACTGGACTGTAGTATTCTACTCACTCAAAGCAGTACATGTGCAAAAGATGATGTTCCTTACATATTCTGCATGCATGAACTTATGGTAATGTTATGTTGGTAACTGAATATAAGTCATTGCATATGGTAGCAGGTAATCCTGATGTCAAATGGAGGTGTTTCTCAAATACTTTATTCTCCACGATGAGCATTATATTACTGTACATAATCTTTTTAGTGTTCAAGATAGTTCTACTTCCCCAACAAATGGTAACATTTACAAATGTCTGAATTAGAGTTGCAAAGGGGTGGAAAACTTCCGGAAACTTTCCAAAAATCCCAGGTAGATTCCAAAAAGTTTCCAAAATTTCTGGAAAGTTTCTGAAATTTACTGGAAATTTTCCAACTTTTTGCAACCCTAGTCTGAATTTGGTTGTTGGATTTAGATCATTAGGAAACTACAGTAACATATCATGTTCAAAATGCCCCAACAAACATAGAGATCCAACAAAATGCTGTAAGCTTTGTGGTAAGGCGTTTGTTAAGACAGATGTAAATCACAGGTTTATTACACCAATACAGAGGCAGTGAGTAAAGGCAAAGTCAGAGCAAATGCTTTAGGATACTGAAACGACACACACACAGGGCAACAGCATCTCACCATTATGTTTCTTAATGTTTAGTCTACATTATCTGGGGCCACAGAATCAAACGTATCTGTTTAAAGGCCTGACAAATTCAAGACACTTAGAGAAACAGATAATCTCTGCCCTCCACTCCTTCAACAAATCATTCAA